>NC_067401.1:315104572-315832905 GCF_016432865.1 Antechinus flavipes
TTACTAATTAATCCCCCAGAAGAGGGCCCACATTCTTACCTGTAAAGTAATATTTCAGTACTCTTTTTTTCAACAATTAATTATTTTATGTAGGAATACTAGATTCCATATATTCCTTGGTTCCAGGCTCCATATTTTTGAATTGTAAATACCAGGGGAGTATTTTAACACAGGAGAGAAAAAAATGTATACATGCTGCACCATTGTTCTGAATTATTTTCTTTCTAGAGCTATGGGACTGTGTTTATAAGGCCTTGTATATTATGTGGGTCTTGGTTGGCATTGGTTAGTTTTTGTGAACCATCCATTCACTTATTTTTGTTCTTTGTTGTAAGAGATAGCTCTCTGGGCAGCTTAGGAAGTACACTGAATTCAATGCCAGGTCTGGAGTCAAGAGGACTCATCTTCTTGAGTTCAAGCCCAGACTTTATTAGCTTGGTAATCTTGGGCAAGTCAATGTTTGCCACAGTTTATCATCTGTAAAATGATCTGGAGACACAAATGGCAAACCATACCTGTATCTTTGCCAAGAAAATCCCAAAGGGGGGTCACAAAAAGCTGGACAGGAGTGAACAATAATTGTGGGAGGGAAAATAGGGAGAACTATATTAGGAAGTGCAAATGATATAAAAACATAAGAAACCAAGAAATTAAAAAAAATAATAGAATCATAGTCATACTAATCAGGTAAGTCCTAGAACATTCCAAAAAAGGAAGTTTTTGCACCAGAATGTTTGGTGCTTTAGTGATACATCTGTCATCCCCCAGTTCCATATAACAAATTCAGAGCACCAAGAGCATGATTATGAGATGGCGTTTTTGACTGTAAGAACATGCAGCTTTATTAAAACATTTTGCATTCCTGAGAACAGCTAATATATTAAAATGGGGAAAAAATTCTTTGTTCAAGTTAAAGGCACATCTGCAGGGCATAACTAATTTGTCTTTTTGTTTCTCTTAGCTCACTTCACTTTTATTATTACTATCTTAAAGCATGAATGAAACAAAATTATGAAAAATCATTTTAAAAAATTCTTTAACAAGTGTTCTAGCAAGATTATAAAATGAGGACATCCCCCAAAGCCATTCAATCTGTTCTGCCTTAGTCACTAAGAACAAAACAAAGCAAAACAAAAGGCTCGCATAGTTTTCCAAGCTATTGGAAAAAAATGAAAATGAAATTTAACTTCATATATAACATAGGTTATATGTTGAGTATTTACTTAAATTCCTAGAGTAAAATCCCTATTCAATGAATGTCATTTCACAATGTTTTTCCCTAAAACAAAGTTTTGTTAGTGAAGTAGCAAAAATAATGTAAAGAAAAGCCTTTTTTTTTTTTTTTTTTTTTTTTTTTTTTTTTTGGTGCTTTTGATAGCATAATAAATAAACAATACTGTCTGTGTTCAGTTGAACACTATGTAGGTGCTGTGGAACACTAATTAGTTCTAATTGAATTCTAAATGAATTTTTGTTCATTCAATAAACATTTATCAAGTATGTACAGAGCCATAATTAACAATTTTTATTCCTGAATCAGACAGTATGAGACTTGCCCTCAATTTAGTTAGGAGTGAGATTTGTTGAGACACATAGAGGCCATTTTTAAACTGTTTTTTTTTAATTGAACCTGTGTATTAATATCTGTATCTGAAAGTCAATAAGTGCTATCAGTGTCCCTTCTAACTTTTGATACCTTAAAACAAAGCCCTGATCATCTTGCCCTAGTTATGAGTCTGATAGTATACAATGCATTTTGCTAGACACAGATGGTGATAAATAAGATGCTTTCAAAATTAGTTATTGCTGAAATGAAATTAAAAAAATTCTCAAAACATCTATTTAGACTCTAAGAGTTACTGATAAAAATTCAGGATTATTATATTTTCAAACTAGATTCTAAATTGGCACATTATACTATATGATACAGACTATTTCATTATGAATACCATTATGGTACAATTTCTATGAGTTATCCCTCTACTGTCTTAAACTGATAGGAAGATCCCTGCTTAGTAATTTTTGACAATTTTGTAGCTACCAGTTGATACCAAGCTTCCTTCTAGCATAAGTCTTAGGAAGAAGTAGTTCTACCCCCAAATCATTGAGGGACTAATTTTCTGTTATGAATAGTCAGTTTGATTTTTAAAAAATCTGTTGATTGTCTAATAGTAGACTACCTCTATGAAATGAATAGAAAAATATTTCAATAATAAAAAGAGAAAATCAGAGGGAGAAAACATTACTACTATGTAAACCTATAAAATGAAAAGTATTTTCAGCATGGCAAGGGATACGGCCTTTAAAATATGAGAAACATGAATTAAAGTCCTACCTATGTGATCCTGACTGTTACATCCAACTCATTTGTATTCCTCTGTATTTTTCCATCATGTTCCACTCTGGAAGCTCTTTGTCTTGCAGGATCACACAGATCATAAAATTTTCTCCTTCTCCCTTTATCACTTTTTGTGTGTCTTCCCCCATTAGAGTATAAAGTTCTGGAGGGCAGGAACTGTCTTTTTCTCATTTGCATCCTCAACACTTAACATAGTGCCTGACACATAATAGGAACTTTATTTATTGACCGACTGATTTAATCTCTTACTGCTCTGTTATTATTCAATAGCTTCAGTTGTGTCAGACTCTTCATGACCCCATTTGGAGTTTTCTCAGCAGAGATCTGAAGTGGTTTATTTCTTTCTCCAGCTCATTTTACAGATGAAGAAACTGAAATCATCAGTGTTAAGTGCTTTGCCCAAGGTCATAGAGCTTGTCTGAGGCCCAATTTGAACTCACAAAACTACCTCTTTGGATTTGGGCAATCTCTTAAGCTCTCTGGGCCTCAGTTTTCCCATCTGCAAAATCAAAGTATTATACTAAAAGGCATCTATTATCATAAGTCATAGGTGGAGTGTAGTCTGCATTAATGGAGGAGTTTCCTAACCTGAATTTAGTAAGAGAAATACTGTCATTCAGGTTTTCTGGATCCCAGGTCAACCAGTGATTATATGGATGTCAGTTAGTCTTTCTAACTAAGCCTGATGTTCTTTCCACTGTGCCATCTAATTCTAAGACTCATCTAAGTTTCAGAGAAGGTGCTAACCTATGTTGAAAGTAGGTGTTTCTTCACCTGGAAGTGTCCCATAACTGATGAAAATACAGATACATTTCCTATCTCTATGTAACTTGAAGCTATGTATTATTATTTTTTAGTCCTGGGGAATGCTTTTTAAAGTGTGATTTTAAAAGTTGGTGTTTAACAATCTTTTGCAAGAAGTACATCCTTCCTATTATAACTCTTAGAAGGGGTGATTTCTATAAACTTATAAATTCATTCACTTACTAGTTTTTCATTTGGATGAAATAAGCAGGAATAACTATGATGATCCAGAGTATCTATTTAGAGATATTCCTTTTCTATGCACATGACTTGAATTAAGTGGTGTTTTTTCCCCAGAACTTGAGGTATTTTTTCCTTCTCTGAAAAAAGTCACGTGGTCAACTTAAACTGTTTGCCAATGTTAAATAACTCTCATTTTTTTATTTAAAAGTTGCACTCCAGGTTCAGATGGACCTTAATTGACAATCAATGTTAATATAAATAAAGATTATTGTTTGAAAAGAGAAATAAAACAGGCCCATTTAATTTTTTTCCAAAGTGGGCATTGCTCCTTGCAGAGAAAGCTATAAATAAGCATCCTACATTTTCCTGCCTGATGAAAGAGGCCCACTCTCTAGTAACATGCAGCCATGAATTTCAATTTTGTTCCATTGAAAGCACCTGGGATTCAAAGGCATTTGCTTTTTTGGCTCACAAAAGAGCAGTATTAATAGCTACAGAGAATTTGGAAACTCCACATTTTTCCACTGAGGTAGGAAAAGTAAATAAATAAAAGATTTTTTTAAAAGGCAGTGATGATTAGAGCCAAAGGGTAGAAGAAATTAGTTGGATTGCCTTGTTTGGTTAATTGGTTAACCTCAGAGGAGACAGTTTTTGCTTTGAATTTAGTAAGTGAAATATTGTGTCACTCAGGTTTTCTGGATCCTAGGTCAACCAGTGATTATATGGATGTCAGTTGGCAATTATTGCTTCTGCTCAATTCCTAAGGTATATCCACTGATTCTTTATACTAGGGTGCTGTTGGAAAACTGGCCAAGTCTTAATATTTGTTCCTTTAACTCATTTCTACCAACTTCTCATTCTTGTAGTGAGGAAATAAAGTGGTGTGAACACTGAGTACCACTGTGTGAAAGATGCTGCAGTTTCCTATGGTAGGATGGTGATGTTGTTGACAAGATGTCTGGTATTATAATATTCTCTACTGAAGTTGAAAGAGGAAATGGGCTGAAGCTTTATCAAGAGTATAAAGTTTAAAGGAAAATTCTCCTCTGTGGAAGCTTTTTCAATGTTATGCTAATTCTTTGAATGAAACCTTTAAAATGTCACAAATAGCAATATTACAACAATTGTAAGAACATGATTAACCATCTTTTTCTGTGTGTTGTATATTTTTCCAAGTATGAGCAGCATGGTATAGTGGCTAGAGTAGTAGGTTCGACCCATTTCTGACATTTCTTGTCTTTTTGAGCTTGATTTTGTATCTCAAACAATTCTCTAGGACTTATCTATTAGGGAGGTAACATGGTGCACTGGACTTGAAGTCATGGGATCCCCATTCAACCATTGACTACATGTTTGGACTTGGGCAATCTCTTAAGCTTTCTGGGCCTCAGTTTCCCCATCTGCAAAATCAAAGTATTATACTAGAAAGCTTCTAGATATATTATCATAAGTCATAGGTGAATTGTAGTCTGCATTAATGGAGGGAGTTCTTACAATAAGAGTTTCCTAACCTGAAGAAATACAGACACTTTATTCAAATAATATTATGTCTCATATATCAGCTTCATCAGTCATTTCCACATCCCCCCCCCCATCACATACATATATAATGGTGGTGAATTTAATATGTTTGCAAAAACAATAGCTTTGACAAAAATGTCTTTAAACTGAAAATAGCTCCAACTTCAACTTCTGATTTAATTTGTGCACACCCTTCTGCTTAATGTACCTTAACATTTCTGTACCTTAACAGGTTGTTTCTTGCATTGCTGTGGCCAAAAATGCCTACACTTGGTGGTTAAGCTTTAGGTGATGAGCCTTCTTTATATTCAGTGAGATAAGTCCTTAAATGAGAGCTATACATTCCATCATTGGGCCCAGATGCAAAGCCTTCCAACATAATATGAACTGCTGTATTTTGCGCTCCTATACTATAGTCTTGAAGTTAAGACCAGCTGTATTCAATGATGAGGCAACGAAGGAGAATACAAGTAGAAGAAATAAGAAAACTCAGGGAGATGAGTTCAAATCCTGTTCTAGACATATATAAGCTATGTGAACTGGGGCAAGACATTTAATCTTTCCAAGCCTCAGCTTTCTCATCTGCAATATGCAGATAATAAGAGCATCTAGCTCATAGCTTTGTTTGACTAGCATTGGTTTGAACTTTGGTCTTCAGAATTCCAAGTCCAAGAATCACTACCTGGCTAGTTTGTCTAGTCGTTATCTTATGTTTCTCTGAGGAATATTATTGTGAGAAATATTAAGGGAATCTTGGCTCCCAGTGAGAACGCAGGGCTGTATAATTGTAAAGGCCTAGTATTCTAAGTATGTGATTTCTTAATATCAGGTGGAAATGATTTTCAATGAAGAAGGAATTATAGCTGACAATTAAAGCATTAACATGAATTTTATTCATTAATTTATTCTTCATTTATGGTCAGTAGAATGTCTGTTATTATGGAAGCTAGGAATAGTCTGAACATTTCATTTGACAATCAAGTTTCAAGTTGATGTGTGTCTTAATGATTTGGGAAATCTTGCTTAGACAGGAAGATGTACTATGTAATCTCTTGAAGTCTTGCCTACCATATATGGGGCTTATGATAATATGTTATAGCAAGGGAGGGGCAAAATGTTAGAGGTCATTCTATCTCACTGACTTATTTTACAGATGAGAAAACTGATCTGTGAAAAAAAGAAATTTTTATGTTAACTTCATTATATTTTTAAAAGAAACAGTAAGTTGTATATAATAGATTTGCAGTTTCATGTACAATCATCTTTTTATAATACTGTGTTATAAAAATGATTGTTTTATTCCATACACTAAAAAAAGAAATAATATGAACTTCTCAAGAATTCATTGAGCTGGGATTCTAATGCCCTCACAGAATCAGTAAATAGTCATTTTTCTAATTCATATGAAAGTAACAGACTTCTCTACAACTTTCTCAGACCTTTGTATAATGCTTGAAGCATAATGAGAGTTTTATAAATTATTATTGATCGGTTGTTCCCAGATAATCCCAGGGTACTCTAGCTTTGGGTTGAAGAACTCCAATGGCAGCACAGTAAAAGGAAAAAAAAAACATTAGATTTGGAGTTAGGAGAAATCTAGGTTTAGATTCAGCCTTGGATACCTACTGTAGGACTAGCAAGTCATTTAGCCTCAGTATCCTGATCTATAAATTAGATACGATAGTATCCACAGTATTTAAGTTACAAGATTGCTGTAAGATATTCTCTGTCTGTCTCTGCCTCTCTCCCTCTGTCTTTCTATCTCTTTCTTTCTCAAATATATATTATATGTAATATATATTGTATATGTGCAATATTTATGTATTATGTATAATATGTACAATAATTTGAATACTATATTATATATAATATATTATAATATATACACATGTACATATTATGTAGTTATACATATATAATAATTTGTAAACTTCAAAATGTTTTATAGATATCAGCTGTTATTGCAGATATCCTATGAAATGACTCATTACCCTTTTGAATATTTTTAATTATTAGAAAAATTTCCATTATGTTTAGTCAAAACATATCTTTCTGTAACTTTCCTCCATTGCTCCTAGTTCGATCAATCAATAAATTAACCGGAAAGCATTTTTAAGTACCTACTATGCTAATTGTTAGAGGTACAAACAACATATATATGTATATATGCTGTACATAATTGTTATTTGCATAGGCAGTAATTGAATACATAGGGGATGTGAGGTTATGAGCAAAATAGTGTGGAGGGCAGAGAATCTAGGATAGAACCCTATGGGAGACATAATGATGATGATGATAGCCAGCATTTACATAGTACCTACTATATGCCAGCCACTGTGTTAAGCACTTTACAAATTTTATTTCATTTGTTTTTCACAACAACACTGGGAGGTAGATGCTATTATTATTATGCTATTACAAATGAAGAAACTAAACTGCAAAAAAAGGTTGGGAATAACCATTTGGAGTAGTATGGTAGGAGGAAAAGAATTGACTTTCTGAATTGAGGCCCTGTTGAGATTAGATAATGTAGTAGGAATACAACAAGGTTGTATCTTTCTCTAGCTCCATTCAATAGTTTGTGAATAGGAATGGAGGAAGCAGATGAAAGAAGTAATCCAGGGTTAGATTTTGGCAAAGCAACAAGAAAACTGTTTGGTTCTGCACACATATATTGTATCCAGGATATACTGTAACTTATTCAACATGTAAAGGACTGCTTGCCATCTGGGGGAGGGAGTGGACAGAGGGAGGGGGAAAATCGGAACAGAAGTGAATGCAAGGGATAATGCTGTAAAAAATTACCCTGGCATGAGTTCTATCAATAAAAAGTTAATTAAAAAAAAAAAAAAAAAAGAACTTGAACCAGAAAAAAAAAAAAAAAGATTTTGGCAAAGCATGAATGATGAAAGGAGAAGGGGAAAATAAATTTTGAAGTAGAGGACAGTTACTTTGAATTGATAAACTATACAAATCAAAGGGGGGAAAGAGAAAAGGGAAGCTGGTGTAGTGGTACTGACTTGGGAAAGCACTGAAGGTATTAGAAATCATGTTGTGGATAGGAATTGGTGTAGGTGAAATGAACCAGAGGGAAAGATGGAATAATAGGAAATTATGGGTAGATAAAAGAATTTCAGAATTGATTGGGGGAAGTGCAAGACTTACGGGTGAAGGCAACAACAAGGGTATGACATTGCCTGAATATACTTGAGATAAATGGGTTGAGTGGTCATGGGAGTTAAAGAGATTGAGGACCTGGGAAGTCAGAGTTTGAGTGAACATCAGCCTGCATGTTGAAATCCCCTCAGAGCTCCAAGTGATCTGGGATCTAAATTGTAACTGCCAACAAGATCTGGATTGGTGATATTTTTGGATAAAGTGAAACTCAGAAGAGAAGAGTTTGAGGAATGATGTCAGAGGAGACTTTGAATATGACAATAGAGAGCAAGGAGTATTCTTACTTTCCTCTCAAAGACCAGTGTGTAGAGCATGAGAGAAAATCCAGCCAGTCCTGAAGAGGATGATCAGGCGTACACTGTTCTGTTATCTGGGGCAAGTTGAAAGAGATCCCTTCCTCTTCCATGTGGCAACCCTCAAAATATTTGTAGAATCATATCACATGGTTTCTTCTTTAAGCTAAACATAAATGTAACTTCTTTACGTGGCTTCTAATTTCCAAATTGACACAGAAAGACCATCCAAAAAAGTTTCTAGAATTCATGGAAACTTTTCTCTGGATAAGCTTCAGTTCATTAATGTCCTTTGTAAAATATGGCACCTAGAACTGAGTCTATAATACTCCTGGTAACTAGAATAGAATGTAAAAGAACTAATGTCTTTCTTTTTCTGAATACCATGTTTCTATTATATTTATAGCCTAAAGTCATATTTGTTTTTTTATAATCTTGACTCATCTTAGTGAACTTAAAGTTCACTAAAATACCTAGGTCATTTTCACATGAATTTTTGTTCAGTTATTCCTTCCTTGATCATGTATTTGGGCAATTTATTTTTTAGATTCAAGTATGGGACTTTACATTCATCCGTGTCAAATTTTAAATATTTAGATTTGGCTAATTATTCTGACAGCAATATTTTGTTGGATGCTGGCTCAGTTGTCCAACTGGCTATTCCTAGATTTGTATTGCCAGGAAATTTGAGAAGTATGTCTTTAATTCCGTTACCCAAGTCATTGATAAAACTATTGATAACAATACAGGGTTAAGGTCAGCAGATCATTTAAAAGCTCCCTTGGACAACCAATCATTGTCTTTAGGAATGGTTATCTAATCAGTTCAATATCTCTAAGCAGCTGACATCTTTTACCAATCTTCATTTTTTCAACATGAAAATCATTTGACATTTTATCAAATGCCTTCTACTTTAGTTCCAACCCTCATAACCTATCACTTGGACTATTGCATTAGTCTCCTAATTAGTCACCCTGCTTCTAGTTCCTTTCTTTTCAAATTCAGCATCCATATTCCTAGCAAATTGTATTCCTAAAATGTAGATCTGTCCATAGACCCCAACAAAATCTTCCCTGTTTCCTTACGATTTCTAGAAGACAAACTTTTTAGCCTGATATTTTAAACCTCTCCATTATAATGCTATCTACCTTTCCAGTATTATTTTATTTCATTTCTCTTTTTATATTCTCTAGTTAAATTCTTACTACATGCCTTATATTCCATCTCTTGATTCTATTCCTTTGCAGCTGATCTCCCCATGCTTACATAGTTTCTCCTTATCTTTTTCATTAATTCTTTAACTCCCTTTAAAACACAGACCAGAAATCATGTGACCTCTGTACTAGCACTTCACAGGTAGTATCTCTCTTGGGGATTATTCCCAAGAGGGAATAATACAAATACCTTAATAAATCCTTTGATTTTTAATTAAGAAACCATTCTAAGGGCATCTTCCTGACATTCCTTCTGAATTCTTTGAAAAGATTAGTATTCATATATGTTAACCAATATTTTATAAGTGACAATTGTTCGTTTAGGTTACTCCTAAGACCATCCTCTTTTCCTAATTCAAACTTCATATATAAATTTCTATCTTGCACCAAATGATTTGATAGCTATTCTACACCTCTTACTGTTTTTTGTTTAAATAATATTTACCCCAATTACATGTAAAAACTTTTTTTAACATTTGTTGAATTTTTAAAGTTTTGGGTTCCAAATTCTATCCCTCTTTCCCTTTCTTTGTCTCCTCTCTGAGATGGTATGTAATCTGATATGTTATACATGCTGCAATCACTTCCACATCCCTCTTGTTAATTCTGAATAAATCAAGAAACATTCCAATTTCATATTTTTATTCCTCTCAACAAATAATCTCATCCAAACATTCTAAATCACAAACCATAGATCTGGAAACATTGGTAGCATATAATACCATGCTTCTTATCATTAAGTATATTGAAACTTATTAAAAAGAGAACACATCTTTAATTGTTAGAGAGATGTAGCTTTTTCTATAGCAGAAGGGTAAACTGGGAGCCATCTTCAGAGCCAGCAAACTACTGTTATAACCCAAGGATCTGTCATACCATCCAATCAATCTAAGCAGATTTGGAGGTCCCACCACTGCCTCCTCCCTGCAGTAAAAGTTACTCTTTAATCTTTAGGACTTATAAATCATGTTTGTGTACATTTTCTTTTTATTCTTCTCTGCTATGGATGCTAGGTTACCACAAAATACCTCAATTGAAAAGTTATTTACCATCACATGAAGAAATTTTTTTTTGTAATTTCTCTTATATTTTATTTTATTTTATAATAACTTTATATTGACAGAATCCATGCCAGGGTAATTTTTTTACATTATCCCTTGCACTCGCTTCTGTTCCGATTTTTCCCCTCCCTCCCTCCACCCTCTCCCCTAGATGGCAAGCAGTCCTATATATGTTAGATATGTTGCAGTATATCCTAGATACAATATATGTTTGCAGAACCAAACAGTTCTCTTGTTGCACAGGGAGAATTGGATTCAGAAGGTAAAAATAACCCGGGAAGAAAAATGAAAATGCAAATAGTTTACATTCGTTTCCCAGTGTTCTTTCTTTGGGTGTAGCTGCTTTTATCCATCATTTATCAATTGAAACTCAGGTCTCTTTGTCAAAGAAATCCACTTCCATCAGAATATGTCCTCATACAATATCTTTGTCGAAGTGTATAATGATCTCCTGGTTCTGCTCATTTCACTTAGCATCAGTTCATGTAAGTGTCTCCAAGCCTCTCTGTATTCATCCTGCTGGTCATTTCTTACAGAACAATAATATTCCATAACATTCATATACCCACATGAAGAAATTAAAAAGAGTAAGAGAAACTGTCTCCTCATTTTTCAACTTCTTAAACTCAGAGGACCCTCATTCAAATTTCTTCAGTGAATGGCTGTAATTGACCCGATCTGGTTATTATTGCTCTCGCTTCTGAAATTACTTTGATAATATCAGTTTTTTGATATCATTAGGAGGAAACAAGGATGTCCATTTTAACCCTTCTATTTGCCATAGTGCTAGAAATACTGCCGTTAGAAGTAAGACAGTAAGACAGCAGTAAAGAAATTGTAGGAATAGTACTGTTAAAGAGAATACAAAATTACTGCTTTTTAGCAGATGGTGTGAAACTATACTTAGGAAACCCTAGAGAATCAACCAAAAATTTATTGAAATGATATCTTTAGTTAAGTTTCCAGATACAAAATAAATCCATATAAATCATCAACATGTCTATGTAATGCCAATAAAACTCAATAAAGCCTGCAGGAAGAGATTACTTTGTGTATTCTCTGTATTTATTTATTTGTATTCCTGTTATTTGGGCAGCTAGGTGGCTGCAGTGAATAAAGTATAGGGCCTGGACTTGGGAAGACTCATCTTTTTTATTCACATCTGACTTCAGGCACTTGCTAACTTTGTGACCCTAGGTAAATCAGTTAATCCTGTTTGTCTCAGTTTTTTCATCTATAACATGTGTTGAAGAGAGAAATGACAAACTAGTCCAGTATTTTTGCTAACAAAACCCCAAATGAGGTCACAAAGTGTAGACCATGACCCAGTCATTTCTATTATCATTAGCCCAGTAGACTATCAACTCTTTGAGGGCAGGTTCTCTATTATTTTGTCTCTATATCTCTAGTCCCTCAGAATTTAGCAAGAATTGCTTTGTATCTCATTATGAAAATCTTGATACACTATGTCTGTAACATTCCCCCTAAACTATTTGTCTGGTAGCTTTTTTGAACCTGAAATAGTGGTTTTGCATTTTGGTTCCTCAACTCTCGGTTTTTACTACCTTTATGTTTCATCCTCTGGGCACTGCTGTCAATCAAGTCTCGAGACAAGATTTTCAAAGATTCAATCATTATATTCATGAACTTTGTTCCCAGCAGTTAAATAACACTCCAATCTCTATGCTTAAGTGGAAGTTACATTTAATAATCAGGTTTCTTCAGGTCCCTGTGGAAAATAAATTGGGCCTTTAGAAATTCTCTAAATAGGCTAGTTCTCTTCAATCAATTAGATTTCCATCTGCAATACTAAATATAGTCACAGGGGAAAAAAAATCGACAGAATGGACACGGGGAGAAAGTGATGTTGGATTAAAATAGGATTCCAGGTCCACCACATTTCTCAGAAGGGGATTAACTTTCTAGTGAAATGTATTGCTACGTCTGCTAGGCAAGAAGATTATTATGATAGTTAGATCTACCTTCCTGTGAAGTGGATCATTTTGTTGAGTTACTGAATCATAGACTATTAGACCTGAAAGAGATGGTCATACTCTTCATCCTGCCATCAGCACAAATGCACCATTTTCATGGTGATGAACTCTGATATTCCCTTATGTAATCACATTTTGTTGTCATTTTACCCTTCTTGATACCTTCCAACCTCAAACCCTGTTTACCATTTTTAATGTGATCTTTAATCCCTGTACCTTCTCAGTTCTTACTCTGGTCACTGAATACACTCCCTTTCTTTCCCAATCTTGACACTTTGGTGAGTTGGTTCAACTCTATACTATCCTCTCAAGTTCCCTTATCCCATCATGAACCTTGCTCTGACAAGCCTCAGACTTGGATTACTCCACTGCTTATGCTGCTGAATTAACTGGAGAAAATCATGTAACTGCTGACTGGGTTCTCTACAGATTCATGTTACATTATCTCAAATGGGTCTTCACTGTGGCAAGGCTATGCTTTTATATCCTGCCCCAATTAACTCTCTCACTCACCACATTTTTCCCCATACCTTTTCATCCCTTCTCAAATTACCCATGCTTTCCCCTTTTCCCAACCTCTCATATGAGAAACTTTTCTCATATTTTAGGGAACAATGGAGGCTATTCTGTGAATGATGCACCTAGGTGGTACCATGGATATAGTGCAGGTCCTCAAGTGAGGAAGACTCATCTTCCTGAGTTCAAATCTGACCTCAGATACTTATTAGTTGGTGATGCTGGACAAATTGCTTAACCCTATTTGTCTCAATTTCCTCGCCTGTAAAATGAGCTGGAGAGAGAAATGGCAAACTACTACAGTTATCTTTAACAAGAAAATCCCAAATAAGGTTATGAATTAAGACATGTTTGAAACAACTGAATAATAAAATCTGAAAATGAATGAATAAAACATTTATTTAAAATGGTTAAAATGTGTTAAGTTCTGGGCATACAAATAGAAAAGCAACACAGTCGCTGTTCTCACAAAGCTCCCATTCTAAGATGAAAAGAACACACAAAAAATGTCTTAGCAGGAAATAAAATGAAAAGTACTCCATGGTCCATGCAAAACCACTATTTCAGGGTTCAAAAAAGCTACTAGACAAATAGTTTAAGGGGAATGTTACAGACATAATGTATCAAGATTTTCATAATGAAATACAAAGCAATTCTTGCTAAATTCTGAGGTACTAGAGATATAGAGACAAAGGATATTTTGTCACTGGAAATACATTAAAGAAGACAAAGACCTGTTATGAGAACTATACTATAGTAAATTTGACTATAGTTCCTGAAGGAACAGTTGCTAGCTGTATCTTCCCAGGGTGATGTCTGGGAACAGTAAACCAGAAGAACTTTTTTTCTCAAGGCTCTTGGGTCAGGATCCTAGGCTGTCCTCACAAGGAAGATGGTGGACAAGGTGCCTCCATTTTTTCTTTAGAGTATCTTGCCTTCCCAGCATGTGAAAATTAGTTGACAGTTATTGTGGATAGCTGACCCCTTTTTCACAGAAGTTGCTTCCCCAGATGATGGCTATGTAGACTGGTCTGGAAGCAGAATATAATGGAATGATTCTCTCTCCTAGAACTCTGGGTCTATTTACCTACTGGTGGAACTTGATCAACAACTGGTAGTAATGAGGAATGTGGGCCCTCTCTCCACAATAATTTTCTTCCTTTAATAATAGTTTTCAGCCTGGGCAGGGAGTAGGTCAGTTCTTAGCATATTTATAATATTGCTACTAGGTTCAAAAGAGAGAAGAAATTCAGTAAGGGCTTTAGAAATATTTCTTGACTATTTCTTTACTGATTGACACAATAAAGAAACAGCAAAATGAAGACTTAAATGCAAATCTTTTGAATGAAAATTCTATTTTCTTTTGAGGGCACAGCACTATTCTGTCTCCTGTAAGAAAATTCTATCAGTGAAAGCATTAAATCAGAGGTGAATCTGTCTGATTATTGTCCTTCATTCTTGAAGAGGACCAAGATGACTTCACTATGTAAGAATCAAACTATAATTTGACTGCCACTACTCAGACCAATGCCCTATACCCCCTCCAATCTTCCCCTCAGTTGCTTTAATCATTGAAAGGGTGTGGCCTCAGTCAAACTGAGACCTGTTGAAGACCTTAGCTAAAAAAGGCTGAGGTCTCCCACTGAATCCAGGGCCATCTCCAGTCATTATGATTTATATCTGGCCCCTGGACCCAGATGGCTCTGGAGGGGAACGTGAGGCAGGTGATCCTGCCCAGCCTCCCTTACTTAAATCCAATTCACTTGCATCTCATGGCATCTCCTCCCTGATGTCCTGGTCCTCTTGGAGAGCAAAGAACAAACCATGTTTAGACCAATATGAGATTATAATGCAGTACCACAGGACAAACATAAATAGTCTTTGTGAACATGAAGTGGATTCTAACTTTACACATTTCATGTTTCTTTTGAGCTGTAGCAATTCTGCTTTACTCATAGAACATGGCACCTTCTTTAATGACATTGTGGAAGAAATCCTGTATCAGGCTGAATTTAATGACCTTCAAGGTGTTCCTTCAGATTAATCCTGTGGCAACTATGCAGGAGTCTTTTAGGATCCCAGATTTAAAAATGGAAAGGATCTTAAAGGTCATAGCCAATTCCTCTTTTTATAGCTGAGATCATTGAAGCCAAGAGAGTCAATATTTGCTCAAATTCACACATTTAATAAGTATCTCAGGAAATCTTTGAATCCACCTCCAAACTAAAAGGTTGACTCCTAACTTCCTAATTCCAAGTCCAAAGCTCTAGCCGCTAAATTACACTGACTTATTTCTATATAGAACATTAGTATTAGGTCCATCAATGATAGAACTGTACCATGGAGACAAGGTTGCTATTCTGCTTTCTGTCATAACAAAAACAACAAACATTTATCCATTTTGCTTTACCCTGGTATCCTGGAAGATATATTGGGAGCCTTATTATACTTGGTTATTTGAGCCTATGAGGTTTGAGCACACGCATAATCTGGCGTGGTTATATCAGATAAGGAATCTTAAATCTGATGCTTAGAGACTGTGAACTGTCTATTGCCAACTATATCACCAGAAACTTTCCACATGATTTTAAGTATCTGATTCCAATCTGGTATCATTCTCAGAGAGATCCATCATTCTACCCATGATTACAAAAAGGTTTGGGATTAAAAGTTATCAAACTGTGCATACCCTTTGATCCAGCAGTGTTACTTTTGGGCTTATACCCCAAAGAGATTTTAAAGAAGGGAAAGGGACCTGTATGTGCCAAAATGTTTGTGGCAGCCCTGTTTGTAGTGGCTAGAAACTGGAAACTGAATGGATGCCCATCAATTGGAGAATGGCTAGGTAAATTGTGGTATATGAATGTTATGGAATATTATTGTTCTATAAGAAATGACCAGCAGGATGAATACAGAGAGGCTTGGAGAGACTTACATGAACTGATGCTAAGTGAGATGAGCAGAACCAGGAGACCATTATACACTTCAACAATGATACTGTATGAGGATGTATTCTGATGGAAGTGGATCTCTTTGTCAAAGAAACCTAACTCAGTTTCAATTGATAAATGATGGACAGAAGCAGCTACATCCAAAGAAAGAACACTGGGAAATGAATGTGAACTATTTGCATTTTCGTTTTTCTTCCTGGGTTATTTTTACCTTTTGAATCCAATTCTCCCTGTGCAACAAGAGAACTGTTTGGTTCTGCAAACATATATTGTATCTAGGATATACTGTAACATATCTAACATATATAGGACTGCTTGCCATCTAGGGGAGAGGGTGGAGGGAGGGAGGGGAAAAATTGGAACAGAAGCGAGTGCAAGGGATAATGTTGTAAAAAAAAAAATTACCCTGGCATGGATTCTGTCAATATAAAGTTATTATAAAATAAAATAAAATATTAAAAAAAAAGGTTTGGGATTAGAGCCAAATTTGGGGATCAAAGTTTTAGATTTCCAAGATAGTGATTCCAATTTGATTTTATTGTCTGCTTGTTTGTAATAAATCACACATAAAATGACTTCACTAAAGATAACTAAAAGGTGTAATTTTGATACTCATCCAAGTGGAATGAATCATAAACTGATATTTTAGTAAAGATATAGAAAAACATCAGAACTAATCTTATACAAAGCAGTACAATAGTCAAAATCTTTTGTACAGGAAAATGTTGGTGATTATCAATGCTGATAACAACCAACATTATATAATAATAATAATAATAAAAAGAGAATATGTAAAAATTATATCAGTAGAATATGAGCTATAGTCATTATAAGTCATGAAGATTATCTAATTGTTGGAGATTGCTATGCTTTTTGTTGTTCTGTCATTTCTTTTTCTTCATGACTTCATTTGGGGTTTTCTTGGCAAAGAGACTAGAGTGGTTTGTCAGTTTCTTCTCCAGCTCATTTTATAGATAAGGAAGCAAGGTTAAGTGACTTGCTCAGGACCACACAACTAGGATGTGTCTGAGGTTGGATTTGAACTCAGAAGATGTCTTTTGACTTCACTTCAATGAGCCACATAGTTGCTTAATCATTTATATAGTTCTTTTGGGTTTGTTGGATTCTGTGAATTATTATTCCCATTTTACCTGTGAATTTTCTCACCCTAAGATGAGAAAATTGAGACTCCCTTCAATATCAGCAAAGGGATCCCAAAAAGATCTATACATCCCTTAAAAATTCTCTGGTATAAATTTAGCTGGGTAACCTTGAGCCTCTGATATTCTAAAATACACAATGAAAAAAAATGTGTTACCAATAAATTCCACTAACAAATACTAAATTTGGGGTTTCAAAGGTATTTCTGAAAGGCAGGGAAAATCATCTACAGTTGCTTTAGATGTTATTGTTTGAAATATCAACAGATGAAGGGAGGGATATTGCCCAGAACTCCCTTCTCTTTCTATCTCTATTTCCCTACACATTTTACATATATTTTTAAACATATTTTCCTAAAATACAGTAGAGTCAACAAAATGTCAGATTTTTAAAAAATTATCCACTTTTCCTTAGAAAACTAGCCTCCTTCAGCTTTCTTGGGAAGAAAAATCATCCTGCTGAGCTTGCCAACAACAGATGGTAAATATGACATGACCAGGTTTGCCTGTGTTGGAAGTATAGTTATACTTTTTTTTGGTGGGTGAGTGAGATCCAGGGGGACTGAGTAGGCTGGCAAATTTTACCGGTATAATGTATGCACACACATACACAGAAACACACACACACACAACACACATACAACATACACACACACACATACACACACACACACACACACACACACACACACACACCCTACAATGGCTCTGTGCATTCCTGTCCATTGAGCAATTTACAGGCTGACAGATGGAGGGATATATGTAGCTTACTTTTTCTTGAAAATATTCATTCCTTTAGTCCTTCCTCTCTGGTTAGAGCCTTCCTTGTTCCCAACCTCTCCTCAATTCTCAAGACTCAGTTAAAGGATTAGTTGAAAATGATCAACAGAATTTACTGCTTCCTTAAAACATCTCATTTAACATGGATTTATTAAAGCTTTGCTAATAAGCTGAAAATACATTTTTTGAGGCTTAGGTAACAAAAAATAGATAAAGCACAAGGTAGTATTTTACAAAGGATCATGTTTTGTTTTGTTTTGTTTTTTAAAAATACAATTATTGATTTGGTTTTTTCAATAGCATGGAGAAAAAGGTAGTATTTTTAAAAATCACACTTTTATCCATGATTTTTAATTAAACACAGTGAGAAGCATTTGAAGAAGTGGTCCACTTTAGGGAGAACCAACAGGGCCTTTGTTCATTGTTAAATGACTAAAAATTGCTGTGAGATCTGAATTTCTTCTGTTTTTAAAGTTAAAATAGTATCATCCTCTTATTAAAGAGAATGTGAAAAAATGACAGATAAATGTGACATTGGCCAAGAAGTAGAAAAGCAGTGGACAAATGTCTGGCCTTGGAGCCAAGAAACCAGAGTTAACTTAGTAAGTTATTCTTGGCTTGAAATCTTTATCCTTTGATTTCTGAAATATTAGAGTTCAAGTTCTTTTAGGCTCTTTTTTTTTTTTTAAATCTTGTTATTCAGACAATCTAATTATTCTTAGTTTTTTTTCCTCATTATCTTGTCTAGGGCTATTGTTTTTGGTTTGAGATAGCTCATATTTTATATAATCTTTCTAGTCTTTTGACCTTATTTTAATACTTCCTATTGTTTTATATAGTTGTTGGCTTCCTTTGGTCCATTCTAATTTTTAGAGACTTTGTTACTTGATATCTCTTGGGACAAGCTACTATTTCCCTTTCCAATTCTTTTCTTCCATAGCTCTTCTTTCTTTCCCAGTTTTTCTCCTCAAGCACTCTCATTCTATTTATAAAAATGCTTTAAACTCTTTTCTTTTTAACTCTTCATCTCTTCTAGTAATTCTGACTGAGTTTGTGCTCACGTTGTGCTGTCCTTTGAGACTTTGCTTATAATTGTTTTAGAGTCATTCTCTTCTGGATATGTGTCTTTAGCTTCCCTACTATCATAAAAATTCTTTATGGTGAGATTATTTTTTCTTTGCTCATTTTTCTAGCCTATTTCTAAGACTTCAAACTTGATATTAGGGTTAGACTCTACTATTTATCTGGAGTGAAGATCTGGTCTGGTCTTGTTGCTGCATTCTTGGATGTGTTGAATATTGTGTTATTCATGTTTTCAGGGATAGGTTGGATACCTACAAACTTTAACAATTCCCAAAGTGTCTGAGTCAGGGTAAAGTCTGATGGTGATCCCTCTGGTTTGAACACTGCAAGTTTCTGATTTGAGGTTCTGTCTGAACAACAATAGACTGCTATTAGTTATTCCTCTACAATCCTGGTTATTCTTTCATACTCTGGGCTAGATGTGGGAACTGAGACCCTGCTATTTGCCTGGAAATATTTCTTACTTCTGGACTTTCTCTTTTTTTCAGTTCACAGCCCTGGACTTTCCTACAAAGAACAAGAACACAATCACCTTTTGTAAATCCCTTTTTCAATCTATTCCAAATCTGTGACCTGGAACAGGGCAGTGGATAACAAAGCCAGCAAATCACATCTGTCCTCATTATAGTACCCAGTTTGAGGCTTGTGGTGTCTCAATATGGGTGTTTTACCCTACTGTACACCCTTTTGCAGGGCCTTGAAGTGTTCCATATATAGTATACTCCTGACCTGAGAACAGGATACCTCTAGACACGTCTCCAGTGTCTATGCCTCTCAATCTATCTGCCTTTGCTGAGCAGGGCAGCACAAACAGCTTGTAATTTTTCCTGAATTTTACCATCAATATTTTTTAGTTCTTGAAAGAATTTTGTGGGTAGCTCAACTGTATTACTTCTTGTTACTCCACTATCTTGGTTCTGCTTCCATTTCTAGTTTTCTCACATTTTTCATTCCTGATCCTAACTTACTCTGCAGTCTAATAATGCTGGACTCCTTGCTATTTTTCTCAAGAACATCCCTTAATTCCAGAATATCCTTCAGGTCTAGAAATATCTTCCTCCTCATCCTCACTTTGATTTCCCTTTCTTGTTTCAAGTCTCCACTAAAATCCCTCTTCTCCAAGAAACCTTACATGTATGTATGTATCACATAATTGTTTGCATATTGTCTCCCCCCAATAGAATGTGAGCTCTTGAGAGCAGAAACTATTTTTTGTCTTTTTTTATATCCTCAGTGCTTAACACAATGCCTGACACATAGCAGATGCTTAATAAATGCTAATTGATTGGTTAACTATGTGGGATTTAAAGGAATATATCCCTAAAGTGACAGGGCATTTTGAGATAATCACCTTAAATGGAGGTAGTCTGGACTGTGTATGAATTACAGTATCATCACAGACTCATTTTTAAAATGAAAGATTTCCTACTTTAGGAGAGATAATGAGCACAAGCACAGATAGAAGATACCTGGGAAAGGGAGGAAAAGACATAATAAAACAATGCCATCACCCCAGATGCTTTCATACTAAAAATAAAAAATGCCTGTACAAGGAAAAATTCTTCAGTATACCCAGATAGCTATGGCTATACCCTTTCTCAAGCCCCATACTTAAGGTTAATTTACTGCTGTTAATTCTTACTGCTGTTAAGCTAATAATTCCCCAAATCATAGGGTATGAGGCTGTAGTCAGCTTTATCATCACTTTATAACTTTACTTCTTTCTTCCAAAGTACCTCAGTTAGTGTTACATCTATACATTACCTTTCAGCATAATTATTATGCAATTTGTTCCTTCTCAAAAGTTCCAGTGGAATTGTCCTAATTATAGTGCTAACAATATAAATACTTAGGCACAGTTCTGTGACCAACTATGTGGACACATTAAATATAATCAGATTTTTATATTTATGTTCCCCTATAAAATATATATTGTGTAGGTTTTTGTAAAAATCATTCCGAAACATTACTTTGTGATGTCTACAAATTGAAAATTTATTCATAATGAGTAATCCTTCTCTGGACAAAATTTTAGAGACATTGAATAAAATTATATATACAATACTCTTAATAAAACATGATTGAAGCTTCATAATGAATTCTAGTGAATAAATTTGATTTCAAATTTGGTTAGAAATAAATTTGATTATCCTACTCATTCTTTGTAATTATAAAAAGATTATATATTCTACTTGTTACTACAAAGATGAGTCTATTTGAGCTGATATACAAAGAGTGATAATTGTAATTTATTATTATTATTCAAACTATGGAAGTAGGAATCTAACCACTGATAATAACCTCAAGGGAAGTACCAGCCATTAAATCAGCCCTTAAAAGCTATAAAAACCAAGACTCCTTTCCTTATAATTTATATACTGGTTCCTTATCTCCCTGCTGATGAGTTTTTGATCTGAAAGAAAGAGAAAAGAAACATGTGGGGAATGGAACAGGATAGTTATGTCTCCATTGTTTATACACTATTTCCTAAGTATCTTTGTTCATAATCACTTTGTGGCTTGTGTTCCTTGAGAAATAATGTATGTAGAACCATGCTATGAGATTACCTGAGGTTCAGATGGGCAAAGGTGACACTGAAGTCTTTGGTGATGAACATATGATAGCAGAGTCAGTGACAACTATATCTTCCACAATATTTTCTGATCAACTCTCTTATCTCTTAGATAGTCTAAGACTAGGTCTTAGACCTAGTGATTCATCCCACTAATTTCCCATGTAGAAACATTTATTTTTTTCTTTATCTATCTAGCTGTTTGTTTGTTTGTTTATTAGCCAGACCTGTGATTTCATTGTCTGGGGCAATTGTGGGTGAGGAAACTTCCCTTGACCAATCTGTAGGCACTAGGTGACATAGTGGATAAGGTATTGAGCCTGGAGTCAGAAAGAAATGAGTTCACATTTGATCTCAAACACTTACTAGTTGTATGGCCTCAGTTTCCTCATTTGTAAAATGGGAACAATAATAGCACCTTAGCGCCTACCTTCCAGAGTTGTGAGAAATCAAAGCAATTAGCATAGTTCCTGGCACATAGTAGGTACTAGATAAATGTTTATTCTTTTCCTTTTGTCTTCACCAAAGCAAATCTTCAATTGTTTTGCAACATGTTGCTGGAGAGTATTTCCTGGGAGCCCTGAAAGGTACAGTGATTTGCTTAAAATAACAGGCAGGTTGTGTCAGAGGCAAGAATTGAACTTATTTTCATGAACCTAGGCTCTCTGTTGGCTTTGACTATGCACTTTAGTGAAAGGCAAACTGACATTTATTAAACAGGTTAGCTCCTGTCTTTTTTATTTTGCTTCTATGGCTTTTCCTGATTCTTCACAATTGTCCCATCTCTGTTCCTGGCTGCCTCATACTATGTATTAGCTTTGACTAACAGCTGGACTTCCATTTCAGTTGATACTATTGGAAGAACTTCTTTTTTCCCCCTGACTCTCTGGGACCTCAGCCTTTCCTGTCAATCATGATGATTTTCCTTTGGCTCTGTTCTGAAGCATAGTTGGGTCCCTTGTGTGATGAACTGTTGTTAACTGTTGATGCTGACATCAAATAAGTAGAAAAATTAAAGGAAAGGTCAAATCTCTGTCAAATGGAATAGATAGGGAAGACTCTGTGGATGAGAGGGAAGCTTTACTTAGGTTGTTAGAAGTCAGTGAAATACACAGTATTGGAAAACAAATAGAGTAAAAGCAGTAAGGGAACAGAGATAGCAATGTGCTTCCTGCAAATCACTTAACCTTTCTAAATCCTGCTTCCCTATCTGAAATATAGAGACAAACATACTTGCTCTACCAACTTCACAAGGTTGATATTCTGAGAGTATTTTAAAATTGTAAAGAAATATTTATGTAGCAGGTGTCCTACCCTTCCTGGCTCTGAAGACATGCTAAGTTTCCATTCCTTATAACTATGTGTAAGTTTAGAGGAAATAGGGAAAGAGGAAGGACAACTGGCTTCCCGCTGTGGGTGATCCATTGCTGATACAGCCCCTTAATTGACTGCTCCGCTGGACCTCTCTGGGTGTATTGGAACAAAGAAGTTGGAGAATCATTCTTATGGATTAGAGGCACTTGATTGCATCTCACACTACCTACACCTTTCTGTTCTGTACACAGGCATAGCATTATGTGTCAGTTTTATTTTAAGGAAAGGCTTACTTCTCACTGGAGAAAATAGGTTCTTCAGTTCTCAAATTGAAGGTCTCATCACCTTCATCTCAAGTAACTAATGATAGCAATGTTACTATTGGCTCCTCAAAGAAGAGGCAATGAGTTTTTTTTAAAAAGCATGAAATACACAAACATGAATCAAGTGTAGAACAAGTCTATTATTCCCCCATTGAAAAGAAAATGTTTAACATGAAAGAATCAAGGCAGGTATTATAGGATGATTACAATAGATAGTTTCATTCAGTAACTTAATACTAGAGTGATTATTTGGTTAGTTAATTCAAACCTCTTTGGGATATGGAACCATTTTGGTGAGACTGTTCATTATCTATTTCACATTTTAGCTTTACTGAGCATTGGTCCAAGCTGACTCTTTTTTTGGTACCAATCTATTCATACTGTTTCTAAGACACTCTTTCCTGGTAATGACCAGATTGCTTTGTTCAAGCCCTTTCTCCACTACCGCAGCCACTGACACTCCAGGAGATGTCACTTTTTCTACTTTGGTGATGGGAGATGCTCCTTCTGTGACTTATTCCCACAGGAATTAGCACCAGGGAAAGAGTATCCTTTCCTTTATAGCACATATGTTCATCCTTCATGTCCTTGTGGGTATGAAGTTCACTTTCCCCCTTAATCCTTTCTATACTTCAGAGAATAGATTTCACACTTTGAAGCCAGAAGGGAAAGAGCAAGCTGAAGAAGGTAGGTCATCCCTCTCAGCAAATCCATGAAGCTTTAACCAACTCAATACAACCATGAGTGATACGTGCAGCTTCCTAACCTCCAAGCTTCTACTTAAATCACCAAGAATGATAACTGAACATGCTATAAAGTGGGGAAGGGCAACAGGGAGGACACCTGAAGAAGCACTTGGTGCATATAAAATTTAGCTATTATTTTTGGTCTAAATTCTGTCATTTCCATGAAGAAAGCTACTAGTGGGCAAATTCCCTCTACCAAGACAGATCAATAACTGTTCTACAGCTTATAGTCTTAGATTTAGAGAAATGCCTAGAAAGTTGGTACATGCTTAGAGGAATGATTTGCACCTTGAGTCTGAGGCATTTATCTTTTTCTAGAAGGTTCTCAGACTCATCTCAAATGAACAATTCTCAAAAGGGAACAGTTTTAAAAAAAAAAACAACAATCCAATAAATTGAATAGAATTATGGATTGAAAGTCTTTTAAATTTAATAATATTATTTGCATGTAACTCAAATCTTGTTGTTTAAATTTTTATTTACATAAACCTACATAGAGAAATCTGTCTATATGCAAATGGCCTGGCACATGTGTAAACTGACACATAAGACACAAAAAGACACATAAGAGGGCATTCATTCAAGGACAAAAAAAACCTCATTGAGATAAAAATAGTGAGCTTATTATAAAGGTGTCAATTTTTTTGAAAGTAGGTACATTAATGAAACATTTGTTAATTATATTAATAAAATACCTTTCATTAATTTAAAGAAATAGTGAGACTTTCATTCACTTAATTAAAAATCATTTTCTTCAGGTCTTTATATCAAGTTAATTGCTTTTAAGTAAAAAATAAGCACTTCTCTGGAAGAAGCAGATCTCCTTTGACAATATGCAAATTATGTGCATGAGCTTCTCAGCTATATATAAATACAACTTGTGTTTCCATAATCTATTTATAGTTTATCCTTGCAACATTTATTATGCATTACATTTTCAAATCTGAATTACCAGCCGCATGTCAGGAAATCATCTCACTTCTCCAACCTGAGATGCCTTTCTCCCTTTCTTTCTCTCCTCTTTGCTTACTTCTGCCATTACCTCCTCCAAAGGATCACAGAAAAGGGAGCTAGCTATTTATCGATTGTTCTCTGACTAATTTCACTTGTTTCTGATATTTCTTAATATCTTTTCTTTGCTGTCCCTTCAGCATTTCCAGTTTATCATTTTGCATATATAGAAAAAGTTCATTGAATTATTCTTAGATTTTAAGTTTGTTCTTTCCTTAAATAAATTTACTTAATTAACTCATAGAAGCAGAATCACAATTTTAGCTAGGAAGAATATTAGTGGCCATATAGTCAAACACCTTCATTTTACAGAAAGGTTATGTGACTTGTCTTTAGTTGTCCAGCTAGTATTCAAGACAGTATTTTTTTGAACTTATGTTTTCTTGACTCCAAGAGCAGAATTTTATTCTTTTACCATATTACCATTCAAACTTTTTGAAAGAAATTATTTTCAGTCACATGATATCTAATGCAATATTCCATACAGAATAGGCATTCTATATATGTTTGTTGGACAAGTACATATTAAAAATGAATCAAAGGAATGAAAGAATATATTGATAGAAAGAATATAGATAAGGAAAAAATAAGAAATAGGTTGAGATACTGTCTTTCCACAGTATGTATCTGGTTTGTAATGGAAAGCTTCCCAAGACTACTCAACCCTCATAGCATTATCTACTCCCACAAGAAAAAAGGATGATTCTAGAAGGAAACTAGAAGCCATGGCTAAGGATTATAAAATTCTGATTAATAATACGAAGACATTAGAATACAGATGGTGGCTTCATCATTGTTATTAACTAAATATGTGTTTCATAAGAGAGACAGGGATTTGAGAAATGAGAAATAAACTTGTTTTTCTGGATTAAAGCTAAGGATGGTCTTCTGCTTAGTAATAAAATGCATATCATAGGACTAATAAAACAATTAACTTGCCCTAAGCTTTGTTAATTTGAACAAGAGGGAATTGTAAAGAAAAAATAGAAAGGGAAGAATAAAATTACACATATAAATGAAACAAGAACAATGTCACAAAAATAAAAAGCATAATATAAGAAGAAGAATGTTTATTAGTGGACAGTAGTGAACAGAAATGGTGATGCAAAACCAACAGTAATCAACAAAATTATTTTTTTTTGACATATAGGAATTAGAAACAAGGACAATAGGATAAAATAAAATCCTAGATGGGGAGCAGAAATTTAAAAATTGCCTCAAATATCTATTTACAAATGCTAGAATGTGCGCAAAAATGTTGAGATAGAGATCTTATTATAAGGAGGCAAATTTTTTCTCAAGCATTTCTGACACATGGTAAGATATGACCCAAGACTAGAATAAGGTTGCAGAGAGCATACTTTATTTAAAGGGTACAATTGAGATGAAAGGGTCATTGGGCTAACAATTTTTATAGGAATAATTGCACTCTTAAAAAGAGGCCCATACCAGAAGTGGGGGGAGGAAGTATTTAGGTGGTAATCAATGGAGAGAGTAAGGGAAATAGTATTGTGAATGGTTTATTACACAGATTTCTTGGTGAGTTAGGGTAAAGTCTATCTCAATCATGTGAAGATTTTCCCAAGGGAATGAGTAGATAATAACAAATTGTTCAATGACCATGGAGATGGCTGATGCAGATACTATGGAGCACTTAGAGTTTGGTGAGACATCAAAGATGCCAAAGTCATCATCTATCACATCCTGGGCTATTACCAGTTGACCTTTCTTTTGTCTTGCTGCTGGAGTTTGATGACTCTCTAAAATAGATATAGGCTGACAACCTTGTGTTACTGTGCCTTACTTGATATGCAAGTAAAGACTGGTCTTCTTCAAAATGACCAGCAGGATGAATACAGAGAGGCTTGGAGAGACTTACATGAACTGATGTTAAGTGAAATGAGCAGAACCAGGAGATCATTATACACTTCGACAACATTATATGAGGATGTATTCTGATGGAAGTAGATTTCTTTGACAAAGAGACCTAACTGAGTTTCAATTGATAAATGATGGACAGAAGCAGCTACACCCAAAGAAAGAACACTGGGAAACGAATGTGAACTATTTGCATTTTTGTTTTTCTTCCCGGGTTATCTTTACCTTCTGAATCCAATTCTCCCTGTGCAACAAGAGAACTGTTTGGTTCTGCAAACATATATTGTATCTAGGATATACTGCAACATATCTAACATATATAGGACTGTTTGCCATCTAGGGGAGGGGGTGGAAGGAGGGAGGGGAAAAATCAGAACAGAAGCAAGTGCAAGGGATAATGTAAAAAAATTACCCTGGCATGGATTCTGTCAATAAAAAGTTATTATTAAAAAAAACAAGACTGGTCTTCTTCAAAAACAAAGAAAGAACAATAAGTTTATTATAGACTCTCAAAGGGAAAAAATAAATCATATAGGGAGCTCTTCACAAATCTGGCGTGGAGACATAATCATAATTGTTTTGAATATACTGGAATTTTTTGTTAAAAATAAAGCAGTAGTGAATTATTATTCACTTACCTTAATGATAATCCCATTCTTCAAAAGGTGGACAAATAACAAAAGGACAGCTATTCTGGCCCTAATACTGACCAGAAGGAGGATATGGTTACTGAAATACAAATAATGACAGCTCAGAGGAAATGACCATTTAACTTTAGGATCTGTGATAGCTAAGGAGGAAAAAGCCTGGTCAATATAATATAGAACCTTGTTTTGAAGACACAAGATAGTTACGAATTCATAGAGAGGATTGCTGGGAATTTATGGCCAAAAATTCTATAGAATAATTTGTTCTGAAAGGATTAAATTGTTCTTAAGAACAAAAATTTACCAACACAGATGAAGAAGAGTGGACTAAAGAGATAAACATGGGATTTTTAGTGATGTGTCCCAACCTAGAACTCATTGAGTTTTTAGAAAGGTAAGTACAGTTTTGTATTTTGTCAGCCTTTAAAACATTTTTTAATGTGCTGAGCTGGTCCTTCTGCCCCCCATCTTCTTCTTTTATTCTTAGTTGTAAGGCATGACTCTGTACATTGAAAAACATAGATAATATAAACGAAAAGCTATCAATAAAATTATTTTTTATGATATGTAGGAGTTAAAAACAAAGACAAGTAATAAGATAAATATATATTACTGACATTGGTCTTGGGATCAAGAGATCCTACATCTGAAAGGGACATTAGAAGTCCTTGACTACAATTCCATTATTTTGTGGATGAAGAAACTGAGATCCAGAGAGCTTAAACAGCCAGTAAGTAAGTATCTGAGGCAGGATCTGATGTTCAGATAAAAACAAAATATATCAAAGAAAAGAAGAAAGAAATTAACCAAGAAGCATTTATTAAATACTTCCTGTGTCCTAGGCATTGTGGTACTGAGGACATAAAACCAAAACGAATATAATCCCTTATTTAAAGAAGTTTGCACTTTGTTGGGAGAGGGGACTTAATGAGTTTTTTCTCATTGGCAATCATCATGTAGGAGCTGGATGACTACTTGTCTGGTATTTTATGATGGGGATTCTGTTCTAGTTTGAGTTGGACCAAATGGCCACTGAGATCTCTCCCACCTCTGAAATTCTATTTTTCTGTAATTTTGTACATTATGCATTGTACATTGTACACAATAGGTAAAACTTGTTGAATGAATTAATTAAAATTACATTTCTATAAGGACTTTCAAGAGACTGTCCACTGTTTTTCTTCTTCCTTGTTCAAAAAGGGAAAGACTAGTAAAAGTTGACAATTAATATAATCTTATTTTACTCCTCTTTTCTCTAACAGTTTTAGGGAAGGTATCATTTCTTTATATACACCTTCAGCAGAGAGGGAGGACCTGTGTTTTTGATGATCATATAATGATTTTTATTGCCTTGTATATAATAGGAGCCCAATAAAAATCTGTGGATGAAAAGGCACATGAATGATAAACAAATTAATGAAAGAAGTAAAAGAGACCTAAAGACCAAAAGCAAGTTACCAAGACAACCAGTCTCTGTCTTTATCTCTTAGAGGTCACTAAGTAGAAAGAGAAGATGAATTACAAAGCACCCATCAGACTCAAAACATTCAGAAAGAAATCCTAAATTGCTACATTTATCCCTTATAGACTTTGTCTATTATGAGTCAGTCTCTCACCTCTATAACCTTTTGTGAACTTCTTCCCAGGTCCCTCTCATTTACAGATGATCATCCATTTATCTGGATGGCATTCACCTTGCATTTAAGTGCTATCCTTTTTGAAATGTGCTGACTGATAAGCACCATAATGAGTTCAACTCTGGCAGGAGCTTTAAAATGGCTTTCAAGGTTGCTTTTCCTTTTATGTGGAAGCTGCTAAGCTCCTCTATGCTACTGATAATTACCAAGGACTCTTTCCACCTTTGTCTGAGGAAATTTGGTTTTTCCCTCAGTGATGATCATACTTTTAAACACTGCTCAGTTAAAAACTCAGAGGAAAAAAGTAAGAATAGCACATTGCAAATTCAAGTCGTGGGTACATTTTATTTTAAAGAATTTCAATAAGCAGATCTGTCGGCAAGATCACTTTGCATTCTGAGAGAATCAGAATACCATTTATAAGAAAATGAAGTTATTTCAGTTGTTAATGGCTTATCCACTCAAATGAAACCTAAATTGGAAACTGTAATTTTAACTGAATGTCATTGTTTTCAATTAAATAGAAAAGTTTCTATACCATATAATATTTTGTGATGTATATTATTCTAAAAATCCATCACTGGAATATTCTTCTTCTTCATCTTTGCTACTGAGCTCAGCTCAAGCACTACTATGCTAGATCATCACCTACTAACAAATCTCTAACTATGTATATGCCCCAGGGATTTTCTATTTTTATATTTTCTCATGATATCATCATCAGAGTTCATGAGTTCAATTATCATCCATTTGCAAGTGGCTCTCAAATCTACATATTCAATGCTAGCCTCTCTCCTAGTCAACAACCCTTCATCACAAACTATCCCATAGACATTTTGAGTGAACATCCTCTAAGTCTCCAAGCGCAACATGTCTGAAGGAAGCATCCAACCAACAAGCATTTATTAAATCATTACTATATGTCAAGCACCTCTATAGGCATTAGAAATTGAATTCAAAGAATGAAACAATCCTTATTATATTCCAATTAAGAAAATACACGCACATATTTATATACACACAAAAAAAGAAAGAGAATAATACAAATAAATACAAAGTAGTTAAATACAAGTTTATTTTAGAAGAAAGATACTAGTATATTGAAAGAACAGAAAAGACTTCATATAAAAGGTGGTTCTTGAACTGTATCTTGAAGAAAAAGAGGGATTCTATAAGGAGAATTTAAGGAAGGCATTCTAGGTTTAGGAGATGGCTGTTGCAAAGGTATGGAGATAAGAGATAGAACATCATATATGTAGAACAGAGAGAAGACAGTCTGTTTCGACTACAGAGTTCAGAAGAGAAGATAATGCCCATCAAAGTTAGAAAGACAGAAGGAGCCAAAGTTGTGAAGGGTTTTAAAACTTACACAGAAGAGTTTATGATGTAAGAGCCTAGATGTGAGAGGAAATCATGGCAATTGATTGAGTAGAGGAAGTAGATTAAACAGAGCTCTTCATTTCTTCCCCAAACCCATCCTTCTAAACTCTCTTGTTCATGTTACAAACAAGAATAGCTTTCTAAGGTACCCAAATTCACAATCTCAGAAGTCATCTAGACTTCTCACTCTTCCACATCCCTCATATGCAATCAATCAACTGCCAACTTTTGTTTATTTTACCTCCACAACATCTCTCTCGTCTATCCCCTTCTCTCTACTACCACAACCATCACACTTTCGTTACCATACTACCTTCCCCATCCACCCAATGTGGACCAGATGTGAAGCTGGTACCCAGTGCTCTTCTCTTTTGTCCTATAACACCACAATGCGGAGTCTATGAGCATCATCACTTATCAGCTGACTCCCAACACTTGTTCAACTCTTCCAAACTCTTCCAAATTTCTATATTATTTAAACTGTCTCCAATTCCTACGTTTCAGTCTCTATCCTTCTCATGCTCTATCCAGTCATCTCTCACTTCTTCTACTATGCCCTCTGGAATTCTCATTCTTTAATAAACAAGCTTCTTTTTAATCGTGTCTACTGAAAGGATCATCATACTTTCAGACTTTCTGGTTTATCACGTGGCATTCTACTTTATTTCTCCTCTTCTCCTACATAGTTAATTAGTTGCCAAATCTTGATATTTCTATCCCTAGGACATCTCTCACATCCACTTATTTTCCTTTACTCAGTCAACTACTATCTTAATTCAGACCTTCATCACCTGTGACTTAAGACTACTATGACTTGATCTCTTTGGTCTCTGAATTTCAGCCTAAGGTCTCTTCTTCCTCCAGTAAATGCACCACTCAGTTTGGTTCTGATAGGACCATATTACAACCTTACTCATTAAAGTCCAGGGGCTCCATATTTTTCATAAGACCAAACATAAATTCCTCTGTATAGTTTTAAAGCACCCCACAAACTTGAATACTAGGCTAAAAGAAGTGTTCTGGCTGAGACTGCTGAAAGATAGATTGACTTGTGAGGAAAATAGAACAATTTCAGAAATAGCATGGAGAGAACTGGGCTGGAGGCAGGTGATAACAGAAAGGATTATCTTTAGCCTTAGCCAGAAAATCCTATTAAAGTTATTCAATTCATTCTGTTTTTCCTTTGACCTAATTTTGTAAAATGAATTTAAATAGCCACAGACCCTTTGAATACTGTGAGAAGCCTGCCAACAGGATCACAAGAGAAGAGTAAGATGGAGTTAAGTGACCAAATAACATGGATGTCAGGACTACTGTCACCCTGACAATAGATGACAATGAATAAGTCCATCCAGGAGGAGGTGGAGCAGGGTTGGTAGCTAAGCAAAAGTCTAGGTAGGAAATTATTCAAGCATAATGAGGCTAAATAAAGAATAAAGAAAGCCGACAGGATATAAAATGTGAATGGTCTAAATAATTAGCACTAATAACCAGTGAGATGGCTAAACACTAATCCTATGGAAGAAACTGCTCTCTGAGCTTTTTAAAGTCACTTATTCAATGAGGATGGCTCAGAACAAGGATAAAATCTGATTATGAGTTTGAGCATTTACCACACAGAAATCAACAAAGGCTATGAATAGAGTTTGAGTTATTGTTTCCCTAATTCTAGACTTAAGAAAATAATTGAGAAAATGTTAATAATACAGATTAAACTTTAAAGTGTATCATTTGCATTTTCCCCAGAAAGCTGATTGTTAAACATTTAACAGTATACCTTTGCTTGGAACTCATAGGTTTTCATAGATATTACGGAAAAGAGATGGATAGCAGAATGGTAGAGCATCCAAAAGAGAGCAAAGAGCATGGTAAAGGGTCTTGAGCAGTGAAAGGAAAAGGTCAGCAGGAATTCTAGAACTGGAAACAATAATAATATAATTTGTATTTGTATAATGCTTTAAGGTTTGTGAAATATTTTATTTACATTATCTCATTTGAGTCTAGAATGCCCAGGACCAAACATTATTATTACCCTTGTTTTACAAATAAGAGAATTGAAGTCAGCTAAATTAAGTGGCATAGCTATGCTGACACATGTCAGAGCCAGGATTCAAATCCAGGTTTCTCTCGACTTAAAGCACCATCATTTTTTCCATGAACCTACCTTGGTATTGCTGCCATCTTAAAGTCCCTTTGCCTTAGAATGTAAGTTCCTAAATTCTCAAGGAAAGATGAATGCCTATGATTTTCTTCACAATCTCCATGGATTTAAATTCCACAAGATATAAGATATAGAAAATCTCTTTTTAAAGCAGCTCAAAGCACCTCATTTATTTCTATTGCCATTCATGTTCACACATTCTCTGCAAGGTAACTGGTAGTATTATGTAGAATTCACATCCCAAGTTTGTGATGAGTCAAGGCAGATGTCCACATTTATAAGACCTTTTTTTATTACCACTGAATTTTGCAATTCGCCTATTTCAATTATAGACTTCCCAAAGTCTTATTTTTCAGAGGCCACATGGGAAAATTATTTTAATAGTTTGCCAAAAGGGTATGAACATTGATAAAGTGATTTATTTAATGAGATAATAATCTGGAGCATATTAAGTTTAAAACATTAGTTTGGTAGTTTTCAACCATTCTCCTTGTAGAAAAGATAATGTTTCAGTGCTCACCAAAATAGAAATAATGATGTTGTCATTCAGATTTTGGTATTTTTAGCAAGCAGTCTATGAAGAATGTCAATATTTCCTTGAATCTTTTTTCTAAACTTTTCTACCTACTTCTTTTTGTTCTTAAAAGGTCTTCTCTTTGGAAGGGGAATGGGAGAACTTGATGAGTTTCCCAATCAGCCTTTTGAGACTGCAGTGTAGTTTATGCAATTTTATGTCCCGAGATCCAGAAGAAATCCCTAAAAGAAGGAAGATATCTAGACTCATTTCATTTTAGCTGTCATTTAATACTTTAATACTTTAAAACTTTTTATTTTTATCTTTTGTTTTTATATATTATATACCTTTATCACCAATTTTGTTTCACTTAACCAGTTATCATTTTAAACAAATAACTTTTAAAAAGAAAGAAAATAAAGTCGTTCTCCAAAACTAATTAACACATCAACTAAATCTGACAAAAATATAGTATTTTACACTGTAGTATTCTTCTCTACTTCTGCAAAGAATGGAGATAGTAGATTCTTATATGTCTTCTTCAGAAACAAATTTTGTCATGATATTTACATAGTATTCTTCTTTTGGAAGGGGGGGGAGAATGAGGGGATGTCTTTACTCTTACATTGTTGTAGTCATTGTATATATTATTTTCTTGATTCTCCTTACTTCATTTTCACCAATTCATAGAAGTATTTCAGTGCTTCTCTGCATTCATGTCCATTGTTTCTTATACTTCAATAATACTCTTATTACATTCATGAATTATAATTCGCTTAATTAGCCAATCAAGGGGCATCCATACCGTTTTCAGTTTTTACTACTACAAAAATATGGACCTAAAAAAGGTCATTTAGTACATTTTTGCCAACAATAGAGATGAATACACTCTCACAGTCAGAGCTAGAAGGAATCTTATGGAACCTAATTACTTCTTTTTATAGATGATAAATTTGAAGTTGGTACAGTTTAAGTAGCTTGCCCATGGCTACATAGATAGTAAGTATCAGAGTGAGATAATGTAATACCTCATTTTCCCTGAATTGTAATACCTCAGTTTCCCTGCATTGTTCTGCTTCAGTTTCCCTAGTGGCAACCCCTCCCTTCTTGGCCATTAGGACTGAGAGAATTAGGACCTGGAAGCTCTGCCTCTCACATTCCTGGGAGCCATAAAATTCCAGATGTCTTATCTCAAATATTTGGGTATTTCCTACTAGATCATCTTCTTGATCCACAAACCTGTCAGAATTAAAAAGTCATGGTCCTTCCTGGAATTTCCACTAACTCCTTGCTTTGTTTCCTTGATAGCAAAAACCCTATAAAAGTCTCTGGAATTACTTGCTGGTTGCTAGATGTTTTGAGACAAGGGTCCCATCCAAGCTGGCTGGCTATGGCTAGCCCAAATTTTCCATTATTGAAATATTAAACCCTAATCTCTGTCTTGCCTCAGTTTCTCTAGCATTACAATTTGAACCCTAGTATTTCTTACTTGAACACCTCATTCTATCCATTAAGACAAATTGATCATAAAATTTTGTTGAAGCTTTAAGGTTCTACCTACCATCTTTGTATCCTTAATGTAGTAGCTTTGGAGATAAATGATCTAGGAATGACTTTTGGCTCTGAATTGAATTATGTGACTCTAATCCTTTTAATCTCAAAACAACAACAACAACCACAAAACTCTATTGATAGCACATAGTGGCTATGGGAAATGTACCTTATATACCTTAAAATGCTACATAAATGTGAAATATTAAATACTTCTAAATGATCTTAATGAATGGAAGAGCTACCATTTTCAACAACAGACTCACTTCTTGGCACCAAAGGTGATATAGTCCAACCACATCTAATTGAAAATTCTAAAAAAAAAAAAAAAAAAAAAAAAAAAAGTCATTCAGCCATCAATGGAAGAATTCAACTAAGAGAAAAAATCCATGTCTTTTTTTTAGAAAGCTCTAATTGTTGAGACACTTTGCTTGATATCAAGGCTGAACCTGCTTCCTTGTAATTACTATGCAATATTCCTACTTTTGCCTATCAGAACAAGTCTGATACTTCTGGAAAAAAAATTAGTAGATTACATAAAAGCCCATAATCTAATTAAAACTTTGGATATTTACATGAAATACCTTTCTCCCTAACAGCTATGCAAGCCACTTCTCTTAAGAAAGGATTCCTCGCCAACTTCTGGCCAAGATGGCAGAGAGGACACATGCATCTATCTAAGCTCCTTCTTGCCCTCAGAATACCTTTTTTTCATGACAAGGCCTCAGAATTAATGCTTGACTGAAAAAAACCACGAATACACTACCAACAGAAGATATCCTTGAACTTCACCAGAAAAGGTTTGGTTTTGCTCATGGGTAGGGACAGTTAGACCAGGTGCAGACTGCAGGCATTCAGCAAGAGCATGGAAGGCAGCTCACACTGAGCAGACCTGAGAGGGGCAGGATGTGGTCTAAGCCATCAGAAAATTTGCAGGGAGAACTTTACCCAGTGTGAGCTTCTTTGCCCTGGCAGCAAGCCAGTAGATCAGCAGAGGAAGCTATAAACAGAGGGGGTAAAGACTTCAATCCCAAAACACTGAGGTCTCTTGGGACCTGACTATACCCACCCAATACCCAGAGTGATTCAGCACGCTCTCAGAGTCTCAGAGAGTGGCCACTGTGAAGGCAATGAAGCCATTGCTGTCCCACTGCTGCCTCACTGTTACTTCCTATAGTCTGTAGAAGAAGCTTGGTGACATCATACTGCCCAAAAAGCAGACCACATTTGCTTTTGTTTGTTTGTTTGTTTTCTTTGATTCCTTTTTGTCAAAATGAGCAAAAAATTAAAGCAGGCTCTAACTATAGATGGCATCTATATGGATAGAGAGCAGACTTTAAATCCTGAGGAGACTAAAAACAGACTGTCTCCAGATGAATCCCCAAAAGGGGATATGATCTGCTCCCCAACACAAAAGGCTCTCATAGAAGAAATTAAAAAGGCTCTTACAAGAGAGCTAGAAGAAAAATGGGAAAAGGAAAGGGAAGCTTGGCAAGAGAGTCTGGATAATTCATCCCATTCATTTAAAGATAGAGTGGATAAAGAAATCAAATCTCTGAAAAAAGAAAATTAGTGAATTGGAAAAGGTAAACAATTCCAAGGAAAACAGAATTAAAGAATTGGAAAAAGAAAATAGCTTTCTAAAAAATAAAATTGGGAAAATGGGAAAAAAATTACATAGAACAAAACAACTCACTTAAAAACTCAATTGGACAATTACAAAAAGAAATAAAAAAGTAAATGAAGAAAATAATTCATTAAAAATCAGAATTGAACAAATGGAAATGAATGACTCGAGACACCAAAGTAAAACCAAAAAAAAAAGAAACAATGCAGAAAAAGCTTAAATACCCACTTGGGAAAACAACAAACCCGGAAAATAGATCTAGGAGAGATAATCTGAGAATTATTGGACTTCCTGAAAATTATTATGAAAAAAAGAGCCTGGACACTATTTTCCAGGAAATCATCAAAGAGAACTGCCCAGATGTTATAGAAACAGAGGGTAAAATAGACATTGAAAGAATTCATTGATCTTCTACTGAAAAGGACCCCAAAATCAAAACTCCAAGAAATATTGTGACTAAATTCCAGAACTATCTGACCAAGGAAAAATTACTACAAGCAGCTAGAAAATAACAATTCAAATATAGAGGAGCCACAATAAGGATTACTCAGAATCTAGCCATGTTCACATTAAAGGATTGAAGGGCCTGGCATCTGATATTCTGGAAGGCTAAGGAACTTGGTATGCAGCCAAGAATAATTTACCAGCCAAAATGTGTAATGGGCTGAGGCTTGAGTTGATGCACTGAGGTCCCAAGCACATGAGGCTAAATAGTAATTGGACCATACTCTATTAATATATAAGCTTGGAGAAAGAATGGCCCCCACCCACTCTTTGTGCAAGTCCTGATGTGTTGTATAGGAAATGATGATTCTGGTGGGTGGAGGCAGGGGAGTGAAAAAGGAAGGGGAGGAGAGCTCAGGCCCCACTTTCTCTGCTAGCTGGCTTCCTGTCACAGCTGCCCATATTGCTATCGCAATCCTTCTTGCCCATATTGCTATTGCAATCTTTTTTCACCTCTTCACTTCAATAAAGACTGAAGATTTTTCCCTTAACCTGAGTTCCTGACTCCGGCTGATTTTAAATATGCGATCATTACAAAAATGAGCATTTTTTTCCAGGGAAGAAGAAGGACATTCAATGAAATAGGTGAATTTCATTTATTTCTGATGAAAAAAAAAAACAAACTAAACAAAAAGAGAAGCATAAAAAGGTAAAAAGAAATCTTGGGAACTATATTTCTGCTATGAATATACATAAAGAACACATGTATAATTTGGTTTTACAGTTATAATATAAAAAAGAAACTAAAGGTGGAAAGAAAATTGTACCAGAAAAGGGGTAAAGTGGGGATACTACATCTTATGAAGAGGCAAAGGAAACCTATCATATCTGAGAGAAAGAAGGGAGAGGGACGAACATAGTGTGTATCTTACTCTCATCAAAATTGGCTTAAAGAGAAAAATATTAGACATATTCGATTTACAGACTAACTTCTCCCACCTCATTGAAAAGTGGGAGGGGAAAAGTAAAAGGGAAGAAGTAAGCTAAGCAGAAGGGAATACAGAAATTGTGAGTAAAAGGGGTAAGAAAAGGGGAGGAATTCTAAGGTAGGGGGAAGGATCCTAAAAAGGGAGGGCTGTGAGAGGCAAGTGGTGCTCACAAGTTTAATACTGGAAAGGGGGGAAAGGAGGAAGAAAAGGAAAAAGGCATAAGCAGGGGTTAACAAGATGGTAAGAAATACAGAATTAGTAATTTTAACCATAAATGTAAATGGGGTAAACTCCTCCATAAAATGGAAGTGGGTAGCAGACTGGATTAAAAGTCAGAATCCTACAATATGTTGTTTACAGGAAACAAACTTGAAGCAGGGCAATACATACAGAGTAAATGTAAAAGGCTGGAGCAGAATCTACTATGCTTCAGGTTAAGTAAAAAAAGCAGAGGTAGCCATCCTGATCTCAGATCAAGCAAAAGCAAGAATTGATCTAATTAAAAGAGATAAGGAAGGGCACTATATCTTGCTAAAGGGTAGCATAAATAATGAAGTAATATCAACATTAAACATATATGCACCAAGTGACATAGCATCTAAATTCTTAAAAGAGAAATTAAGAGAGCTGCAAGAAAAAATAGACAGCAAATCTATAATAGTGGGAGATCTCAACCTTGCACTCTCAGAATTAAATAAATCAAACCACAAAATAAACAAGAAAGAAGTCAAAGAGGTATATAGAATACTAGAAAAGTTAGGTATGATAGATCTTTGGAGAAAACTAAATGGAGACAAAAAGGAGTACACTTTCTTCTCAGCAGTTTATGGAACCTATACAAAAATTGACCATATATTAGGACATAAAAACCTCAAATTCAAATGCAGAAAGGCAGAAATAGTAAATGCATCCTTTTCAGATCATGGTGCAATGAAAATTACATTCAATAAAAAGCCAGGGGAAGATAGACCAAAAAATAATTGGAAAATAAAAGAAGATTGGGTGAAACAGCAAATCATAGACATAATTAATAATTTCACCAAAGAAAATGACAATAATGAGACATCATACCAAAATGTGTGGGATGCAGCCAAAATGGTAATAAGGGGAAATTTTATATCTCTAGAGGCCTATTTGCATAAAATAGAGAAAGAGATGGTCAATGAATTGGGCTTGCAACTAAAAAAGTTAGAAAAGGAACAAATTAAAAACCCCCAGTCAAACACTAAACTTGAAATTCTAAAAATAAAAGGAGAGATTAATAAAATTGGGAGTAAAAAAACTATTGAATTAACAAATAAAACTAAGAGTTGGTTTTATGAAAAAAACAACAAAATAGATAAACCCTTAGTAAATTTGATTTAAAAAAAGGAAAGAGGAAAATCAAATTGTTAGTCTTAAGAATGAAAAGGGAGAACTCACCACTAATAAAGAAGAAATTAGAGCAATAATTAGGAGTTACTTTGCCCAACTTTATGCCAATAAATTCAATAACTTAAATGAAATGGAAGAATACTTTTAAAATATAGCTTGCCCAGATTAACAGAGGAAGAAGTAAATTGGTTTAACAGTCCCGTCTTAGAAAAAGAAATAGAACAAGCTATTAATCAACTCCCTAAGAAAAAATGCCCAGGACCAGATGGATTTACATGTGAATTCTACCAAACATTTAAAGAACAATTAACTCCAATGCTATAAAAACTATTTGAAAAATAGGGATTGAAGGAGTCCTACCAAATTCCTTTATGACACAGACATGCTACTGATACCTAAACCAGGTAGGTTGAAAACAGAGAAAGAAAATTATAGATCAATGCAAAAATCTTAAATAAAATATTAGCAAAAAAAATTATAGAAAACCATCCTCAAGATAATATACCATGACCAAGTAGGATTTATACCAGCAATGTAGGGCTGGTTCAATATTAGGAAAACTATTAGCATAATTGACTATATCAATAACCAAATTAACAAAAACCATATGATCATCTCAATAGATGCAGAAAAAGCATTTGATAAAATCCAATATCCATTCCTAATAAAAACACTTGAGAGTACAGTAATAAATGGAGTTTTCCTTAAAATAGTCAGGAGCATCTATTAAAACCATCAGTAAGCATCATATATCAAAACTACAAAACACCACACAAATAAAGTCAGATTTAAACAATTTGAAAAATATTAAGTGCTCTTGGAGAGGCCAAGCAAATATAATAAAGATGACAATACTACCTAAAGTAATTTATTTATTTAGTGCTATACCAATCAGACTTGCAAGAAACTATTTTAATGACCTAGAAAAGATAACAAAATTCTTATGGAAGAACAAAAAGTCAAGAATTTCAAGGGAACTAATGAAAAAAAATCAAAAGAAAGCAGCCTAGCTGTACCTGATCTGAAACTATATTATAAAGCAGCGGTCATCAAAACCATTTGGTATTGGCTAAGAAATAGATTAGTTGATCAGTGGAATAGATTAAGTTCACAGGACAAAATAGAATAGTCAATAACTATAGCATTCTAGTGTTTGACAAACCCAAAGATCCCAACTTTTGGGATAAAGTCTACTATTTGACAAAAACTGCTGAGAAAATTGGAAATTAGTATGGCAGAAACTAGGAATGGACCCACATTTAACATCATACACCAAGATAAGATCAAAATGGTTCATGATTTAGGCATAAAGAACGAGATTATAAATAAATTAGATGAACATAGAATAGTTTACCTCTCAGACTTGTGGAGGAGGAAGGAATTTGTGACCAAAGAAGAACTAGAGATCATTATTGATCTCAAAATAGAAAACTGTGATCAAATTAAAAAGCTTTTGTACAAACAAAACTAATGAGGACAAGATTAGAAGGGAAACAATAAACTGGGAAAACATTTTTACAGTTAAAGGTTCTGATAAAGGCCTCATTTCCAGAATATATAGAGAATTGACCCTAATTTATAAGAAATCAAGCCATTCTCCAATTGATAAATGGTCAAAGGATATGAACAGATAATTTTCAGGTGATGAAATTAAAACTATTTCTACTCATATGAAAGAGTGTTCCAAATCACTATTAATTAGAGAAATGCAAATTAAGACAACTCTGAGATACCACTACACACCTGTCAGATTGGCTAAGATGATAGGAAAAGATAGTAACAAATGTAGGAGGGGATGCAGGAAAACTTGGACACTGATGCATTGTTGATGGAGTTGTGAACAGATGCAGCCATTCTGGAGAGCAATTTGGAACTATGCTCAAAAAGTTATCAAACTGTGCATATCCTTTGATCCAGCAGTGTTACTACTGGGCTTATATCCCAAAGAGATACTAAAAAAGGGGAAGAGACCTGTATGTGCCAAAATGTTTATGGCAGCCCTTTTTGTAGTAGCTAGAAACTGGAAAATGTATAGATGCCCATCAATTGGAGAATGGCTGAATAAATTGTGGTATATGAATGTTATGGAATATTATTATTCTGTAAGAAATGACCAGCAGGATGATTTCAGAGAGTCCTGGAGAGACTTACATGAACTGATCTTGAGTAAAACGAGCAAGACTAAGAGATCATCATATACTTCAACAACAATACTATATGACAATCAATACTGATGGAAGTGGATATCTTCGACAAAGAGAAGATCCAATTCAGTTCCATTTAATCAATGATGGACAGAACCATCTACACCCAGAGAAGAAACACTGAAAAATGAATGTAGATTACTTGCATTTTTGTATTTCTTTCCAGGTTATTTTTACCTTCTGAATCCAATTTTTCTTGTGCAACAAGAGAACTATATGGATTTGCACACTTATATTGTATCTAAGATATACTTTAACATATTTAACATGTATAAGACTGCCTGCCATCTAGGGGAGAGGGTGGAAGGAGGGAACAGAAGTGAGTGCAAGGGACAGTGTTACAAAAATTATCCATGCATATGTTATATCAATAAAAAGCTATAATTTAAAAAAATAAAAAAGAAAGGATTCCTCTTCTAGGTGATGAATCAATATTGTTGTTGGCGTGTTTCAGTAATGTCCAACTCTTTAAGATCCCTTTTGGAGTTTTCTTGACAAAAATACTGGAGTGGCTTGTCATTCGCTTCTGCAGCTCATTTTATAGCTGAGGAAATTGAGTCAAAAGGGGTTAAGTCACTTGCCCAGGACTATAGCTAGTAACTGTCAAATGTGTGAGGATAGATTTGAACTCCAGCCCTCCTGATGCCAGGGCAGTACTCTGTCTACTATGCCACCTACCTGTCTCTGTCTTCACAATCTTGCCAGGCCCTGAGGCTTCTTAAACTTTTTCCACTCATAATCCTTTTTTACCCAAGAAATTTTTATTTTTATATTTATATTTATAGTAGATACATTTATATATTAACATATATAAAGTAAGTATACCAATCAAACATTTACTGATAACAAATCATAATTTTGTGACCCCCATATTGTGTTATAAAATCCCATTTGTGGTCATGAATCACAGTTTAAGGAGCTGGGACCAAAGCTACCAACTACTCTCAGGGAAAACATTCAATAGGAAATAATTCCCAGAGAAAAAAAGGTTTGAGGTCAGAACATCTGAGTTCAATTTTTTTTTCTCTCTTTTTTTTTTTTTATTATACCTTTTTATTTACAAGATATAGGCATGGGTAATTTTTCAGCATTGACAATTGTAAGACCTTTTGTTCCAACTTTTCCCCTCCTTCCCTCCACTCCTTCCCCCAGACGGCAGGTTGACCAATACATGTAAAATATGTTGAAGTATAAGTTAAATACAATATATGTATACATAATCCATACAGTTATTTTGCTGTACAAAAAGAATCGGACTTTGAAATAGTATACAATTAGCCTGTGAAGGAAATCAAAAATGCAGGCGGACAAAAATAGAGGGATTGGGAATTCTATGTAGTGGTTCTTAGTTATCTCCCAGAATTCTTTTGCTGGGTGTAGCTGGTTCAGTTCATAATTGCTCTATTGGAACCAATTTGGTTCATGTCATTGTTGAAGATGGCCACGTCCATCAGAATTGATCATCACATAGTATTGTTGTTGAAGTATGCAATGATCTCTTGGTCCTACTTTTTTCACTCAGCATCACTTCATGTAAGTCTCTCCAGGCTTCTCTGAAATCATGCTGCTGGTCATTTCTTACAGAACAATAATATTCTGTAATATTCATATATCACAATTTATTCAGCCATTCTCCAATTGATGGGCATCCACTCAGTTTTCAGTTTTTGGCCACTGAGTTCAAATTCTGTCCCAGTCATTTACTATCTGTGAGCATAGACATGTTTACTTCTTTTCTCTGACTTCCAGTTTCTTAAATGTAAAATTAAAGCATTGTACCAGATAAGTATGAAATACCATTCCAGTATTTAACCTATTGTGTTGTATTCTAAGTGGTATTGGGAATGGTATTATACAAGAAATAGTTCCATTCATTCAACAAACATTTCTTCGAAGCTGATTATATACAATTTACAGAGTGATATTCAAAGACACCTTCTGGCTTTAGTTAGTTTGGTTGATGTTGGAGACATAACATTATTTAATACTGAGTCTGGAGAGAACCTGAATATTTGTCACCAATTTATATAAAATGGTACCAAATCAGGTTGCCTCCCACACTGCAGCTGGCACTCACTCCCCAACTCGCACTCCTGCCCCATGCCACTCTTTTTTGCATGTGCCTTGTCATAACACGCCAAGTATGGCTTCCTAAAAATAACCTGTCAGAGAGAAGAGAAAGGAGTCTGAGGGAGAAAAGGCTAAGCCAGCGATTTAGGTTGGATGGCTGCAGTTCTCCCCAAAGGTTCATTGAATATTGTTTCTACTTGCTTGAAAAAGCAAGCAGCTTCTATCCTTTGTTCAGGAGTCAGAAAGGAGCTCTAAATGGAAAGGAAGAATGAAATGTGTTGTGAGAGTTTACATGTCTTTTCCATGGCCAAGTTTCATAGAGAAAAAACTCTGTAGGAACTTAGGGAGGAGGGTGAAAGGACATGTATGCTTTCCTGCTATGCTATTGGTATTCTGTAACTTGAATGTCAATATTTCACTATCATTTGAGAAAAAAAATCCAAAACTTTATTGTAGAATTATTTTAGCTATTTTAAAAATTGACACATAGCCTTTTTCAGAACCTAGAAATAAAATAAAACAAGGAAAGGAAAAAGAAAGGAAGAGGTGAGAAGAAAGAAAAAGAGGAATGGGAAGGAAGGAAAGAAGAAAGGAAGAATTAGCAGTGAGAAATCATATGGACAAGTTGCAGCTCGCAAGTCATTATTCTCATCATTGAGAAACAAGATTTGATCATTTGGAGAATGCTAAGGTTAGTGTTGCCCTTTCCAATCCTTAGCATTACATTTGCTGTACTTTTAGCTGCTGGCTCTTTTCAGGATATCATTGGCCAAAGACAGTATGTCTGGAAAGCCATACTCAGTTAAGTCTGAAAAACTCTTTGTTTTGAAAAGTATAAGTCTTACTTGCTCCACTATTTACTTCTATCCCAATCTCTCACCTTGCACCTCCTGCAATTTCTAGTATTAGTTAACCAGGGATGTGACTTTAGCATTACATCAACTATTACCATTCTTTACTTATCACATGAAATCTCATTTCAGTAAGAGGGGACATTTTGCTTTGACACCTATGCTGTAGTGGGCTGATAAATGTTTAATAACTGACTCTCTGGGGGAAAAAAGTTCATATTGCAAGCTTTTAAGTTCAATCTGCATTATTAACATTTTCTCTATCACTCTCTTGTTTAGTCATTTACAGTTGTGTCCAACTCTTCATAATCACTATTGGGTTTTTCTCAGAAAAGATATTAGACTGATTTACCATTTCCTTCTCCAGCTCATTTTAGATGGGGAAATGAAGCAAACAAGGTTAAATCATTTGTCTGAGGTCAGATTTACACTCAGGTATTTCTGATCACAAGTGCAGTGCTCTATCCACTTGGATACCTCGTAGTCCCATCACATTCTTAATTATGGACAATTAAAAAAAAATCCAACAATAAATCAATCCCTGATTTGTAGCATTTGCTGATTTTTGAAGTATAACTACTCACACTGAAAATTATTCCAGCTGGCTCCAGCACCACCCCTTGTTATGTTAGAGAAGGATTTGGTAATTTAGGCAAATCCAGAATTAGATAGCCATTCAATAAATTTCACTTTCCAGCTTTTGCTTTCAAATCTCTCTTAATAATGAAAACTTTAGATATACTCCAGCTCTGTTTTGTAGTAATAGCTTGTGATGAAGTTTAAAAAAAAAAAAAAAAAGAGGCTTTACTGATTCAGGATTCTGGATTCTAATTCTGACTTGGTCTCTTTATTAACTGTGGATATTGAAATATTTATATTCTCTTCAGGGTGTTTTCAACTTAGTCTGTAGAGCTGATTAAACACAAAACTCATGCCCTCTTGAGGTTTTCAGAAAAATAGCAAGATAAAGTTCATTAAACATGCCAGCTTTGTAGGGGAAATATCTTTATAGAACCAGTTTTTGGAAATAACCTTTCCTTAGAAGAAAATTACTTGAAACTGGGTTCACATAGGTGACAATGTGAAGAAATATGCTTCTGTTGCTAGTTCTAACTACCATTCCTCCATAAAATAGACATGATCAAGAACCATCCTACATTACCCAATAACTACTAAATTCAGAGTTAATTTCTAATTTGCCTATTTGGCCATTGTTTTTCTATTTTTGATTTTCTAAAATACCATAAGGATCACTAAGATATATTGGTTTGTGTTAAGGGACAGGTCAATTCTCCAAGAACCTCCACAGCTGTGGATCATAAGGAGTTGTAGGGCAGCCTTTGCTGGCATAGGTGTTGCAGACTAGGAATGAGATAAATTGGAGGCACAGGGAAGAAGAGAGAGGTCAGACATTCAACAGCCTCTCAGTTAGAGGTCAGAGAACAGCAACTGCCTCTCAGTCTTCTTGTATCATCCTCTCAAAGGAGATCCATTCTGCAGGTCTGGGTTGGATCTCCAGTAGCTACAGTCAGGTAGCTCCTGTGTTACAAGAGGTTTGTACCATTGATTTAATATTTACAATAAGCTCTGGGTTCAGAAATATTTTCTGACAATGTAATTTGCAGATTATTATCTTAAAGAGTTGTCTGTGGGAACTGAGAGATTAAATGATTTACATAAGGTCACACAGTCAGACTATGTCATAGAGAGTATTTGAATGCTGTCTATTCACTAGCTATGCTGTCTCTTTGTGGCTTTTGTTATTGTCTAAACTGGTTGTCGTTCTCCAATGATTTCTAGAGCTCATCCTTACTTTCTTATTTCGTTGAATAAGAGAAAAGGGAAAAGAGCAAGCATTTATTAACTGCCTACTTATATGCCAAGCGCTATGCTAAATGCTGAAAAAAAAATTTCCTTTAAAACCTTTTTAGGGTTTTCTTGGTAAAGGTACTAGAGTGGTTTGCCATTTCCTACTCTAGCTCATTTTACAGAAAAGGAAATTGAGGCAAACAGAGTTAAGTGACTTGTCCAGAATCACATAGTTAATAAATGTCTGAGGTCTGGATTTGAAGTTCCTGAGTCGAAGCCCAGCACTCTGTGTTCTGTGCCGTCTAGCTACCCTTTATTTGATTGGGCCCCAATGGTACTGTCTTTGGGCACATTTCCCCTAGCACATAGTTTGCTGTTTGATTCATCCAAAATGGAGAAATGATCTGAAATAATTCATTTATCTACTGAGGCAAGAGGATATTTAATGTGGAAACTGCCATTATGTAGGTCCCTTTGAAACATCAAATAATTCTCTCTGGACCTGCTTCTGTCCATTTGAAATCTATTTCTTCCACTCCCTCTGTTGTGGATTGATTAGGGAAGGAAAAATGGTCATAGTATCTCAATAACTGAGAGAGCTTCTTCAGTTCAACCTCATTTTACTGAAGAAAAAATGGAACCCCATGGGAGGTAAGTGACTTGCCCATGGTTAGTAAGGAACAACTCTCTGATGCTAAATCCAGCTTGATTTTCACCATAATGTGCTATGCTGCCTCTGGTTTGGGAATTATGCTACATTCTTTAAAAGAAAAGGAGCATCCAAATATACCAGCCTAAGATATTAGAAGGGACCTTGAGCTCAGTTGACTAAGAATAGTAGAAAATTTAAATAAGGGACTGAGCAAGAGAAGAGAGGGAGAACTTAGAAAATAAAAAGAGACTATTCAGTATATTTATATGTAGGACCAAGAAACTTTGTAAATATTTTAAAACTCTGTTTTTCCTTTATTTGGATCCAGTTCCAGTATATTTTCTTGCATTGCTTAGTAGTGAAAATAAACAACTATGGCAAATTCTGCAAAACAAAGAAATAAGCTGTCTTCAGAGAACAGGAGAAATGGAAGTTAAGTGAGTGTCTTTCTATTCAGATCAAGGATTGTGCTAAGGGCACTTGGCTTTGGAAAAGAGAGATGGTAGCCTCAAGGGTTCAATAGTGAAAACCAGCAAATCAAATCTTGGTGCACTGGTTAAAATGATTGAACAGCCTCACATAACTAACTCACACATAATAAGTGTTGTTATTTAGTCATTTTCCAGTTATATCTGATCCTTCATGACCCTGTTTGGTGATTTTCCTGGCCAAAAAAAAAAAAAGTAACTTAGAAATAAGTTTGTTTATTTTATTTTACAGCTTATTTTACAGAGGAGAAAACTGAGACAAAAAGGGATTAAGTAACTTGCCCAAGGTTATACAGCTAGTAAGTTTCTGAGACCAAATTTGAACACAGATCTTCCTGACTCTAAGTCTGAAGCCCTATCTACTGTGCCACCTAAATGCTCTAAAAAGGGACTAATTGTCACATGAAAGCACAGTACACATTCTGTTCCAATGAGTAAATAAAACTGTCCCGCTCTGGTGATGAACAAACTCCTTCAGTCTGATTCCTAGAAATCCAGAAACCTCCATCCCATCTGTTCCTTCTCTACCACTTTAGTCTCCTTGGTGAGCTGACTCACCTAGACAAAAATCACAGTCTCTACTGCAGGTTTTTATTTTATGTATGTGGTCCTTACTCCCCCACTTCTATGAGGATAGATTTAGAGCTGGAAGGGATTGTAGAGGCCATCTGGTCCAATCCAGTCATTTTACAGATAAGTAAATTGAAACTCAGAGATACTGACTCATACATAAGCAGTGAGTGACAGGGTAGGATGATGGTGGGCCGTATGGCCCCAAGCAATGAAAACGTTGAGTATGGCGCTAGTAATGCATAGGAAATTGTTGGTTCCTAAAGCAGAACAATAATAGAGATAAAACTGCTCCACAAGACAAACCTGGAGTGGTGCAACCAGAAAGGAGAGAGAGTAAAACAATGTTTTAGCTTGGAAAACCTGGAGGATTTGCAGAAAGGGTCCATTTCACTTGGGTAAGAAGGAACTCGTACAAAGACAAGAAGTTTCTTAGTTTTACTAGGAAAAAATCCCCAGGACCAGATGCATGAATAAGTGAATTCTACCAAACATTTAAAGAACAATTAATTCCAATACTATATAAACACTTTTCACACAAATAAAGTCAGATCTAAATAATTGGGAAAATATCAACTGCTTGTGGATAGGCCAAGCCAATGCAATAAAAATGACAATTCTGCTTAAATGAATTTAATTATTTAGTGTCATAGCATTCAAACTACTGAAAAAACTAACTGATAGAGCTAGGGAAAAAAATAGCAACAAAATTTATTTGGAAGAACAAAAGGTCAAGAATATCAAGGGAACTAACAAAATTAACAAAAAAAAAAAAAGTACAAATGAAGGTGGACTAGCAATACCAGATCTCAAGCTAAATTATAAAACAGTAGTCATCAAAACTATCTGGTACTAAGAAATAGAGTGGTGAATCAGTGGAACTGACTGAATAGATAAGAATAGTCATCACGCTGTGGCCATGGTAACCTAGAGTTTGATAAACCAAAGACCCCAGACTACGGATAAGAACTATTTGACAGAAACTGCTGGAAAAACTGGAAAACAATAGGACACAAATTAGTTATAGACTAATAACTTGCATTGTATATGAAGATGAAGTCAAAATGGATAAATGATTTAGATATAAAGGATAACACCACAAGCAAATTAGAAGAGCATGAAATAGTTCATCAACCAGGTCTATGGGAAGGGTAAAATTTCATTACTAAACAAGAGATAGAGAGCATTACAAAATGCAAAAATAGATATTTTGGACTATATTAAATTAAAAAAAAACTTTTATACAAACAAAACTAATGCAACCATAATCAGGAGGAAAACAAATCTGGGAAAAATCTTTATAGCAAATGTCATTGATAAAAGCTTCATTTCTCAAATATGTAAAGAACTCAGTTTATTAAGAATATAAATCATTCCCCAGTTGATGTAATGGCCAAAGAATATGAATATACAGTTTTCAGATTAAAAAAAAAAATCAAAGTTATCTATAGGCATATAAACTTCTCCAAATAATTTTTGATTAGATAAATGCAAATGAAAACAATCTGAGGTACCATCTCAGATTGACTAAGCTGACAAGAAAGAAAAATGATAAATGTTGGAGATGGTGGAAAAATGGGACATCAATGTACTGTTGGTAGAGTTGTGAACTGATCCAACCATTCAGGAAGACAATTTGGAATCATGTGCAAGGGGCAACCAAACTGTGCATACACTTTGATCTCAAAGAGATCATAAAAAAGGGAAAAGGACTTATATGTGTAGAAAATATCACAACCTTTTTTGTGGTGGCAAAATATTGGAAACTGAGGAGGTACCCATTAACTGAGGAATGGCCAAAAAAGCTGTGACATATGAATGAAATGGAAGAATATTATGCAATAAAAAATGATGAATGGGTAGATTTCAGAAAAACTTGGAAAGACTTGTATGATCTGATGCAAAATGAAATGAGCAGAACCAGGAAAACATTGTACACAGTATCAGCAACATCGTGTGATGATCAGTCCAATTCTTCTGAGCAACACAATGACCCAAGATAAAAAAACTCAAAAAGGAAAATGCTATCCATAACCAGATAAAGAACTAATAGACTGTGAATGCAGATCAAAAGATATTTTTTTCACTTTATTCTTTCTTGTACTTTTTTTCTTTTGATCTGTTTCTTCTTTTACAACTGGGACTAATATGGAAATATGTTTTGCATTGATAATACATGTATAAACTATATAAGCCTAACATCTTTAAAAGGGGAGAAGGGAGAGGAGGAGAAAATTTTGGAATTCATAGTCTTGTAAAAAATGAATGCTATATATAGGACTGCTTGCCATCTTGGGGAGAGGGATTGAGGGGGAGAAGGGAGAAGTCGGAACAGAAGTGAGTACAAGGGATAATGTTGTAAAAAAAATTACCCAGGCATGGGTTCTGTCAATAAAAAGTTATAATTATTTAAAATAAATAAATAAATATGAATGCTAAAATATTTTCTTGATATGTAGGTGAAAAATAATATTTTTTAAAAGAACGGTAATAGAACAGACAGCTTTATGAAGGCAGGGAAAGGACTTAGATGTAATAAATGATAGGGACAAATAATAACAAACTCCCAAGTCCTCATTTAATACCTCATGAAGGTAATAAGGTGATCCTGGATTTTGGAAGGCTAATCTAGAGGAACATAAGCTTCACATAGCCTAATAAGATGAGTTGTCTTTAATACAGTTCTAGTAAAGTATTGTTATATCTGTTGCCTGAAAGACTCATCAGGAAGAAACTGGCCATGAAGTTCTGAATTTGGAGGTGGGGTATATGGACAATTGACAGAACATCAAGTCAGGGACTTAGGGTGAGGCTGAGGGATTGGAAGTAAAAGGTAGAGGTCAGTTTTAACGTGAGCAAGAGAATGGGGAAAATGGGATGAAGTCCTCATCTGTAACACGAAGAGATTTGACTTAGAGGTCTTTGAGTTTCCTTATAGGTCTGAATCTATGATTTTTTTTTAAGCCTATGTACTAAGTAATAGACTGTTATCTGAAAAAGTAGAAGTAGCACACATCCCATAGGAATCTGGGATCCTCTGAAGAACAACAAATAGAAATTATACATTGGTAAGATGGGGGCAGCTAAATGGCACAGTGTTGGATCTGGAATCAGCAGATTCCTTCTCCCTGAAATCATTTTCCTGACTTCAAATCTGGCTTACTAGTTGTGTGACTCTGGGCAAATCACTTAACCCTATTTGCTTTGTTTTTTTCTTCTGTCAAATGAGATGGAGAAAAAATGGCAAATTACTCCAGTATCTTTGCTAAGAAAACCTCCAATGAGGCCATAAAGAGTTGGATACAATCAAAAATGACTAAACACCTGCTAAGTTATTTGAGATCAAGTACAACTGGATTGTATCCATCTTTGTATTACTATCCAGCATAGAGCCTCGCATAGAGTTTGGTCTAAATCTATCATTTCATAAGTCTAAGGAATTCCTAGACTAGAGACTCCTTTCACTAATGTAAGCCATCTTCATTTACTTGTAATTTATATTTTTACAGAGTGACCCTGGTATGATGAAAGATTAAATGGCATGTCCTAGATCACATAGACAATGTACAAGGTTAATTCTAAGATTAATTGTCTATCTGTTACATTATCCTGCCTGTCATATAGTAGTGTCTTAAATAGAACAAACATATAAATAATGAATGAATAAAAAATCATTTATTAAGTATTTATGATGTGCCAGGAATAAAATGAATGGTTCAAACTTACATAGTAATTTATGATTTACAAAGTGTTTTCTTATTTGTGCCAAATAATAGCCCTATGAGATAGACAGGAAAAATGTGTGTGCTTTTGAATGGGACAGGAGGATCAGAGATGGAGGAAAGGAAGGGAAATACAGAAAAGAAATTTCCAGTGTGACTTCTCCCTCCAATAGTTCAGATCAGCAACTTCTCTGTCACATCTAATCTTAAAGAGTGACTTAAGGCTTAAGGCACTGAGAGGTGAAATAAATTTCCCAGTCACACAACCAGTATATATCAGAAACAGGACCCAAATCCAGGGTTTTCTGACTATAGGTCCAGTTTCTATCTACCTTCCTCTTCAGATACTCCTGTGAATTATATACTTTGACAACGATATTGTATGAGGATGTATTCTGATGGAAGTGGATTTCTTTGACAAAGAAACCTAACTGAGTTTCAATTGATAAATGATGGACAGAAGCAGCTACACCCAAAGAAAGAACACTGGGAAAAGAATATGAACTATTTGCATTTTTGTTTTTCTTCCCGGGTTATTTTTACCTTCTGAATCCAATTCTCCCTGTGCAACAAGAGAACTGTTTGGTTCTGCAAACATTTATTGTATCTAGGATATACTGCAACATATCTAACATATATAGGACTGCTTGCCATCTAGGGAAGGGGGTAGAGGGAGGGAGGGGAAAAATTGGAACAGAAGCGAGTGCAAGGGATAATGTTGTAAAAAAAATTACCCTGGCATGGATTCTGTCAATATAAAGTTATTATTAAATAAAATAAAATAAAATATTTAAAATTTTAAAAAAAGATACTCCTGTGAATTATTATGAATCCTCTCTAATACTACCCTTTTAGTACATTCTTATTATTTTTAGCATTTTGCTCAGTGGATATAGGTAGACAGTTTTATCCCTTTCTATTTTCAGTTTGAAGTCCTTGATCAGATTTTGAAGACTCCAAGCAAATATTTTTACTGGCCCTCAGCAGGATGCATTCTACCTCAAATTATTGTTCCCATTTTAAGCTGTATCAAGAAATCTATATAAAAATGTGCCATTTTCAGTGTGCATATTACTTATCAAAATGATATATTTCCTCTTCTTTTAGTTGGTTTTAGGATTAAACAATTAAGATAGGTGTGTAAAAGGTCATGGAAAAGTCCAGCTCCCCCTTCCCAACTTCAGCAAAAATCTAAAAAAGTCCCATTGTGTTTTCTTGAAATAGAGTTCTGAAAAACCAAGCTTTGATAATGGGATTCAAATGAAATTTCCTAACAAAGTTTTTGAACTCAAATTTCCCTGGCTCTCACTGATTGTCCAAAAATAAGTCCCAGTACAAACATCACATAGATTTTGATGGTACAGAGGGAGTGTTAATAGCAATTGTTTCTATTCTGACCAGAAACTGAGGGTCTCCCCCTTCCTGATTGATTCTTTTGTGAAAGCAAACTAGGCAAGCTTTTGACAAAATTCTTGCCAAATGGGTGTTATTTCAGACAAGCTGAGATCTGGAAAACACCTTAGCTTGAAAAGGTCATGTGTGGGGCCATCACCAGTCATCCTGACCTGTTCTGGTCACTGGACTCAGATGACTGTAGAGGAGAGAATAAGGCTGATGATTTTTCATAGCTCTCCTTCATTTAAATATAATTCACTTCCCAATAAACTGGGAAAATATTTTTATAGTCAAAGGTTCTGATAAAGGTCTCATTTCTAAAATATATAGAGAATCGACTCTAATTTATAAGAAATCAAGCCATTCTCCAATTGATAAATGGTCAAAGGATATGAACAGACAATTCTCAGATGAAGAAATTGAAACTATTTCTAGCCATATGAAAAGATGCTCCAAGTCATTATTAATCAGAGAAATGCAAATTAAGACAACTCTGCGATACCACTACACACCTGTCAGACTGGCTGGAATGGCAGGGAAAGATAATGCGGAATGTTAGAGGGGATGTGGGAAAACAGGGACACTGATACATTGTTGGTGGAATTGTGAATACATCCAGCCATTCTGGAGAATGATTTGGAACTATGCTCAAAAAGTTATCAAACTGTGCATACCCTTTGATCCAGCAGTGCTACTACTGGACTTATATCTCAAAGAAATCTTAAAGAAGGGAAAGGGACCTGTATGGGCCAAAATGTTTGTGGCAGCCCTTTCTGTAGTGACTAGAAACTGGAAACTGAGTGGTGCCCCTTAATAGGAGAATGGCTGAATAAAGTGTAGTATATAAATGTTATGGAATATTATTGTTCTGTAAGAAATGACCAGCAGGATGATTTCAGAAAGGCCTGGAGAGACTTACATGAACTGATGCTGAATGAAATGAGCAGGACCAGAAGATCATTATATATTTCAACAACAATACTATATGATGATCAATTCTGATGGACATGGCTCTCTTCAACAATGAGATGAATCAAATCAGTTCCAAAAGAGCAGTAATGAATTGAACTAGCTACACCCAGCAAAAGAACTCTGGGAGATGACTATGAACCACTACATAGAATTCCCAATCTTTCTATTTTTGTCCGCCTGCATTTTTGATTATTAATTGTACACTATTTCAAAGTCCGATTCTTTTTGTACAGTAAAATAACTGTTAGGACATGTATACTTATATTGTATTTAACTTATACTTCAACATATTTAACATGTATTGGTCAACCTGCCATCTGGGAGAGGGGGTAGGGGGGAAGGAGGGGAAAAATTGGATCAAAAGATTTTGCAATTATCAATGCTGAAAAATTATCCATTCATATAATATCTTGTAAATAAAAAGCTATAATAAAAGAAAAGAAAAGAAATAAATATAATTCACTTCCAAATCAAGACTTCACCTTCCTGATGTCCCAGAAATGAAGAAGGAACAATAACAGATAACAATATGGACAAAAAGTCTGCAGATTGAATAATGATCAAAATAGCCAAAGAAAAGAAAAAGACGTGATTTCATTAAATCTGTGACTACACAAGCCTGCAGATGTTTGGAGGAGGGTCCTGCCAATAAAGCCAGCACTGGCAAGGGAAATTGCCTGTATTCAATTTAGGGACACCTGGACTATTTGCAGGCTATAAGAGTTCTATTGATCTAAGGCTAGAAACCCAGAGTACTAGGACAGGGACACTCTAGAGCAGAGTGGAGAAACTGGCAATATTCTGATGGTCTGCTCCAGTAGGGAGTGAGAACCATAATGCTATATCTCATAACAATTCAAAGGGGGCCTAGAAATCGTAGTGTTCTAACTCAGGACAATTAAGGACTATCCGTAACTTGTCATACACAGTGGAGAGGTGGAAGACACTGTCAGGAGCCTAGGAAATCAAATTCAGGACCAAACTAAACCTACTTCTCACCAGCCATCCAATAGTATGGAGCAATGACCCTTACCACTAACTGAGGCTGGCGATATGAATAGAAGACATTGAACTCATTAGCGAAATACCATGGATCAAGAGATGCCTAAGAAGTAAACCTAGATGAAAAATACTTTTCTTTCAAAAGAAAAATGGTTTGACCAGAAAGGATACCTAGAAAAAATTAGGCAATTAGATTAAAAATTTTTATAAGAATTCTGGAAGATATAAATGAAGAATTTGGCAAACTAATCACTGTTCTTTCCACCAGAGAGGATTATCTTTAGAATAGAAAGGACTGACCAAAAATGGCTAATGATATTGAAACCAAAGATAATATGAGAGATGGTAAGAGAGTACCTCACTACTTATTTCTTATGTGAAAAGTGGTCGTGAGTGGAAGCCCTGCTCTATACTATCTTTTTTGGTAAATTGAACAGTTCTCATGCATAAAATTTTCAACTCTTTGCCAATGATTTTTAGATCTGTTTGCCACATTTTTTTTCTGAATTCCTGTCTTTCATCTGCCAACTGTTTCTTGGACATCTTGAACTGGATGTATAGAAGATTTGCACATACTTAACATATTGGATTGCTTGCTATCTAGAGGAGGGAAAGGAAAGAAAAAAATTTGGAACACAAGGTTTTGCAAGAGTGAATGTTGAAAACTATTTTTGCATGTATTTTGAAAATAAAAAGCTGTTGTTTAAAAAAAAAAAAAAAGAACGTGAGCTCCTTGAGGATAGGGGCCATGTTTTTGGCATTCTTTATAGCCACACTGCTTGGCACAGTACCTGGCACTTAATAAATCCATGTATACTGAGCATTGTTAGTTCTGTGGCATTTGATTAAGTCTAGATACAGCGGGAGGTGCTTTATTCAGAAACTGATACAGATCTGGGATGGGTAATTGGGAGGAAGGTTTGCAATCCATGCTTTCTGAAGTCTGTTTCAGGTCTAAATTTTTGAGTTTATGATCTTGTAAAATCCCTGAGCTAAATAGCTCTACCTGTAGGCATGTTCGTTGAAAAGTTTATCGGTATTCATTGACTGTATAGAACTACTGAGATATAGCAGCTCATATGACTCTGAATTTGAAGCCATATATACTGCTAATGACTTTGTCTCTCTGAGCCTCAGTTTTCTAGGTTTTAAAATAGGGAGAATGGATAAAATCCTCCATAAGATCCTTTCTCAATCTTTGGTACTATGTTGTATTACAAAACTAGTCATCCTTCAAAATATCAAGGACATATGAAGGTGACACAATGATTTGCTGAATATATGATCATATATTTTGCTAAACAAAGAGCACATTCATAGAGTTATAGGTCCACACCTTGGAATGGAATTGAGGTCACCTTGACAAAACTATTGTGTCATTGTCAGACCTACTTGTATGCTTTTTCTATGATTCTACTTTTTTCTTTATGGATAATATTTCAGCATCGTGTAAATTTACTCCTATTTCTGAACTTACTAAAATAATTGACAAAAAACTTCTCCAAAGACTACATAATTACTAATGGAATGAGGAAGACCTGAGTTCAAATTCTACCTCCAGCACTCAGTTGTGTGACTGTCATTTAATTCTTTTAGGCTTTAGTTCTCTCCTTTGTAAAGTAAAAGGGTTGAACTCCAGGGACCACTGAGATATATCACAACTCCATTTTCATGATCTTGTAGATAATATAAGATTAAAAGAAAAGTCTAATTAGCCAAGTGAGCAAACACATTGGTTCAAGTCAGATAAAAAAATAGGACCTTACTCTTTAAAGCTCTTTTTTGCAAATGTACAGTGTGTTTGCTTATTGGAGAATAATCATATTTTCTATTTCATCAGAAAAGAGCGTAGAGAAAGCCAGCGTGCTTGAATTAGGCTGAGTTTTACTCATCAGTTTCCACCCTTTGGGAACACCTCTATTTCCTCAGGAGAAGCTGCCTGGCCATATTAGCTTCAGTCAGTTAACAACAAAAATGACAGACCAGTAAAATATTCCCTTCCCTCCAGTGAGAGTCTACTTCAGGGCTATTCAGCTATGGCACACATTAAATCCAAGTTTTCTATCATTTATCTACTATATTCAACAACACAGGAGTCCTTCCTTTGTAGCTGACTCCTGAAGAGTGCACATGAAATGGTACCTTTATTTTTCCTTCAAACCAACCCTTATAACTGTGTTTGTGAAAAGACCAAATAAAAGAAGTCTTTGGAGTATTTGTTCTCAAGCTTTTTACTAAGGCCAGAAATAGATGGTGATCAAATATTAGCTATCAAAGAAAGAAATTGAAATCAGAGAAAGGGTACCAGTCTATACTTTTAATGAAACAAAAATTCAATTTCAGGAAGAGCTTCATTTTATTCCATTCAGATCTGTTGTCTAATAATAATAGTGAGCATTTACATGTTGCTATAAGGTTTATAAAGTGCTTTACAAATATTACTTCATTTTATTTTTACAACAATCTTGAAAGTGGGAGTTATTCTAGAGAAGAGGAAACTGAAGCAGGCAGAAGTTTGAATGTCTAACCCAGAATTATAAAACAAACTAATAAGTGTGTGAGGCTAGATGTGAATTCAGGTCTAATGCCCTATTGAAAGCACCAACTACCTGTCTGGACAGGTAGTTCAGTGACAAGAATTGTCTAAGAAATCTATGAGACCAAAAAAAAAAAAGAACGAAATCTTTAAGAACATAGATCCATTGTAAGACAAAATGAATGAATGACCTTGTCTTCACCAAATGTTTTATCCACTTCCTCATCCTCACTGTTGAGATCATATCCTCACTCATTCATGACATCAATATGGTTCTTATTTCCAATTCTTCCATCCTTCCTTCCCCTCCCCCCCACCAAGGCACACTCTATAATATCAATTGCTAAACAAGGCTTTTTTTGTTTGTTAGCCATGTGCAGTAAGTATGAGTTCAAATCTGGCCTCAGACATCTACTAACTGTGTGATCCTGAGCAAATCACTTGATCTTCTTTGCCTCATTGTCCCCACTTGTAAAATAGAGAAGGATATGTCAAACTGCTTCCGTAGCTCTGCCAAGAAAACCTTAAATGGGATCATGAAGAGAAGAACATGCCTGAAAATGACTGAAAAAAGATCACTGTGGTGCTTGGAACCCTGAAATACTAGCCAATTGGATTCTGGTGATTCTATTGATTGGGTTAATTTTTTTATTCATGTCATGAAATAACTTCTAACTTTATAAGAAATAGATGGGACAACATGAGTGTTCTCGTTATTCCTATTTGGAACTATTATGATGATACCAACTTAACACCAAGAACAGCAGAGCAAAAGGACCAGATATACTGAAATCAATAAGAAATACCAATTGCTGCAAACCCTTTATGCAGATGGAATAAAGCACCACAGTGAATAAGGGATGAGTGTACCTTAAATGGACTGAAGATATGAATTTTTGTTTTATCATGTGACAACATCATAATCAAACAAAACTAGAAATAGATCTTTTAGGGAAAGATTCCATACCAAGAGTGTAATAAGTGCTTGTAGATGATTTTTTTTGCCAAGGATTATTTCAGTTCCAAATTATTTATGCAACAACTATTACAAATAAATGCATCAATTTCAAAAAACTTTTCAATACTCTTCAGCAAAAATTGAAATAAAAGGCCAAAAGATCAACATGGAGGTTCAAAGAGTCAAGAAAACACAAAAACAAGATAAGCAATTCAACATCAATTAAAAAATTATACAGTAGAGACTTGAGAAATAAAGAAATTAGAACTATCTACACAGTCAAAAGAAGACATAATAATAACTAGCATTTATAATAGTACTTAAAAGCTTACAAAGTGTTTTTATCTTCACAACAACCCCAGAGAGGTGGGGGACTTAGCTAGACATCTTGACAGTAGACCTGGATGGAAGAGAGAGTGAGGTGGATCATTTTGTACATCTCTGCCTCACTTAAATCCAATTTCCTTGCAAGTCAAGACATCACCCTCCTTTTATTATTCTTCTTCAAGAATGAAGGATGAACAACAAGAGAGGTAGGTACAATTATAGCTATCTCTATATTGTAGACAAGGAACCTGAGGCTGAGGGAGATTAACTGACTGATCCAAATTTACACAGCTAAGTATCTGATGATCAATTTGAATTTAAGTCTTTTTGACTCCATATTCAGTGATCTGTTCACTCCCAGCTGCCTCAAATGAAATATCTAAAGTGTGACTTGGATCAAACAAGAAATAGGAAGCTTGCTGTTTATTAATATAATTAATGTCAAAGGAGATGACTGAAACCAACTTCTCTGCAAAACTGGAAATTGGCATGTCTAGATAAGATCTATAATTATTGACTTAGATGCTTCACAGTAGTGAATTACCAGTAAAGAACTGAACTAACTTCCTATCTTTCAACAAGATCCTTAACAGAAGGCATCACATTTTTTTTTATGAGAAGATGAAGACATCAATGAGTTCTCTAAATATAGTCCATTTATGTTTATATAGGTTATACAAAGATTTTACAGCTTGTGTTGATAGAAAAAAATGTATAAATTCTTGCTAAAACAGTAACAATATTAGCTGAGAGGAAAAAAAAAAGTTATGCTAACCCTCCCCCAAAAAAACACAAAAACAAAAACCCAGGCTGGGGGAGGGAGAGTGGAGGAGGGCAAAGAATGTTTTTAAAGTAAAAGTTAATTGCTGCCTTTTTCTTCATCACTAAGATATCACCACTATTCCTTTCCTTTCCTTTCAGAGAATTATTCATGACAAATAGTATTTTTAAAGAAAAAATGGGGGAGATTTTTTTTAAATCAAGACAATTAATCAATGCATCATAAAAGTCTGAAATTATTGTAATTTATATAATAATGAACCTCTCACTTCTATAAATGGGTAGGTTAGAGACGTTTTGTCATAGCTCTTCTTTGTATCCAGAGTAACTCCTTAGTGATTCAGTAACTATTGAACAAGTCATCTTAAAAGCATGATAAAAATTGTGCCCCCTCTACTAATCAACAAAAAGTCTTCTCTTCAGTTACATATTCATAAATTTGTCAGGTACTCTATGTAAAAGATAACTAAGCAAAGTAAAACACTGGTGTATTTGATACCCATGTAGAAAACATTCTCTACTAGAGATATGCTAATATTTTCTTTATCTCAATTCTTCTTAATGTTACTGTCAAGGACAATTGATATAAAATATGGTATCTTCCAAAAAAACACACCAGTTTAAATCTGCCAGATTCCACCTAGAACTATGGCCTTCAAGTCAAATGGATAGGGATACTAAAAAACATATTAAATAACTGATTAATTCTTAAAAAAACATTAATCAATTGAATAATGATGAAAAGTCAAGTTGATTATTTGATTAAATACTATAATATTTTATATTTCTGAATGACATAAAATAAAATGATTCTACCAAAAAAATACTTTAAACAGTAACTTCATCACATGAAAGCTTTTTGTAACAATAACAAAATATCACTTGGACTTAATAAGTGAAAAATATGTAATATACACCAAAAAGGTAAAGACTGAAAGCTTTGATCTTGAATCCAGAAGTTAAATGGAAAGAATGGATGCATGTAATATCTAATAAGTACTTTGATCTTCTCCAGACAAAATATGTTAAGGGGAAATCTGAGACTTTAAGAGACTGGTTTTAAAAAAAATTTTACTCTTACTAATCAAACAAAAACAAAATAAAAGAAGAGATTGATAAACATCCTAAGGGCAAAGCACAACAGAAGACTATCTTAAAGGCAGTTAACAGATATGTAACAACAGTCTTAATATGCTTTTTATCATGTGGGAAAAAAAAAAAGATTACAATGTATCTAAAAGGTTTCCAAACAAAAATATGTACAGTATTAACAAAATATAAGCCTTAGGCATCTAAAGAAAGGTTAACACTTCCTTTTCAAAAAGGAAAAATGGATTGGTATGTGTTCTTAGAGCATATGATAAACTGGTTAAAAAGTAACAGAATTACTTTTAGAACAAACATATCTCTCTTTGAAAAGCAGAAATAAAGGCTGACAATTGGGTATTTGCTTCTGGATTGGTTAAATAAAAACAAAATTACCTTATTTTCAGATGAAATTCTTGAAAAACTAAGAGCCAAAAATGGAACCAAAAGGTACTCCATGGACAGCAGTGAAGTGCACTCAACCAAGAAGAATTAGAAAAAGAAGCATCAACTAGAAGTATGAGTCATGTAAATGTAATTATGTATAAATGTATGTGTAAATGTACAAATGTATTTATAGCAGCAGAGTTGTGATATTGATTTAGGATCACAACAATGATACTAGAAATTAAAGAAATACTATATTTAGGCAGTCCAGATTTCTTAATTGATGAAGACTGTACAATGAAATTGGTAAACATATTGCAATAGATTGCAATAATTTAGCAACCTACAGGGGTACCTGGAGAGACACTATCAGGTAGCTAGAATTATATAGCAGAAGCTCAAGGAGAAGCAAAAATGCTGAAGAATGAAGAAATGGGATTGATTGAACGCAGAAATAAAAAGGGAGCTAACTTTGGAAAAGAATAGGAAGAGGATGTAATGACAGTGGAACAGTGGGGCATAAATGTTTGCCCTTGACTGTGGGACAGGTCTGAGAGGCTATGGTCAGTCGTGCCCTGTGGAGAACTGAAACCACATCTCTCAATGATATAGAGGAAAATGTTGGCTTCAAAAACAGCAACATTAGGAGTCAATGAGGAGGGAGAATGCGAGATAGCTAGGACCTTTGGGTAGCTAGTGCTTCTAACTCCAAGTAGCACTGAGAGGAAGAGATCTGACTTTAAATACCTGAACTTGTTAATTACAACTCTGGGGTTACATGCATCTTTACATACTGACTTTGAGCTGCCTGAGTCATGGTCCAAGCATCATGATTATTTATTATATTTGGTTTTATTTCTGTTGCTTCTATAGCTTTGAATAAAAAATTCATTGAAACACATGTAGATGGAGTGCTAAATATGGAGGGCTTGGATTATTATTATAAGAACATGGACAAGTCAATGAAGTCTGAACTTGGTGTCCTTATCTATAAAATGTAGATAACCATTGTTGTAGTGGCTAAACCATAGTATTATTGGCAAGGTCGAAGAATACTATGTTAAATTTCAAAAATGCTATATAAATGCCAATTATACTATTATTGTAATAGGAAATCGATATAGAGAAAAATGCATGCTAGATTCAGAATAATGGTACTTGGTTATAAATACAGTGAAAAGTTCTATCAAGGATCAAAACAAAATAATATTTTTATACTCATATCTTGAAAGACAAAGTGCCTTAATAGAAAATTGATTTCGTCACTGTGAAATATGGGCTAGCTCTCTGGAGGGCTTCAGGGTCAGCCAGAGTCAAGATAAATCTAAGTCCTTGGTCTTTAGGGGGAGAAGTGAAAGAGGCTGCCAAGCAGAATCCTGGATTCTCGAGTCCAGAGCCACTAGCCTCTCTCCTCCTCATCCTGCAGCAAAGTGACTCTCTGGCTCACCCCCTTACCCCTCCCTCAAATCGTTGTCTACAATTATCTTAATACCAAACATTCAATAAGCACAAAACATGAGAAGAGTCATTTTATCTAAACATATACTAATAGTCATTGTCTCACAGCAAATCGGTAATTAGCCTTAAGTGCTTGGTTGTCTGATTCAAGCACATCTTTTTCAGAATTTCTGCCCTCTACAATCACCAGGTAAACCTGGGTTCAAGTCTTCCCACTGATATAAATTGAGAAGTCACAATCTCTCAGGGATCTAGAGAACTTTGCAAGACTATAAATTTCTTAGAAAGTGCCAAAATTCCTTTATCTGAGAGCTCCCAACATTGAAATCATAGATCTAGTCCATATCTGTACATATAATGATCTGTATTGTATCAAACAAGAGATACACTTAGGTGGTGCCATAGTGCATAGAGTGCCAAGCCTGGAGTCAGTAAGACTCATCTTCCTAAACTCAAATTCAAAGTGGCCCAGCAATAGCAAGATTATATGATGATCGATCCTGATAGATGTGGCTCTTCAACAATGAAATGATTCAGGCCTGTTCCAATGTTCTTGTGATGAAGAGAGCCATCTAAAGACTGTGGGGACTGAGTGTGGATCACAACAAAGTATTTTCACATTTTGTTATTGTTTGCTTGCATTTTATTTTCTTTCTTATTTTTTTCCCTTTTGGATCTGATTTTTCCTGGGCAGCATGATAATTGTAATTGTAGAAATATGTATAGAAGATTTGCGTGTGTTTAACACATATTGGATTACTTGCTGTCTAGGGGAAGAGAGGGAAGAAAGGAAGAAAAAAAAATGGAATACAAGGTTTTGCAAGTACATATGTTTTGAAAATACAAAGCTTTAATTTAAAAAAAGCCATACAGCTAGGTAAAAAAAAAAAATTCAAAGTTACCTCAGACACTAGCTGTGTGATCCTGGCAAGTCACTCACCACTGCCTCAGTTTCATTATCTATAAAATGAACTGGAAAAGGAAATGGCAAATCACTCCAGTATCTTTGCCAAGAAAATCCCAAATAGAGTCACAAAGAGTCAGCCACAACTGAAAAAACAACTGAATGATCACATTGTATCATAATTTAATACTTAATTGCTCAGAATGGCTGAGAAGAACTAGACTAACAACAATCTATAGAGTCCTATATCTTCATTTGGATTATGAATACAAATTGTTGGAATAGTTGGATTGAACCAAATCTTTCCACATTCTTCAATCAGTCAGTCAATAAACATTTATTACGTTACTACTAGGGAGTTGGAGATGTGAAATTTGAAGTCAACAGAAAGATTGAGGCTAGATAAATTAGATTAGAGAATCATCAATATAGAGATTCAGTTGCAAGATTCTACAATCCCTTTCTCAATAATCATAAATCTCTCCACACCATTATGAAGCAATAGCTGACAATTGAATGAATTGTTTTTGCAACTTACAAGTTAGCACCTGGCAGGGTGGGGTTTGGAGAGGAATAGAGAGAGACAGAAGAATATGATAAAGAAAAAACCAAAATGCTTTCTTGAATACATCCTCTTTTCTCCCTTTTGATGGAGATCCTCATCTCCACACACCTGGACCACTGCAATAGTTTACTGGTAGGTTTATCTGACACAAATTTCTTTCTACTCCTTTCTATTCTCTAGTAAACTGCCAAAGTGATTTTCCTCCATCACAGATCCAATCATAGCACCTCTTTCCTACTCAATAAATTATCTAAGCATATTGACTCCTTATCGTCTTTGAGATCCAATATGAAATTCTTTGTTTTTCAAAGCTCTTCACAACCTACCTCATCCTCCCCAAATTAAGTGTTTTCTCGTACTTTTCCTCTGCCTCATATATACTTCAGCCCAATGACACTGGCTTTCTTGCCACTCTATAAATAAAACATAAATAAGCCATGTCCTGGCTCTGGAAATTTTCTATGTCTGAAATGGTATCCTTTCTCATTTCTACCTACTGGCTTTCTTCCAGCCCCAAATACAATCCCTTCTACAACAGAACACTTTTCAATCTTTCTTAATTCTAGTGCTTTCCCTCTGCTAAGTATTACCTATCTATCCTGTATATAGTATGTTTGTGTGTTTTTGTTTGTTTATCCCATATTTGTTTGTTGCATCTTAAAATGTGAGCGTGAGAGTTACCTTTTGCCTTTCTTTGGAGCCCCAGCATTAAATATTGTACCTGACATACAACAAATTATTTAACAAATGCTTATTGACTGCTTTAAAAAAAAAAAAAAAGAAAAAAAAAAGATTGACTGGGGGAGGGGAAAGTATCCTTTCAAAAGGGAAATATTTTTCAAATCAATTCTGGAAACAATTGTCAGAATAATGAAAAGGAGAAAATATCTAGTTGATCTTTACTATAATATTTTGAGGAGCATTGAGAGCTGGGCCAAAGATAATAGTCATACCAGACTTGGATTGAAAACCATTGAATATATGATAGTCTCATTTCTCTTTGGCTTTTGAATAGTCAGAGACACCATCATAGAGAAGAGTGCTGGGCCTAGAGTCACAAAGTTCTGAGTTCAAATCTATCCATAAGAGTCTAACTCTATGATCCTGGGTAAGTCATTTAACTTTGCCTCAGTTTCTTCATTTGTAAAGTGAGCTAAAGAAGAAAATGGCAAACCATTCCAGTATCTTTGCCAAGAAAACCCAAAAAGGGTCATGAAGAAATAGACATAAATGAAAATAACTGAGCAACAACAAATATTAGATTATAATAAAAACCAGCATTTATAAAACACTTAGCGGTTTGCAAAGCACTTTACATGGATTATCTCATTTCATCCTTACAATAATCCTCTTGAGGCAGGCACTATTTATTATCTTCTTTTTATATGGGAGGAAACAGGCAATTCATCAAGGGTCACTCAGATAATAAGGACTGGTAGATGGCAAAGGGGATAGAGTAATGGTCCTTCAGTCAGGAAGATATGAATTCAAATGTGGCTTCAGATATTTAACAGCTTTGTAATCTTGGTCAGCTCACTTAGCCCTGTTTCCTCATTTATAAAATGAATCAGAAGGAAATGGCAAACACTCCAGTATCTTTGCCAAGATAATTCCAAAGGGAGTCATGAAGGGTCAGACATGACTGAAAAATGACTAAACAAAATAGCACAAGCATACAGTTAGTGTCTAGGCAAGAGTAGAGTTTAGGTCTTCCTGATCCAGATCCATCACTTTTTCTACTCTATATCTAACTTTTCCACCACTCAACTAGTGGTCCCTATTGTGCCTATTCAAGGATCTTTGGTTTTCATGTAGAAATGGAAGCCATAAGGAAGTATTAGTTCATTCTTAAGCATGGTTCTTTTTTGATATTTCCTTGAGGTACAGGATAGAAGTCCTAAATTAGATGGTAACTTCCCAAATCTCAGATTATTTGATCTTAGGGATATATGTAAATAAGAATTGAAATGTTGAGAACAAATGTGAAATAATTGCAATGTGGGTATACATAATTTCAATGAGGAATTCCCTCTACCATCACAAACTGGGAAATAGTCTGCTATACTCTCTTAGAGTTGAGTGGATAGTGTCATATAGCCAGTTTGTATCAAAGATGGGACTTCAATCAATTAAATTGCTCAGTCACCCAGAATGTTGGTTCACAAAATTTAAAAAGTTTTCAGAGGAAATTACAATCTATTTTTGTTGTTAAATTGTTTCCTAATTGAACATAACTTAATTAGAAGTAATAGCTTAGAATACGAAACTTAAACCTGGCTCATTAACTATAATGATGTCATTTAGACATCTCAGTACATTTTCTTAGGTAATTTCTCTTAGGTTATTAAGTAGAAGGTTAAAATTAACTCTGAAGATAAGGCTTCAACACAAAACATTTTTATTGCTGGCAATACACTTAGCAAGATCTTTGAAATTTCATTCCATTCTAAAGCTACAGACAGCAAATGTGTTGTTTAGAAATTTTTCAGTTCTGTCTGACTCTTTATGATCACATTAAGGGGTTTTTCTTGGCAAAGACACTAACATGATTTGTCATTTCCTTTCCAGTTTATTTTACAGATGAGTAAACTGAGGCAAACAGGGTTAAGTGACTTGCCCAGGGTTACATATGTAGTAAATGTCTGAGGCCAGATTTTAACTTCCTGACACTCCACCACATATCACATATCCAATTAGAATATTAGTCTTTTATGACCTATATGTACAAAAATATTTATAGCAGTTCTTTTCTCAGGGCAAAGAAATAGAAATTGAAAGAATGCCCATCAGTTGGGGAATTGTTTAAATAAATGGTGGTATGTAATTATGATGGAATACTATTATGTTATAACAAATGGTGAACAAAATGCTCGCAGAAAAATCTGAAAAGACTTCCATGAGCTGATGCAAAGTGAAATTACTTTGTACAAAATAACAATATTTTAAGATGACCAGCTGTGAATGACTTTGCTATTCTCAGCAATACAATGATCTAAAACAACTGAAAGACTTATGATGAAAAATGCTATCCATATCCAGAGAAAGAATTGATTGTGTCTGAATATTAAAGTACACTTTTTAAATTTTTTTTACTTTTTTTTTTTTGAGGTTTCTTTTTTTGGGGGGAGGGGATCTATATTTCCTTTCAAAACATGACTGATGGGACAAAATAGTCAATAACTATTATAATCTAGTGTTTGACAAACCCAAAGACCCCAGCTTTGGGGATAAGAATTCACTGTTTGACAAAAATTCCTGGGAAAATTGGAAACTAGGCATTGATCCACACTTAACACTGTACACCAAGATAAGGTCAAAATGGGTTCATGATCTAGGCATAAAGAAAGAGATTATAAATAAATTAGAAGAACATAGGATAGTTTACCTGTCATTATTGTCCAAAGAAGAACTAGAGTTCTTAATTGATCACAAAATAGAAAATTTTGATTATATCAAATTAAAAAGTTTTCATACAAACAAAATTAATATAGACAAGATTAGAAGGGAAGCAATAAACTGGGAAAACATTTTTACAGTCAAAGGTTCTGATAAAGGCCTCATTTCCAAAATATATATTGAATTGACTCTAATTTATAAGAAATCAAGCCATTCTCCAATTGCTAAATGGTCAAAGGATATGAACAGACAATTTTTGGATGAAGAAATGGAAACTATTTCTAGCCATATGAAAAGATGCTCTAAATCATTATTAATCAGAGAAATGCAAATTAAGACAACTCTGAAATACCACTACACACCTCTCAGACTGGTTAGGATGACAGGAAAAGATAGTGATGAATGTTGGAGGGTATGTGGGAAAACTGGGACACTGATACATTGTTGGTGGAATTGTAAATGCATCCAACCATTCTGGAGAGCAATTTGGAACTATGCTCAAAAAGTTCTAAAACTGCACAGAACTATTCAACTCTTTGCTTCTGTTTTCTCTTCAAGGAGAATGCTCTTAGGACTGGAAGCAACAGAAAAAAATGTTATTAATGAATTTTAAACTGCTAATAAATTCAAGCCAGCAAGCCTAGACAATTTGTATACTAGTATAATAAAAGAACTAGGAGATATGATTATTAGAGAGTGTCAATGAGCTTTGAAATGTGTAGAAAATATGGAAGATGCTATTGGAAAAAAGCAAATGCCCCAATTTGCTAAAAAAAAAAAAAAGAAAAGAAAAGAAAAAGGGGGACTGAAAATGATCAAAGGGAGGAGGAAAGAGAATAGAGTATGCAAGTCAGTGAACTGGACTTCACTATATTAAAAATTAAAAAAAATTGAAAAAAGTATTAAGAAAGTAGTTTATGAATAGGAAAAAATGAACTGAATTAACAAAATATTGCAAAGTATTATAGATTTGTTTTGGTGGAAGAGAAGAAAATAGGAATGCATATAGTATGTGCTATGTATCAGACATTGTGTTAAATGCTTTACAGTTATCTTATTTGATCCTCACAATAATGACAATTATCATTATTATTATTATTACAGAATTTAAACTTTGCTGAATTGAAGCCACTAAGCCCCCAGTAGTAATAATAATAATAATCATTATTATTGGGGTAGGTAGGTGGATAGAATACTGAGCCTGAAGTCATGAAGACTTCTCTTTCTGAGCTCTAAACTGGCCTTAGACCGGTTTATCAGCTGTGTGACCCTGGGCAAGTCACTTAACCCTGTTGGTCTCATTTCTTCATCTGTAAAATAAAGATTTAAAAATGAAGAAATGTGGTTAGGAAGAATCAAACATGACTGAAAAATAAAAAATATATATTATTATTGCTAGCATTTATTTTATTCTTATTATGTAGCAAGTACTATCCAAAGTGCTTTATAAATATCTTTACAAAAATCTCATTTGATCCTTATAACAACCCTGGGAGGTAGATACTATTGTCATAATCTCCATTTTACAGTTGAGGAAACTGAGGCAGACAACAGTCTGCTTCAAATCATAAAATGATTTGCCCAGGGTCACACAGTAAGATTTGAACTCATGGCTTCGTCAAAAAACAAATTATGATATGACTAATATGAATATGTTTTATGTGACTGTACATAAAAAATCTATATCAAATTGCTAACTATATTAGGGAAAGGAGAGAGGAGGAAGTGAAAAAAATTTGGGACTCAAAATTCTATATAAAAAATGTTTAAAATTTTCTTTATACATAATTGCAAAAAATAAAATATTCTCAACTGGGGAACAAGTCATGATGATCTAACCTTATTTTCTTCTAAGGCAAGGTAGATAAGGGAATACTATACACACATGTATATGTGTATATATCTATATATTTATATGTCTATATACACACATAAATGTTTCTATATGTATTCACATACATAAATGTATGTAGATATACATATAACAGCAAAGTGCTTTTAAAGTTTGTGTTGCTATCTTTATGAACAAAATTACATAATGTAACCTATGTAATAACAATAGTTAGCATTTATATAGTAATACTAAGCATATAAGTAATACTAATTTCAAAGAATTTTAAAATATGTCATCTCATCTGATTCTTACAATGCCCTTGGGAGGTGTGTCATTTTTATCCCCAAATTAAAAATGAAAAAACTGAGGCAAACAAGTTAATTGACCTGCCCAGAGTCACATAGCTAGTTAATAATTGGATGTAAAACCTTTCCACTAGGAAACTCTAACTCATTCCAAACTCTATCCATTAGGGCCACCTTGCTAACAAAATTACATTTAAGTATATTCAGAATCAGTTGAGTTACCAGAACCAACACTTAGTTATTAATGGCTATCTAGTAACTGAGGAAAATCTTCCATGTAATGTTTTAGATATATCTGTACTGTTTATCATTTTTATCAGTGACTGAATTGGAGACATAGATAAGATGCTACTCAAATTTCTAGCTATCAAATCTAAGATTCATAATTTTGTTCATGTGATAGATGATTAATTAGACCCCTGTTTTATTGGACCCCTAGTTTATTCCAATTAGTATTAATCAGTTTAATATGATTCTATAGAGACAGTGATTTTAAGTTCTATTTATTAGGCCTTAGAACTGTGAACTGCAGATGTTAAATTCATTTGCTTAATCATAGGAAACTAAGTAGAGGACCTCCACCCTTGTTTTTTCTTGTTATGGTGACCAAGCCCAGTTTGGCAGAGGTGGTTCAATTACATGGTAAGTCTTCTAGCTATTTTTGTTGTTCCTCTGTCTCTTGTCATCCCTTTATTGCCCAACATAGATCATGAACACTTGATCAACAAGTAGCCCTAGTGGCTGGCCTGCAAATTGCCTTTCTACCAGGCCATGAATGTTCTTATCAGGATCTCCTGAAAGGTCAACATCTGCTCTTTAGATCGTTTGTCAACAAAACGATTCTGTATTTTGTGTAAACCTCCCTGGAGGATCAAGGGCAAAGTCTACCAATCAGTGAGATTCTATATTTTAATTAGCTTTTTCTGTATTGTCTGGATATCAAGCATTATAAATTAAGGCACTGGAAAAAGAAAGTATCTCAGATAATGAAGAAGACCTGAGATCTATTTCATTAGAGGAGATAATGGGTTTTTAATAAAGTGCCATTGACTCAGAACTCTGCCTCTATCATTTTTCTTGCAGATCAGACAATTTTGGACCCTACATTCACCTAGTTAGACTTAAATAAATATATAATATGTATGTATATATACATATACACATATAAACATATATGTATATATACATATACAGATATATACATACATGCCTAAAAATCACCCTGTTATGCAAAAATCATACCATCAAAACCATAGTACTTTTGGGGGAAATGGAGTTGGTATATAACTCTCAAAAACTGTAGTCAGAAAAAAAGGAAAAATGGGAACCTAATGAAAAGGTAACACAGCTTTGTACGTGTTAAATATGTAAGAATTATACAGCTACTATAATAAATAATGATTGAGTCCATACCTTCAGGCACCCAGGACCCAAAGTAAAAGCTATGGATGGGAGAGCAATATTGTTAGCCAAAACTCTGCACCTAGGGAAGTGTGACCATAATTGGAAAGTTGCAGGAGGCAAGGAGCATTGCATGGTACAGATCACAGCTTCTACTGCAACCAAGAATAAATAATAAATCAATAAATATGTTATTTGCTTATGGAAGTGGATGGCAGAAGGGTTGTTGCTTGTGAGTTATTGTGAAGCAGTGGTAGAAAGGTTGTCTGAATTTCAACTATGACGTAAAGTTGTAATATCAGATGTGGATGGGTGTGGTTCATTGTCTTCTTGTCTCTTGCTGACCAAATTGAAAATAAGGAAACTCAAAATTTGCTTTGCTTTCAAACTGTTCCCCTAATATTTATTGATCACATGGTATTTTTAAAAGAAGTATTTTATATAGAGAGGACTGAGTCAAATTTAAAACAATACAAGTCATTCCCAACTGATAAATAGTAAAAGGATATGAACAGAAAAATTTTAGATGAAGAACTTAAAATCATCTATAGTCATATAAGAAAATATTCCAATCACTCTTGATTAGAGCACTATAAATTAAAAGAGCTCTGAGGTACTATCTCACATCTATCAGATTGACTAAGATGATGGCAAAAGATAATGATAAATCTTGGAGGAGATGTGGCAAAACTGAAACACAAATGCATTGTTGGTGGAGTGGTGAACTGATCCAACCTTTCTGGAGAGTAATTTGGAACTATGCCCAAAGGGTTATCAAACTGTTTATACCCCTTGATCCAGCAGTACCACTAGTGGATCTATATCTCAAAGAAATCATGAAAAGAAACCACATGTGCAAAACTTTGTGTGTGTATGTGGTAGCAAGGAATTGGAAATTGAGTGGATGCTTATTGATTGGGGAATGGCTGAATAATTTGTGGTGTATGAATATAATGGAATACTATTGTCGTATAAGAAGTGATGAACAGGCTGATATCAGAAAAACCTGGGAATATTTACGTGAACTGATGCTGGGTGAAGTGAATAGAACCAAGAAAACATTACTCATAGTAACAGCAAAATTATGTGACGATCAACTGTAATATTCTTCTCTAAAATGCAATATTCTCTTGTTGGGGTTTTCTTGGGGTCTCTGGAGGCAGCCTTCTTTTTAGTTCAGTAATCATCACAAGTGCAGCCAGGGGTTAAAATCCAAATCCTTTATTGTCTCTTTCCAAGTCTTGTCTCCTTTTCTGTTGCCTGGTTAGCTTTCTTATAGTCCATATCCTTTATTATCTCCTTCTTGGGGCTCAGCAGCTTTCTGAAGAGCCTTTCAGTCTGACCTTGGTTTGGAGAGCTTGAGCTCCCTCCTGCCTTCTCTGGCTTCTTCTTCTTCTTCTTCTTCTTTTAATAAATATGTTTTTATTTATTTGTTTGTTTGTTTTTTAAAACTTTTTATTGACAGAACCCATGCCAGGGTAATTTTTTACAGCATTATCCCTCTCACTCACTTCTGTTCTGATTTTTCCCCTCCCTCCCTCTACTCCCTCCCCTCAATGGCAAGCAGTCCTTTACATGTTAAATAGGTTACAGTATATCCTAGATACAATATATGTGTGCAGAACCGAACAGTTCTCTTGTTGCACAGGGAAAATTGGATTCAGAAGGTATAAATAACCTGGGAAGAAAAACAAAGATGCAAGCAGTTTATATTCATTTCCCAGTGTTCTTTCTTGAGTGTAGCTGCTTCTGTCCATCCTTGATCAATTGAAACTGAATTAGCTCTCTTTATCGAAGAGATCCACTTCCATCAGAATACATCCTCAAACATTATCGTTGTTGAGGTATATAATGATCTCCTGGTTCTGCTCATTTCATTTAGCACTTCTCTGGCTTCTGAATCACCCTGACTGAATCCTGACTGAGGCTCCTAGCTTATATATACTCTTTTATCAAAGGTGTGAATCTTGTAGAATTATAATATTAAGTACATGTCCTGAACTAGAGAACTGTTAATAAGCACCATGCTAAATTAGATAACTATTGTCTCTATCAATTCCATTGACTTAGTACCTTATTTCAAGTTCTGGCCCATAACAATCAACTATGATGGACTTGGCTTTTCTCAGCAATGCAGTGATTGAAGACTTGGGATGGAAAATGCCATGTGCATTCAGAGAAGAACTGAGGAGACTGAATACTGATTGAAGCATACTACTTTCACCTTTTTTGGTTTTTTTTCCTTCTTTTTGTGTTTTTTCCTTTTTGTTCTGATTTTTCTTTCCCAATATGACTCATATAGGAATGTTTTTTAAAATTAATTATACATGGAAAAGAATAAAAGAATAGCTTTGGCTCTTATATATTTCTGCTACTTAACTATATATCTTGAATACTAAACTCTTATTGGAGAAATTTGATAAAAAGACTTTTTTTCCTGAGAGATAAAACTATCCCTATTTGCTAATATCATGATAATTTACTTAGCTAATTCTAAGGAATTATCAAAGAAACTAATTGAGACAATAGTGTCCATCTGTGTTGCAGGCTACAAAAATCAACAATATTTCAACTTAATAACAACAAAATCCAAGAGACAATAATAGAAAGAGAAATTCCATTCCAAGTAATAATTTTATATATAAAATATTTGAATCATTCTATCAAAGAAGACTCAGTCCTTGTATAGATTTAATTATAAAATGCTCTTTAAAGAAATAAAGAACTTAGCAGGAGAAATATTCAGTGTTGAAGGCCAATATAAAAAAAATAAAGATACAAAAAAAGAAGTATTTTAGCAGAACAGATTGTATTTCAATATTGTCATAATATTAGACTTGTTGAGTCTAAAGTGTAGACTTTGGAATAATGGGTGGAAATTTTAGATTTAAACACTATGTAAAGAACTTCCCAACTATTAGTGCTGTCTAAAAATGGAATGGACCTTGATTGGCAATGTCTTCAAGGAAAGGCTAGAAGATAACTTTTATTTTTTTTGGTGGTATATGTTGGATGAGATGTAAAGTGAGAACCCTTTCTACTTTGAGATTCTGTTTTATATAATAGCTTTGATTAGAACTGAGGGTAAATGGCTAAAATGACAGGAAAAAATAATGATGAATGTTGGAGAGGATGTGGGAAAACTAGGACATTGATGCATTGTTGGTGGAGTTGTGAATGAATCCAACCATTCTGGAGAACAATCTGGAATTATGCCCCAAAAGTTATCAAACTGTGCATACTCTTTCATCCAACAGTGCTACTACTGTGCTTATATCTCAAAGAAATACTAAAGAAGGGAAAGGAATCTGTATGTGCCAAAATGTTTGTGGCAGCCCTCTTTGTAGTGGCTAGAAACTGGAAAATGAATGAATGCCCATCAATTTGAGAATGGTGGGGTAAATTGTGGTATATGAAGGTTATGGAATATTATTGTTCTGTAAGAAATGACCAGCAGAATGAATACAGAGAGTCATGGAGAGACTTACATGAACTGATGCTGAGTGAAATGAGCAGAACCAGGAGATTATTATACACTTCAACAATGATACTGCATGAGGATGTGTTCTGATGGAAGTGGATATCTTCGACAAAGAGAAGATCTAACTCACTTCCAATTGATCAATGATGGACAGAATCAGCCAAACCCAGAGAAGGGACACTGGGAAATTAGTGTAAACTCTTTGCATTTCTGTTTTTCTTCCAAGTTTATTTTTACCAATTCTCTCTGTGCAACAAGAGAACTATTTGGTTCTGCACATGTATATTGTATCTAGGATATACTATAACATATTTAACATGTATAAAACTGCCTGCTATCTAGGGGAGGGGGTGGAGGGAGGAAGGGGGAAAAGTCAGAACAGAAGTGAATGCAAGGGATAATGTTGTAAAAAAATTACCCAGGCATATGTTCTGTCAATAAAAAGTTATATATTAAAAAAAAAAAAAAACTGAAGGTAAACAGAAATTAATTCCTTTTTTTGCCTCTCTATCTTTTCCTTTTACTGTATGACCTTCCTCCCTCTGTATATCAAGACTGGATATTTAAGAGATGGAATATTTGAAAAAAGAAGCAACTAGATGGTATCATGGAAAAAATGTGGGAAGGGGAATATGAAAGACCTGACTTTGACTCCTGTCTAAGATTTTGTAAGCTATGTGACACTGATCAAGACATTTTAACCCCTCTTAGACTCAGTTTCTTTATATGCAAAATAGACATAAAAATGGTACTTCCCTCACAGAATGTTTTGAGAATCAAATGAGATTATATATATGTGTGTGTGTGTATATATATATATATATATATATATATTATACTTTGTAAATACTAATTATAATACATCAATGCTATTATTAAGAAATCTAATAGGATTGTTTAGGGCGAAAATTTTATTTTTTCCATTAGCTCATACTTATGACTTTCAAAGATCAGAGAGAAATTTTTTTGAGAAAAGAATATTTGGGGGAGACAACATGGTGGAGTAAACAGTAAATCATTGGAACGCTCATGTGTTTACCTCTGGGCAACCATAAAGTATTAACACAAGACAGGTTTTGGAGCTGTGGAACTAGCAAAGAGATAGAGTGAAACAATATGTTAGTAAATGTGGAGGATTGGCATTCAGGTAAGGGGGGGACACAGTCCAGGAGAAGAACCTTCTCAGGTGGCTGGCAGCAAGCCCCACATCAGCAAACCAGCAGGAGATCTTGAGCCACAGTATGGTGGAGCAGGCAAATGCCAACACCAGGACCCCCCATGTGTCTTGTCATAACAGAGGAGCTTCTGTACTCCAGCTCCAGGAGCCATCACATGCTTTGATGTAGCCCTAGGGTTGGCAAGTATCCTCCAGGATCTGGTCCTCCACATGTTTCATCACAGCCCCAGGCAAGCAGGCATCCTGCCATAGCTAGGCCTTCCTGTGCTTCAGCATGGCCCTGGGTAGCAGTTGTCCTCTGAAGGTCAGAATACTATGTGCATCACCAAGGCTCTGAACATACAAATGTCCTCCAGTTGCCAAATCACCATGTGCTTCAATATGGCCCCAGCAAAATGCAGAAACACCCCATCAGACCTCAGCACAAACCATTTACCATCACTAAGACTCCATCTTTGCATCAGAAAAGCTGTCAGATCTTTACAGCCTCCAGCAGGACTAGCTATCCTCCACCCCACTGTGTCAGCACTGCACCAGACATGAGGATCCCCTATGAGTTTCATGGCAACATCAGTGCAGCACTAGATAAACAGCCATGCCTGCAGCCCCTTTCACAAGAAGCCTGAAATAGTATTTATTCCACTCTGAGAGTAGAACTAAAAAATTTTTTTTAAAGGATAAAGGCAAAAAATGAGCAAAAAACAACAAAAAAAATCTGACCATACAAAATTATGGTGACAGGAAAGATCAAAACACAAACTCAGAAGAGGACAAATCCAAAATCCCAAAGCAAAATCTCAAGCCCAGAAAGAACTCATGGAAGTACTCAAAAAAAATGCTTTAAAATTATGTAAGAAAGGTAAAAGAAAAATTGAAAAAAGAAATGAGAGAGATGCAAGAGACTTTGGGGGGGGGTGGGGAGGAGGGGAAGAGTCAACAGCTTGGAAAACTATTTAAAAAGTGGAATTAACCAAATATAAAGGAAGATACAAAAATCCCCTGAAGAAAACAACTGCTTGAAAAGTATAATTAGCCAAATGGAAAAGAAAATACAAAAAATAATAGAGGAAAACAATACCTGAAATGTTAAAATTGGAGAAGTTGAAGGAATGACTTTAGGAGAGAATCAATCAAGCAAATTTTTTTAAAATGAAAAAATAAAAGAAAATATAAAGTGCCTCACAGGAAAAAAAAAAAAAAACCTGACCTGGAAAATATATCCAAGAGAGGCAATATTAGAATCATTGGACTACTCCACAGCCATAATCAAAAGGAAGGCAATTATCAAGGAAAACTATCCTGTTGTCCAGAAACAGAGGACAAAATAGGCATTGGAATAATCCACAATCCCTCAGGTAAGAGATTTCAAAATAAAAACTCTAAGGAACATTATAGCCAAAGTTCAGAACTATCAGGTCAAGAAAAAAACATTACGACTGACTGGAAAGAAATAATTCAAACATCAGGGAATCACAGTCAGGATTACACAGGACTTGGCAGCTGCAATATTAAAGAATCAGAGGTCAAGGTAAAAAAAAAAAAATAAGGTATTCATTAGAACTAAACTATTTACATTCATAAATTGAAAAATGATACTTATTCTTAAAAATTGTATCATTAATAGTATAATTAGAAGAAATATACATAGGTAGGGGATATGGGTATGAGATGAATTTGAAGAAATGGCATAGAAAATTGAGGGATGAAAAAGAAAGGCATATTAGGTGCAGAAGGAAGAAAGAAGAATAGTGTAAATTATTTCATATAAAGAGGTATGAAAGACCTATTACAGTGAAGCAGAAGATGGGAGGGTAGGTAATGAACATTGCGTGAGCATCAGCATTGGCTCAAAGAAGGAATAAATAAATAAATATATATATAATCAGTTGAATATAGAAATCTGTCTTCCCCAAAAGGAAAGTGGGAGTATAGAAGATTAAGTAAAGGGTGGGAGGGAACTGAGAGAAAAAAGGGCAGATTAGGGAAAGTAGTAGATAGAAGCAAAACACTGATGAAGAGAGAAAGGGTGAAAGGAGAGAAAGGATAGACAGAAGAATAGGATATTTGTGTATACACAAGTAGTAATTATAATTGTAAATACAAAAATAGAAGCAGATAGCAGAGTGGATCAAAAACCAGATATGATTTTTCACCTGAAGCAGAGACACACACACAGAGTAAAGGTAAGGGGCTGGAGCAAAATTTATTATGCTTCAAAGGAAGTGGGGAAAAAGCAGCAGTAACAATCTTGATCTCAGACAAGGTAAAAGCAAAAATAGCTCTAATTAAAAGAGATAAGAAGGGAAACTGCATTTTGCTAAAAGATACCACAAACAACGAAACAGTATCAATACTAAACATATATGCAGCAAGTTGTAAGCATCTAAATTCTTAAAGGAGAAGTTAAGTGAATTATAGGTAGAAATAACCAGCAAAATTATACCAGTGGAGACCTAATTATCCTCTCTCAGAACTTGATAAATGCAACCATAATATAAACAAGTAAGAAACTAAGGAGATAAATAGAATAGTATCACCTATAAGCAAATTAGAAGAGCAAAGAACAATCTGCCTGTCAAATCTATGGGAAAGGACAAAATTCATAACCAAAAAAGAGATAAAGAGCATTACAAAATGCAAAATAGATAATTGTGATTATATTAAATTAATTATTAATCATATTAAATTAATTATATTAAATTAAAAAGATTTCATACAACCAAAATCAGTGCAACCAAGATGAGAAGGAAAGCAGAAAGCTGCAGAATAATATTTATAGCACGTGTAATAAGAATATAAGCCATTCTCCAATTGATAAATGGTCAAAGACTATCAACGGCAGTTTTCAGATGCAGAAATCATAGCTAACAATAGGCATATGAAACAGTGTTCTAAATCATTTTTGTTTAGAGAAATGCAAAAACACCTCACACATGTCAGATCGGCAATACAACAAAAAAGGAAGATGATAAATGTTAGGATATGGAAAAATTGAAACATTAATGCATTGTTGGTTGAGTTGTAAACTAATCCAACCATTCTGGAGAGCAATTTGTAACTATGACCAAGGGGCAACCAAAGTGCATACCTTTTCATTTCAAAGAGAGCATAAAAAAATGGAAAGGGATCTACATATGCAAAAATATTTATAACAGCTCTCTTTGTGATGGCAAAATATTGGACATTGTGGGGGTGTCCATCACCTGAACAAACTAAAATATATGAATATAATGGAACACCATTGTGCAATAAAAAAATGATGAACAGGAAGATTTCAGAAAAACCTGGAAAGATTTGTATGAACTGATGCAAAGCGAAATGAGCAGAACCAGGAAAATTGTTCACAGTATCAGCAGTATTATAGTGTTATGTTCAACTATGGTTGACTCACCTTTTCTCAGAAAAAAAAGAATGATCCAAGTTGAGAAGTAAAAGAACTCACAAAGAAAATTCTATCTATAATTAGAGAAAGAATTAATGGACTCTGAATTCAGATCAAAGCATTTTTTCACTTTATTCTTTCTTGAGTTTTTTTTTTTTCTTTAGACCCATTTCTTCTTTCACAATTATAATTAATATGGAAATATATTTTACATGATAGCACATATATATATATACACTTTTTCAAAATGCCTATCATCTTTGAAAGAGAGGAAAGGAGGGAAGGAGGTAGAAGCATTTGAAACTCAAAATCTTGTAAAAATGAATGCTAAAATATTCTTGACATGTAACTGGGTAAAAAAATTAAAATACTATTTTTAAAAGTAAAAAATAATATTTTATTTTAAAAAGTTTTTTTAAAAAGAATAATTCTATTAAAATGCTCCATTTCAAATACCCATTCACTTAATACTCTGTACTCTTCTCAAGTACAATAATTTTTAGGATTGATCTTTGAGGATAAGCATAAATGATTACTGCCATTTTACTGTTTTCTGGCTTATAGTGAGACATCTATGACAATACTCTATGTGATTGGAGCCACAGTTTGATTCATGGTGGAACCAAATCTAGGGACTACTGTCATTTCTTAATGGGGTTTGATCTCTTACCCCACAGTTCAGGGAAGTAGGTATTATATTGTTCCTGAGGAAATTGACAAAGTCAACAGAGCACTTACTATAGTTATTCTCCTGAAATCACTTTATTAACTGTTGAAGTTAGTAACAGAATCCAATCTATTTATGACAATGAAATTATACTTATAGAAAAGACAGGGATGTGGTCTCCATGACATAAATATTCTATAGGTGTTCTTGCTTTTGTTGAAAAAGGGGGGAAAATTCAATTTAGAGTATGGAAGATACATGCTAATAGTTGTGGGGAGAGGGGGAGAGAGTTTGTTGTTGTTGAATTGTAGTAAAAAAAAAATAAATAAACCTTTATAAATTTTCCTGAGGAACATCCTTCCTACCTCCATTCTGTTTTCATCTTTGCATCCCTAATACCTAGCACAGTGCCTGGCATATAGAAGAGCTTCATAAATACTTGTTGAAATGAATAAAGAAGATTCTTTTAAACAACTTGACTTTGATCTATGTAGCAATTTATCTTCTCAACCCCCCATTCAGTTGTTTCCACTTCAATCCTTTTTGCCTTTTCTGCTCTACTTACTGCAAAAACTGTTTAAATTATTTATTATTACCAGGGAAACACACACACACACACACAGATGCATTCTCCTTACACTTCACCTTTGACTTAGTACTATATTTTGACCTCTGAGTTGGTTCAGCTGCCTTCTAGGTTGCCCTACTTGAAGGGCTAGTTCTGATTTTATAATTCTTTCTAACTCTAGCAATATAATTCAAACAACCTCTTATAATAACCTTCTTCTTTTTCATTTTGTTTCTCTGAATAAGAATTTATATGAACTATAAGCTTATTGCCTCAGCTCTTAAGTACTATCTCCTTCCCTGTTCTCCACGATTCTGAAGACCAAGTGCTTTAGAGTTGGACCATTATTAATAAGACTATTATAAGAATAATAGGTCACATTTATAAAACGTTCTAAAGTGTTTTCCCTCATCAGCCTTGGAAAATAATTATTATATCATTATAACCAACATAAATAAAAGGAACACAGGTTTTTTAGCCGACCAAAATACAACTAGAAATCCATCAGGCTTAGCTGCAAACAATATGTATAATGAAGATAGGAATATGGACTAGGAAGATAGAGAATGAGAATTTATCTACTTAGCTTACATTTTGTTCTACTCAAATTTATTTGGATGATAAATCAAAGAGCAGTTAATACTGAATTATCTGATTATTTGGAACAAAGAACTTTGATTCACTTTCTACCTGTCCCTCCTCCCCTTATAGATGAACAAGTGAGTATTTAAAAGATTTCATTTTATCTTCCAGGCACTTCTGGTCTTTATTTGCTAAATATGATACAAATGAGCTACCTGCTAGCCTAATGGAAATCCTAGCCACTCTTCCCTAGTAAATTGGAGTTAAGAGGGCTGGGGTGGTCCTAAAAAGAGTAGGGGAACAATACATACTGTGGCACAAAATATCTCTAGAAGACATCAGGGATCCTGCCTTGGTGGTTATTGTCCATCCATGCATAGCCCTGACCGCACCTGTTCTTCATTTGTGTGCCTTTAACATTAAGATCTCTGTGCTTGATTATTCTTCCCAGTGATAGTGTGTATATCTGTAGAAGAAACTCTCTAGTTTGAGGGAAAAAAAAGATTTTCTATTGTGAATTTTATTCCTATGCTATGATATTAAATTCCTTTTGTGAAAAAAAGTATCTTCCATGTTGTTCAGTCATACAGTCATATCCACTTCTTTATGACCCCACGAACCATAGCTTAATAGGTCCTTTTATCCTCCACTATTTCTTGAAAAAAAACCATGATGATTCTGATAAAGGCCTAATTTCTAAAATATATAGAGAATTGAGTTAAATTTATATAAATTCAAGTCATTCCCCAATTGGTAAAGGTCAAAGGATGTGAACAGGTAGTTTTAAGATGACATTAAAGCTATTTATAGTCATATGAAAAAATGATTTAAATCACTATTGATTAGAAAAATACACATTAAAACACCTCATACCTATTAGATTGGCCAATATAACAGAAAAGGAAAATGATAAGTATTAGAGAGAATGTAGGAAAATTGGAACACTAATACATTGGTGGTGGAATTATAAACAGATCCAACCATTCTGGAGAGCAATTTGGAATTGAACTTAAAAGGCTATAAAACAGTACACACCTTTTAATCCAGCACTATCACTACTATGTTGTATCTCAAAGAGATCATAAAAAACGGAAAAGGACCCACATGTACAAAAATGTTTATAGCAGCTCTCTTTATGTTGCCTCTCATTGATTGCCCAACAACAAATCCCAGCCCAAACCCACAGAGTCACTGTTTGGGCTCTGATTATTCAGAGTAAATGTAAATAGCAATTATTTCTATTTTGAAAAGAAACCTTAAAGGCCTTCCCCCTTTCAGATTGATTTTTTTTTTTTTTGACTAGGATAAAAGAATTTTAATCACTCAAACTAAGTTGTCTCAGTCAAACTAAGACCCGGGAAAGATCTTAGCTTAAAAAGACAAGGTCTCTCTCTCTCTCTCTCTCTCTCTCTCTCTCTCTCTCTCTGCACTTTGGGCCTTTTCCAGTTATCTTAATCCTTTATCTTGCCACAGAATCCAAATGGCTCTGGAGAAGAAGATGAGGCTGGCGACTTTTCATAGCATTCCCTCTCTTCAATCCAATTCACTCAAATGTTAGGGTATCTCATCCTTGATATCATGGAACTCTTTGAAAACGAAAGACAAACAACAATGTCTTGAAGTGTGTCCAAGTTCTTATTTGTTGTTTTCATAAAACTATCTATTCATCTCTTCCCCTGTTTTCCCTTTTTTCTTTTGCCTTCAATCTTTCCCATTATCAGTGTTCTTTCCAATGAGTCCCAATTTCTCTTTATATGACTGAGGTATTTAAGTTCCAGCTTTAATATTCAATATTCAATTCAATTTCCTTAAATATTGATGGGTTTGATTTTCTTGTTATTTCAAGGGTTTCTGAAAAGTCGTCTTCAGCACCACAATTTGAAAGCTTGTGGCAGCCCTCTTTGTAGTGGCCAGAAACTGGAAATTGAGTGGATGCTCATCAACTGGAGAATGGCTGAATAAATTGTGGTTTGTGAATATTATGGAATATTATTGTTCTGTAAGAAATGACCAACAGGATGATTTCAAAAAGGCCTGAAGAGACTTACATGAACTGATGCTGAGTGAAATGAGCAGGACCAGAAGATCATTATATACTTCAACAATAATACTATACAATGATCAATTCTGATGGACATGGCCCTCTTCAGCAATGAAATGAACCAAATCAGTTCCAATAGAACAGTAATGAATTGAACCAGCTACACCCAGCGAAAAAACTCTGGGAGATGACTATGAACCACTACAAAGAATTCCCAATTCCTCTATTTTTGTCCGCCTGAATTTTTGATTTCCTTCACAGACTAATAGTACACTATTTCAAAGTCAGATTCTTTTTGTACAGCAAAATAATTGTTCAGACATGTATACTTATATTGTATTTAATTTATACTTTAACATATTTAACATGTATTGGTCAATCTGCCATCTGCAGGAGGGGGTGAGGGGAAGGAGGGGAAAAATTGGAACAAAAGGTTTGGCAATTGTCAATGCTGTAAAATTACCCATGCATATAACTTGTAAATAAAAAGCTATTAAAAAAAAGAAAGAAAGAAAGTGTCCATTCTGAGGCATTCAGTTTCTTACTCTTACAACTATATATTGCCACTGAAAAAAATCATAACTTTAACTATATGGACCTTTGTCAGAAACATGATACCTCTACTTTTTCAATATTATGACTGCAGTTATATTTTTTAAATATTATGACTGCAGTCTACAGTAATCTTTGAACCCAAGAATGTAAAACCTGACACTTCCAAATAGGCCAAGATAATTTTTTTCTTTAAAAGTCAAGGACGGTTTTGATTTGATTTTTCTTGTGCAGCAAGACAATTATATAAATATGTATGCATATATTGGGTTTGTTTAACATATATTGGATTACTTGTCATCTAGAGAAGGGAGTGGGGGGAAGAGAGGGAAAAATTGGAACACAAGATTTTGCAAAGGTCGATGTTGAAAAATTATTCATGTATTGGTTTTAAAAATAAAAAGCTTTAATTTAAAAAAAAATAATAAAATAAAAGTTAAAGAAGCTGGCCCTGAGACTAAACTGGACCAAGAGCCTCAGGTTCAAGTCACAGATGGAGCTTCCCAGACCTCTAGAGCATTAAAGACCAACCTAGAAGGAATCAGTGATCTTTATATTTGATAGATATCTCCTTACCAAGTAAATAAACACAAAGTCCCCTGATCAGAAACATTTATATAGGGAAACAAGAAGGACTATGATTGTTTAAACTCATCCTTTAGCTCTGGCTTATTAGCTCTTTCTAATCCCTATGGTCAAGTAAAATGTCTTTTATTAACTATCAGATGGTCTGTAAGAAATTCATTTCCCTATAATCCTGTATCTGAAGCAACAAATCAATCTGAATTAGGCTTAGCTTATAATATTTGTCTTCTGGTTGACTAGAGAATAAGTAAAAAGTATAATTGCTTTTCATAATTGAATAAATTTATGAATATATACTCTTATCCTTTGTAAATTCTCTGAAAGCATCCTTTCAGAGAAAGAATGGAAAAAAAAAAAAGGAGTAAACAAAACAACAGAGATTTTGTGTAAATACATATAGTTTTTAAATTCAATTGGGGAATGGCTGAACAAGTTATGGTGTATGATTATGATGGATAGTGTTGTATTATAAGAAATAAGAATTAGGATACTCTCAGAAAAAACCTGGAAAAACCTATATGAACTGATGCAAAGTGAAATGAGTAGAACCAGAATATTGTAAGATAAGAACAACAATATTGTAAGATAAGAAACTATGAATGACTGAGCTATTCTCAGCAATAGAAGATCCACGACAGCTCTGAAGGACTTATGAAGAAAAATGTTATCAAAATCCAGAGAAAGAACTGATGAAATTTGAATACAGATTGAAAAATATATTTTGGGGATTTGGTCTATGTTTTCTTTTACAATATGACTAAGGAAGTATGTTTTGTATGACTACACATGTATAATCTATTTCAAATTGCTTATCTTCTCAATGAAGGGGAATAGGGAGGGAGAGAGAATTTGGAACTCAAAATTTTTTTAAAGGAATGTTAAAATTTGTTTTTACATTAATTGGGGGAAAATAAAATACTAAACAAATAACTTTAAAATATTCTCCCCTTTAAGGTTTGAGTTTGTGTTGACAGTCATCTTTTTATTTAGACTCAGACTTCTCTTTTGTATCTTTATGCTTAATATAGTTTGGGTATAAACTTTACCTATTGCTTTAAGGTGACCTCTAGCTTCAAATTTAAAGTCTTCATTCTGTATCTTTATTTTACATACGTTAAGAATTTTATGCTTATCAAATGTAAATGACATTTTGATAGCATAATTATTAGTTGTCATTAATAAAGGTGATAAACAAAATTGACAATTGACTCTAATAGAGCAGAAAATCAAAGGATATGATTTGTAGTTATTTTATGTTTTTTGTGCTGGTATAATGGTACTAGATCATTCTGAGCAAGAGAGAACACCAGACAGTTGTTTGGACTTGGACAACATCATAATAAAATGATAATGTAATATGGGGTTCATTTCATAATTTGGCCAAGGGCTAAGTTGTTTCATTCTGTCTTGATCTAATTGTAATCTGATCTAAACCACTGCTTTGAAAAAAGAATAAAATGAAGACTAAACATCTCCAAGCACAACTTGGGTTTAGAACAACTCACTCCTTACTCAGAATGATCTTCTCTCTAGAATGTCCTCCCAATTTATTTCTTCTCTGCATATCTTATCTATTTTTCAAGATCCAACTTGAAATTTTTCTCTTTCCTTCTATGAAACTTCCCTGCTCATTTAAGTCAACAAGTCAACAAGCATTTATTATATGTTAAGTACCATGTTAAACATTAATGATACAAAGAAAGGCAAAAGTCAGTCTCTGTCCTCAGTCTAATGAGAAAGACAACATGCAAAAAACTACATGCAAACAAGATACATATAGGATAAATTAGAGATAATTTCAGAAGGAAGGGGAATGAAAGAAAGCCTTTTTGCAAAAGGTAGACTTTTAGGTGACACTTGAAGGATAGCAGGAGGCAGAGAACATTCTAAACCTGGGAGACAGCCAGTGAAAATGCCTGGAGTCAAAAGACTGAAGTGTCTTGTGTGAGAAACAGCAACAAGGCAAATGTCACTGCATCTTAAAGTATAAGAAAGGGAATAAGATATGAAAAGACTGCAAATGTGGGGAAGGACCAATCATGAAGAGCTTTAAAAGCCAAGTAGAAGATTTTATATCTATATGGTCAGATCAATTTGACAGCTAAGTGAAAAATGAGCTGCAGTGGGGAGAGTCTTGAAGTAAGGAGACCAACAATGAGCCTGCTATAGTATACTAGTCATGAAGGGATGAGGATCTGCATCAAAGTGGTGTCAGGATAAGAGAAAAAGGGATGTATGTGATAGATGTTATGAAGATAGAATTAACAGTAGTTTGGCACTCCAGGTAGACATAATCTTCCTCCTCTTTCAGCTTCAATTTTCTCATTTGTAAAATGAAAAGGTTGGATTGTATAATCTATAAAACTTCTAAACAAATCCTACTATTATCTGAACATTATAATATTTATTGCATCTTAAGAAATTAATTAGTTAAAAAAATAAATTTAGTATCAGTCAATTAACTATTGAGTAATTTATTTACATCTACATATTTTACATATCTTGACATCAAAGACTATAATCTAGACTTTTGGAGTTTAGCATAAGGCCCTGGGCAAAATTTCTCTGCTACCTGGCTTCTCTGACTTCCTTCAAATCCTGGGATTACATCTTTTACAGAAAATCTTTCCTGATCCCTTTTAATGTTAGTATCTTCTCTCTTTTGATTATTTCCAGTTTATCCTTATCTTTTATATAGCTAGTTTGTACATACTGCCTTTCCGATAAGATTATGAGATCCTTGAGAATAGAGATAATCTTTTTACTTTTATATACTCAGTATTTAGCAGAGGGCCTGACACATAGGAGGCAATTAATAACAGCTTACTGACTAAGTGAAAAATATAATCAGTTTCAGTCCTCTCTGTCAATCACTAGTATAATCTTCTAAAACAGACCAATTATAGAGTTTTCTAGGAGCAGTTAGATGGCTCAGTGGGTAGAGTTCTATATCTAGAATCAGGAAGATCTGAATTAAAAATTTGGCTTTCTAGCTGTGTGACCCTGGACAAATCATTTAACCCTATTTGCCTCAGTTTCCCCATCTGTAAAATGAACGGGAGAAGGAAATTATAAACTACTCGGATATCTGAGAAGAAAACCCCAAATGAGGTCCTGAATAGTCAGACATGACTGAAATGACTGAACTATTTACCTTACCCAAGAGAAGTATTTTCTTCAAGGATTCTTCCAATTTTTTTAAAAAAAGAATCTGTTAAAGATGATCTTCATTGTTCATTGGTCATCATAAAAAAAGTTTACTGAGGATTCACAAGTGTGAATTTCTCTTATTGCATTATACATTTGGTAGAACACTCATGGATCCTGCTCTCTGGAAGCTTCTATTCAAGAGACTGGTTAAATCTATCTAAATAATCAATTGTAAGATAGGTACACCCTTTGTAATCTATAAAGTCACTTAGCTTTCCATCTCAAACCAGCCAGAGTAAATTAGTGTGGTTGAACTGATGCATTTTCCTCAACTTTATTTGTCATATTACATTATCAACAATGAATGATGGCTTTTAGGGCTTTTAAAAAAGAAACACATTTAATGAAATGTTTTACCAAGTTAGCTGTGAGATTTTGCCACTGATTTTGCAGACTCAACATCCACATATTCTATCACCATGACAATATATTGTCATTAAACCCATTATGGCTATTAGATTTTGTTTATAAATAGAATAGGTTTTTTTTTTTTTTTTAATCACTGCATTTACTGTCTCCTTAGTTCTCTTTGGAGAACAGAGTGAACATTTCTATTTCCAGTTTAAAAATATAGAATGGGGTATTTTCTTGTGATTCATATTTGATTTATATTGAATCACAAGAAAGTACCCCATTCTATATTTTTAAACTATATTCTATATTTTTATTCCTTTAGAAGTAAAAGAGAATTTAAGGAATTAACTTCCTTTTTTTGGAAATAAGACAAAAAAGCCATAAAAAGACTAAGTTCAAAAGCTGGAACTCAAATTCAGATCCTTTGACTTGAAATACAATTGTTTCCCCTACATGTTGCTTTTTGCAGTAGACTCGGGGTATGTGGAGCTTTAAAGCATTTTTCTTCTCTCGGCTCTTAGCTCCCACTCAGGGCAACCTATAAAAATATATTAATGGTATCCTTCCTTACCCCCACTCCAGTATACTGAGATAGCTCTCTATTTACAATCATGCAATTCACAATATTAGAATAGAATGTCACATTAAAAGGAGGAAGACAACTGTAATCCTTGAATAAATCATCAGTAGTCCCAGAGACACTTAATAATCCCAAGGTTTCTCTAATGGAGTTTCCTACAGTAGCTTTCAGAAAGTATGCTCAGGCTTTGGTCTGTCTAGGGTATCACTATTTAGGTGGTATATACATACTATATACATATGTATGTATATAATATACATTATATAATATATATTCATAGCTACTCTTTTCATAATGGCAAGAACTAAAAACTAAGGGGATATAGTGCCTATCAATTGGGGAATGGTTGAACAAGTTATGATATATAAATGTAGTGGAATACTATTGTGATGAAAGAAACGATGAAGGGAAGCATTTTAGATAAACCGAGAAAAACTTGTAAGGAACTGATGCAGAGTCAAATCAATTTTTACAATAACAATAGCATTGAAAAGACAACTTTGAAAGACTTAGCTCTAGAATGTAATGTAATTGAACAACCATTATTCCATTTGACAGAGAGGTGATGATCATATATTTTTGGATATGGCAAATGAGAGCATTTTTGCTTGATTATGGATTTCTGTTATATAGATTTTCTTTCCCTTTTTTCAATGAAGGAAAGATGAGGAGAGAGAGAGAAAATATATATACATATATAGTTAAGATTTTAATATCCTTTTCTTCCTATAGTACCTCATTGTTCCCAGTGAGCCATGCATTGCTTTCTCTATTAGTTCCTTTGGAAGCTAAGATGAATTTCTAGCCATATGAAAAGATGCTCCAAGTCATTATTAATCAGAGAAATGCAAATTAAGACAACTCTGAAATACCACTACACATCTGTCAGAGTGGCTAGAATAGCAGGGAAAGATAATGAGGAATGTTGGAGGGAATGTGGGAAAACTGGGACACTGATACATTGTTGGTGGAATTGTGAACACATCCAGCCATTCTGGAGAGAAATGTGGTACTATGCTCCAAAAGTTATCAAACTGTGCATATCCTTTGATCCAGCAGTGTTACTACTGGGCTTATTCCCCAAAGAGATCTTAAAGAAGGGAAAGGGCCCTGTATGTACAAGAATGTTTGAGGCAGCCCTCTTTGTAGTGGCCAGAAACTGGAAACTGAGTAGATGCCCATCAATTGGAGAATGGCTGAATAAACTGTGGTATATGAATATTATGGAATATTATTGTTCTGTAAGAAATGACCAGCGGGATGATTTCAGAGAGACCTGGAGAGACTTACACGAACTGATGCTGAGTGAAATGAGCAGAACCAGAAGATCATTATCTACTTCAACAACAATACTATATGATGATCAATTCTGATGGACGTGGCCCACTTCAACAATGAGATGAATCAAATCAATTCCAATAGAGCAGTAATGAACTGAACCAGCTATATCCAGCAAAAGAACTCTGGGAGATGACTGTGAACCACTACATAGAATTCCCAATTCCTCTGTTTTGTCCACCTGCATTTTTGATTTCCTTCACAGGTTAATTGTACACTATTTCAAAGTCTGACTCTTTTTACACAACAAAATAACTGGACATGTATGCATATATTGTATTTAACTTATACTTTAACATATTTAACATGTATTGGTCAACCTGCCATCTCGGGGAAGGGGTCGGGGGAAGGAGGGAAAAAGTTGGAACAAAAGGATTTGCAATTGTCAATGCTGAAAAATTACCTATGCATATAACTTGTAAATAAAAAGCTATATAAAAAAAAAGGGAAAAAAAAGGAAGCTAAGATGAATTCTGTCAGGGCTCCTTTTGTAGTTCACTGAACTACAATCTCAGAGGTAGGATAGTCTCTGTTTCTGTCTCTCTAAATTTATGTATATTTCTCTCTGTATGTGTGTATGTATGTGTATATTTTCCCATAGTGTTTTCTGGTTATGTTTTAAGCTTCTTTGTATTCTAGTACTTCCCTTTCACATTAGGGAGAGTAGGAACATGGTGCCTTTGTGATCTGGACAATCCACATAAAATTTTGTGGCTTCTCTTCATGCCAAAGAAAAAGTCTGAATTATTATGACATTAAAAGATAAAACACATTCATATTATATAATAGTGTATATATGTTTAATGCATTTCTGAACTTTTTCTGTATTATCTGTTGGCCTTTATGTGTCTGCTGGGGAAACTTCCCCAAAATTCCCATATAATTTCTTATGTTGACCCATAATACATTGAAAAGTTATTATATAGAAAAGATAGCTGTACTTAGAAAGTACTTTGCCCATAGTAAATTTTTAATGAAAGGTAGTTGACTGACTAGTTGACTGACTATTTAACTTATACTTTAACATATTTAACATGTATTGGTCAACCTGCCATTTGGGGAGGGAGTGGGGGGAAGGAGGGAAAAAGTTGGAACAAAAGGATTTGCAATTGTCAATGCTGAAAAATTACCTATGCATATAACTTGTAAATAAATAGCTATATAAAAAAAAAAAGGAAGCTAAGATGAATTCTGTCAGGGCTCCTTTTGTAGTTCACTGGACTACAATCTCAGAGGTAGGATAGTCTCTGTTTCTGTCTCTCTAAATTTATGTATATTTCTCTGTGTATGTGTGTATGTATGTGTATATTTTCCCATAGTGTTTTCTGGTTGTGTTTTAAGCTTCTTTGTATTCTAGTACTTCCCTTTCACATTAGGGAGAGTAGGAACATGGTGCCTTTGTGATCTGGACAATCCACATAAAATTTTGTGGCTTCTCTTCATGCCAAAGAAAAAGTCTGAATTATTATGACATTAAAAGATAAAACACATTCATATTATATAATAGTGTATATATGTTTAATGCATTTCTGAACTTTTTCTGTATTATCTGTTGGCCTTTGTGTGTCTGCTGGGGAAACTTCCCCAAAATTCCCATATAATTTCTTATGTTGACCCATAATACATTGAAAAGTTATTATATAGAAAAGATAGCTGTACTTAGAAAGTACTTTGCCCATAGTAAATTTTTAATGAAAGGTAGTTGACTGACTAGTTGACTGACTATTTAACTTATACTTTAACATATTTAACATGTATTGGTCAACCTGCCATTTGGGGAGGGAGTGGGGGGAAGGAGGGAAAAAGTTGGAACAAAAGGATTTGCAATTGTCAATGCTGAAAAATTACCTATGCATATAACTTGTAAATAAATAGCTATATAAAAAAAAAAAAAAGGAAGCTAAGATGAATTCTGTCAGGGCTCCTTTTGTAGTTCACTGGACTACAATCTCAGAGGTAGGATAGTCTCTGTTTCTGTCTCTCTAAATTTATGTATATTTCTCTGTGTATGTGTGCATGTATGTGTATATTTTCCCATAGTGTTTTCTGGTTGTGTTTTAAGCTTCTTTGTATTCTAGTACTTCCCTTTCACATTAGGGAGAGTAGGAACATGGTGCCTTTGTGATCTGGACAATCAAAATAGTTTTCTCCTCCAGATTCATATATTTGTATGTGTGTGTATATGTACGCTATCTATTTATCTATATCTATATCTTAGTTTGACTAAGCAAAAGAGGCTATTCTCTGCATCATTTCTTGACTAGCCTTAATTACCAATTGAATGTTGCCTCAGTCAAAATGACACCTGTTAAAAACCTTCCTTTAAAATGGTCAAGCTCTTCTACACCCAGGATCATTGCCAGTTATTCTGATCTACATCTTGTCACTAGATCCAGAGGACTCCAAAGTAAAAGGTGAGGCTAGTGACTTTTACAGCCCTCCCTCATTTGCATGTCATAGCATCACTCCCCCCTGCTGCCATGATTCTCTTCAAAAAATGAAGGACAAACAAGAACAAAATGAAATTAAAAACTATGATGATAGTGTATTAAGTTAGACTCAGAATGGGTGATAGAAGCAAGAAGTAGGTAAGGCATAAGGTGAATTTGGGCTAACAATAATATAGTTTATACAAATAAGACAATTTATAGTTAACACAATGTTTTCTCTCATGTCATCTCATTAAGAGCCTACTTCTTTAGAAATACAATCCTGTTTTGTTTGTTCTCTGGGGGAAAATGACAATGACTGCATCCAGCAGGATTTCAGCTATTCCCTAAACTTGCATTTTAAGCACATCACTTCGCTAATCCTTTTTTCACAGTCTTTGGCTTACCAATCTTACTGCTGATGTGAGCCCAACTGAAAGCTTCATTTCCAATTACCATCACTCTGAATTAATAAAATCTATTCCACAAGGCTCTGGAGTCAAGCCTTGCAGTATTAGTGTGACTTTGGCATTGCCTTTATGGTTTCTCCTTCCTGTTCCGGGACCCCTGCTTTTCACACAGCAGATACTAATGACTCCACATGACAATAATGGAATGGACTTTAGTTAATGAGCCCATTAACAGTCAGTCCTGGTGTCAATGGAAAATGAGACTACTCTCAGTTTGGGGTAAAATTCCAACTGCTGACTGAATGCTAAGCCAAGTGAAAAAATTGGAAATGAACTTACTCTGGAAAAGGAAGATCTCCCATATTATTATTCCATTGGAAATCTTATTCAGTATAAATCTCATTAAAATATTTCCATTTTCTTTTTTTCCATAACTATCTTCTAATGTTCAAAATAATAGAAAAAACTGGACTAAAAGTCAAAATTAGTGGGAAAAATTGGTTTTTAATTACTACACTGCAAATAGACCTGATGAAAAATTACAATATAAAGTCTATTCCTGTTTCCAAAGTAGCTGTTTAGGTTTGTAATAATAATGGACTTCTGACTTCAAATTTAGTATTGATGAATACACAGAGGCTAAGATTTATCTAAAGATAAATTTCAATCTTAAATCTTTTGTGTTTGCAAACCTCCCCTTAAATTCTAATCAGATGCTGATCATGATAAAGGAGTGAGTATGGATTTTCAAGGTCTGTACTAATAGAATGAAAGATTTGCCAGGTTTTACCAATCTATTGAAGGCTCTGAATATGGGTTTGACCAATTTGTTGTCTAAAGCCCAATCTAGCCATATTTGGAGAAATTCAAGAGATATAATTATAATGTTAAACTTATTAATTTTTTGCAGCAATTTTAAGTCATATATGCTTGAATATGTATGCAAAAGGGAACTGAATATTCTGTAAAATTGTCATGTCATATAATCAAATTGTGGCTTTCATTTTAGGTTCTATGGTAGAAGGACTAGATTATTTCCCTTTCAAGGTCTCTTTCTGTCTATGATGCAAGGAATAAAGAAGCCTCCAATCCTTATACTTTTGCTTTTGTTCAAAGGACTCCAGATAGTAAACTATGAGTAGTAGTGGGAGGGAGGGGGGCAGATAACTATAAGTTAAACATTTGAAAATTAAGCAAAAATAAAGTTGATTTGGGGAAAAGATTGTTCTTATTTAAATAGTGGGCCAGTACTAATTTGGATTTTGAGTGTCATAATTTAAAGAGTAGGTTATACACAAATATGTTTTGCTTATTGATAGATTAAATAATGGCTAAAATATAAATATTAACACATTTATTCTGTATATAGTTTTATATTGTTTTCTACTCAACATAATCTCATTATGAGTAGACATGCTTTCATTCTTTGTACATGTGTTCCCTAGCATCTATTATTATTACCAACATATAGTAGGCACTTAATGTTTATTGATTGAATGAATGATCAGCAATCTGAGTAGATTGTGTGCCCTAAATGGAATTAATAACTGTTATAATAGATTACATTGAATCTTCTTTTTTGACTGCCACTGATTTGGACTTGAATCTAGGAATGCAAAGTAGGAAAGATCACCTGTTTCATCAGTGTAAAGCACGTTGTTGACACAAGTTGATGACTGGAAAGTATGAGACTTATCAAAGAATGGAGATGGATACTTCTGAAAATAGCAGCTTCCTCCTCACTGGAGCACTTCAATCACAGTATAGGACTACTTAATCATTTGTTAGATATATTGTACATATATTATATATATGTTGTATATTTCAGGTCTGGATTGGACTAGGTGGTTTCTGACATCCCTTCCAACACTGAGATTCTGTGATATATAAAAGGTGAAGATAAAGAAAATGTGAAATGCTTCAGAAGAAACTCCCTTTGGCTCTTTCTTCTGTAAGGGAAAGATCTCTGCTTTCCCTAACTCTCACCATCTCCAGCCATCTCCACTCCTCTCCCAGGGCCAAAACATTGAGTTATTCTTTCTACTGCACACAAACTGTTTGGATTACAGCATAAAACTAATATTTTTATGGATAGCTAATAATTAGCTTCTCTCTTTTTTTCCCTCTACCTATTCTTCTCTCTTTTTTTACAAACAGAACTTACAAGAAGATATAAATAGGTACTAGAGAAATATAAACTGATCAGTAAAGTAAGAAAATAGTAGCTATGATTTGTTTGATGATATTTATGATCTCAAATCACTTTAGAATTGTCAAGGATAAAAATGAAACAAGTTTAGGTTGAGCATTAGATCTATTAGTGCCAGAAGATATTCTTTACCAATCTTTCTTGCAAAGGCTACATAAAGATCACTTAAAAAAAATAAATTCGTTACCTAGAACAATATTCTGAAAAGAATTTTCTCTTTCCCTATCTCTCTCTATCTCTGAGACTGATTATCTTGGTTTCCAGTAGATAGCATAACACCAAGTTTTATTTAGAACTTATTTAATAGATGACACTATCTGTTAAGATAACTTGCCTAAATAAAACACTGAAGATGCATATTTTCAAGATGAACAGTCCTAGAGATGAGGACTGCAACATTCATTTTTTTTGCTCTAATTTCATGATCACTAACCAAAAAGTAACATAGTCTGCTTTTCTATAAAGACTTTAGAGACTCTATTTGATATTATAAATGATAAGTGTAATATACCAACAAATTCAGAGATAATGGTATTATATAATTTCATGGCTAATATGACTAATGCTTCTAGTAGTATAACTTTAAAAAGTACTTATGCTATAAAATATATTTTTAATAATCACATATATAATATGTATGAACATATTTGATAGAATTATATGTATATATTTGTGAATGTATGTATATGTGACATATCACATTGGTCCAAGTATAGATAGGCCCTATAGGTCAGAACTCTAAAATGAGATTTCTTTTTTTTAATGTATATACTTGAAAAAAAAATTAATGACCATAGGAATATTATTTTAAAGTTTGTTTTTTTCTAATTCAAGTAGAGATGATCAAGATTTAAAGAGAAGAGGGACCTTAAAGTCCCTATATCTCAACCCTTCCAAATTATTGATGTGTAAACTGTGTTCCAAGAAGGTTATATGGCTTTTTTCCAAAGTAACACATGCATTAAGCATCAGACAAAGGCAATTTTATAAATTAACATATTTGGTTGCTTTCTTGTTCCTCATCATTTTTTTTTTAACTTTACTTCTCTTATTTGGGGTATAAATACAGGACACATACAGATCTTATACCAATCAGATTCAAAGGAAAGTTAGCGTTATGATCAAATCCATATAATATATATTAAAAACATATCACACAGAAGAGAAGCTCCTATGTGGAGCTTGATTTCCCACATTTGTTGTATAGGATGCCTAGATTAGGACACAAAGCTGCTCAGGAGCTATAATTCAATTCTCTTCCGAAAGGGTTATTTACCAAGCATAATATTTCAGCTTCTCTGTATTACATAAATTTAGTTTCTTTTCCCAATATCTACCCAAAAGACTCATTCTACAAAGAAAATATTTAACAATAATAATTGTAACCAGCACTTATATAGCACCTATGTGCCAGGTACTGTGCTTAGCACTTAAATTATATCATTTGATCTTCACAATAACACTGGAAGTTAGGTGCTATTTATTAACCTCACTTTACAGTTAAAAAATTAGGCAAACAGAGGCTGACTTGGGATCACATAGCTAGTAAGTATCTGAGGGTGGATTTGAAATCAAGTCTTCCTTATTATCTTTCTACTGAGTCTTTTTCTCCTCTCTCCCTCTCTCTTTCCCTCTTTCCCTCCTTCTCTCCCTCCCTCCCTCCCTCTCTCTCTTTCTCTCTTTCTCTCTCTCTCTCTCCTGAGCCTCCTAACTGCTTAGAAATGAACATTTTTCCATGTAAAATAGTTGAACTATAGCTGGTACTTTTCATGTAAGAAATTTAAAATACTAAATGATATTGATATGGCCTGCACCGGAAATGATGACCTAAAGGGGATACAGGATCACTCACTATCTTTATGATGATTTTGTGAGAGAAAGGAGACAGGAAAGACATCATTAAACAAATTCTGAGAGAGGAGGAGGGAGAACAATTTTCAGAAATGAAGGTATGTTTTTCTTCCTTTCTCAATGGGTAAAAGATGTGAAGGTGGGAGGAAGAAAATTCAGAACTGAAAACAAAATGCAATTGAACTTTAAAGTAGATAAATATACCAAAAAATTAAAATAAGGTGATATAAAAACAAAAGAACTTAATTTTTAAAATATATTGTCGAGATTGTCTTATGTCCAAGAAAGGAAGTGAGCTAAGAATTGTCAACCTGGATATTATATTGAAATGAAGTGAAGAGAAAATAATAATAATGAGTAATAATAAGCATTTTTATAGTATGTACTAAGTACCAGTGTCTGTGCTAAGTGCTTTACAAATATTATTTCATTTGGTCCTCACAACAAGCCTGAGAGATAGATGGCAATATTATCCTAATTTAATAGCTGGGGAAAACTGAGGTTAAGTGATTTGCCTAAGATGAATATAGCTAGCAAGTATCTGTGACTGGATTTGAACTCTTCTTCTTGATTCCAAGCCCAGTGCTTTCTAACCACTGCACTAACTGCTTCTCTAAGATGTTAAAACACCATCTAGTACATTGGGCGGGTCCCCTTTAAAAGGTATATGAATAAAAATGGATAAAAATAGCACAGGAGAGAGCCCAGGGGATTTTCAACCTGCTACCAAACAGATGGAACTATACATCCATTTAAATGTCTAACTATTGCCACCTGTTCCTGCAAAAATACCCTACTCTGTTCCATTAGTGCTTCTGTGGAATGGAGAATCAGACAGTGAGGTATATGATGGCTGCCAGAATTAACTGGGCCAGATCTATTTGCACCCATTAAAAAATTCCTCTAGGGATGCTGAACTGGGCAGTGATTCAAACCAGAAATATTTTTTAAAGATATATTACATTACCAATAGGATTTGGTTAATTTATTTTGACAACTGTTTCTAATGATTTAAGATAGCTCATTAAATGGCTTTTTAAAAAATACTTTTAGTTCTCATCGCTATTTCTAATCAATTACTAGGATGTTAGTGGAAGAGATTTTTGGACATGCATATTCAATAGGCATGCCTTAAGCCTCTGCTCTATCTACTCTGCATAAGGCACAGGGCTCAGAAGCAGGAATCCAAAGACAGATGGTAGACGGTATGTCTTTTTAAGAATTTTACAGTCTAATGGGAGTAGGACATACACACACACACACACACAAATTAGTACCATTCAGGAGATAGAATTAGTCCAAAAGTGAGATCTTTAAAAAGTACTATGAGAAGTTTGAGGAAGATCACTTTTACTCATGAGAAAATTACAAATTTCTAGTATAAGACTCCAATCTTGGCAATACTTAACTCTTATTAAAAGCATCCTCATAAGTGTTTTGTTTTGGTTTGTTTTTTGTTTTTGTTTTTGTTTTTAGTTGGGAAGAGGTGGGAAAGAGATGGAAGAAAGTAACCATGAGTATAAAAATACTACTTCATTACCCCACTTTCTGCGATGAAACAATTGCTGGTATTTGTGACTTTAGCGCCGTCTTGTGGAATTTTTTATAATAACTAGTAATGTTATGGGATCATCAATCTCCAACAGAAAGGGATTTTGAATGTTTTCGGGTCCAACCCTTTCATTTTACAGATGAGGAGACTGAGGTCTAAATCATTGAGTAACTTGGCCAAGGCTACATTGATAGTTTCAGAAGCATGATTTGAACCCAAGTCTTTGGACTTCAGAACCAATGTTCTTTTAGGTGTGCTTGTTGTTGTTCTGTCACATCCAACACTCTGTGATCCACCTTCTGTGATCCCTACTGGAGTGGTTGCCATTTCCTTCTCCAGTTGATTTGATAGATGAGAAAACTGAGGCAAAAGGGATTAAGAGGCAAGGTTCCAAAGCTAGTAAGTATCTGGGGCTGGATTTTAACTCAAAATGAGTCTTCTTAGTTCCCAGCCCAGAGTTCCATCCACTGTGCTACCTAGCTGCCCATTCAACTGTGCTATTCTGCTTCTTTTTCCTCTGGCTTTGATTTTTTATTGAAGTTGCATTATATCTATGATAGGAATAATAATAACCAGCATTTATGTAGGACTTTAAGGTTTGCAGAGCACTTTATATATAATATTTCATTTTATTCTCACAATAGCTGTGTAAGGTAGGTAGTATTATTATAACCATTTTACAGATAAGGAAACTGATGAACAAAAATGAACTAATTAGTCCAAGGTAACATCCAGTTGGTGACTGAAAGTAGCATCTGAATGCAGATCTTCCCAACTCCAGGTCCAGATCCACTGGAAAATATAATAAACAGTCTTAAGAAGGGAGATGATGAAAATAAAGGGAGAGTCTTGAGTTCATGCTATATGAAGAGCAATTTGAGGGACTGGGAGGGCAGTGAAGTGGCACAGTGGATAGAGCACCATGTCTAGAGTCTGTAAAATTCATTTTCCTGAATTCATATCTGGCTTCAGGTACTATGCGACTATGGGCAAGTCTTTTCTTCCTGTTTGCTCCTCTAAAACGAGATCACAATTGAACAAGTGAAAGGAGATTGTTGCACATGGAGGAGGCTTAAGAAGACAATCTAACTCTTTTCAAGTATTTGGATGATTAGACTTATTCTAATAAAGACAGAACAGGACACAAACAAGAAAATTGGGTGAATATTTCAAAGAAAATCTTCCTAATAATTAGAATTGGAATTGTGACTAGGGTGGGGATAATCAGAACTTTGCTGACGGCTGCCCAAAGGCTGGGAAATTACAAAATACCCCTAAAGGGGAGGAAATAGGACCAGAGCCTGGTGCCACACAGAGTTGTGGAAGTGAGTAATGAAATTAGAGATAGGAAGGTGAAAATGAAGGTAGGAAGTGACTCACTCTACAAGGTAAGCAGTTCAAGTTCATCCAATTCTTTACATAAGGCAGCTGGTTAGATTTAAAATCTGACCTTTCCGAAGAGTGGATCTGCACCATTATAAGTTGCCCCCTAGGACCTCTCCCAGTTAAAAGGAGAACATTCCCCAGTCTAAGGAATACTCAGCCACCTCTCAGTATGATCTGCCCCAGGGGAGTGGTAGCAGAGAAGGGCACTTTAGGAAGGGCAAAGCAGGGAGGATCCAGCCCCTTAGCCTCAAGAACCCTGGTTTTCCCTTTAAATTTTACCCTCTTAGACTTCTTAAATTTTCCTACATCTAAAAAAGGGAGACGGGGGAACTGAGAAAGAGGATACATCTGTAAGGACTAACAAGGTCTCCTTGCTGCTTGTCCAGTCAGAGCCTACAAATGGAGCCATATTTTAAGAATTCAATTTTAAGACCACTGACCTGGGAGTTAGAAGATCTGGATTCTAGTTCATGTGCTGCCATTATGTTTCTGCTCCTTTTTCTATAAAAGAAAAAGGTTGACTGTAGTCTCTAAGCTTTTTTCTAGCTCTATAAATCTATGAGATGTGGGTTCCATGAGTACAACTGTTTAATCCCAGAGCTGAATGAACCTTCTTTGTGATCTGTCCCTAGCATATAAGAAGAATCAGTTTCCTCCTTTGTAAAATGAAAAAAAGTTAGGATGGATGACTCTTAAAGTTCCTTGTAGGCCTTTAAGGATGTGAGGAGGGAAGATAAGCTTAGGCTTTCTATCAATCCCCTCTGCAAAAGCCCGTACATAATTGCTATAAAGGTTACTCCTCAGTGTCTCTGTTTCTTCTCTAGGGATAGTATCGCCCCATTACCATCCCTGGACATTACCCTTGGTACCGCTTGTGGTGCTTGCCCCAGGCACAAAAATTATTCTTTATGACTGGAGGATTGAATTATTCTTTATGACTCAGAAGATTGTTTCCTCTCATTGGAGGCTTTCAATGAAATCCTAGATGATTATTTATTTGTTGTTATTGTATGGTTTTAGTTGTGTCCTACTCTTCATGACCCATTTTGGGTTTTCTTAGCAAATAAACTGGAATAATTTGCCATTTCCTTTTTTAGCTCATTGTATAAAGGAATTGAGACAAAACAGGATTAAATGACTGAGGCTGGATTTGAACTCAGGTCCTTCTTCCAGAGCAGTCTCTATCCCCTACTCTACCTAATTGACCAACCATTTGTTAGATGTACTCTATTAAATATTCTTTTTTTCCAATATGGGTTTAACTAGACAACTGCTGACATCTCTTCCAACTTCCTTCCACTGTTCTATAACATACTTAAGTTGACTTGCCATATTGTTTCACAAATGATGTCAACCAATGTAAAATGTAACTGGGATATACATGACCAGAAAGCAGATTACATAAAGACCACAGACTAAGCAAAATCACCAGTACCCAAGAAGGTGTCTAGACAAACATCTGAGAACAGAAGAAGAAAGTTTGAAATACAACAGAGGCCCAAAAGAAAAAGTAGTGAGCAACTCAACAGATACTTCTCTGATTTAGGATTGAGCCAGCACTAAAGGATGACCTTGGGAATACACTTGGAAACTGTGTGTATTTATATTTTATTTTCAGAGGCCCAGAATGGACACGTGCAAGTCATTCATAGATCCAAACGTTCTGATGAACACATGAGGATTTTGATCTGCCTTGTTTCCACTTTAGGCCAATTCTTTCCTCTTTAAATGTCTTGTGCACCATTCTCCTCCTGGAGACTCTATTGGTGAGAGGTTTATCATGGATCAGTCTGGAACTCGAGACTCATTATCTTTAATGATGAGAGAGGCTATCTTTAGCCTCTCTGGTAGTGTGGATTACAGGTGTGTGTCACCATGCTGGAACCACTTTGAAATTAGAGATGTCTTTAAGTGACGCACACCTCAGAGGTACTGGGGAACCATGAGATACATACATGAAAGTATTCTGAAAAGTATCAGACCTTATACATGTTCAATGTATTGTACTATGTATTGTACTATGAGATCTTGGCCATATGGCTTTGTTGAATGTATTTGGGGAGAAAAAAATAGTTTTATCCTAGCAAGGCATTTATCATCCAACCACAATATTTATACTCTTTTGACTTAGATTCCCACAGGTAGTTTCAGCAGGAAATTCATTTTCTCTTTTCTGTATTGTGAAATATGACTGTAGGTTACTAGACAGAGGTCAGACTCTATAGAGTATGGCATTTTTGCAATAGGAAAAATGATTCATTTCTATGTACGAGCTTTGAAATACACAGAATACACTGAACCAAATACACTTTTGGGAATCAGAGATTTTATGGGGGGAAGCAAATAAGAAAAAAAGGAAATAATTTCATTTTTTAAGTGGTATTGTAGGAAAAATCTTACTCTATTAAGTCAGTCATTTTAATATGGGATATGACATTCCTGTCTTTATTTGGAAGTTAGGATCCTAAAAAACTTCATTAGTTTCCCTAAACTATGACTTTATTTTCCAAGATCAGACAAATTGATCCTGTTTGTTGAAGTGGCATGGCTAACCAAGGACCCCCCAAAGGAAGCACCATGTCAAAGTCATAAATGGCAAAAAAAATTTTTTTTACTGTAATGGCCAAATAGTTAACAAAACACTTGTTGAATACTTACTACATGCTGTGCTAAGTGCTAGGTATGCCAAAAAAAAAAAAAAAAAAAAGGAAAAATAACTGATCCCTAACTTCAAGGAAATGAGAGGAACAAATTTGAAAATAACTGAGAAAATGCATTATATTTATCTATCTATCTATCTAACTATATCTATCTATATCTATCTACATGCATATATGTGTGTATATATGTACACACATACATACATACATATGTATAGATAGATAGAGATATACATATATTTACACACACATATACATACAGAGTATGGAAATTAACCTCAGAGGGAAAAACATCAACAGTTGACTTGAGAGCAGGGGGTAAAAAAGGGTACAAAAGTTTGTGTTTGAGCAGAGTTTTGAAAGAAGTAAACTAGGAAGTAGTTCAGGAAACCCTAAATATAAGACAAAGGAAACAAAAATCAAGAAAACATACTACTTTATCTTTGATTTGTAATCCTCTCTATGTCTCTGCTTCTATCTGTATATCCATCTGTCTGTCTTTTACTCCAATTTTTAAAGAATCCTTGTGCATGCTGATATTTCCCTTTCTATTTATCATTCTTCTAGGAGCCTGAATTGCTTCTATCTTGGACTTCAGAATAGCTTCTTTCAATGCAATGATTAATTTCAACAACCATGAAGTACCTACAAGGTGGCAGACAAGGTTCCAGGGATAAAAAGATAAAATCAAACCCAAATACCCCTATTTCAAGGATCTTACCTTTGCTGGAGAGAAAGAATACGTATGTAGGCTCTTGAAGAATCTTAAACAACTCTGTATATGGAACAAAATTCCCCTTATGTCATTCTTCTCCTTGAATTAATCTCTTTCATCAGGATTTTTCCTCTGACTTACCTTCTTTGAATTCCTGAGATGCAACAGTTTTCTCCACCCTCAATCCTTCTTTATTTGAGCTGAAACAAGTAACTCTGAAAGTTAGAACTTTCCTTGTGATAGCCTTAGAGATTTTAAGCAACTGTATACTGATACTGGCTAAAGGACTTGAAAATGGCATATATTTTTATATTAAGATAAAGTATTCAAGCAAAGTTAAGCAAACATAGTTTGGATAAATCAAATAGTTTTTGTCATGGGATGTATATGATGAAACTGAAAGACAGATAATTGAAAAAAAAATTCCTCCCATGTTTATTGGCCACTTGACATTGAATTAGATACTAGCCTTTGATCTAAGAGAAAGAACGAACAAAATTAGGCCTTCTTAGGATAAGATAATTCACTTTAATCCTCACTTCTGCTCAACACCCAAATTTAGATCAACTGCCCATCATAGACCCTGTCCAAGATATTAAACTGCCCCTGGGGAAACTTGATTTTTCAAACTCTTTGTCTTTGCACCTGACCTTGAACTTGATCTCTAGTCTTTGATTATTCTTGACATTAGCTGTCTGTCCCATTTTCTTTCTGATGTGACTATTATCTTTACCCTCCCACCCCCTATTCAAGATCCTAAGATACTGGACATGAGGCAATGAATTTATAAATGAAATGCCTAGATGCAAATTCTAGGCTTGTTAAATATAACCTGTGTCACTTAGGGGAATCTTCTTGAACTTCAGTTTCCAGTTTTAAAATGAAATTAGAGATGGTAACTAAATCTTACTGAATATCCTAACTATTCCTCTATTAAATTTCTTCAACTGCCATGTGCCATATTTTAAAGTTGACATTTTGTTAACATCATGACTATATATTTCTAAAATATAGGGCAATCCAAATACAATCAAAACTACTGGCACCACAGGGTGATGTTGAAGGCATTATGCCATTTCTCTCTGCTCTGCCTCTCATTCTCTCTATTTCTCTTTCTTCAATTTTTTTCCAGCACCTCTTAATCTTTCCCCCTCTTATGTTTTTTATTATATAACTAATATCTGCCAAAAGCATCCATCAAGAGACAAAGATGTTTGTAAGCAATGGTTTCATCTTTAAAATGGATGATATTATACTCAATTTTTGTATCTAAAAGGAGCGCAAGATGATTAGATAATCTTTAAGGTGTCTTACAGTTCAAAATCTATTATTCTAACCTTTGGAACTAAAGGGAAGGGAAAGGAACAAGGGAACAATCATTTATTAACAGGTGTTGGGCTAAGACCTTAACATATACTATCTTTTTTGAAAGTGAAAGAGTTGCAGTTTCTATGGAGAATTTATTTGGTACTTTTTTTTTTTTTAACTTCTGTAAAAATAGAAGCAGGAAGGCAGTGGATCTAGATTCAAGTCCTGCTTCCAAAACACAGGAGGTGCATGAACATAAGTAAGCCAGTTAACTTATTTTCTCCTTTGTAATCTCATTTCTTTGGCTTTCTTGGAAACAGCCCTAATCCAGTCTTTTGCAAAAATCCTTTCCATCTCTCCCCACTGCTAGTGCCCTTCATCTCTGATTGCTTCTATCTATTCTATTTATATCTTGTCAATATGAGTTTCTTTGGGCCAGGAATATGTTTTTTCTTTCTTTGTATTTCTCAGATATAATGCTAGATATTATCTAGCAAACAGTAAGCTTTAATAATTTCTTGTTGACTGATTTTGTAATGCCAGAGAAACTGAGCAAGACAGAGATTAGAGAACAATTTAATAGTTATTAAATGGAGAGATTTTCTGGGACCAAATGATCCATGTTTAGTCCCAGGGCTGAATGAGACTATCATCTCAAAGAATCTAGCTCCGAGTATCAGGACAGCAAGATTTTTTATAGGATAACAAGAACAATGACATAATGGGGGAGGTACCTGGATGGGGATGACCTAATGGGGGGAGGCACTTAGAAAGACAATGGAGGGAGGTACTGGAGAGGTTACTGATATTCTAATGACATCTAAAATGTATAGATCTTTATCCTGTCAAACATTAAGAAGAAATGATTATAACCTAAAGATATAAAACCTTTATCTCATCAAACATTAAGAGGGGAAGGTTATAACTTGAAGCAGAGTAACTAAATAGGACAATTGGAGAAATTGGGTCAGGACTTTAAAAGGGAACTGTGGCATAACAATTTATTTAACCTTTTAGTGTCTCTGTGAACTCTCTAAGATTGTAAATCACCCACAAGTTTCTGATCTGCCTCAGTGAAAGAAGTTTCCATAGTAGGTAGCCTCCACTCTGTTGAAATCACAGGTTTGGACTAAAGGGAAGAAAATGAAAATATTGGCTACCTGGCTTTCTGCTGAATCTTCATATATAAAATTGCTGAGGATGGAAGAAAATTTCTTCACACTAGCATTAGGGAAATGTTCTGTTTCAGCAGATCAGAGCTAACCTTCTGAACAATATTTGTTTGTAAATTCTTTAAAACACAACTGAGGGTTACATTTTCTGTATTAACCAAATCTTTTACAAACTCAAAGAGATACAACTTGAGACAAACTATGATCATGTCAAGTTGTAGTATTATGATCTGACTCTCACTAAAGCTTTTGACCATGATTCTAATGGGAGAAAACACCATACAAAAGAAAGCTGAAAATCAAGGAGCATGGGAAGGATGGGATATATATATATATATACACACACACATATATACACACATATACATATATATATATATATATGTGAGAAGAATCAAGAGAGAGTGATGTCATATAAAAATAGAGAGGAAAGAGTATCAAGAAGATAGAGTAATCAACAGTATCAAATATTATAGAAAGGTCAAGCAACTCAGCACATCTCATCTATCCTCTCCCCCCTTTTCCTACCACCACCACCATCATCACTCTCTTATTCAACGCTCCATCTTCTGTTCCTTTGCCATTGTACAGGTGGTTACCTATGGCCACTTCAAAAGACAATATCCATCCAAGGTGATTTCTTGAAGCACACTTCCTCCCAACTTTTGCCTTATAGTAGTTTCCTGAGTTGAGGCTTGAATGTATCTAAAGATTACTCAGCTCAGGTACTGCCTATGAAGAGAAACTTTCCCAGATGTTCTTAGTTGTTTGCTGTTAGCTTTTCAAGTTATCTTGTATCTACTTATTAATTTACATGTTATATCCCCCAGTAGAATGTAAACTCTTTGAAGGCAACAACTGTTTATTTTTTCTGTCTTTGTATCAATGCTTCCCAAATTGCACTGTACATAGTACATAGTACGTATCTAATAAGTATTTTTTGAATTGAATTAAACTAAATTGAACTGAAAAGTCAATGCCTCACGAACAACTATTCTATTTAACCAGTATTGTACAGCTTTTGTTCCAATCAATCTTTCATAATGGTGCCAGATATTTTATGCATAGATTTTTTTCATGCTACTCCTTTTCTCAACAATCGTCAGGTACTCTGTATTGTCTGCCAAACAAAATCCAAACTCTTCTGCCTGGTATAGTATCTCTACAATTTATCACCATTCTCCCTTTTCAGATTTATTTAATCCTATACCCCTGCATATAGGAAGTGCCACAGAATATGGACTAGTCACTATCCTTTGAACATATCCTTTACTTTCTTCCCTCTGAGCACTGTACCCTATGTTCTTCATCTTTGAAGTGTCTTCCTTTCCTTCTAGTCTTTAAAGTTTTTCAGATTTTTATCAATCCTTTAAAACTAGACTCAAATTAACCTCATTTAAAGCATTTCTGCTTCCTTTAGGAATTAGGAATTAGGAAAGGATTATTTTCCTTTCCTCAGCCCTTACATAATGTGTCTCCTAACTAGATTCTATTTTTTTAAATAACTTTTTATTGATAGAACGCATGCCAGGGTAATTTTTTACAGCATTATCCCTTGCATTCACTTCTGTTCCAATTTTTCCCCTCCCTCCCTCCACCTCTCCCCCCAGATGGCAAGCAGTCCTTTACATGTTGAATGGGTTACAGTATATACTAGATACAATATATGTGTGCAGAACCGAACAGTTTTCTTGTTGCACAGGGAGAATTGAATTCAGAAGGTATAAATAACCCGGGAAGAAAAACAAAAATGCAAGCAGTTTATATTCATCTCCCAGTGTTCTTTCTCTGGGTGTAGCTGTTTCTGTCCATCTTTGATCAATTAAGGCTCTCTTTATCGAAGAGAATACATCCTCAAACAGTATCGTTGTTAAGGTATATAATGATTCCTAACTAGATTCTAACTAGAATCTTTTCCCATAGAAAACTTTTCTTGATCTCCCTATTTAGTGCTATCATTCTAACTTTTTTGTGTGTTCCTCCTCTCTCCTAAATCTATTCTCTTCTTCTTCACTGTGATTTTTAATTCCTTATCCTTTAGCATTTTCTCAGATTTCCTTGACTTTGTTTTATAAATAATCAGTTCAATCTCTCTCACTCTCTTCTACTCTCAAATCATTACCTCCCTTGTCTAATTGCTGTTCATGCCTCACCAAATTCTAAATCAGGATTATTCTCCATCTTCCTGCTTTGTCTGCTTCAATTTACATGCTGTTGAGGAGAACTGGAGGAAGTCATGCAACTTTTAAAACTGGATCCACTATAACTGGATCCATCAATCTCATTGCAGGAAGGACACGCAAGACAAATCTTTTGTTCTTTGCTAATTGATTCTCTTTCCTATTTTCGGCATAAACTATTCCAAACCTCTTCCTTTCTCATTTCCTATGTCATCTTATCCCCTATTCTCTCAGTTGAGGATCTTTTTAATTTACTGAGAAAATGGAGATCATTAACCATGTGTTCTCTCCTTTCCCTTTTTCTACTTTTCAAAACCCCTTAATATCAACCATTATTTTCTTGTCCAATCTCTAATAAACAGGACATTCTTCTCTTCAAAAAAGTCAACCCCCTTACAAATGCCATCTCAAAATTCCATCTTCTCTAGCAGATTGTTTCCTCAACCATCTCCTCTCTTTTTCTAATTTTCAATCTCTTCCTAACCACTGGACTCTATCTTATTATTATTATTATTATTATAGCTTTTTATTGACAAAACATATGCATGGGTAGTTTTTCAACATTGATGCTTGCAGATGCTTCTGTTCCAACTTTTCCCCTCCTTCCCTCCACTCCCTCCCCTAGATGACAGGCAGTCTTATACATGTTAAACATATTAAAGTTAAATACAATATATGTATACATATTTATACAGTTATCTTGCTGCACAAGAAAGATCAGATTTAAAAAGAAGGTAAAAATAACCTGGGAAGAAAAACAAAAACGCAAGCAAACAACAACAGAAAGAGTGCAAATGCTATGTTGTGGTCCACACTCATTTTCCAGTGTTCTTATGCTGGGTGTAGCTGGTTCTCTTCATTACTGATCACTTGGTATTGATTTGGATCTTCTCATTGCTGAAGATAGCCACTTCCATCAGAATTAATCCTCATATAGTATTGTTGTTGAAATGTATAATGATCTCCTAGTTCTGCTCATTTCACTTAGCATTAGTTCATGTAAGTCTCTCCAAGCCTCTTTGTAGTCATCCTGCTGGTCATTTCTTACAGAACAATAATATTCCATAACATTCATATATCATAATTTACTTAGCCATTCTCCAATTGATGGGTATCCATTCAATTTCCAATTTCTAGCCACTACAAACAGAGCTGCCACAAACATTTTGACACATACAAGTCCCTTTCCCTTCTTTAGTATCTCTTTTTTGATATAAGCCCAAAAGTAACACTGCTGGATCAAAGGAATCTGGATCACAGTTTGATAACTTTTTGAGCATAGTTCTAAATTGCTCTCCAGAATGGTTGGATCTGTTCACAACTACACCAACAATGCATCAGTATCTGTTTTTCACACATCCCTTCCAACATTTGTCATTATCTTTTCCTGTCATCTTAGCCAATCTGACAGGCGTGCAGAGTTGTCTTAATTTGCATTTCTCTGATCAATAATGATTAGGAACACCTTTTCATATGAGTAAAAATAGTTTCAATTTCATCATTTGAAAATTGTTCATATCCTTTGCACTGGTCTCTATCTTGCTATTTATAAACATGTTCATTTCTTTCTAATCCTCAGCCTTCACTAGAACCCACAATTCATGGTATAATCTCATATTTTTCTTTCATTCACATTCAGTCATAGAAAAAGGTGTCTATGTTGCCTCCTCCTTTTACTCTCTCATTCACTTTTTAACCTTTTGAAATTCAGATTCTGATTTTTTCAGTCAAATGAAACTGTACTCTCCAAAGATACTAGCAGTCTTTAACAATAATTTTATTGACAAATCTATTAACCTTTTCTCAATCTTTGTCTTTCTTCAGTTCTCTGCAGTATTTGGCACCATTAGCCAAGGCTAAGGAATTCTATGTCTTTTTTCTTAGTAATACCACTGAGTTTAAGAAGCAATATTAAATCCTCGAGTTATTTTAAGCCATATATGTGGCCCTTTCCATTATATCTTAATTTTTAAAACAGCATAATAGAAATACATTAACATAAAAGCAAAAAGAACACTTACCCCAGTATCCCCAAGTTTGAAGGGATCCAAAGTTCATTTTTTCATTACAAATTGCACTAAAGGATTAAAAAATAAAAACCAAATCCTGTGGAATTTTTTGTATGATCCTTCATATGTCAGTCATTCTTCCCAGCTGAGCATACTTGATATCTTATCATCAATATCATCAATATCAATCATCAATTGGCAAAGGATAACAAGTATTCCCAACTTGAGCAACCCTCTGCCTTAACTCTTTTTCCTCTCTCTCTCTGCCTTCTTCCCCCTCCACCCACAATATACTCTACCTTGCATTGGCCATTTGGTTTCAATTCCAACTAACTTCTAACCTTTCTGGACACTTTTCCTATAAAGTTGCTAAGGCAAATGGCCTCCTAAGAACTGATGCTAATAACCTGAAAGCAAGCTATCTCCTTTCCCTTCTGCTATTAGCTTAATGTGTTAGCAACACTTATTCTTTATTTTTCTGTCCTCATTCCAGCCTTATTTTTGTTGAACATGACTATTTTTTTGTAGATGTCAAACAATTTTATTTATTTTCTCCAAGAAAGTAATTCTTTGGGATAATGACTGCAGAGAAGATGTACCATTACTTTTCCTGGTATCCTTTCATTCAATATTGAACTATGGAGAGGTAATTTCATTCATCACTCTCTAATTACAGGTTAATTTTATTCCAGCAACATCACTGAAGCTATGCTTGCAGTGTTGCTGGTGAGGTGGTATTTGCTGGGTTTTGTTCGTTTAATTTATGCCCCCCTCCTTTTTCTTTTTCTTTTTTTCTAAAACAGAAAAAATAAGCAGAATAAGAAATGGAATCTTTAGAAGATATAAATTCTATTCATTATTTATATTCTCCATTATTTAGGGAGTGCTGGCCTAGTTTCTTCTTTCTGTAGGGAGACCATCTGTGGTCTATATTCATCTTGATTATAAGCATGCATAACAAGCAGTATCTTATTCAGCAACCAATTAAGAAGGAAAGAAATTAGTATTTATTAAGGGCCTACTATATGCATGGCCCTGTACTAAGCTCTTTACAACTATTCTCTTATTTGATCCTCACAACAACTCTAGAAGGAGAGTGTTATTATGACCCTTATTTTACAAACGATGAAACAAGGCAGGTAGGTGGTTTTTTTTTTTTCATTTTTTTTTTAATATGTTTACAAGGTTACATAACTCAAGTTTTCCTGATTCCAGGACTAGTGCTCTATTTGCTCTACTACCTAGTTGCCTACTAAAAAATGTGTAGTCCATTGGGAGGATGAGAAAGTTGCTGTTAAGTTCAAAGTTATTGTGTGTACTATGTCCACCCTATTCTGAATTTTCAATGTGGTGCTGGTGGCAACATTTAGTACTTAACAAATTAATTAAACGATGAATGAATAAACAAATGAAAAACATTTATTGAGTGCTTACTATGCAATAAATATTGTGCTAAGCTGTAAGGATACAAATACAAGCCACACCAACATGTCTGTGTTCCTCAGTTTCCTTGTCTGTAAAATGAAAAAGGAATTTATTTGATGACCTTTGGGGTCCATTTCAGATCAAATCTATGATTTTCTGACCCTGTGAGCCTCTGGCATACTCATTATCCTGTTTGAAGGGCTCTCATGTGAAGGAAGTTTTGATTTGCGTTGGGCAAGAGGGCAGAAGCAGGAGTAAAAGAGGCACATTTGAACTTATTGCCAAGGGAGTACCTTTCTGACATTTAGATTTGTCCTAAAGTGGGAATAGGCATCCTCAGAAAGCTGTAGGTGTCTCTTCATTTAGATGTTTTCAGTCATAGAATGATGACACCTTGTTAGGGACATGATAGAATGGAATCTTAGAGTTGTCAGGTGGCACAATGGATAGAGTTCCAGGACTGCAGTCAGGAAAACCCATCTTCCTGAGTTCAAATTTGGCCTCAGATAGTTAATAGCTGTGTGACTCTGAATATGTCATTTAACCCCGTGTGACTCAGTTTCCTCATTATAAAATGATCTGGAGAAAGAAAGGACAAACCATTCAAGTATCTTTGCCAAAAAAAAAAAAAAAAAACCCAAACAAGTAGGATTACAAAGAGTCAAACATGACTGAAAAATGACTGATCATCATCTGTAATTGTATATAACATTCCACATCTGTAACACCCTTCTAATATTTCCATTTTTAAATTTAAAAAAATTAACAGTTCTATTTTACAGTTTTGTTATTTATAAAATATTCTAATTTTCATTTCATTCTTTGTTAACTTATAAAAGTCTTCCAAAATATATTTGTGTAAATGTGTGTAAATATATATGCATATGTGTGTATGTGTGTGTGTATATATATAAATGTCCATCCTTAATTATAGCCTGCTTGCGAGTGGGGAGGAAAGGGATAAATGAATAAGGTAAAAAGTGCACAGCAGAAAAGAAAAGAAAACCTAAAGGAACCAAATTAAAAATGTATGGTTCTGAATATGTTGTTTGTGTTTATTATATACACATTTGTGAAATGAAAATTAATTTTTTCATATTTTGAATCCTCATGTTCTGTGCACATGATATTTTTTTCCTTTTTTCTATTGAAGTTTTAAATAAATAGATACAAACAAAAAAGAAAAAAAAAATATATATATATATACCACAACATATTTAGTCATTTATCATTTGTTTCGCATCTCCTTTGTGTCCAGTTACTTGTTTTTACCAGTATAAAAAAGCTGCTACAAATATTTTTGTATATATATGATCTTTTCCAATTTCTTTAATCTTTCTTGGTTATAGGCCTAGTCATGGTATAGCTGGGTCAAAGGTATTGTTGTGTATAATTACAAATTGCTTTCCAGAATGATGGTACCTATTCTGGTCTATCAACTCAACATCGATGTGTCTGTTTTCCCACTATTACTCTAAATTTATCAGCTTCGTTTATTTTTTTGTCATTTTTGCCACTATGATGGATATAAGATGGAATTTCAAAATTGTTTTAATTTTTCTATCTTTAATTGATAGTTATTTTTTGATATGGCTATAGAAAGCCTGGGTTTCTTTCTTTGAGAATTGCTTCTTTATATCTTTAAGTCACTTATCAATTGAGAAGCGGCTCCTATTTTTATAAATATGAGTAATGTCCTCACATCAGGTTATCCCAAAAGTCTTAGTACAATTTTAATCTTCAGTTGAGAAGTGAAAATTTTATCAAGAAAAGATTTTTGCCCCAGTTGTTACTCTTTATATCCTAGCTTTATTGGATTTGTGTAAAATATTTTAAATTTTATGCAATCAAAATATCCTCTTTACCCTCTGTCTTTCCCTTTTGGGGTCATAAACTTTTCTTCTATCCATAATTCTGTGAGTTAGTTTTTTCAGTGTTTCTCTAATTTGTTTATAATGTTACTAAGGGAGGATGATGATATCTGTAGAATGAATCTCAGAGTATTGTTGTGGGGCTTAAAATGAGAGAGTGAATATAAAACACTTTGCAGCCCTTAAAGTGTCATATTAATATCAGCTAATCACTACTAAAATGAGTTTTAGACCAAGTGCTTCAGGAAAATTGGAGTAAGGAAGGAACCAAAGTCTTGAAGGAAAAGGTGAATAATAAAAGGCCTAGAGGAAGCATTATATGTAGAGAAATAAGGATAACCAAAAAAAAAAAAAAAGGAAAAAAAAGATTTCCAAGAGTAAATAAGTTATTAAAAATCCACAAGCAAAAATTACCAAAATGACAATACTTTATGAATGACATCTCCTACTTTCTTTTCTAAAAATCTTTGAATACTCACAGTTTAACTCAAAATATAATAAACAAAAATCAAACTTGTAGGTATCCTTATATGTAGAGGCTGATATCTTTAGTAACTTACAAGAAACAATTGTTTTAATTTAGTTTAGTTTTTCCAGGTTATATAATTTATTTCCCTCCCACCTCCAATGAAAGGATATTAGCTTTTCTGTTTTGTTTTTCCAGTAGGGCAAATATAAACTCTAAATCCTATCAGATTGATTTGGACAACCAGGGATAGCTTCAGAGTATGTGTCAGGAGAAACCAACCTTCAGGGGGCACACTTTTCTTACAATGGAGTTCTTAAATGGGATGCATTCATATTTATTGGTAAAAGTGTTAATTGTTTCAACATTCTTTTCTTTATTTAACATATAATCTCTCAGCCTGAAACCATACAAGACACCGTACTAAGTAGTGTAATGGTTGAAACATTACAAAATTCTTCTGTCTTTTGGTTTGTGACATAGATTTCCTCTTGTTCTTTGCTTGTCCCTCCGGTTAAACATTCAAATCCTAGGAGGGAAGAACATCCATCATCAACAAATATTTGCTCATTGTTTAGTGTGTGCATGGCACTTACTTGTACTTACTGTTTTGGAGATTGATGGCCTAGAGTGAGAGAGGAAAGAGGTTCACCTTGTTCAACCCTGTAGGTTTCCTAATGGTCAACACACTCTTCCAGCTTTCTAATTTATCTGCACTCTTCTGCTTCCTTGTTATTCAATGCATATCATTTTCTTTTGTATTTTTTTTTAACAGAAAAGCTTTGCTATCTAAATTAGCATATTCTATTTGAAATGGGAGGAGGGGGATCATTTTCTGTTCAGAGGGGTGGAGGCTTTAAACTTCCAATTGCAATCCTTGATGACAAACAGATCAATCCTTGTTACTGAACAGCTGCTCTGCTAACAGTTTCTATGAGGCAGAGGCCATTTCACAATCATAAAGGAAACTTGCTTGGAAGAGTTTTTAGCTCACATAAAGTTTCTAGTTCATGTAAAAAATTCTTTTTTCAAGTCACCAACTCCTCAAGTGTTTGTATATTATAATTAAAATTAGTGTTTACTCCAATATCTGTCATGTAGGTGATTTTGGCAGAATGTTTGCATTACATTCATGGACTGGCCAATTTGATAAGTTGGATCCCTATAAATCATGAATGGTGGTCTACCCCAGTATAGATATCTAAAGATTCTGATCTGAGCCCCATCTGGATAGCCAACCCACGAAAGGAAATAAAAGAAGGAAGTAGGGCATGAAAATAGGCCTCAGAAGAGAAGAGTTAAAGAGACAAGTTTTGGGGGGCTTATAGCTCAGGATTCATGTACAAGTTGGAACTCCATCGTAACTGCTTCCTGAAGATTGGCTTCCCCTGACAGACACTCTGAAGCTGATTCCTGGTTATCTTATCCTAGCTCTGACCTTGGAAGTAAGAGATTATAGAACTCTACACATCCTTTACATTGAGCATTCACATAGTTTGAGAAAATAGCTAGTTTGAGAAAAAATTGAGAAATGAAGTTTCACTTTGTTTTTCTAGATCCCTGAAAACATCCATTTTTCATCAATCAATAAAGATCTCATCCACTATTGTTATGCCACAGTTCTCTTTAACTGTCCTGACTCAGTTTCCTTGTATAAGTTTCCCTTGTCTCAGTCTCCCTAATTACTCCTGTAAATCTCCCTCTGGTCCATGAAGGTTGACAACCAATTAGTCTAAGGTTATAAATTGTTAGCCCAAGCAAGATAAACAAGAGAGTAGACCTCCTGATTATCTTCTGTCCTCAAGAATTTACAACATCCCTCTAAAATATTCCAAGATATCTCTGGGTATTCAGACATCCTGTCTCCTTTGTTCAGAGAAAAGGTATTTAAGAAGTTGGGGTTCCTCCATTCATTTGCTGGAGTATGGCGGCTGGCAATTGTATGCTGGACTCCTCCAGCCCTGTGACCAACATGAATTCCTTGGTCCCAGTATATCTTTATTTCTGTCTGACTGGATAATTTGAGAAGAGAGTCCTGTCCAGTCAATCTTACTCTCCCATTAATAAAATATTAAAAACTCTCTAATCTCTCTCCTGCCTTAGTTTCTCCGGCATTACATTTTGGAGGTCCCCCGAGATGACAGAAACTGAGAACTGGATTAGAGATTAGAGACCTCTCGGTCTCCACCTAGGCCTGGGCTCAGGACCTGGGTCTGTTCCTTGGGAAAAGAACAGAACTCTGGATAGAAAAAGGAAGCAGTTCTTCAGCCTCAGTCTGACCTACAGTGGACATCGAAATCGATTCGGCATTTGGGAGAGTAAGTCTGTCTGAGTACCTTTTGGGGTACCATCTGGTTCTGGTTCTGGTTCTGGTTATTCTGGTTCTGTCTGGTCTGTTGCTAGCAACCTGTGGTCTCAGAATAAATACCGACCAGTTTAAAAGTTCTGAGACGAGTATTTTCTGGGACGCTGGAAAATATCCTCTGGGTATGTGTTATATGTTTGTTTAATCTTGTAACTATGTAGTCTGTGTGATGTGTATTCTATGTTCTGTGTGATTTGTCTGTCTGTTATGTTGTTGGTTGGAAAAATTTGTAAGAACAACGTTGCAACTGTGGTTAGTAAAATGGAGCTCCACATTTGTCTGTGTTAAAAGTTAGCAAGCTTGTAAGAGATAAGGATTCGGCCTCTGTGTTGCAGGCTTAGAATATCAAGAAGTTTGAAAAATCTTTTTCTCTCCCTCTCTCTGTCCCTGGCTGACTGCAGCAGCCTGTGAGAAAAAGGGAGAAAAGGGAGAGAAAGGAAGAAATTTTAAAAAAAAAAGGAAATGAAAAAAAGATAGATTGAAAGGGATCTGAAAGTTTGGAAAGTTAATATATAGAAGAGCGGTGTGCTAACATTTAAAGGAAAGAAGTTTGAATGGAATATCTAGGCATTCTTTGTGAAGGCAGAGAAAAGCACTAAACGGGCTTGGAAATTCACAGAAGCCCCTTTGGATTCTGGAAGGGAAAAAGGGAATTCAAAGTGAAACAAACTTCTCTCCAGGGGTGGAAGTCCTGAAAAAAAAAAAAGCCCCTAGTCTGTTTTTGCTGATGTAAAAGCTTTAAGAACAATGATTAAGAAATTTGGGAATTGGTTGTTTGAAAATTTGCTTGTGATTTTAAAACTTTTAACCTGTTGTACTAATTTGTAAGTAAGGAAAAGCTTACTAGATTAAAGAGCAATAAAATTCAAGTTTAGCCTGGCCTGGGAAGCTCTGGAGATAAGATGCTAATAGCTGTTAGAAGAAACGTGGCAGAAAAGACAGGAAAAACAAAAACTTTTAAAAACAGCTGTATTAGTTTGATTCAGTTTGTTACCTTATGAAAATATTATGAAATATATTGAGTTATTTGTTAACATAAGTTATACTTTAAATCCAGCTCTGCTGGACATGTGTGGTTTTTATGGAGGCTTGGGTTATTCACGATAGTGTGAATCTTACAGGTTTTTGAAGGGAAAAGGAAAAAGGAATACAGGTGATTTAGGAAGGATTGATTTGTAGGGACAATTAGAAGTTTGCATGGTTTTAGGAAAGTGAAAAACTTTGAGGAGTAGGTGAAGAGGTGGGGAGAGGGAGCTATCCACGCCCACTGTCTTCTGCTACTTTACCAAAGGAGCATCTGGTAGGAAAGTTCATTAAGGAGATTGTTCAAGTATTTAGCTAGGGAGAAAGAGAAAGTTGGAAATGGGTAGAATTGGGAAGAAAGTAAATAAACTGATAGGCTAAATCTTGAAAAGGATCCCCATGTAGGAAATTGAGTGGGGAACCTGAGGGAAGTTTTTTTTTAGGGGGCAGGAGTGGGGGAAGGGTGGCCACGTGGAATCCTCTCCTTCCCTCACCCCCCTGAGTATGTTCCTGCCGTTTTTTTCTTAACTGATTATAGCCAGGTCAGAAAACTGTGATCTTTAAGGGCATGCTTACTTTTAGGTTAATTGATTGAATATTTGTTTTCTTGATACATAAATGTTTTTTTGGTTAAAAGAAAATGGTCATAAATGTGATCCATATTTTGGTACGAATATTTCTAAAACTTTAATTGTGATGTTAAAAACCTTCTTGAATTCTTTTATGTGGAATTGGGTCTTTTGTATAAGTTTAAATTTATTATATTGGGTCATCCTGAGGTTATTTAAGGGGTCTCTGAACATAATAGTTCTTTTCTTTGTCCTTTTGAAAATGTTTCTGTTATGGACAATATGCGATTTGGGATATTTTTCTATGTATTGGGTATTTTAAAAAGCAAAATGATTTGTATGTATAATGTTTACTCATGTAACATCTACTTAGATATAATAATTGTTCTAAGTTGTGAACTTACTGAGACGAAATTTCTTTGTTATTACTGTAAAGTTATGATAAATCTTTGTTTAAGAGTTATCAGAAATTTGATTAATGGCATCTGTTACTGGGGGTAGAATTTTTTGGGCTTAGAGTTAATTAGTTAATGCTGTTTGGGAGTTTTAAAGCTCCACCCTCTGACAGTTACTTGGACAATTGATAAGCAGTTAAAACTCAACTGCTTATGTTATGTTATAGTTATGGTCTTGCATTTTTCCTTCTGTAAATGATCTCTCTGATCAGGGCAATGGTCAATAGAAACTGTTAATGCAATTCAATTATGTCATGCCTGCTATTTTCAGTCTGGTCATATGTAATCATTGTATCCTAAATGCCTGGTCATCTGTCTGTTACTGGATATTGGTGTTTTGTTTCTTTAAGGTTTCTACATGATAAGAGGACAATTAACAGGGGTCTGTGAGACCTCACTGAGGTTGCAACTTTGGACTGCAGCCATTTGCTTGGCCTGTAAAGCAAACTCATCTCTTCACACAGGAAACTGCTGGCCAATCCATTTTGGCCTCCTCATGTTTTGCAGCAGTCTGGTGAACTGAATCTTTCTATCTGAGACTGATCTAATCTTTATGTGTTAGTTTTTGTTCTAGATTTTGGTCAAATTACAGATATTGGTTTGCTTTTGGGACCTGGATCAGCTTTGATCAGCTTTGATTGTCAGCATGAAGCACCCACTCTGCAAGGAATAAGAGCTTCCTATCACTTCACAGCCTGAAGCAGCAGTTTTTGGGGGGGATGAGAGCCATGAACTGGACCCTGCATCTAGTGTACTATGGACTGATATAAGGGACTTTGGGAATGGTTGATGACTGACTGTTAGACCTTGCCTGGATCATCTATTACTGTGTGTTTAAGATTTGGGATGGAATTTGTTAAAAACTCTGTGATTATTGCTGTTATGTTTGAGAGATTTTTAGGAAATGTTACTGTACTAGTCTGTTATGTATAGGGATTTTGATTCACTCTTGGGATTTATATGGGGAATGGTCATTTGATAATTCCTTTCCGTGAGAAAAAAAGGGGAGGAAGAGATAGAACATTGGGGAAACTGGTATATTTTTTTCAAAATACCTGTTAGTTTTTGTAGATACTTTCTCAGGGTGGACAGAAACCTTCCCCACCCGAAATGAAACAGCTCTCACAGTGGTTAAGAAGATACTAAATGAATTAATGCCCCTCTTTGGTCCTCCAGTAGCCATAGGGTCTGATAACAGGCCTGCTTTTGTTACCAAAATATCACAAGGTGTCAGCAAGGCCCTGGGCATTGATTGGAAACTCCACTGCGAATACAGACCTCAGAGCTCTGGGCAAGTGGAAAGGATGAATAGAACACTTAAGGAGTTCCTTTCAAAGCTTGTCTTGGAGACCCAGAACTCCTGGGTCTTGCTCCTGCCATTAGCATTACTGAGGAGTAGATGCACTCCTAACAAATTAGGGTTAACTCCCTTTGAAATTCTGTTCAGGAGACCCCCTCCAATTCTGCCCTTGGTCAGAGAAGACTTGATGGCTGAAATTTCTAACTCTTCCCTTATCAAGTTTTTACAGGCCTTACAGAAAACTCAGAAAGACCATCTCACACCTCGTCCATGAGGCCCTTCCCGTCCCTCTCACTGACCCCGTGCATCCATTCCAGCCTGGTGATGCGGTCCTGATAAAGAAATTTTCTACTTCCAACCTGGAGCCCAGGTGGAAAGGACCGTATACTGTGATCCTCACCACACCCACTGCTGTAAAAGTTGAATCAATCCCTGCCTGGATTCACCACAGCAAAGTGAAACCAGCTGTCACCACTTAATGGAAAGCAGAGATCGGTGAAGATCCCCTGAAACTGAGACTGATTCGTTCCTCTGGTCCTTGATTTCCCCTAAAAGACACTGGGGTGGGAAAAATCCTGGGAAATTCAATCCTTGTATTTACTTTGTTACTGTTTGTGATTACCCTAATCTGTTTGCATATTCTCCCCTAAAGACCCCTTCCCCTTTGCCGTTCCTCCTACTGTATTGTCCTTATGGGATTTTCCTTAGTCCTTCTCCTCCTCCCTATGCTTTCTAAAGTTTTGGGAAACCCACACGCCCCAAAGACCATATGGACAATGACCTTTAGGAATCTTGAGGGGGTCCCACTCTTTCTGCTACTTATTACTCAGGTTTAGAACCCTCTATGACAATAGATTCCTCCCTGGCTCCCTGTTTCTACTTTAGGGCCCTGATAGATCCTCCAGTCCGATTGTGCCCTGATGCTTGGTGGTGCTCCCTCCCTGATGATTCCTTTAGGCTGACTATCCAAACCTTTGATCAGTAGACCCAGACCTCACTGCACCCCCCCCACCCCACGCACCCTCCCCCCCACCCCCGAATTATCCTAACGATCCAGGAACTGTCCCACCAGAAGTGGAAGCAGTCCTGAGCTTTCACTCTTTGGTCCCAGATAGGTAGCAGTCTTCAATTCAGCCACTACTTCATAGTTTTCCACCTCCCTCCAAGCCTGTGAGACCTCTGCCTGCTTTACTAGTCCCACCTAGACCACCAGTCCTGGCTGATCCTATCCTGCCACCATCATCCCTGGCACCACAGGACCTTGTCATGACCCAAAGTTCCCCTATTCTTCCTGACCCGTTAGTCTCAATTGACAGCCCCTCTGAATCTTCTGTTTCTCCCTCCATGCTTGAACTGTTGCCAGTAGTGCACTCCTATTTGAACTCCACAAATCCCCAGCTGGGCCGAGATTGCTGGCTCTGCTTTAACTCTGAACCCCCTTATTTTGTTGGGATTGCCCTGACAGACTCAGTTCCTGGAACCACTTCTCAGTCTACCTGTTCCTGGGAACAGCCTCAAATCACCCTTGGGAATCTCCAAGGTATAGGTACCTGCCTGGTGATTGCCTCCACGAATCTCTCTGACCCTCTCCTCCAGTTCTGTAACCCCAGTTATTTGATTAATGTCTCAGCTTCCTCATCAGACGTTGCAGTCTGGTATCAAGCCCCTGAAGGTTCATGGTTTGCCTGTAGAGATGGACTGACCAGGTTTGCCTACTCTAGTACCCTCCTCAGAAGGACAGATTCATTCTGTGTCCTAATAACAGTGTTTCCCAGCCTGTCTGTTCTTCCAGGAGGGGAGGGATGGGGCCTCTTCCAGTCCCATTTCTCTCCCTTGGAGATTACCAGACAGAAACGGGCTCTGCCGTTCCTTCCCCTCATAGTAGGGCTCGGGCTGGCAGGCACTACCACCCTCAGCACTGCAGCTCTCCTGAAGGGCGATTCTGGGTATGCTGAGTTAAGTGCACAAATGACCACAGACCTGACTCAGATCGAATCATCTATCTCAAAACTGGAGAGCCAGGTCAACTCCCTGGCTGAGATGGTACTCCAAAACCGAAGGGGACTCGACCTGTTATTTCTGCAACAGGGAGGCCTGTGTGCTGCTCTATACAAGGAATGCTGTTTTTATGTTAATAATTCTGGGGTGATCAGGGAAAGTCTGGCCCTGATTCGTAAGAATCTTGAGTCTTGACGACTGGAGCAGGGGCAAGAAAGGAACTGGTACCAGTCACTGTTTAAATCTTCCCCGTGGCTGACAACCCTTGTTACATCCCTCATGGGACCCTTGATTCTCCTTCTCCTGGCCCTTGCCATAGGTCCTTGCATCTTCTCTAATCTCGTCCGTCTTATCCGCTCCCAGGTGGAGTCTGTCAAAATTATGGTGCTAAGACCGCCTGGGTATCAAGAGGAAGGTGTTTCAAAGATTTGAATATTTAGGAAAGAGAGTGTGGAATGTTATGCCACAGTTCTCTTTAACTGTCCTGACTCAATTTCCTTGTACAAGTTTCCCTTGTCTCAGTCTCCCTAATTACTCCCCTAAGCTGTAAATCTCCCTCTGGTCCATGAAGGCTGAGGACCAATTAGTCTAAGGTTATAAATTGTTAGCCCAAGCAAGATAAACAAGAGAGCAGACCTCCTGATTATCTTCTGTCCTCAAGAATTTACAACATCTCTAAAATATTCCAAGATATCTCTGGGTATTCAGACATCCTGTCTCCTTTGTTCAGAGAAAAGGTATTTAAGAAGTTGGGGTTCCTCCATTCATTTGCTGGAGTATGGCGGCTGGCAGTTGTATGCTGGACTCCTCCAGCCCTGGGACCAACATGGATTCCTTGGTCCCAGTATATCTTTATTTCTGTCTGACTGGATAATTTGAGATGAGAGTCCTGTCCAGTCAATCTTACTCTCCCGTTAATAAAATATTAAAAACTCTCTAATCTCTCTCCTGCCTCAGTTTCTCTGGCATTACATTATTGCCCAGAGTTGCTGTGTAAATTACAAGACTACAGATTTTACTAGCATGCATCATCCTTTCATCTGGCATCTGGACTAGTTTCTGTGGCTATGTCCATACAATACCAATTGAATTAGTGATGTGGCAGTTAGCTAAATACTGTGAGTAATGATCACAGACAAACCAGAGACTTGAAAGAAAGACAAACATCTATTTGAGGGACTGGATTATCTGATTGAGCTCTGTATGCATCAAGGCAAATGAATATTTGTCCAGTCTTTAATTCCCCCAGTATTATGTCCAAACAGACTATGGGGAATTAACATTCGAACAACAGAATCAGAAACAATATTACAACAGTTCTGAATGACAGAAACAGATGGAAAGGATCTCAATGGTCACTTAGTCCAACCAATGGGAATAAGAATCCCTCCTATAAAAGGTCTGCCTTTATTTAAAAACTTTCACTGAAGGGGAATCTGGCAACTCCTAATCAATTCTCACACCAATATAATCCATCCAACCAGGATCTGACTATTTACTTTGTTACTTCAAAAGATCTGAAATTTTATCAGCAGAGGTGACCCCTCCAAAGGCACAGATTTCAATCACTCTTTGATAAGTCTCACTATGATCAAGACAGTCCATTTTCTGATGGCCAACTTTCTAGGGCTGATGTTTACGAGACTTAATTTGTCCTTGATACCTCTCTTACTTGTTAGGTCCTGATAGATATTATAACTCATTAGACCCACATCACTTGGGTCACTTCCATTTCTTTATATGAGGCGTCAGAGAAGGGCTCTACTCAATTAGTAGGATTCTTCCCATAGAAATCATATTTTTAAAAAAAGGCTTAATAAGCAGGAAAAAAAAGGTTATATCCTGGTTAGTCAACATAAGAAAGAGAAAATATAAATCTTTTGTTTATAAAAAGTTTTAGTGGATTTTAAAGCCATTAAAGCTTTTTTTAAAAATGAAATTAAACATTTATGTTTTAATAGTTTAAAACTGCATTAAGATGTTTGAGATACCCTGTATGATGCCTTTATTTTAGAGCCATTTCATAGCAGTTTCATTTATCTTTATAGAAAGCAGCCATACAGCCCTGTTTGTAGTGGCTAGAAGACGGAAAATGAATGGATGCCCATCAATTGGAGAATGGTTGAATAAATTGTGGTATATGAATGTTATGGAATATTATTGTTCTGTAAGGAATGACCAGCAGGATGAATACAGAGAGGACTGGCAAGACTTACATGAACTGATGCTAAGTGAAATGAGCAGAATCAGGAGATCATTACATACCTCAATAATGATACTGTTTGAAGATGTATTCTGATGGAAGTGGATCTCTTCGATAAAGAGAGCTAATTCAGTTTCAATTGATCAAAGATGGGCAGAAGCAGCTACACCCAAAGAAAGAACACTGGGAAATGAATATAAACTGCTTGCATTTTTGTTTTTCTTCCCGGATTATTTATACCTTCTGAATTCAATTCTCCCTGTGCAACAAAAGAACTGTTTGGTTCTGCACACATATATTGTATCTAGGATATACTGTAACCTATTCAGCATGTAAAGGACTGCTTGCCATCTGGGGGAGGGGGTGGAGGGAGAGAGAGGAAAAATCGGAACAGATGTGAACGCAAGGGATAATGCTGTAAAAAATTACCCTGACATGAGTTCTATCAATAAAAAGTTATTAAAAAAAAAAAGAAAAAAAAATAGAAAGCAGCCATACACCTTATTTGTCAAAAGGGACAAAAACCCAATCACTAGGAGGGTTGTCAAAGCTTAGTGCCTGTCCAAAGTTGTGAGAATCAAATGAGATAATGTTTGAAAAGAACTAATTATCATCCTTCCCTTCATTCTCTCTTTCCTACATTCCTCCATTCTTTCATTCCTTACTCTCTTCTTTCCTTCATTCCTTCTTTAATTCTCCTTTTATTCTACCTTCCTTCCCTCTCTCCCTTTCTTCCAAAGCCTGCTGTACCTTTTAAAACTGTAAGTGAGATTTTTGAGTGATTTACTAATTTAGCAGATAGATTTTATTTTTTCTTTTTCATTTTTCCATGATGCAATCACATGCACTCATCACTGATTGCCTAACTGTTGAATGTACCTTAATTTTTTTTTTCTGAAAAGTTTTGGCTTTAACATGCAAAAAAAAGTTTTGTACAAAAGTTTCATCACAAAAGAAAACAGAAGAAAAGAGAGACTATATTAGGGAGTGAGCAAAGTTTCTCACTAATGTGTTGAAATACCTCTTGATCCATGTTGCTTATACTTGCCACAATAGGCACACTCAGGACACTGAATTCATGCTGATGTTTGCACTTCCTGAGTGCTGGGGGCAAGGACTGAGTAACTGTTGTTCAGTTGTTCATCTTGTCCAACTCTTTGTGAACTATGGACGATCCTGTCCGTGGTATTTTCTTGGCAAAGACACTGGAGTGGTTTGCCATTTCTTTCTCCAGGGGATTATAAACAGATTAAGTGACTTGGCTAGAGTCACACAGTAAATGCCTGAGGTAAAATTTGAACCCAGGTGTCTCTGACTCAAAGTAGAGCTGTTGTAATCAATTGGGCAATACAGCTCTTTCCTTGCCTCTTTCTCCCTTCTTCCTTTTTTCCACATAGGACATCATACCCTTACCTGTAGGTATTCTGTCAAAAAGAATGTAATTTTTTTTTTTTTTTTTGCAGAAATCTTCCAAGATATCTCTGGGTTTACCAGCTAGATTTCTTTTCTAAAATCAAATCTAAAACTCAAATCACTGTGGCTGTCATAGTTTGACCAATAATAAGTCCCAAGCCAAGCCCCAGTTGGTCGTTGTTTGGGTTTTGATTCACTCAGAATGAATGGAAATATCAATTGTTTCTGTTTTGGTTTGAAACCCAAAGGATAAAACTGTCTCAGTTTTTACCTACAATACTCAATGGGCATTGCCTCAGCCAAACTGAAACCTGCTAAAGACTTTATCTTATAGAAGCCAAAATCTCCCCCACTATCCAGGCCATCTCTAGTCATCTTGATCTTTATAACCTCAAATGGCTCTGGAGAAGAAAATAAGATTTTTGACTTTGCACATCCTCCCTCATTTAAATCTAATTCACTTACATGTCATGGTATCATCTTCCTGATATTATAGGGTCTTTGAGAATGAAGGACAACTAGCAAAAACAAAAACAAGGGATCTTAAAAATCATAAGGTTTAAAACTAAAAGATACCTTCATCAGTTCTGATGCTATCCTGTTTACCAATTTTATCTCATGTTGTCTTTTGCCATTTATGCTGTTTCAACCAACTCAGTTACTCATTTTCTGACCTATATGCTTTTACTGCTTCCATGCTTTTGTTCACACATGCTCTTCCTTTTGCTAAGACTGCTCTTTCCACTTCCCTCTGTGAAATTCCTGATTTTTAAAGCTCAGCCCAAACTCTACCTCCTTTTCTTTCTCTTCTACCAACCTCCATTGGTAATGATTCCCCACCTCATACCCCAAGACATCATATGTAACTTTATTTTGATCTTTTTAATATTGCATTTATTATATTGGCTCATCATGTTGTATTATGATAATCTACAATTGATACAAAGGTACAGAAAATATGGTTCTTTGAGTGTCTGTTATTTGTTGATTAAAAACTATTAACTCAGTAGAACAAAATACAGCGTTAAAGACTGTATTAACAAATATGTAATATATATATATATGTGTGTGTCATATAATATTCTTTGAAAAATATAAAAAATAAGAGAGATAACCCCATTCAATGATCCTTTGATTATTAAAATAAATTAAGGATAAAAGTGAAAAATTCATGGTCACCAAAGCATTTGTCACTGTAAGGGAAGATACCTTTCTCTGGGTTCAAATGGAAGAGAGTTCCCTAGATCGTGGATGAAACCCTAAAAGTACTGCTATTTGCAGATGATATATTATAGATTTCATAAAGCTCCAAAATATCAAAAAGCTTTTTCAATGAGTTTTATGATTATTCAATAAATTATTCTAAAGATTCTTACAGAAAAAAACCAAATAGATTTAAAAATGTCTATTCAGTCTGAGATATACAATTTGATGGTCAGTCTTTTAAAATCAGTACATCTGGAACAGACTTTAAAGATAGTCAATGACTTGGACCAATAATTTTTTACTGTTATTGATTTTTTTCAATCAACTAACATCTATCTTTTCTCCCTCTAACCCCTCCCCCAACACATTAAGAAAGCAAGAAGAAAAATAAACAATCCTGTTATATAAAGGTGAATTTTTTTTACACATTGGTCATATTTTTTTAAAAATTGTCATCTGAACTCTTTTTGTGAAGATGAGTAGCATGTTATATCCTAATCCTCTGGAACTATGGATGTCATTGATAGTGTATATTGATCAGAGTGCCTGTCTTGTGTTTGTCTTAATGAAAACAATGAATGTTAACTTATTAATTGTTACACATATACACACATGTGTTATACACACGTGTCACACACACAGATGTTACACATACGCATATATAAAACATACACATATATATGTTTAGTCAACCAGTTTTTGAAACTAGTCATGCTGACACAAAAATTTGTAGCATTGCTTTAGTGCTATATAAGAGAACTGTTTTTTGGTCAGGTTAACATTTGTACTTCCTCCTTTTGCTCTACAAAATAGTGCTTGACAAAGCTTTTCATTGGTCAAAAAGAGCAGTTTTTCTAATTTTTTAAAAAATGACTGAAATGTTGGGGGATGTGGAGAAATATTAACCATGTTCAAAGAATAACCCAAGGGTTGTGTGCACACCAAAAAGAAAAAAAAGAAAAAGATATTTGTCTTTATAATATTACTGTTGTTATATAAATTGTTCTTCTGGTCCTTATATATCAGATATGAAATTTTTATCAGAAAAATGATCAAATATTTTCTACTTAACAATTACTTTTTCAATCTTAACTACATTGATTTTGTTTGCACAAAAGCCTTTTAAATTTTATGTATATATGCTTTCTGAGATTTTTTCTGTCTCTTATTTGGTTTTGGCTTCTCCTCTCCTTAAATCTGACAGTTAATTTCTTGCTTCTATAACTTATTGTCGTTATGTCTAAGTCAAGAATTTGTTTTAAGCTTGTGGTTGATATATAATGTGAGATACCAATTTATACCTAGTTTCTGCCAGACTACTTTCCAGTTTTCCCAATAGCTATTGTTTATATATATATAATTTTAACTCTGTTTGAATTTTCATGCTTCAAGTATGTCTTGTAAACAATAAATTATTTTCAACTTTCTAATCCATTCTGTTATCTCACTTGAGCCTCACAACACACTTACATGAATTCCTCTCAATTAATTTAACTTTCCTTCTTATTCCCTATTCTCTTCTTTCCCTCTTTTCTCTTTTCCTCCTGTTTTTGTGGTGAATATTTTTGTAAACATCTATGTGTGTGCATTTTTTCTTCCTTTGATTAGTTCAGATGAGAAGGAAGTTCAAGTAATACTTCCATCCCACACCCCTTCCTCCTTTGTATAATCTATTTGTGAACTCCAATTATGTGAGATAATTTGCCTCATCCTTTTCCTCCCCTTTTCCTCCCAACTACATTCCTTTCTCTCTCCCTTTACAGTCTTCTTTTCAGATCATCTAAATATAGCAAGACAACTCTAAGGACCTCTATCTGATTACACTCCTTCTATGACCTCTTATGATAATAAGGTCCTGAGAAGACACATACATCCGCTCACTATATTAGAATGATAGCAGGTTATCCTGTGGCCCATTATGATTATTCATTCATATTCACTTTTTAAAAAGCATTTTTCTTAACGCCTATACTTTCATTTCAATAGTTATATAGCTCTAGAATGCTTGGAAGTCAAATTAGTTTGCCCTATTTCATAAAGAATCTGCTTTCCCCTCCCTGTTGGTATTATATTTAGTTTTTGCTATATAAGTTATTCTTGATTATAAGCTTTTATATTTTACCTTCAAAAATAACATATTCATACTTCTCTAATATTTTATGACAGTGACTGCTAAGTCTTATGTGACTTTGACTGTGGCTCCTCTATACTTGAATTTTTCTTTGAGAATACTTTAAGTATTTTTTTCTTTGACCCATAAGTTCTGGATTTTAGCTACAGTATCCCTCGGAATTTTTATTTTCACATTTCTTTCAGAATGTTCTAGGTCCATTTTTTCTTTTTTCACTTTGTCCTCTGGTTCCATGCAAACTGGTCAGTTTTCTTTATGATATCCTGATATATTATGTCAAGGCCTGTTTTTGTCAAGAATCCTATGATTCTTAAATTATTTATCCTTGATCTCTTTTCCAAATCATTGGTTTTTTCATGGGATAATTTTTCCTTTATTTATTTCAATCTTTAGAATTTGTTTTACAACATTATACAAAGATCAATTCTGATGGATGTGGCTCTTTTCAGTAGGGAGGTGATTCAGTCCAGATCCAATAAACTGGTGATAGAACCATCAGCACCCAGAGAGAGGACTGTGGGAATTGAGTGTGGATCATGACATAATATTTTCACTTTTTGTTGTTGTTGTGTGCTTGCCTTTTGTTTTCTTTCTCACTTTTTTCCTTTTTTGATCTGATTTTTTTTGTACAGCATGATAATTGTGGAGGTATGTATAGAAGAATTGCCAATGTTTAACATATATTGGATTGCATACTGTCTGGGGGAGAGAAAAGGGGAAGGGAAGAAGAAAAAAAAATTGGAACACAGGGTTTTGCAAGAGTGAATGTTGAAAGCCATCTATGCATGTATTTTGAAAATAAAAAGCTTTATTAAAAAATAGAATTTTTAAAAATAGTTATTTCTTGATAAGGGGCAACTAGGTGGTGCTTCAGAGCACCAATCCTGAAGTCAGGAGGACCTGGGTTCCAATCTGATCTCAGACACTTAACACTCCTAGCTGTGTGACCCTGGGCAAGTCACTTAACCTCAATTGCCTCAGCAAAAAGCAAAAAAAAATATGTATGTATGTGTGTGTACACATATATAGTACCTCTTATTCTAAGCTGTTAATTCTCTTTCTAATTCTCTGTTCCATAGCTCTCATTTATTTTCCCATTTTTCTCTAGTTCTTTCATTTGAATGTTAAAATCATTTAACCTCTTTAAAGAACAACTCTTATCTTCTTTCTCCCAAGAATTCTAGTTGTATCCACGTTGTTTTTCTTTGATGGATAAAGAATTAAATATGAAGAATAAAACAACATGGAAAATGTTGGGGAAAATGTGATATGTTTTTAACAATATCAAGCTATTCTTTGATACACAAAAAAGTCTTTTTTTTTTTTAAACAAACAAATAAATATCTTGGTATTATCCTGCATGGTTTTGAATCTTAAAAGTATCAATCTAGGATAGACAAAGAAGATTCAGAACAATAGAACTCAAAAACACAGTGTTACATACAGTAGAAAACATAATTTGCCTAGTAAAATACACCTGACTTGATAAAAAATTTGCCAGATAATTGGAAAGCTCTCTGGCAGAAATTGAGTGGACCAATACCTTATATCATATCCCACAATGTATTATAAATTGATATATGATCATAATATTAAAGATAATAATATAAAAAATTGAAAGAGAACAGGTGATATATCTTTCAGAGTTATGAGTAAGGGATATATTATTAACTAAAGAAGAGATAAGAACCATTGATAAAACTGATAACATTAATTATTCAAAACTGAAAGCCTTCTGTATAGATAACAATAGGGCATTTAGGATAAGAAGGGAAGTGTTTGAATAGAAAAAAATCTTTGTATCACATTTCTCTGATAAGGGTTTGGTATCCATTAACATGTTACAGATGTATGGATGTATGGATATATATAGTAACAGTCATTCCTCAATATATAAATAGTAAAATTATAAGAACAAATAGTTATCAAAAGAATTGAAAAGTATTAACAAATGAAAAAGTGCTTCAAATTGCTAATAATAATAAGAGGACAAAATGAAATAATAATGATTAGAGAAGCAAAATAATACCCAGAAAATTGGCAAAAATGATAAAAACTGGCAATAGTCAATGATGAAAAGGTCATAGAGAGATAGGCACACTGACACATCACTGGCAAAGCTGTGAATTTAAAAATAATTTGGAATTATGTAAATAAATTAACTAAAATGTCCATATCTCTTTAAACCAGAGATTCTGTTACTGAGCTTATTCCCCAAGGGAATCACCAATAAGGAAAAAGTACCCATATAGCAGCACTTTTTGTGATAGCAAGAATTGGAAATAAAGTAAATGCCTTTTCCTATTAAATGGCTATTTTCTTATACTTTATTATATTATTATTCCTATTACATATAATAATTATAATGTATAGTGACATATAATAACCATGCTTATTATTATATTATATATTATTATAAATATATGATATTCCTATTATATATTATATAAGAAATTATGTGTATGTTGAATACAGAGAAATATGAAGGGATTTATATGAACTGCTGCAGAAAGAAGTAAGCAGAGGCAAGAAAATAATATATATAGTAATTACTCAATTAAATGAAAATAATTACATTCCCCCAAGTCAAAAGTAAATATATCAAAATTATAAAGAGCAAGAAAATTTCAAATGAATATATAAATAAAGTTATCCTCAATTTATCACTTCAGGGAAGTAGAAGGTCTTCGGATATTAGGCACTGCATGTGTCTTCATAATTTTTCACTTAGTTGTACTGACTTTCTTTCCTCTCTTAAAAAATACTATTTGTTGTATAGAATGAGCGTTCACTGTGGGATAGAATCCCTAGGGAAAGCTTCATGTAATAAATGGGATTTACGCATGGTCCTGAAAAATAAAACCACAAGATACATTAAGGCTCAGCAGTTTGGGTTAGGAGGAACAGCAGGAGTTAGAACATTCTAGATGAGGTAGACAACATAGGCAAAAGTTATATGGACAAAGTGTATTTGGAGGACAACGATGAAACTAGCTTGGTGGTATTTGGAAGTTCATGGTTGGGATTAATGAGAAATAAAGTTGCAAAAGCAGATTATGGCTAGATTACAAATGATCTTGAAATCCTGCCATAACACTGATACATTGTTGGTGGAATTGTAAATACATCCAGCCATTCTGAAGAGCGATTAGGAACTATGCTCAAAAGTCATCAAACTGTGCATACCCTTTGATCCAGCAGTATTTCTACTGGGCTTGTACCCCAAAGAGATACTAAAGAAGGGAAAGGGACCTGTATGTGTCAAAAATGTTTGTGGCAGCTCTTTTTGTAGTAGCCAGAAACTGGAAATTGAATGGATGCCCATCAATTGGAGAATGGTTGGGTAAATTGTGGTATATGAATATTATAGAATATTATTGTTCTGTAAGAAATGTCCAGCAGGATGATTTCAGAAAGGCCTGGAGAGACTTACATGAACTGATGCTGAGTGAAATGAGCAGGATCAGGAGATCATTATCTACTTCAACAACAATACTATATGATGATCAATTCTGATGGACATGGCTCTCTTCAGCAATGAGATGAACCAAATCAGTTCCAATAGAGCAGTAATGAATTGAACCAGCTACACCCAGCGAAAGAACTCTGGGAGATGACTATGAACCACTACATAGAATTCCCAGTCCCTCTATTTCTGTCCACCTGCATTTTTTATTTCCTTCACAAGCTAATAGTACACTATTTCAAAGTCCGATTCTTCTTGTGCAGTAAAATAACTGTTTGGACATGTATACATATATTGTATTTAACTTATACTTTAACATATTTAACATGTATTGGTCTACCTACCATCTGGGGGAGGGGGTGGGGGGAAGGAAGGGAAAAATTGGAACAAAAGGTTTTGCAATTGTCAATGCTGAAAAACTACCCATGCATATATCTTGTAAATAAAAAACTATTATAAAAAAAAGGGGAAAAAAAAAAGAAATCCTGCTATAGTTTCATTACTGCCTATATTAAAAGACAAAAAGGTACTAGTAGGTCTGTAAATGATAATTATTAGTATACTGCTAATTGCTCATAGGACTGAGATCTGGAAGAAGCCATAGAGATCACATAGACCTGATACCTCTTGGTAGGTTTAAGAAACCTAGGGACCCCGTCTTGGAATAATATTGCTTTTTTTAAAAAAAAAATTATAATTCAAGAAAAGATTCAGTTAAATCAAGTTAGATTGCAATTAAAAGTTAGTGAAAATGAAGATGTCATCTTTTTTTGCTGTTGTTGTTTCCCATTCAAGATCCTAGATCCTCTGAAATTCATGGACTCCTTATAAAAGTTCCTTAATCTAAACCAATCCCTCAATTCATAGATGAGGAAACTTGGATCCAGAGAGACTGAATTCAAGAAGAGTTGGGATTTGAAGCAAGTTTGTTTGAATTCAGAATCCTATTCACTTGACATTGTATCATAGAGCTTCTCTTGTTTTATAACCCCCTATTATTTTCTCTTCCTCTTTTTATCATAATTCAAAAGAACTAGAAAAAAGTAGTCATGATAGCCAAATCCCACAAGAATCAAAAATATAAGTAAATCTCCACTTGGAAAAGGGGCAAGAAAAGCAGTTCTGGTCTAGGAAAAACATTTAGAACATGGATGTGTGTGAGAATGCCAGTGCCTGTGAAGACTCCAAAGGATTAGAGCCCATCTATAACCCCCTCCATTGCCACTTAGGCCCTTTGTTACTCCCTCCGACCCTTTTTTTGTATTTAGTTAAAAAGGTTAATCCCAGAACTACTTTCCTAAATTTCTTCAGGTTATATAAACTAGAATTTGGCAACACATAGTGGCACACGTCAAATTGCTGAGATAGATGATTCTGAGTGAATAGACAAATCTGCCCCAGACAAAATTAGAAGTAAGCAACTTCTTCTTTGACTCTATCCCAAATCCTTCCCCTCTCTGAAGCATTAAAACTCTCCTCCAGGTGCCTATTTGTGACTTATTCTTACTGAGCTAATGAGTACTAACTAATCCCCATTCTACATTAAATATTAATTAAAGTATTCACTAGGGACAATTTAAAGTTCTTCTTCTTCCCAGGAATATTTGCATTTTAAAAGAAGATTTTGGAGAATAGATAATTATTCAAAGCCACCAAACAATAAACCTTCTCAGTGTAGTATTAATTAGATTCTATTCCACTTGTTACCCAGAGTAACTTTTCAGATCCTCTTTTTGACCCTAATTAAGGTAATTTAAAAATATTTTGTTATTATATTTTATGCAAATTAAACAGATAGAACTCTCTTTAATTTGGCTTTTCTGACTTTAGGCTGCACCTGCTAATCTCATACACTTTCTGGGTGAAGCACTTTCTATCCATTTTTCCAAACACAACTAAACACCTAAAAACACTCATATGAATTTTTAAAATATATACTTCATTCTATAACTCTTCTGTTTCAAGACACTTGAAAATACTAATTTATGTGAAAAACTTGACATTTTTGTTATTTGAAGAAAAAAGAGTTAATTGGCAAAATAATAGAAATGAGTCACTTTCCTCTCTCTTCTTTAATCAGCATTTCACGACTGAAAAGATTTTCAAGGAAGGATTTGTCAAAAATGTGCTCCATCCAGGATGATTTCAGAAAGGCCTGGAGAGACTTACAAGACCTGATGCTGAATGAAACGAGTAGGGCCAGGAGATCTTATATACTTCAACAACAATATTATATGATGATCAATTCTGATGGACCTGGCCATCTTCAGCAATGAGATGAACCAAATCAGTTCCAATGGAGCAGTGATGAACTGAACCAGTTACACCCAGCGAAAAAACTCTGGGAGATGACTAAGAAACATTACATTGAATTCCCAGTCCCTATATTTTTGCTTGCCTGCATTTTGGACTTCCTTCACAGGCTAATTGTACAATATTCAGAATCTGATTCTTTTTGTACAGCAAAATAACGGTTTGGTCATGTAAAAAAAAATTTTTTTTTAAATGTGCTCCATGATAGAGAACTGTATGTTGATTTCTATTTGGAATTAAATATTATTGCTTGAGTTAAAGTCCTTAAAGATCATTTTGTTTAAAACCCCAAGGAATCTTTAAAAAAAAAAAAAAGAAGTCTCATTAGGTTAGATAGGAGCATGAAGCACTCTGACCCCATCATCGTGCTTATACTTTAACTTTTGAATACCCTTAGTTTTTGTTTATGAATAGAATAAGCTGATCTTGAAGTGTTTATATTTTTATAGGGCAGTCCAATTCATAAGTGGAATGAACCTATGTAAGGCTATATAAGTGATATTGATGTTTCTGGAGTCATGCAACATAGTGTTTGAGAAAGTAAAATTTGCTTATTTAACTGAAGTGAGTGATTATTTGATTCAACTGGTATGTGATGGACAGCAATTTAAGAATTATTGTGTAATTGCAAAGTGAGTTTAAATATTATTTAATTATGTTGGAGAAAAAACTGCAAATCTATTGTTAATCTTTATTTGAATTTTTTATTTTGATAATCATATTACCACAGATTGACAGACTGTTAAAAATGGAAGAAACCTTAGAGCAGCTCATTGAGTCCAATCCCTTTATTTTACAAATGGAGAAACTGAGGCCCAAATACATCAAATGGTTTACCCAAAGTAGTAAGGGTTAAATAGGTCTTGAATCCAGGTTTCTCAGTTTCCTATTCTACTACTCTTTCAACTTCAAGATGCTACATGAAAACTACTCCACTAGAAATAACAAATATATTCAGAAATATCACAGGCAGTAAGGCTAAGATCAGCTAAAAACTACTTGACGTAGGGCCATGGGAAAAGAAATAAAAGTGGGAAAAAAAAAAAAAACAGTCTAATACAAAGATTGGAATAGCACATATTGACAGTTTGAATAGACAAAGATCCATTCAAGGAAACTCTTTGAGGTAAGGAATGAAGAGGATTGTGGTAGTGAGGAGCATTCCTCTGCATATACAACTTATTAATTCTAGTTCTTCTTGATGCCCCCAAGGTCTACCCCCTCATCATATCATGAGATTACATGTATAGAATATATGAATGAATGAGTTCCTGTGTGTTTTTGTTTTATGTGGGTATAGGATCAAGGAAGTTTCTTAATTAACAAACTCTTGCCAATTAAGTCTGAAAAAGAAAATTTCATGTCTGTTGATGATTCAGCCTACTCAGTTCCTTCTCCAGCCTCTTGCCGTCACCTAATTTCAGTTTAGCAAATTCAACTAATAACCACTGAATAGGAGTTTGAGATTTTTGGCAAACACTGTCCTCACCCCCACCAAAAAAAAAAAAAAACACCACATTTTTAGTGGATTTTTTCATTTCAGGAATAATATTCAAAGTTTCCATTCTATATTTGCTATAGGGCCAGAATCATAATGCGGAAAAAAAGAAATGTCAGGTTTACTAACCAAACACCTAGCTGAAAATCTCTTGCATTTCACTGCTGAAGATAACTTTTACAGACTAAGAAAATTAAAACCTTTACCAATCTATAATAGTCAATCCCTTCTCTCTCTCTCTTTCTCTCTCTCTCTCTCTCTCTCTCTCTCTCTCTCTGCTCAGTTGTCTGATTCAAGCACATCTTTTTCATAGTTTCAGCCCGTTACAAACTATTTTGGAGAGTAATCTGAGATTATAACCTAAGAATTATTATTATTTTTATTTATTTATTTATTTATTTTTAAATAACTTTTTATTGACAGAACCCATGCCAGGGTAATTTTTTACAGCATTATCCTTGCATTCACTTCTGTTCCGATTTTTTTCCCCTCCCTCCCTCCACGCCCTCCCTCAGATGGCAAGCAGTCCTTTACATGTTAAATATAACCTAAGAATTATTAAACTCACTATATATTTTGACCCAACTACTATTACTAGGATTTATTTCCACAGACGATTAGAAAAAAAGAAAAAAGAACTATATCTTCTAAAATATTTATAGCAGCAGTCTTTGTGGTGGCAAAGAATTTGAAATTGCAGGGATGCCTATCAACTGAGGAATAGTTGAACAAGTTGTGGTATATGATCATGATGGAATACAATGATGACTCATTGATTATAAAAAGACAAAGAAAGATAATTTGCATGAAATAATGAGTGATATAAGGAAAACCAAAAGAACATTGTATTCAATAACAGCAATATTGTTTTAAGAATAACTTTGAAAACATTTAAGAGTAACTTTGAACAACAGTCATTTTGACTATTATAAATACCCAAGTTAACCACAAAAGACATATGAAGGAAGATGCTATCTGTATCCAGAGAAAAAACAAATAACTAGAAGTATGTACAGACTTATTTTACACATAAATATGTGTGTGTGTGTGTGTGTGTCTGTGCCTGTGTTTATGTCTAATAGTAGCTTTTGCTAGGGTGGGGAGGGAAAAGGGAAAAAAGGAAAAAGAAGACATTTACAATAACTTTATTATAAAAGAAGAGCAAGTTATACATAATTAATTTGAAATTTCATGTGCAATCATTTTTTAAAATTATTGTTATACTGTATCATGGGGAAAAAATTTAATCTTTGATACAAAGGATAATTTGCTGGGAATGGAAAAGTCAGTGTCAGAGCCAATAGACATTAATCAAGCACAGATTATGTGCCAGGCACTATCCTAAATGCTGGGGATACAAAGAGAGGCATAAAACAATCTCTCTCCTCACAGAGCTAACAGTCTAAGGAGGAATACAACACATAAAAAGAAGATAAAAAAGGAGGGGGAGGAAAGAAAGGTTACTCTGCTGGGAGGATAATGAAGTCCTGTAACTGAGGTTGAAGTGACCCCAGAAGATAAGTTTCAAAGTGGATTTCATCTGGCATGATGAATGATGATTTTCTTTTTTCTTTCTTTCTTTTTTTTAAATTTTTAATAATAGCTTTTAATTTTCAAAATACAAACAAAGATAGTTTTCAAAATTGACCTTTGCAAAACCTTGTATTCCAAAATTTTCTCCTCCTCCCCACCCCCTTTTCTGGGTGGCAAGTAATCCAATATATATTAATCATGTTTAAAAAAATGTTAAATCCAATATAAGTATACATATTTATACAATTAACACACTGCACAAGAAAAATCATATGAGATAGAAAACAAAATACAAACAAACAACAAAAAGAATGAAAATGCTATATTGTGATTCACACTTAGTGAGTGCAGATGGCTCTCTGCATCACAAGATCATTGGGACGGGCCTCAATCATCTCATTGTTGAAAAGAGCTACGTCTACAATGATGGTTTTCTAGAGTTGATAAAGTCCAGGAATGGGGCTAGATCAGAAATGATCAAGAGAATTTTTAGAATGTTCTCCTGAAGTGCTAAAAAAAATCAGGGAGGAGCTCACAGATGTCCACTCTCACCCTCTCCAAACAGAAGGAGGAAGGGGCCCTATGAACAAGGATAACTGATGAAATGTCCAAAAGTTATTAATAGTTACAGATGTTTTAAAAAGCTCATATGTAGGCATATAATTTTAGTACAAATTACTTCATGCTTGTTGAAGTATTTTCTAATAGTTGCTTAATTTTAATCATTCCCAAATGTGGTAGATAAGATGGTTATGTCCTGATTCACTCAACTTTTTAAACCACAATTTTTTTCTTAAAGAACATTAAAAAAAATAATTATAAAAATTGACAGAATAAGATGATGATTTAATCATAACCAAATCATATGGTGAGATTTCCAGTGTTCATTATGAGCTTTTTAGAATTCTAGAATCTCAGAACTAGTTGAGACCTTGGAGATAATTTAGTCCAATTATTTCACAATTGAAGAAACTGAGATACAGAGAAAAATAGTCCAAACCTTTTCAATGTATTGGTGATAAAAATTGAAGTAAAAATCAGGTTTTTAAATAGTATTTTTTAAGTTAAATAAGGTTTTGAAAGCTGCTATGCATTATAATTAGTATAAATAATGGATGAATATTTTAAATTTATATATATATATATGTATATATATATATATATATATGTATTTCCCGAGGAGTTTTAACAAAAATATCACAAAGTTCCTAGATTATTGGTGATGATCTTTGTGATCCTTTGCAAGCTCCTTTTATTTCCACAATGAAGGTAGCAGATTAACAAAAAAGAGGCAATGTCAAGAAATGAGTGTCTAGAATTCCTATCCATATTACCTTAGTTATTAATACTCTAAATTCAACTTCTTGACCAGCAACCATCAAATAGACCTATTAATGAAGAAAATGAATCATGTTCTTGATGTTCTCATGATTAATAAAATAAGAAGACAAAAGAAAGTTACAGTTAATGGAAAGATGAGTCACACATCCTCCTTAGAGGTAGATGTAGGAGTTGGTGAAGTTGGTTTTATTATGGTTCCAATGATAACAGTAAAAATAATTTCATTGGATATTTGATCTTCTATAACAGTAGAGTATTCACAAAAAGACCACCATGAAGATAACTGCAAATTATATGCCAGCATTCTTTGATGAAGATGAGGAGATAGAAAAATTATGAAGACTGACAAGATTTTCTAAATTAAATCAACATGCATTTGTCTAGTCAATAAATGCAAAAATAAGTGAATTTTGGAAAACATTTTAGAAAACGTATGTGCATGAAAATTATATTAGAAAATATAGTTAGTTCAAGCCTTTCTTAAGGCCAGAGCCAAGATGGAGAAACAAAGGCAGGGACTCTCTGAGTTTTCCCAAATTTCCCTCCAAACAACTTTGGATATGGTTCAAAACAAATTCTGGAGCAGTAGATCCCACAAAAGGATGGAGTGAAACAATATGCAATGTAAAACAACTTAGAAGATAGATACGAAAGTTCTATCACATCAAGAGGAGAGTGGAATGCAGATTTTTTTGTTTTTTTGTTTTTTAATGTTTTATTTTATTTTATAATAACTTTATATTGACAGAATCCATGCCAGGGTAATTTTTTTTACAACATTATCCCTTGCACTCGCTTCTGTTCCGATTTTTCCCCTCCCTCCCTCCACCCCCTCCCCTAGATGGCAAGCAGTCCTATATATGTTAGATATGTTGCAGTATATCCTAGATACAACATATGTTTGCAGAACCGAGCAGTTCTCTTGTTGCACAGGGAGAATTGGATTCAGAAGGTAAAAACAACTCGGAAAGAAAAACAAAAATGCAAATAGTTCACATTCATTTCCCAGTGTTCTTTCTTTGGGTGTAGCTGCTTCTGCCCATCATTTATCAATTGAAGCTGAGTCTTTGTACATCCTCATACAATATCGTTGTCGAAGTGTAAAGTGATCTCCTGGTTCTGCTCATTTCACTTAGCATCAGTTCATGTAAGTCTCTCCAAGCCTATCTGTATTCATCCTGCTGGTCATTTCTTACAGAACAATAATATGGAATGCAGATTGTGCTATTGCAAGCTATGCCCCATAAACCAGTAGCAGGCCTTAGGAGCAATTCAAACAGCAATAAAAGTGGCTGCTTCTGGAGCTCTCCAGGGGTAAGAGGGTCAGACAACTGATCAGAAAGAGATTATAAAAGTCCCTTTCCTGGCACTGAATGCAGCATTGCCCCTCCTTGAATCAAGGGAGAGGAGGAGCATTAAGATATCAGATTCTCTGGTCTCAATGGAGAGAAGACACTTATAACATTTCCAGGGCAGAAAAGAATATTTGTGGCTACTCATAGACCAGAACACAGACCAGGAGAATAATAAACATATCTCTCCTTAGGTTACACCACAATAAAAAAAAAAAAAAAACAAAAGATTATAGACCCTTAGAACTAGCTTCACAAAAAGTCTAAAGTTTGGGACAGTGTCCCCTCTATCCTAGGAACAGAGTCCAATTTTAATATAAAGTTGAATATCAATAAATAGGCTAGATAATTGAACAAACATCAGAAAAAGATTTTGACCATAGAAAGTTACTATGGTGACAGGAAATATCAAAACACAAACTCAGAAAACAGAGTCAAAATTGTTACGCCAACAAGAAAAATGTGAATTGGTCATGGACCCAAAAAGAATTTCTGGAAGAGCTCAAAAAGGATATTGAAAATCAAATGATAGAGGTAGAGAAAAATTGGGGGGAAAATTGAGAATAATGCTAGAAAATCATGAAAAAAGAGTCAGCAACTTAATTAAAGGAGGCACAAAAATACTGAAGAAAATAACATCTGAAATGGCAAAAGAGGCACAAAAATCCAATGAAGAGAAGATCTTTAAAAAGCAGACTTGGCCAAGTGGGAAAAAAAATGTACAAAAATTCACTGAAGGAAAGAGGTCCTAAAAAGTAAATTTGTCTAAATGAAAAAGGAGGTACAAAAACTCAGTAAAGAAAATAATTCCTTAAAAATTGCAATTGTCTAAATGAAAGTTAATGACTCTATGAGACATAATAAAGCAAGAAAACAAAACTAAAAGAATGAAAAATTGAAGAGAATGTGAAATATCACTTTAAAAATTTTTTGACCTGGAAAAGAGATCCAGGGGAGATAATTCAAGAATTACTGGATTCATTGAAAGTCATGATCAAATAAAGAGTCTACACAACATCTTTTAAGAAATTATCAAGGAAAACTGCCCTGATATTCTAGAATCAGAGAGAAATCTACACCATTGACTGATCACCTCCTGAAAGACTAATGAAAACTTCCAGGAATATTATAAATGAGCAAAGGATATGAGCAGGCAGTTTTCAGACAAAGAAATCAAAACTATATTCATAAGAAAAATGTTCTAAATTACTATTGATTATAGAGGAAGTCAAATAAAAACAACTCTGAGGTACTCCATACCCATCAAATTGACTATTATGACAGAAAAGAAAATTGCAAATATTGGGGGGAATGTGGAAAAAAATTGAGACACTAATGCATTGTTGGTGGAGTCGTGAATTTATTCAACTAGTCTGCAAAGCAATTTGGAACTATACTCAAGGATCAATAAAAATACATATTCCCTTTGACCTGTGAATATCTCTACTAATTTTATATTCCAAAAAGATAAAAACAAAAAAGAAAAAGATCCTATATACATGACTATTTATAGTGGTTCTTTTTATGGTGGCAAAAAAATGGAAAATTAAAAGGATACCCATCCATTGAGGAGTGACTGAATCAATTGTGGAATATGATTGTAATGGAATACTATTGTGCTACTAAGAAACATTGAGTAGGACGATTACATGACTTATAAGAGCTGATGCAAACTTATTCAGTCATTCTCCAACTGATAGGCATCCACTCAGTTTCTTGGTTGGCTTAAATTTTGAAGCATACATTTTTCACGTTGTTTTTCTTGTGGATATTTTTTGGAATCGTGTTTCCCAACATGATTAATATGGAAATCTGTTTTGCATGACTGGACATGTATAACCTATGATCAAATTGTCATTTCAGAGATAGTAGAGGGAAAGGATTTGGAACTCAAAATTTTTTTTAAGTATTTTAAAATTTGTTTTTACATGTACATAGGGAGAAATTATAAAATAATTTTTAAATAGTTCAAGGAAAAGAAATGAAGAGGTTAGAGTTACACAGAAGCCTCAAAACCACAAATAATGAATATTTTTTTTTAAACATGAGATTTTCAAAGTGGTAGTAATGGTGAACATCATATAAAACCATAAAAAGTAAAATCTATTATATTTTAACAGATAGGGAATGAATAATGATGTGGCAATCATTTCTGAAACATAACAATTCCATGGTATTTAACAAATACTGGGCAGTTAATAAATGATTAATATGAATTGAATAGTCATAGCAAAGAAAGAATAATATTGAGATTACATGTTGCACAGTTAAGAAAACTCCTACCTAAACTATTTAAATAAACTGTTGATGATGGGAAATAGATAACAGATACCTACATAGACTCAGAGTCTAGCAGTACCACTAATAGATCTGTGTCCCAAGGAAACCATGAAGGAGGGAAAAGGATACACATGTGCAAAAATATTTGTAGCAATAGGACAGCTGGATGGTGCAGTGGATAGAGCACCAATCCTTAAGTCAGGAGGACCTGAGTTCAAATGTGGTCTCAGACACTTAACACTTCCTAGCTGTATGACCTTGGGCAAGTCACTTAACCCCAATTGCCTCAATGCAAAAAAAAAAAAAATATATATATATATATATATATATATATATATTATATATATATATATATATATATATATATATATATATATATATATATATATATACATATATATATGTATATTTGTAGTAGTCTTTTTGTGGTGGCAAAGAATTGGAAAATGAATAGATGCCCATAACTTGAGGAATGGCTAAATAAGTTATGGTATATGAAAGTAATGGAATATTATTGTTCTATTTAAAAAAATGATGAACAAGCTGATTTTAGAAAGGCCATGAACTGATGCTGAACAAAACAAGCAGAACCAGCAATGTACTGTATAATGTATTGAGGCTCACTGTTTCATGGATCAATAATGCAAGATTGAATATGAATATAAATAAATTCTAACCCATTAGATGTATGGACAGAGTAGAATTTTCATGTCAGTGAGATCATGGATCTTACAGAAATCTTACACAAAATGTATGTGTATTTATATGAATTTTTTTCAAATAGCTACATAGAATTTACATATGTATATTTTACAGTTAGACTACCAAAAATTAATTCCAACCTCATTAATTTGATTTTATGTAATTCACTTTGAACAAGTTTGATATTTGTTTTTCTATCATCTTCTTAAGAAGGGATTAATATTCATAGAGATTTGTGTAAACCACAATATAGGAGAGAATATTTATATTACAAAAGAGAACAAACTGATCTGAAACACTTGAACAACACATATCCTTATATAATCAATATATCAAGTGCAAATTAGTTATATTAATGTAAGAACTCTTGGCAACACTTTATTATTGTAGATTTTTCAAAGTAATTAAATAATATTATTCTTAGCCAGCTTATAATTCAGATTTGTCACTAATTCAAACTAATTTCCTAATATCAGAATTAGTGATTTTTTCTGTATGTGATTTTTAAAAAAATTCCTAAACTAGTTGCTGACTCTTCAGTAATGGTGTTTTGAATATTTTGAATGTTTTGAAAATAGGCAAGTTTAGTTTTTGATATTTGGATGACATCAAGGCAAGGAGAAGGAGAACTGCTGATATGGTATGAAGGATTGTGACAGTGTTCCATCCCCTTCCCCTTGTTTATAGTACTGATAATAGAGAGTAAGAAATTTTAATTTAATCCACATTATCAACTTAGTACTAGGCACTGTACTAGGTAATGGGGAAATGAAAACAAAAATGTAACAGCCCTTGCTTTCAAAGAGCTTACATTCTACTAGGAGAAGGCAGCATGCATTTATAGATGAGTAAATGTGTATATTAAGATTTGGTACAAATTAAGGTAGCATAATACTAACCATGAGAGAGGTCAGAAAAAGCCTCTTAAAGGAGGTAAGAGTTGAATTTTGTATTTGTATTCTCAGTACCATAGCAGGCACTTAATAAATACTTTTAATTGAATAATAATAATTATTCCTAATCAGGGAGATCAGATAGAAATGGAAAAAAAAAATACTAGGAGTAGTAAATTAGTATTGAACTTCCGATAAGATGGCTTAATAAATAGTTTTGATTAAGTGAGGCTCCCTTACATCATCCAAAAATGTAGAACTTCTAGGTCAAAGAAAATCCTTGAACAACAAGATCACAAATGACACACCAACAAGTTTACCAACTCAAATTATACAAGACTACTCGATAAGAAATATAATTGAAAAAAGCTTTAATGTGGTCTATTCAAAATGAAGCAATATTAGCTTGCCTCTCAAAATCACCTGTCCTATTCTCTAAGGCTTGTCTGGAATATTACAGTATGCAAATAGAAAATGAATGAGATCTGGATTTAAAATTAAAGGACAAGGGGCAGCTAGATAGTGTAGTGGATAGAGTGCTGACTCTGAAATCAGGAGGACCTGAGTTCAAATCCATGTTCAGACACTTAAGACTTCCTAGCTGTGTGATCCTCCACAAGTCACTTAACCCCAATTGTCTCAGAAAAAAAAAAATCAAGGGACAGAACAGGATGAATCTCTTTCATTTGCAAAAGCAGTTTTACTAACCCCAAATTTATCATAAGACCAAAGAATCATCTTTTCAATACAAACATTTTACTAGTGTTGCTGTTTACTAGCATGTAGAACATTATGCCTTTAAAGAAATGAAGATGAGTATCATAGGAAAGGCAGTGAGATGGCCCATTGCGGATATGAATAGGATATATAAACAATAATGCTCTCTACAGTGTAGGAAGAATATCATCAAGAAATTGCATGATAGAATGATTAGATAAACTGATGTTATGAGAATTATATGAATCATGTGATTAGAGCAAGGGGTGGCTAGAAAGCTTTATTAGTACCCTTACGATGTCAGAAGAAAGTCTAAAAGACCTGTAGAGCATTATGTGGAAATAACTTGTGAAGAATTTTCAGGGTGTCGTGATTGAGAATACCACTTGAGGGAATTGTGGAATCAGAAAGATCACAGATTGATTTGAGTACTGAGTGCTTGAGTACTGAGTACTTGAGTGCTATTCAAAAGTCAGGTTGGCTATCTTAGGAGATAATTGGTCCCCTTTTATTAAAGGGTCTTCAAGAAAATGCTGAATGATCTCTTGGCAAAGATATTTTAGAAGGCATTCTTATTTAGATAATGACTAGACTATGTGACAGATGAATACCTTTTCATTTCTGAAGTTTTGTGATTTCTTGCAAACATTAAGACTTCTGTAACTTTGCATCATTTCTCATTATTTCATACTTTTTAGTTATTAACAATAAAATCTTGGTGGTTATTGTTCTGTCTGTTTTCTTTTCTTTTTTTTCAATGTGGCTGTGCATATATGTGTCAAAGTGCCTGAAGAAGAGTTATGCCTTTATTTGATTTAGTAATAATAAAGAACAACCACAACCACCACCACAACAAAAAATCACCTGTCCGGAAAACCTGAGTATACTTTACCATGAGAAAATTTGATTTATAAATTAAACATATATCTCCATATTTCAGTTCTTTCATTTCTTCTTCTTCTTCTTCTTCTTCTTCTTCTTCTTCTTCTTCTTCTTCTTCTTCTTCTTCTTCTTCTTCTTCTTCTTCTTCTTCTTCTTCTTCTTCTTTTTGGTTTGAATACCACTTCCATTCACAGAGACTGAAACACCTCTATAACTTAGCAAGAAATGCTGTATTAAAAGTTGCAGGATACAAAATAAATCTTCATAAATCATCAGCATTTTTTTTTATTACCAACAAAGTCCAGCAGCAGGAGATACAAAGCGAAATTCCATTTAAAATAACATAAACAAATATTTGGGAGTCTACTTGCAAGGCAAAGTAAGGAACTATATGAACACAGTTATAAAACACTTTCCACACAAATAAAGTCAGATCTAGAAAAATATCAATTGCTCATGGATAGGCTGAAATAATATAATAAAAATGGTGATACTACCTAAATTAATCTACTTATTCAGTGCCATAACAAACTCCCAAAAAATTATTTTACAGAGCTAGAAAAAATAACAAAGTTCATTTGGAAGAACAAAAGATCAAGAATTTCAAGGGAATTAATGAAAAAAATGCCAATGAAGGTGACCTAGCTGTGTCAGAACTAAAACTATATTATAAAGCAGTGGTCATCAAAACCTTTTGATACTAAGAAATAGAGTAGTCGATCAGTGGAGTAGATTAGGCTTACAGAATAAAAAAGTCAATGATAATTAATAATCTAGTGTTCCACAAACCCAAAGATTCCAGCTTTTGGGATAAGAACTCAATATTTGACTATATTCTTATATGTGGAATTTCCTAAAGCCAATTTTATTATATTTTATTACATTGTACAAAAGGAATGTGTCTTTGAATATTGAATCAGTTGTTCTTCCACTACCTTCCACATCTCTGGCTCCAACCTCTCCTCCCCAGAGTGCCATGGAGATGTATTCTCCACAACATCTGAGAACTTGATGATCTGCTTCTGATTTACCAACAAACCTTGCTTCTCTATTAACTTAACTAAGCCTTCCTGATATTCCCCTTGGGAAGGAGGCTCTTTTGTTAGCATTTGCACCATTTCAACTGAAAACAAAAGTGGCTAAATTAGTCCTTAGCAAAATCTGCTAGCCTATATTTATACTTAGCCTATGTAGGTCACCGGGACTCCCTGAACTCACTGATGGTGTCAGTTGAGCTGCTCTTTTCCCCTGCTTTCCAGAGCCCCACATTGAATGCCAAATGTAGTGTCCAGAGTAGCTCACTGTAGGATCTCAGTACCAAGTCCTTGATCTTAGGTGAAGAGTGAAGAGGCAGAACTCAGTGGATCCATAGTTTATGAGCACCTGCCTGATATAGTCCCCTGGCATTTTCTTTAAGAACCTAAAATTTTATCTAAAACATTATGAGCCATAGGAATTCAGTAGAGTAAAACTTAGAAAAGGAAAATCAATATAATGATTAAAAAAAAAAAAAGAAAATCAGGGGCAGCTGGGTGGTACAATGGATAGAGCATCAGCCCTGAAGTCATTAGGACATGAGTTCAAATTTGGCCTCAGACACTTAACACTTCCTAGTTGTGTGACCCTGGGCAAATCACTTAATCCCAATTGCCTCAGGGGAAAAAAAGAACAAAATATATTTATTGTAAAAACAATGCATTTATTATTTTATTACATATGACTATTTTATTATTTATTATTATGCATGAAAATTTATCTTGGACATTCATAAAACTAATTTTATATCAAGATCTTGAATTGAGAGAAAATTGAAACCAATTGAGTCTTTTATCCAACTGATAAAACCTTTCCAAACCTTTTGATAACAGAGATAAGTTTTACACAAATAATTGTAAAACATCAAATTTGTTAAGAAAAGTAATTTTCACTTGACTTTGGTGAGTAGTAGGGAAGAAAAAGTCACCTTGATGTGCACTTTAGGCAAAACTGCCAAGTTTTCTTTGCCTTCCTATTTCCCTTTCTATACTTCCCTCATAATATATGAAGATCTCTGAATGGCAACACTCAAAGATCTGAAGTCCCTAGTGTATCCTATCTCCCAAGATTATTTCTCACTCTTCTTTCCTCTTCCTCAGTCCTTAACATGACACTATAAAAACACTATTAAAAAGTTAGCAGAAAGGTTGTCAGCCATGTTCAGTACGTATAGCTGCCCTAGAAAATTAGCATAACAGCCTAAATTCAAAGTCAGGAAAATAAAAAAAATAATATGTCTCAATTTTACAATGGATTGCATACCTTTCCTTGAGTCATTTGCCTCTCCCTCAATGTGATACATGCTGAATCATTGGCTGAAGAATGTGGTAATGTCCTGAAGTTGTTTTTCTTAAGACTTTCAACCTGCCTGAATATAACATTGTCTAATTGGCAAAGATTTTATTTCTAGAGGGTTTTACAAGCCATTGCTGTATTTAATTGTCCCAGACTCTCCATGCCATCTTGTGTATATGCTAGATTCCAGTTCCTCTGAGGAAACTGCTACTTTTCAATCAATGATGCAGCTGTATCTTCTACTTAGAAACTAGAATTACTTCCTCAAATTATTGCCTTTTTGATTGGAAATATAATATCCAGTGGAGGGGGTGGAAACAAAAAAGAGAGAGGACAAAAATTAATATAGTAATGTTTTACTATATGATTTACAAATGCTTTTTAACCTAATGATATGGCAACTAAAGCAAGATTTAGGATTCACAGCCCACAAGAATATGCCCACAAGAATATCTGCTGCAAGAATTTAATAAAAACAGAAGTGGGAACTGTTTAAAAAAATAAACAAAAACTACAATGCAATGTAGATAATGCTATTTTGTTGTTTTCTTATTCAGTATTAGAGCCAGCAAGGATCTGTTTGCATTTGAGTTTGAAACTACTGGCCTAGAGAAATCAAAAGAATAGGGAAAAAACATATATTAAAAATATTTATATCAACTCTTTTTGTTGTGACAAAGAATTGGACATTGAGTGGGAACTCACTAATTAAGGAATGACTGAATAAGTGATGTTATATGAATGTGATAGAAGACTATTGCTTTGTTAGAATTGATGGAGATGTTTTCACAGAACCTGGAAAGACTTATTTGAATTTATTCAGAGTAAATAACAGACCCAGGAAAACAAATTATATATTAAACAACAATATGTAAAGGCAAAGTCTTTCAGACTTATGAACTTTGATCAAACACAATGATCACCAATGATTGCAGAAGATTCAAGATGAGATATGCTGATCTAGTTAGAGAAATTATAGACTCAGTAGAGATTGAGACATACTTTTAAAAAGATATGGCAATAAAGGAATTTTTGTTCATCTATATGTTTTTGTAACAGGAGTTTTGTTTTTCTGCATTTCTCAATGTGAGAGTATGGGGAGATGAAGGGAAGAAGAAAAGGTGAATTTTTGTTGACCGGAAAAAGTTTAATTAAAAACTCCCAATAAACCACAGGAGATTATGGTAATTCTGGGACTGCCCCAAGATTCCTGTACTACTCCAAATTGGGACTAAGAGTTCATGAGATGGTCTTAGAAATGACTCAGATTTGATTTTCCTCCTTTTGATTTATGAGGGAGAGTGGGTTGAAAATTCCTTCCTTGCTTGTCACAGTGACCTCAATGTGTGTCATCACTGCATAGAAAATCAATGTTTCACTTATCCCCTTCTTTTTTCCAGGGCAAGACAATCGAAATGTTAAAATGTGTGTTAATGAATGAGGACTGGCAGAGGAAGGGAAGTTTTTTAAAATTTTTCTTAACTCAGAATTTAAACTTTTCCCATGGGTTTGCAATTCAGTTACTTTTAGAAAGCACCTCTCTCCTGAAGTACCTTTTCGGTAATTGAAAGTCATCCAGTGTAAATCATTGCTAAACTCTAATTTCAAGAAACTGACCTACATATTTTTTTCAAAGAAAATCATTATGCCTTAAACGAATTTCTGTTTAAGTTCAATAAGGGATTATTGGCTCTGGCGGCAAAACTAGAAGTAAAGGTTGATGAAATTGTTGAGAAGCAGGTTTTATGAGAAGATATAAGAACAGATTTTCTAATAATAATAAAGCTTTCCAAAAATGTGAGTTACCCCTAGAGAAAGTGGGTTCTTCTTTTGCCAAAAGTCTTTAAGCAAAGCTATGACAGGATCCTGCAGAGAATCCTATGTAACAAGAGGTTGAGTCATGTGCAGGTCTTTTTCACCTTGCTCAGATAATCTGAGATGGTATGTCATCATACATGATGCTTTTTAAGGGAGGATCATGAAGGATATGGAACATGCATGAACATTATGGTAATTGTTTTGGGTGATTAACCTTGTGGTTGAGAAGGAAGTTTTTTTTCTTTTTGGTTTCATAGTTAGAACAGCAAATAAAGTAAAAGAAGGATGTTTGACAATCTGCCTCTCCTATAATTCAACAAAAGGAAAACCAAATCTTCAGAAGGGCCCAATACAACTTCAACTGTCTCTTTGCTGTGTTTGTGTCTAGGTGACTTCTTCACTTGTGGCATATGGTGAGAATATATCCTTGAGAGGCTAAGGAAATTTACATTTTTATATATATATATTTATATTTATCTGTGAAGTAAAAAAAAAAATTGTTAAAACTAATCAATAAAAAGTGCTTCATTGGAACTAGTACTAATTATTGACTTCTAAAATGGAAGAAACATAGCCAGTAGGGGCTTTAGCCAATGGCAGAGAGAGACCAGGTTTCTGAAGGCTGGTCCAAAGAGAAGGGGCCAGAGTATACTTATCATGCTTATTCAAACATGAAATAGGTTGGATGAAGATCAAGCTTAATATAATATACAGGGTAGGTGCTTTAAAAAAATGTTTGTTCCCTTCTCCATTTCCTTAATTTCAAAATCCTATAATAGTGTGATGTTAATAATCATTGATCACTAGAATTATTCCTAACTTCATCTTTTAAAATGTAAGATCTTTTAACATTTTGTTTAAAACTTTGTATACTTAGATAAGCTGGTTTTTATTGCTGTTCAGGTCATGCATTTGTTTTTGCCAATATCATGTTTCCAGAGTTTCAATAAAGGAATTAACAATACAACAAAGCTTAGAAGACTAAAGCATGTAGAGACTTGGAATTCAATTTTATTTCACTTAATTTAACAAGAATTCACTGAGTGTTTATTATGTATCACATACTGTGCTAGACAATGGAGATATGAAGCAAAAATAACAACAAAATAAAATAAAAAATAAACACTATTTCTGCCCTCAAGGCATTTTATGGGAGGAAATATATATATACACACAAATAAGATTATGCAAAATAAGTAGAAGAAAAAGTAATGATAGGAGAGTGGAGGTGTTGAGGAAAAGTGAAAGCACTAACAGCACAGTGCTTGGCACATGGTAGGTACTTAAATTTTTATTGATTTCAAAGCCAAATTTGAAGAAGAAAAGGGTTTAGTACTCCCATTGTACCCCCCCCCCACATATATACATATGTCTCCTACTGCCTGTTATGATGCCTGAAATTCCACCATTTGAGTTTCAGTCCTTTAGGTTTTGAAGACTGAACATCTTCCCAGAGTAACCTTTTATGATGTAGATAGGAGAAGCTAACTCAGCCACTATAGTTGAAGATTAGCTGGAATCATACCTTGTAGAAATGATTCACCGGATGGGATAGAGGTAATAACAATTAGGAGAGCTTACTGGAAAGAGAAGTAAGAAAGTATTTTTAAAAAAAAAAGTCCTTTTCAAAAATTTACTTGAATATTGTTAGAATTGGCTCTAAAACCAGCACTCTTACTTCAAGTTCAACATTGGTGTAAAATGAGACTCACAAGTCATTGAACAGTAAATAAAAGGAGGTTTACTTTGCCCATTCACAGCCTGTAGAAATGCATTGGTCGTCAGAGCAGGATATGGTGAAGAATGTGGAGACTCCTATGATCTTCAAAAGGATCCTGCTCCACATGGCTGCCCTTTAGAACACCTTTATTCCCTTCTCCCTGTTCTAGTTTGACAATATTTTATCCAGCCTTCTGGGCCCACCTCAATTGCTTTCTCTCTTCATAAAGCCTTCCCTAATCTTCCTAGTCAGAAATAATTCCTTCTTTGTTCTTTTATAATGTATTATTATTGTATCTCCCTATTCATTTACCAGGAATAAGAAATAATGATATACATAAACACAATAATGATCAGGAGTATAATTTATTTGAAAAAAAAAAAAAAACAGACGTCATAATCATTGATCTCAAAGTTAAAGAGAAAAATGGGAAAGGTACACTAGATGTCAGCCATACTAACCTATATTGTTTTAGACTATTTAAAATAACTAGACAGTATAAGTTTGAAATATTGCTGTGGGATAGGAATTAATGAGCTAGTGGATTTATAAAAATATGGAAAGACTTGGATTTATGAAAGATGATGGTATCTACTTTCAGAAAAAATGAGGAACAACAAATATTGTATGGCTATACACAGAAGTATTGTGTATAATTATAAACACTTCTGTATATGTGTATATGTGAATGTATGTGCGTGAATTTATATGTTAATATACCCATGCTTAATTTTAGCCTTTTTGGGGGGTAGGGAGAAGGAAAGAGAAAAAGGGATAAAGTAAAAAAGTGCACAATAGAGAACAAAAGTACAAGGAAACAAAGAAAAGGTGGACAGCTCTGATAAACCCAACAACAGGTACTATTTATTATATAGTTTTCTTAAAATGTAAATCTATGGTATCCTATTTTGAATTTTCTCTTATGTTCTGCTGTGCACATGGCAATATTTTTCCTGTTCTTTTTTCCTTTTTCAATTTTCTTAAGTTTTAAATAAATAAATTTAAAAGAAAAATCACAAAATAGGTCAATGTAATTTAATTATGTTTTTAAAATAGCGTATATAACTCCCATATATAAGATCATGTGGTAAATATAGAGAAATGTCCTTGATGTCAACAACATCTATATTCAAGTTTTGCCTTTAACATAGATGGGGCTATGTAATCCTGAACAAATCACAAACTCAGTGTTCCAGGCTAGGCCATTTTAAATCTGAAAGTAGCAGAGATGATATTGATATGCACTGGAGGGAGTTTCCTCACCTGAAAGTTCTTGTTATAAAATTACAATCTTTGTACTTACAGATAAAAGACAAAATTAAGTTAATTCTAGAATAGTCTGGTATTAGTATAAAAACACTAAGCAGGGAATAAAAACACTCATAACTTTATGAGCATGGGCAAGTTGTTTTCTTTGAGCCTCAGTTTTGTATCCATAAAGTGGGGCTAATAATACAAATGTTTCTAATTTTACAGAATTATTGTAAAATGTGGAAATCATTTTGTAATGATTTTGCACCTACCTGGGTTGAGTGAGAATCAGACATTAACGATAACTACCCTGGTAGTTAGGATGATGTTGCTCTCAAGACTAGATAGGAAATTCAGGAGATAGGGAACAAAGAAAAAGGTCTACTTTGGACAAACTGAGTGTGAGGTGCCTATAGGATATTTAGTTGAAAAGTGCCTCTCAAATTGAAACTATTTCTACTCATATGAAAGTGTTCCAAATCACTATTGATCAGAGAAATGCAAATTAAGACAACTCTGAGATACCACTACGCACCTGTCAGATTGGCTAAGATGACAGGAAAAAATAATGATGAATATTGCAGGAAATGCAGGAGAACTGGGACACTGATACATTGTTGGTGGAGTTGTGAAAGAATCTAACCGTTCTAGAGAGCAATCTGGAATTATGCCCCAAAAGAAATCCAACTGTGCATACTCTTTGATCCTGCAGTGCTACTACTGGGCTTATATCCCAAAGAGATACTAAAGAAGGGAAAGGGACCTGTATGTGCCAAAATGTTTGTAGCAGCCCTATTTGTAGTGGCTAGAAACTGGAAAATGAATAGATGCCCATCAATTGGAGAATGGCTGAATAAATAATGATGGTATATGAATGTTATGGAATATTATTGCTCTGTAAGAAATGACCAGCAGGATGAATACAGAGAGGCTTGGAGAGACTTATATGAAGGATGCTGAGTGAAATGAGCAGAGCCAGGAGATCATTATATACCTCAATAACAATACTGTATAAGAATGTATTCTGATAGAAGTGGATCTCTTCGACAAAGATAAGATCCAATTCAGTTCCAATTGATCAATGATGGACAGAATCAGCTATACCGAGAGAAGGAACACTGGGAAATGAAATGGACTACTTGCATTTTTGTTTTTCTTCCCAGGTTATTTTTATCTTCTGAATCCAATTCTCCCTGTGCAACAAGAAAACTGTTCAGTTCTGCACACATATATTGTATCTAGGATATACTATAACATTTTTAACATGTATAAGACTGCTTGCCATCTGGGGGAGGGGGTGCAGGGAGGGAAGGGAAAAGTCAGAACAGAAGTGAGTGCAAGGGATAATGTTGTAAAAAATTATCCATGCATATGTTCTGTCAATAAAAAGTTATTTTTAAAAAGTGCCTCTCAGGTAGTTAGTATGCTGCACTGGAGTTTAGGGGGGAGACTTGGGATGGGCATATAGATTTGGAGGTAAGTTACATAGTGATGATAAATAAATACATGATAGCTGATGAAAGTATAGAGAGAAAAGAGAAGAAAACCCCAAGTCTTGAGGACACACCCACAACTTAATGGGTTTGGCATAAATGATAAACTGGTGAGGGAAACTGTGAAAGAGCAATTATATAGATAGGAAAACAGGAACAAGCAGTCTGGTGAAAACCAAAGAGGAGAAAACATACAGGAAGTAAGTATTTCAAATGATTCAAGAAGGAGAAAGTCAGAGAAGAGGGCATTAGTGTCTGGGAGACAGAGAGAGACTAACTTTGGAGAAAGAAGTTTCATTTGAATGGTCTGGTCAGGAATCAGATTATAAAATATTAAGAAGAAAGTAAAAGGAAGGAAAGTGAAAGGAAATGAAAGGCCCTTGAAGTATTAGGGCCAGTCTGCCACTGGGCTCGTTTAAGCAGATCTCTTGGATTTTGGCTCCTGGTAAGTCTGATTGATGCTGGACTAGACAAGTGGGTGGGATTAAGCTGGGCAGCTGGGAAATGCAGTGGATAGAGTGCTGGACTTGGAGTCAGGAAAACCTGAATTCAGATCTGGCCACAGGCACTTAATAGTAACTCTGGGCAAATCATTTTAACCTTGTTTTGCCTCAGTTTCCTCATCTGTCAGATGAGCTGGAAATGGAAATGGCAAACCACTCCAGTGTCTCTAACAGGAAAACCCCAAATGGGATCACAAAAAGTTAAGACATAAGTGGAAAATGACTAAACAACAACAACAAAAACAGGTCACTTGGCTATCAGATTGATGCTAGCCCGACAGACCACTCTGCTCTAAGATTTTTTTTTTTAAAGATGTATTCTCTGTCATCCATCTAGCTGCTACTTTCTCTGGACTTGGTCAACTTCAGTCTCAAATCATCTTCAGTTACTGGCTAAATTAAGGGGTTCGAAGAATTCCAACTGCTCTTCTAGGCACAATGCTACTGTGATCTTTCGATTAGAACAACCCCGTCAGGCTTGGCAGAAACCTCTCTTTCACTTCCTAAGCTGTTAAAGAGATACGGAAGAAATCTAGTTTTCAGTCAGTTTTCTCCGTAAAGTATATTCTACCTTTATGTTGGGTAATCAGTGCCAATTCTGTATTATCTTTCTAGATTCCTTTTTGTAATCTCATGCAGATAAACAGCTAGGGACAATGATTGTACTGTTTACTAAGGGCAAGTTCACTGTCTCCAGGATCATTCATAAGCCACTGAACTATTTAAACCCCAGAGTCTTCCTAAATTGTGGGATGTTTATTTTGTAGCAGAAAATTTACTTTCCATTTCAATGTCTTCAGCCTTCTTCAGCCAGTATTATATCAGAACCTGCCTCCATAGGGTCTCCTGATCTGTTTTTCACAGATTTTACAGTTACCAAAATACTCTTTCTTAATTCCATATTTAATAATATAATTATTATCTCATTCATAAATTTTCAGTTGTTCCCTAGTGCCTAAGGTATAAAATAAAAATTCCTTAATCTGATGTTTAAGACCTTTCATAATCTACCCATAAATTACCTTTCCAGATTTATTTCACTTTGCTTCTGTTCCTGTACTGCCCATTCTATTCTGTAGAAACTGGGCTATTCTTTCCACAGTTCGAGTTGGTATCTCCAATGTCCATCTTTGAATCAACTAATATAAATTAGGTACTTCCCACATCCCCATACCTCTAGAGGCCCACACTTGTGCTTGGAATGCACTTTCTCTTTATCTTTTCCCAACTGCTAGAGCTCTTTCTTCCAAAATATCTAACATTTAACTATGTTGTACACATTTTTATGTATGATTGTTGTCTTCCCCTTTAGAAAGTAAACCCATTGTAAGATTTTCATTTTTTTTCATTTTTTGTATTCATATCTCTAGTACCTAACATGATCCCCACCATATAGTAAGCACTTACATAATTATTGATTGATGGGTCAGTTTCTTACCTTTCAGAATCCTTCTCTTCAAGTTTAATCTCAGGGACACTTTCTTTGATCCTACCATTTAAAAGTAATCTCTTCATCTTCAAAATTTTCTAGAACATTTTTCCTGGATCGCTCCTTTGCCCCCAGCACAATTTACTAAGTGTTATTAATTGGAGGGTATGAAGAATGCATACACTTTGAAGGTAACAATTGTGTTGATTATGTCTTTGTCTTTTTAAGTACCTTACTTAAGAAGGATTAAGTAATTAATAGATGATTATTAAATTAATTCATCAGATTCTTTGATGTTGAACTTGTGGGGTAGGAATCTAAAACATGTCTAACCCTTTTGTGGGGGGGAAACATGTCTAACCCTTTTGTGGGGGGGATGATTTGAATTTGTTAGATTCTGACAATTATGTTCATTCCCATCTACGATGAGCTCAAGGACAGCTAGCTAAGAGTGGGGAATTTTGTTGACACTTGTGAAATCCTTCTGTTCAGGAGGCGGAGAGAGTTTCTTTCTCATTACCGTAAAGGTAAACAACTTCAACCCTATTATAAATGGAGCCTAAAGTGCCCTCTGTCACTCAGAACTACAGCTGGCACCTGGAGGAGAGCTACCGGTCTGTCCCTTTGGAATATAGATAAGAGGAGGATCAGGACAGTATGAGTTCCAAGCCAAAGTCAATTGGGATCATCGGAGCTCCTTTCTCCAAAGGACAGGTGAATAAATGGCGCTGTTTCTCATTCTCATTCTTTTAAGTGTATTGCTAGTTTGAAGTTTGTTGAAATTTTTTAACCTTTCAAATTCGTCTGGTGCTTTTGATATCCTCTGGCTATGTGAACCTGCAGAATTATTATCCAAAAGTCACATAATTTTGTGGTACATTGTTGGAGTTGGGTCACAGACCAATTTACTTAGCTGCTTCTGATCTTTGCCAGTTTTTTGTACTTGAACCTCTCTTTTGCTTTTTAGTCAAGAGCTATTATAAAAATTGAAAATAAGTAATTTCATTTCAATTGATATGAACTCTTTGCACATTCATTGTTTATATTAAATTTTTTTTAATTTAGGAAAATGTTGGCTTTAATACGTTTAATCATTCAATGCCTAGAAAAACAAATTTATGTCACCCTTAAAACTCTTAATTTGTATAATTTTAAAGTGATTGCTTCATACATACTATGGTTCCCCCCAAATTTAAATTATTCATCTTTGACATTGAACATTGACATAGAATGATTAACTGTTCATTTCTCATGTAGATAGAATCCCTTATCAAATTATAGAATTCCTTTTCAGAAAATGCCAATGGTAGCATAATATGCCAGGTTGAAGCTCCATTCTAATTCCATTCAGTAACTGAATCACAGACATGGAATAGCTTCCTCATTTTATTATAGATGAGAAAACTAAGGTACTGCAAGGTTAAATAACTTGTGCCCTTTCCATTTCATTTTAATAATAATAACATTTACATATTGTACTTTAAGGCTTACATTGTGGTGCATATCTGTTTGTTAGTTAAGCACCTACCAGGAAAAAACACTTTACATTGACTAATTACATGGTATAAACAGCTTTTCTCCCTTCCCAGGGATCTTAAGTGCCTCCCATTGTAATGTATCAACTAGGTAACAAGAACACTGACATGAAAATTTCCAAAAACTCTATTTTAGCTTAGAAGTGTTATACAAACAAACCCGAAGTTACAGGTCATTAACTAAAATGGAGAAAAGATAGGAAAAACAGAATGAATAAAGAGAGAAAATAATAGAGAAGCTTTTATATGAAGCTTTCCTTTTAAAAGATATTTCTGGCCTAGTAAGAGGAAAAGAAAAAATGCACTTCCCTCTCCTTTTTTACCAGGGCAGGATGGGGAGGGAGTAGTGAAATGGGGGAATTTAACTCTGATCTGTTGATTAATTTTGTTGACTTACTTTTTCTTTTCCTTTTTTTTCCTTTGTTTTCTTCTTTCCTTCCTTTTTTCTATCTTTTTAAAAAAAAAGTTTTATATTATGAATGGCTTTCAGGGGAGAGGGAAATGGAAGGAAGAGAAGTATTAAGAAATGAAGGTAATATAAAATGAAAAAATATCAATACAATTTTAAATATATATATTACGTCTAAGGATCTTTCGGTTCCTTCCCTTGGGCTTTGTTGATTTTTCTTAGCTCTCGGGGACTTTTTAAAAGTTTTGAATTCTCAATTATAACTTGTATTTTTCAGAGGCAAACTTAGCATTGGCTAAGATCATAGTATAGAAAGCAATTGTTCCTGCTAAAAAAGGTATTTGGTGGTCTCAGCCACTTAACACTTCGTAGCTGTGTGACCCTAAGCAAGTCACTTAATCCCTGTTGCCTCAGCCAAAAAAAAAAAAAAAAAAAAAAAGGTCTTTGGATGGACAATCAAAATTATTTCCATTCTTTAAATAAAAAACCCTATAATTATTTTTTCAAGGGGGATTTACAAAATAGAAAAATGGTTTTATAGAACCAGGAGGGCTTCTTTGAGATCATATATTTAGAATTGTAGGGAAATTTAGCTACTTTCTAGCTTCTTCATTTTAAAGATAAAGAAACTGAGGCCTGAGGAATTGAGGTGGAGTAGAAATATTTGCTCTTGGTCACAATAGAATCAGGATTCTATCTCAGGTACTCTATTTTACTTGCAGTTTTCCTTTCATTGTACCATACTGGGAAACTGTTCCAATGAAAATACAAGACATAATTCTGTTAGACTGTTTCATAGAACAGTTAAAAAGAAGGAAATAGAAGAATGAATTCAGCTAACTTTGGCTCCAGGGGGCTCGTGTATTGTTCTAAATCTACCATAATACCTTGACTTCAGTAAACTAATTCACAGTAATTTAACTAATTTTCAGATCTGCAAATGCAGATTAGCATTAATACTAATGTAGAGGTTATGGGCCTTAGAATTTTTCTCCTATGCTCTGGGTACTGGTACCAGTCTAGCAAAAGTATATTGATCTAATGAAGAGATATATAGCAAATTGGTTAGGAAAGAAGAGAGGGACATCCCTAACATAAATAGATCCAAGAGGGAATGACCAATAAAGAGATATAAATGGGATTATCTTTGAAATTTTCAAAAAAATGAAATACAAAAAAACAACAACAACAACAACAAACAAACCACATGCTGCATTTTAGCAAGTAAATGTGATTCTTGCCAAATTAGAAGTCTAAACCAGATAGGTTGGTTCTAATGAATGAGAAATGAAAAGAAATTAGGGAAAGGATTAGAACTAAATGAAGCATAATAGGTGCCAATTAACTACATTTTCAGGACAAATTACCAGGAAGAAAGAAATTGAAGTTGTGACAGATTATCTGGTCCTTTTTTTTGGAAAGAACTATCAACCCATTTAAGTTTATGTGATCTAGTCATAAAGAGGGGTGTTGTACATCTTTCTATAGAACTTTGCATTGACAAAAGTGAAGTTTTCTTTGCTGAAAAGACTTAGTGGGAAACAGATTATTAAATAAAAGGATAACAATTTAAAGGGAGAATAAATTAACCTTACTTGAGTAGCGTCATTTTGGCAGCATTATTAAATGTACATTAACATTTCTTGACTTGTTCACAAGAATGTTTTTCAATTAAACTGTATTCTTCTCTACCTCATACTGTTTTTATACAAAATGGATGTTAAGCAAGTGGACAACTTGTAATGTATTCATAGTTAAAATGCTTCTGAGCACATTCAAGCGAGTTCTACAAGTTTTTCGGTTTTTCTCCCAACCCTAATTCCTGGGAGTGGTTTATAGCATCCCTGGAATTTGTCCTTTCTATCCCCCTCCCAGCTTCAGTTTCTGATCATTTATTTGCTCTATCCCTCCTCATCCTAAGCAATTTCTTTGAACTTGTGCTAAACAGTCTGAGTATCAATGGGGTCTTATCTTAAAAAGGAGGACTTGAGGAAAAAAGAGATAAGTATATCTTTTGTATATCTCCTATATTTAGGAGATAATAAATGATGCTAATAAAATGCTTTGAAGGCCTTAGATTGATGCATGAAGGTCAGTTCTTATTATTGCATGCTCAGAGTGACAGAATCCAAAGAAATACGGATTCATATTGTTGATTCATATTATTGATGAAGAGTCAGGCAAGCTTGTGTTTGAATCTTACTTCTTATGATTACAAGCCTGGTAAGCCCTGGCAAATCATTTAATATCTCAACTTCAGTTTCCTCATTTTTAATGAAACCTGTAATATTTTTATATCATAAAGAGTTGGGATTTTATTTGGAGGTAGGGTTCAAAGGCAAGTGCTTCACAAACTTTAAAGTACTATATAATTGTTAGCACAAAATGCTTGTGATTAAAATCCTTATAGTATTTTAAACCAAGGCCTTGATATGGAATTTGAGAGAGGTACTTACAGTTTAATAGGGAGAGGACAAAATGTTTCAAGAGACTTTAAATATCATCTAGTCCATCTTTTCTCCCATTTTATGGTTAAAGAAACTGAGGCAATGAGAAAATGAAATGACTTGCCCAATGTCTCATAAATAAGTATATAAAGAGGAGTGATTTGAACTAAGTTCCTTTGGCTTCAAACCCACTGCTCCTTCGAATCATACCATATTTGAATCAAATAACCTCACAGAATTATATGAAACCAGCACTACATGCTATTTTGTGCATATTAAGACCAAAACAAGACAGAATGAAATCTGGTTTAGGAAGCTGTTGATGAAACAAGTTAGAATAGCAATTAGGGCCAAGCTGGTTTTATAGGAGCTTGTCTTAATGATGATTGTCAGAATAAAAATGAGTAATTGCTGTTCTGAATTCAATGCCTACTTTTTTGGTTTGCCTCCTATGTCTCAACCTGGTTCATATTACTGTATGAGATCATTCCCCTGCTGTGTACACACTACCTATAGGAGTGATGCTAAATACTTATCTCCCATTAAATCAGTGTTATTATTATCCACCAGTGCGTTTGATGGGAGAAGAGTCCCAGCACCTTGTTCTAATTTGGCAGTGAGATGCTCAGAACAGAGTCAGATGCAGCCAGAGAGTGATTGTCAGCTCTGAGATTGGTTTCATTCACCTCCACATGGTTAGCCAACAAATAAACCGCTATTGATTAACTTTTCTGTTTGACCTCTAACCAATAATAGGGTAGAGTTTGGGGGAGGAGGTGGAGAAGAGGAGAAAGATACACTGTTATGAGCAAAACAGTAGCTTTCTCTCGAGTGGAAAATCAAGAGTAGACATTTGATAAATTGATATTGGGTATCCACAACTTTCTTGAAGTAAACATAAATTCAGTTACAAGAATGTTGCTTGATCTCTGGCCAAGGAAAGCATAAGAGGTAATTTTGCTGTTTAAAAATCTTTACTTTAGGGTTGGCTTCTAAGCTTTGGGATTTCTGCTTTTGAAACTCAGAACAAATTTATGTTTTGCAGCTTCTCTTCAAAGATGGTTCTGACATCACCAACTCTAAAAAATCCTTCCATGAAAACTGTCCTATGGTTAATTCTCTGTCCTTAAATTACCTGAAATTCATTTACCTTTGTACATGTAGCATGCAAATGCCTCAAGGTTATTTGCATCTTCAGCAGCCATAGATCCAAGCACCAAATACAGGGTTTTGATTATAGTAGAAGCCTAATAAATAAATAGTTTAAGACACACATAAAAATTAATGATTTTTAAAAGTTTCTTTTCTTTTGTTGAAAGGGATGACGCACAAAATGCTGCCCTAAATTATCCTATTTTGTAATCCTGTTAACATAGACAAACCTTGCCATAAAATCCACAAACCCTGCTTGTCAAAATAAATAAATAAAAAACATTGGACAAGTTATCTAATTATGACACTATTCTTTTTTTTTCCCCTGAGGCAATTGGGACTAAGTGACTTGCCCAGGGTCACACAGCTAGAAGTGTTAAATATCTGAGCTAGATTTGAACTCAGGTCTTCCTAACTTCAGAGTTGGTGCTCTATTCACTGCACCTAGCTGCCCTTGTGACATTCTTCTTAAATAATTCATTGCTCCTATAACACTGTGTCACCTGATAGCTCTGGTTTTCCCAGAGCCAAGAAAGGATTTCTCCAATCTGGGCAGCTAGGTAGTACGTGGAGAGCTGGGCCTGAAGGCAAAAAGACTCAACTTCCAGTGTTCAGATGTTAACCTCAAATATCAACTAGCTGGGCAAGTCATTTAACACTGTATGCCTCAGCCTCAGTTCCTCATCTATAAAATGAGCTAGAGAAGGAAATGGGAAACCGTTCCAGTGTCTTTGCTCCAAATGAGATCATAAAGAATTAGACATGTTTGATTTGACTGAATAACATTGACTCTGTTGATCATATGGAGAGTAGATTGCTCCACGAATGGGGACAAATATTAAGCAAATCGCTCCCCTCAGTTTCTTCACTATTACACTGAATAATTAGGGGTGAAAGACTTTTTTAGATAGTACTTACAAATAATTTGAGAGACCTAAGGAGAAGGTACTAGGTGAGAGGGCAGTAGGAATTTATGGCTAGATAAATACCTATGATTTTTGTTTATTTGTTGAAAAAAAAAATCTGATGTCTTAAAAAAATCCTCCAACAACATCGATATCATTTCCTAATGACTCCTCTTGCTCCTCAGAGAACCTTCCCTGGTAACATACTGTACTATATAAATCACTGTTGTATTTGAATAAAATAGAATATTATTGTGCCATAAGAAATGACATGTATGAAAACTTCAGAGAAGCTTGAGAAGACTTTTTTCAACTGACGCAAGGGAAAGGAAGCAGAAGCTAAAGAATAAATTGCACAAAAGTCATAATAATTTAAAGGAAATTGGTTCCTTTTCCTGCCTCTGGCACCAGTTTTCTTCCTCTCTTCTTTACATTTAGGCTTTACTCAAGTGAGATGGTGGGAGAAAAGGAAAAAAAAAATATCTCTACTTTATTTTTCTGCTCCTTTTATAATCAGTCTTTGCCTAAGGGGGGAAGAATGAAGATTGACCCTAGATGGGAAGAAGTGAATGGTAGAAAAGAGAAAGAGACAAAATTATTAGATTAAATTTAGCAAAGTTTCAATTAAGTTTCTATTATGTGTAAGACACAGGGAAAGGTCCTGAGATTACAAAAACAAACATGAAATAGTTTCTGCCTTCAATATCATTATAATCTACAGGACAAAAAACAGGAAGCAGAAAAAAAAATAATGAAAGAAGGGTGCTGGGAGGAAAGGACGTAAGTGTTGAGGACATGGTGAGTTTGATTTATGACTAGGTTGTCACCTGCAATTTGAACTAGTCTGGTTTGTTTTAGGAATGGATTTTCCTATTGAAATGATTCATTAAGGGTGAATCTAGATTACCACAGAGAAGGGCTGGCCTGCCAATTGACTCTATTTCCTACATATTTCATAATTAAACTTCTTGAGAACAAGGGCAGTTTTTGTCTTTGTCTTTATATTGCCAGCACCTAACACGGTGCCCGGCACATAAGATATGCTCAATAATTGCTGTTTGGATGATGTGTTGATCACTATAGTCAAGAACTGATTTTGTATAAGCAAAGCTACTAGCAGCAAACTGCACAGCTGTAAAAGTATGGTTTGGAAAAACAAGATATAAAATAGGACTTCTTAGCTTCTTAAATTAGACCCCTTAAACTTGTTTAAAAACAGCATTTTGACAATTGCTTTTCATTTGGTTCCTTTGTAACCCTGTGTGTTTTATCTTAAGAATTTTGGGGCAGGTAAGTGGTGCAGTGGATAGAGCACCAGCCTTGAAGTCAGGAGAACTTAAGTTCAAATATGGCCTCAGACTCTTGATGCTTCCTAGCTATGTGACCCTGGACAAGTCACTTAACTCCAATTGCCTCAGCAAAAAGAAAAAGAACTTTAAAACATCAGAGTCTGGAAGTAGCTAGAGGTGGAGTATACTTTTCTGAAAGGAAAAACATCGAGGAGGGGTTCATAAATTTTATCAAATCAAGTAGCAAATAGGTTAAGGACTCTTGATCTAGAAAGATTTAGTAGCAGTATCTTCCATGAATCTTTAGGGAAAAGGATAAGAAGTTATAATTCTCCGGGTCCCCAAATCTGCATTTTTATCACATAAATGTGTATGCAAGAAAGAGAGTGACTTTCTTATGGGTCTCAGAAACAACTTCAGTTCTACATCTTAAAGAAGGAAAAGAGGGCCCTCTTGTGGACAAAGTAGATTTGTTCTTTGGTTCCATTTCTTAGCTTTCCAAACCTAAAGGAATATTTAGGTAAGTAATTCAGTGTGCTTATGTTACCTTTCATGACTTCTTTTTAGTTTGACAGCTTGAAGGGATTCCTAAAGAATTCACTTCCTCCCTTCCCATATCTATTTTGGCTTCATCCAATTATCTGCTGAATTGTATTTTATATCCAATCTACAGAGAAATTTTTTCACTATTCAATCTCCAAAAAAATAAATCTTACATTGTATGAAAAAAAAGAACCATCTCCTTAATACATAAAGATAAAAATGTCTGTTCTGGTCATATTCTCATGATTAGTGAGTGTAGAAAGAAATCTTGATATGCCAAATAGGGCATAGTATCTGTGCTGAAAAAAAACTGGATTTTAAAACAAGTGTTCCACCTTAGTTACGTGGTTAGTCATGTTATGTCAACATGTACTTATTAAGCTCCTACTATGGGCCAAGTATTATGCTAAATACTAGGGATACAAAGAAAGAAAAAAACAGTTCCTAGCCTCAAGGAGTTCATGATATCATTGAAGGAGGCAAACCTCTATGTAAAACCAATAATAATCAGAATCTACATATCCCTTTCTATTCAAGTATTTCAAAAAAGTCACATAGCACAGGAGACATCCTTTTCTTTTCAGATTGAGATAAATGCTTAGTATCTGAATCAATTATTTGTTGTTTTTACTTTTTAATCCCTAGCCACGAGGAGGGGTGGAAGAAGGTCCTGCAGTGCTGAGAAAGGCTGGCCTAGTTGAAAAACTTCAAGAACTAGGTAACTTCTATCACAAGACTGAGATCATTCTGATTTTATCTCCTCTGTGAAGACCAAATTCAAGCTAATGCATGGTGGAAAATTCAGGGTAGATCTGACATTTTCTTCCTCCAAATAGAAGGACATAGATCTTCAGAGACTGTCCACAATTTGAAAAGGAAGTATGAAACGGGTAGGAGACAGAAGTATTCAATAAGTACTTTGTGAATAAATGAATCCTCTAAGGATGAAGCCCACAGTCAGGAAATGGATTCTTGAAATTGGCCATTTATCCAAGATCCACTTGGTTTGAGGTAAAAAGGCTAGCAGTGGTCATGGCATTTTCTGATGTCCTCTTTGTATAAACCCGCTTTTTGTTGTAAGTTGTTTCAATTTTGTCCAACTTTTCATGACCCTATTTGGAGTTTTCTTGGCAAAGATACTGAAGTGGTTTGCCATTTCCTTCTTTAGTTCATTTTACAGATGAAGAAATTGAGGCAAACAAGGCTTAGTGACTTACCCAGGATCACACGCCTGGCAAGTTTCTGAGACCACATTTGCATTCAGGTCTTCCTGACTCCAAGCAGGGCGCTGTATACATTGTGCCATTGAGCTGCCCCATAAACCCATCTAATCAAGCTGAAGGCTGGAGATAGGCAGGAAGATTTTTTTTTTTCATTTAGATCTGAGAGAATCAAGTCTAAGGGCAATATATTAGTATTATCTTAAGTTTCTTCTTAAATAACCTTTTTTTGAAAATGGCACTAATATGTTTATAAATCTAGACACTTCATTGTATCATATAAAGAACTACAATATTATAGTGTAAAACTGAGATTATATAAGAACTAATATAACGTGCTTTTCAGCAGCCATCCCTCACTCTCACTAGCCCATTTTTTCTGGCCATACATATAATTTTTTTTTTTAATAGCACTTGGCCTGAGCAATTCTTCTTTGTTAATATGTTAATATGTATCAATTGTGTCCCCAAGGCTATTGGACCAGAATCATGGTGCCAATCTCTAGAATCTAGATGGTCAAGTCTATCTTCATTCTTGGACCTCAATAATGTGCCAAAAGCAAGTATCTCCACTGTGTTTGATGTAGTTTAATTTCAAATTCCTCCCTCAAAGAAACAAATCTGGGTTGTTGTGGTCTTTATTTAGTCACATTCTGTAATGGGGCAGAACTCTGTACTTGCAACAAGGATTCTTACAAGATGTCAGTAGAATTGATAAGACGATGGTTATCTAAGTTTTAGTATGGTGATTAATAGTTCTCTAGTTCTGTATGATTGAATTAATCAAATAATGGTTCCCTTGTGATATAATGATTGCCTTATACTCAGTATACTGTGTGTAAACTGGGACAAACTTAGCCAGAGACAGCTCGGGGACAGACTCAGAGAGAGCTCAGGGACAGACTCAGAGAGGGCTCAGGAACAGACTCAAAGGGGCCCGGGCTAACTTTCTGGAGATCCTCCAGAATGTGTCTTGGTTTCTGTGGAGGAAGCAGGAGGACCACCACGACAGTCTCTGTCTTGAAGTCTGTCTCAGTCGGAGAGCTTGTGCTCCAGCCTCCATCTTCTGTCTTCTCCGAGTCTGTCTCCGAGTCCCTTCAGAGTTTATTCCCAAGTCCAAACCAGTTTCTCAGGAGAGCCACCAGGAGCCTGAGCAAAGATGGAATGTCTCTGGCTGAGTTTGTCCCAGCTTATATACTCTATTATAATTACATTATCATAGGTGTGAATCTTGTAGAACTATATTAAGTACTGAAATAGAGAATTATTAATCACCATGCTAAACTTTGCATTATCAATTCCTCTGAGTTAACACCTTGTAAGAATCCTTGTTTCAAGTACAGAGTTCTGGGCCATAACAACATTCTATGAACTTCTTTAGAACAGCAACATTTCTATGGCTTAATCAGTTGGGGTGTTTCATTGAAACAACCTTTCTACATAATACTTTTATGAATTGCTGTGGCCATCTCCTTTCTTCCCCAACCTCTTCTGCCCTCCTACTAATCTCTGGACACTAATCTTTAAAGGAACAACTCAAAATTTAGCTAGAATGGCATTGAGAAGAAAGCCATTTTATCCTAATGTCTTGTACTAGGTAGGTAAGTGACACAGTGGATATAACACTGAATTCAAGATGAAGAAGATCTAAGTTTAAATCCAGCCTGAGACATTTATTTTGTGATTCTTGGCAATTCACTTAATCTCTGCTTGTTTGCTTCCTCAGCTGTATAAAATATGGGCAACAATAGCACCTACCTCATAAGAATTGTTGCATAAGTCAAATAAGATGATAGAGTATCCACCATGCTCCAGTAACTGTACTAATATGACTGCCTATTTCCTTCCATTCCCCTTATCTTGCATCATTGAAAAAAGTTATCTTTGTACAGGATCTTTGGGCCCAAATTCAGTTTCTCCATGTCTGAGTACCTGTCAGATCTTGTACTCCAATTAATTATTCTTCAAGAACCAAAGTCATCCTAATTCCACGTTGAGGCATCAGATCAAGACTTTAGCTCTCTTGAGTCATTCATATTTGGGGGAACATGGGACAAAGATAAAAATAATAGCAACCTACATAAAGAAGTGATATTTTCTCATAGGATAATAAAATGGAACCAGATATTATTGTTTCAGAAAAAATCCAGTTCAGTGGCCTTATGTAGTACATTCCATCTTTTAGAGTTGTTGAGGGTAATCTGGTGTGTTTGTGTTTTATTTCCATTGCAGGGTGTGACGTGAAAGATTATGGGAACTTGTCTTTTGTTGATGTAATCAATGATACCCCCTTTCAAATTGTGAAGAATCCAAGGACTGTGGGTAAAGCTAATGAGCAGCTGGCTGAAGTAGTCGCAGAAGTAAAGAAGAATGGAAGAACCAGTTTGGTACTTGGCGGGGATCACAGGTCTTACTTTTTAATTGTCACTGATTTAAGTAACTTCTGACTAAATTATTCTTTTTTTTTTTTAATAACTTTTTATTGACAGAATCCATGCCAGGGTAATTTTTTACATTATCCCTTGCACTCACTTCTGTTCCGATTTTTCCCCTCCTTCCCTCTACCCCCTCCCCCAGATAGCAAGCAGTCCTATACATGTTAAATAGGTTACAGTATATCCTAGATACAATATATGTGTGCAGAAAAGAACAATTCTCTTGTTGGACAGGGAGAATTGGATTCAGAAGGTATAAATAACCCGGGAAGAAAAACAAAAACACAAGCAGTTTATATTAATTTCCTAGTGTTCTTTCTTTGGGTGTAGCTACTTCTCTGACTAAATTATTCTAAGAAAAACTGTATCACATGTGAATAGCCCTTCAAGGTTGTTGTCCTCATAACTCTGTCAAGTAGGTCATTTTGGTATCATTCCCCCTATTTTTCAGATGAGAAAACAATGTCAGAGATTGAAATGGTTTGCTCATTGTCTCATAGTTCTTAGGTGTTGGAACTTGACATTATCTATTTTGACTTCAATTCAAGTGCTTTTTGAACTATAAACATGCTGTCAAGAGAAGCTGAGTAGTTAATAATATTAAGTAGAAATCACCAGGGAAATAAACATTTATATAGCACCAACTAAGTGCCAAGGCAGCTAGATGGTGCAGTAGATAGAGCACTGGGCCTGCAGTCAGGAAGACTTATGTTTCTGAGTTCAACTGACCTCAAATATTTATCATCTGTGGTAAGTCATTTTACCTTGTTTGCCTAATTTCCTCATCTGTAAAATGAACTAGAGAAGTAAATGGCAAACCACTCTATAACCTTGCCAAGAAAATCATAAATGAGCTTGTGAAGAGCCATACACAACTGAAAAATTACTGTATTGAACTTCAATATACCAGACACTGTGCTAAGTGTCTTACAAATAAGAATTCATTTGATCCTCACAACCCTGTGAGATAGGTACTATTATCAGCCTCTTTTTACAATTGAGGAAACTGAGGCAAACAGGTGACCTGCCCAGGATTACATAGTTTAGTGCCTCAGGCTGCATTTGAATTTAGGTTTTCCTAACCCAGACCCAGACCCAGATCTTACCCACTGCACTACTTAGTTGCCCCAAATAGTCAATGCTTCTGTATTTGTAATGTCCATTAGGGTAAGAAGAATATTTTGTCATTCTCCCCTCTTTTCATTACTTGCAGTGTTTGAAACAGTTCTGCTACAACAGTATATCGTATGACTTTTTGTCCGGCTTTCTGGGTCTTTCCCTCATCTGTAAAGCGGGGATATCAATATTTACATTAATAATACTTGTAATAATACCATACCTTGTGATAGATAATAAAATGAGATAACCTATGAAAAGCTATTTAGATGTACAAGTCTCATAGCAGAGAAAGATTCACTCTTAGGTAACCCACATTAGGGACTGTAATATTTATTAAGCAGAGCAGGATGGGATTCCACAATAAGCAAAGAGTTAACTGAGAATAAAATGGTCACTGAACAGTTTATTTGTGTGGCTGATATTCTTACAAACACATTTGCCCTCCTACAATTTTGCTGAATTTTAGCTACTACTATATATAAACAGGATTAAGACAAACAAAAAACTGTTTTTACAAAATAAAGTAACTTTAGGGTCAACATCAACACAAGTAATTACTATTTATCAATAAATATCATGGATAAGGGACATTGCTCCACACAATTATAACTGTTTTTTTCTGATGTATCTTGTCTGTTGGAATGACCCACTGGATACTACTTCTCTCCCTTCTCCCCTCCCCCCTAGATATTGTGATGTTCAAAGGCAAAATGAACAGGGGCTTTTAAAAAGTAAATATGTCACTCGCTATGTAAAGATGGTGTAATCTCTCTGCTTACACAACTTTTTTGTTCCCAAAGTTTGGCAATTGGAACTATCTCTGGCCATGCTAAGGTTCATCCAGATCTCTGCGTCATTTGGGTAGATGCACATACTGATATCAACACTCCTTTGACAACCACAAGTGGCAACCTACATGGACAGCCTGTGTCTTTCCTTTTGAAGGAACTGAAGGGAAAGGTAAAGAAATGTGTTGTAATTCTGTCATCCGAATTAGTTTTTTGAAACTTGGACAGGTGGGAGAATGTACCATCTTGCTTTTAACAGGGTTCTCAACCACCATGATTTTTACAAGGCAGTTGGGTGGCATAGTAATGGGCCTAGCGTGAGGAAAACATGAAATGGAAAAGTGTTCTGGCACTATTAGTTGCACAATCCTGGACAAGTTATTTAACCTGTTGCCTCAGTTTTCTTATTGGCAAAATGGGTGTAAAAATAGCACCTATTTCTCAGGGTGAGGAACAAGTGAAATATTTTTGAAGTGCTTAGTACAATGCCTGGCACATAATAAATACTTTTCCTGCACCCCATTCCCAAGGTCTAAGCCAGGTGGTTGAGACTTTTAATGCATCAAGCCTCAGATGCATCCTAAGTGCTCGGGCCTATTCCATAAAATCTGTCTTAGATGGTCTACTTGAATTAGATGTATGCAGGTTTAAGTTAACGTAGCTTTAAGACCAAGTGTATTAAGTCCTGGAAAATGTTATTCCTAAAGGGAATTATTCCTTGTTAAGATACTTAGATATGAGATGGAATTACATATGGATTTAGTTCTTTATTTCTAATTCCAACTAAAACTTCTTTCTTGGAATTCCTTCCATGAAGGAGTTAGAAATATTTTTCACATAATGTTTAAGACCAGCATACATATTTATATATATGTGTATGCATGTGTGTATATCCATACATTAGCATTTTTGTTTTCTAAATGTAATATTGTCTGTAGAACTTATAAGAATAAACAAGTTTATGAAAGAACAATAAAAATAAATAGAAGCATCATTTTTTAGATTCCTGAACTTCCAGGATTCTCTTGGGTGACACCCTGCTTATCAGCTAAGGACATTGTATATATTGGATTGAGAGATGTGGATCCTGGCGAACAGTAAGTGTATTTATTTCTCAGACCTATTATTTTAGTTTTCTTTATTGATCCAAATTTAATCCAAATTTAGGCAGATACACAATTCATAGGCTATAAATGTTTCATGTTTTTAAATCCACTGAACTTAAAAAGAAACAAAAACCTAGGTGAAGATGGAAGCACTCCTAAGCTATCCTTCTATATTTAAAAAAAAAAAAAATTTGCATTTATTCAGCTTTTAAACTAAAAATGCTTCTGAAATACTGTGATGGGATCTGAAATCTTTTTCTGTGCTCCCTCTAGTGGTGCAATCTAATGGTGTCAAATTCCATGTGACATGTTCATTACCTGTAAATTTTAAATGGAACTCCATGTTTTGCTTACGATTCTCCATTTTATGAAATAACAGTGGAATACAGACTAGTCATTGAATTATCCCTCACTTTTGCTGAATGACTAATCCAATTTTTTTCCTCATCTCTGATGACATAATGCCATTGCTCCTGGACAAATCTTAATTGGTCCATCTGTGCCTATCATGACTCTCTACTGACCAAGTCAATTATATCTTTTCTTTTCAGTCGCATCCTTAAAGATCTGGGTATTAAATTTTTTTCAATGACTGAAGTAGATAAGCTTGGAATTGGCAAAGTAATGGAAGAAACACTAAGTTACTTAATAGGAAGGTAAGACACTTTTTTGGTTTTGTGATATATATATACTACTAATTATGTTATTATTAATAAGAACTGCATTATTAAATAAACAAGAATATAGAAAATATTCTAAAGAAAACAATTTTTGGCTTCAGATAAAGTTTCTGAACTGTATTGGGCTAATAGATACAGTCCTCATCTACTAAATGTTAACATCTTTCAATGTGGTTTCCCTTCCACTTAAAGGAAAAAAAGACCAATTCATCTGAGTTATGATGTGGATGGGTTGGATCCATTTTTCACACCAGCTACTGGCACTCCTGTCCCTGGAGGCCTGACTTACAGAGAAGGTATCTATATTACGGAAGAAATCTATAAAACAGGTATGTCCAATATCTAAGAAAACAGAAAATATAAATATAAGAAAATAAAATCTTCTGAGGGAATTAGTTTACAAAAGTTATATTTCTCCACTTCAAAACTGTCAGTATATTAACAAAATATCAAACATCTTGTGTATGATACTTTTAAGAATATTAACTGTTACAGATTGTAATAGTATACAAAACTTGGCAAACTATTTTTCTTGTTTTTACTTCTTCGGTTAGTCCCCTCAACTTCTGATTGAATTTAAAATCTTGACTTTTACAAAATGTATTTTTACTTCCTGTTACAGGGCTCCTCTCGGGATTAGACATAATGGAAGTCAATCCATCCCTTGGGAAAACACCAGAAGACATAAGCCGGACAGTAAACACGGCTGTTGCATTAACTTTGTCCTGCTTTGGAGTAGCTCGAGAGGGCAATCATAGAAACAACTAATTTTGAAAAGGAACTGAGTTGGAAAGAGAACTGATAAAGATTTAATGCTGGCTAACAATGAGCAACTAAAAATTATGCTTAAGCTTACATTTTCCCCAAAATCTTTTGCCAAAGTTTAATAGGTAGATTAAAATTCTGATCCCTTTGTTAGCAAAAATCAAAGTATTTTTTTTTGTTTGCCCATTAGCTTTAATCAAGGGAAAAGACTTATGGTAACCTTGGGGTAGAGAAATGTAAACTTGAGGCTAGTTCATTAATTTGCTGTTGGCTGACTGAACAACATAAAATATGTGGTGAAAACTGGTAACGGGGGTAAATAGCATTAATCTTTTTTGCTATGTATATCTGTACATGCTAGAGACCAAACTTAAGCTAATACACATCAGGTAACAGCAGCAAGAACCATATTCATTCATCTGAGTTTTGTTTGGTTCTTTTTATAAGGAAGAATAGCTTCAATAAGACCTCGTCTTTTCAGTCTTCCACCAGTAATGCCAGAGATTTTTATGTGAAATTTTATATGAATTCTGAAATATTTGCCTGAATAATTTAAATTTATGTCACTAAGTCCGTTTAGGGGAAATGCCTTGTTATAAAATTTCTTTCTTCCAAAACATCGACTATTAATAAAAACACTTTGTTAAATTTATTTTAATGTTGAAAAGTAAAATTTCCTCTCTTTGAAGCTGAGGACAGAGAACTTTTATAAGGAACATTTAACTTTTGATAGTATGCATACATTTAAAATTGCATGGACACATTCTTTCCATATTATCTATTCTATTCTATTATTCTATTCAATGATTCTGATGTCATATTCATGTGAAAGGCAGTATCATACATATTTCCAAGTGGAATAGAACAAGAGGTTATCCAAGCTATGTGAGATCTTCTGAATACTCAGAATCTTCTATAGCATTTACACTTTACAGACTTTTTTTCCCTCCCAAAGAAAGAATAATAGATTCCTTATGGTTTTCCAAGGATATTTGAGCCTCAAAAGTCTACATTCTATAGTCTTACACTTTGGTTGACAAATAGGGGTTAGAAAGAGTTCTGAACTTGCTGTCAGAAACATGAGTTCAAATTTATCTAATTGTTTTTTTTGGCTTTAGACGAACTGGATACTCAGTTTCCTATGAAATGAGATTAATTCTTATACTATAGGACTATAGAGGATGGGGGAACAAAAACAAAAACAAAAACAAAAAAAGCACTTTGTGATACTTAAAGTCCTATATACGAGTCATTATTTTACAAAAGAATCCTGGGGAAAATTGAGACCCAATACAACACAATATAGATATAAGAATATCTAGGTTAAGTTCTATTTCATCAAAGGTTCTTTCAGATTTGCTCTGGGAAGAAAATTCAAATCACCAATAATATTAATAAAATTTATTTAATTAAAACAATATTTTACACTTCTTACAAGTTTTGGTTTTGTTGTTTGCATGTCAGAATTAAACCAAAATCCCACAAATTTTTCATTATACAAATATAGAGGTTTCAACATTATAAAAATTTTGTTAAGACTAGGCAGTAGAATCATATCATTATCCAGTTGTGTAGATCAACCTTGAACTTGAAAAGCAAGAATTAGTCCTCTTTGAAACATGATTTTCTCTGCAGTGTTCATGAACCTATTAAATTTTATTCTCTTTGGTGTCTTCCAATCATAAAATTATTGCCAATTTATTTTCTTTATTGGAAATAGTGGAATAAGCGAATGGAAATTTACAATGATCTTTTTTAAAAAATAAGAGTAAAAAATTCTGTTATCCTTCTTTCACCAAAAAGGAAATTATACAGTTACCAATTAAACTAGTTTAAAAGAAGAGGACTAAGGGGAAAGAAGGGAGTATTTATATAGTCTACTATGTTTCAGGTACTGTGCTGAGTGCTTTATAAATACTTCATTTGATCCAACTCTAAATGTTTTACTGTTGATAACATAAGAAAATCCAAGTTTGAAAATTGTCACCAAAAATAAAAAAGAAAATAAGTGACAAATAAAGGAAGACTTAAGAACCTAATAAATAAAATTCAACTGATCATTACCACCACTATGTTCCCAGAGTATCACTCATACATAAATTCTTCTGGATAGCATAAGACTATTCTATGCTCTTGAGATAAATTCAGATAGGAGGTGGTAATGATAGATATCCAGTAGATCCACCATGCGTATGACGCCATGCAGCAGAAAAGAGTTCATACCAATTGGGTTTTTGTCACCATTTCCGAAGTAATCAGTGCTTTAACTTTCATAATAGAGCAATGAATGGCTTTACTGAGTTACTGGTAAAGCCACACTGACTGTCACCTGAGTGGATTGAGGTGCTGGAGATCCACTGTTTATGGTTTGTGGAGGTACTGCAGGTTCCATTTTGCTGATATGTGTTATGAATCGCAGTCTGAGTTTTAAAGCTGGTCTTAAATTGCAGATAATCTTCTCTACCTAAAAAAAAAAAAAAAGAGAATATATGCAAAAACATTAGATGTCATTTAGACTCTAAAATTTATGAACTGAAGAGAGTGAGATTTGAACCAGCCTTAGGAGCTTAGTTTTTATTTGTACTCTGTTCTCAAAGAGGACCATGACTTCACAAAGGTGATGCCATGACCTGCAAATCACAAGCTTCACTTTCTTCTCCGAAGCCATCTAATAAAAGATGATCCAGTGATAAGATCTATATAGATCGGGACAACCAGAGATGGCCCTGGATGCAATGGGAAACCTTGACCTTTTTCAAACTGAGGTTTCAATGCGACTGAGGCAAGTCCCGCTTCAGTGATTAAGGCTAGGTAATAAATGAAGCAGAGGAAAAAAAAAAAAAACACAGGGAAAGGAATGAAAACAAATAAATTCACACTGAACCAATCAGGGCCCAAAGCAGATGGGGAGAATTTTAGCAAGTGTTAGTTGGGGGAGGGCATTCCAGATATAGGAAACAGATTCAGATGTGTTAAGTAAGAGATGACAATAAGTAATACATTTTGGCTATAGTTAAGGAGTACAAAGTCAAGAAAAGAAAGTTTAGTGGAAGATTCTGAATAAATTCAACAATTATTAAGTACCTCTTGTACATGAGGACAATGTCTTACAGTGTTTTGGGAATAGGAAAAAGGAGAGATCAAATATACACAAACCAGTTCCAGGCACTGAGCTAAGCGCTGGGGATGAAAAATACAGTCCCTTTATTCAAGGATCTCATATTCTACTAGAGGAGATAACAAGCAAAGAACTATATGAAGACAGGCTCAGAGGGAAGATATTTTTATCTTAAGGAGACATACGTATATTGGAAATGATGTGAACACAGAAACAAGACAACAGACTGGATATGTAAAATGGCAAAGAAGAATGATATAGCCAAGGTCAATCTTCCAGGATGGACCTAACAGAATTAAGACCAGAGGCAAGGCAAAGGAGTTTGGATTTTGACAGGAAATTAGTGAACTTTTTAAATTAGAGGAATGAATGATTAAGGTTTTGAATTAAGAAGATTAATCTGCCAACAATGCAAAACTGATTGCGATTGTTGGTTGAGACAGTTTGGAGATAGGAAGAATTATTAAGAAGCCATTATAATGGTGCAGGTGAAAGTTAATGCTAGTCTGAAGGAGAATGGCAGAAAGAATAAAACAGATGAAAAGATAGAATTTGAGAATGTATTAATGATAAATGAAATAATGAAACTTAATATGAGAGACAAAGAAGAGGAAGGAACCAAAGATGACAATCATGGATGATGAAAAAAGTCACAGCACACAAAAGGGAATGCAGAAAAATAAACAAGCTTATAGTACTCCCTTTTCCCTTCCTTCAGGCATTTTTATTAGCTGTGAGACCCTAGACAAATCCTTTAATGTCAGCCTCACTGTCTCCATTTGTAAAAAGAGAATAACAGCACTCACGTGACAGGGTTGTTGTAAGGATCAAAGGAGGTAACATGTGGATAGCATTTTGCAAATTATAAAGTACTATATAAATACTAGCTACTATTAGAATTATCTCCCTCTACTTGCAACTGGCTGAAAATTGATTAAACCTAAATCTGTAACCAAATGTGAAATATCATCTTATTTTGTGCCATTTCCCTATCTAACAAAGATTTTTCTGGGTCACAAAGAAATTAGATTCATATTTTCTATTTCTATACAGCTTAAGATACTACTGTTATAGTGACAGCAAATCTAATCTTAGAAAATCCCTTTGATACCAGTTTCTGAAGAGTACATTCTACTTCCCAATTTTCTACATCTTAAATAATTTCCTTAAAATTTCATTTTAACATAATTTACCTTGGACTTACAGATTCTCTCTTAATAAAACAATGTAGAAAAAAATTTATATTACCATGCTTTCCTGATTTTGTGCAGCAGCCTTTAGAAGGGAATACACTCTCTAGGGAACGGATACAAACCAGAGCAAAAACAATCCTGTGTAAAGTACTAGTAAGAAAGCCAGCAGGTCTAGACAATATAATCCACATTAAAAAAAATATATATATATATATTTTCTCAGTGGTCCAGAAATGATTCACATAAAGTAGTACTTACCTGATCTTTCACACTGTCACCAGTAAACATATACTTCATATGATATAAAAAATCACAGATGGGATCCATGTAGTGTAAGTGGGTGCTACACTGGTCTACATTCAGAAGCATATCATAAAACGCAACTCCAATCTGTTTGATAAACAAAAATTAGCCAATAAAATGGGCTTGAATTATCTGACAGATCTATTTTTTCAGATTTATTCTATTTATTTAGATCAATTACAGAATAAGTGTCCAAGACAAAAAATACATGTTTTAAAATGTCTGTGTTCTAGTGAGAGTTGAATCAATACTTTAATAATTCAGCATCTATGATTTCCTCAACATAGAAAACTACTTCAAACGGAACAGATCACTACCCATCCATATATCATTTCATGTGACTTTTACTTATGTTCATCCACAAGGAGTTTAACCTTATGACTGAATGAAGTGTACAAGATTCTTCATTCCAGTAACTTAACTAATACAACTCTTTTTCCAAACTTGATATAACATCTCCTTTCTTAGGCAAAACTATTTACTAACAATATGCTACAGTCTACCCACATGCAATCCATTCCATTTCCTTTTGACTGGGTTGAAACTTTATCCCCGACTGGTAAATAACTGATCATTGTATTTCTACAGAAAAATTTGAAGAAGTCAGCAACATTTCCCTGCCAAGATATAACAAGCTGGAAGGATCATCGAATGGATGTTCCTGCCAACTAGATAATAATGAAGGTAGTGGATTAAGTATAATGACCTCATTTCTAACTTCTGGTTCATATTAATAGTTTCCCATTGTTCCTTAGAGTACATACAAAAAGAGTGAAGACAAAAATCATATTTTACCTCTATCATGCACCGAGTTCTCTCTTGCTGAAATCTTTGTAAAAAAGGTCCTACAAGGTGGTACACATAAAGTAACTGGAATTCAGTCTTTACTATGGGAAGGAGTGCTTCAGTGAGGAACCTGGAATTCAAAGATAAATTAGCAAACATTTATTAAGTGTTTATAATGCACAAGGCACCATGTTCTATATAGGGAAAACTGTATGTGTATGTATGTGTTTACCTGTAAAATATGCAAAACAAGATAATACTGTCAAGGGCAGCACTAGCAGGGAGTGGGAGTAGAAAAACAATATGAAGATTTCGTGCAGAATTTCTGCTTGAGCTGACTCTTGAAGAAAAAAAAGGATTCTGTGCAGCAGGTATTAGAAAAGAGCATCCACTTAAGGCATGTGGACAACTTAAGAGCAAAAGCACTGAAGTAGACTGTCATATGTGAAGTACTAGTAAGAAAGCTGCTGACCCAAATCAGAATGAAGGAGAGAATGACGTTTAATAGAGCTGGAAAACAGCTTTGGGAACAGGTTTAAAAAGGTCTTTAACACCAAAGAGAGTTTATATTTGATCCTAGAAGCAATAAGGAGCCACTGGAACTTACTGAAGAAGATGATTGATATGATGATACTTATCCTTAAAAGAAAAGGGACAATTGTGTAGAATGGTGGAAGCTGAGCACTGAGATGGAGAGTACACTTAGGAAGTTAAGCATGACTGATTGATGAGTACTTCCAGAGCACTGGAAACACCAGGTGGTGTGAAAGTAGAAACATGGACAAAATTTGATGACAGAATGGATAACAGGTAAACGAGGAGTGAAGAATCAAGATCAAAACCAGGGTGACTACAAAAATGGTAGTTCTTTCTAAAAAACACAAGTCTGAAAGAGGAATAGGTTTTGGGGAAAACATCACAAAACCAAAAAACAAAACAATTAGCACTATTTATTAAAAAGAAAATTGGACTTTAAAGTCAAGAGAGCTCTGTATTAGAATCTCAGTTCTAATACTAGCTACCCAAGACCAGATGAATCGGCTCAACTCATTGAAGTCTCAGCATCCTTATCTAAAAAACAGCATTACTAATACTTGACAACTTCAAAGGGAGGTTGTAAGGAAAGCATTTTATATACCTTTAAGGGCAATACAAATACGGACAATTATTTTTAGTTAATGGAGGGAAAAGGGAAATTCCAGGGATCAAGTAAACTCAAATGAATTTCTAATATTTCAGCACATCTAGTACTTTATATAATGAAACTGTGGAAAGAGAACCAAAGGATTAGAAAATACGGAATCATCACTAAAAGAATTATATTCAGTTCTCTTTCTTTCTGTCTCTTGTTATATCTATATAAGAAAAGCTAGATTGATTTGATACCTTTAAAATTCAAAAACACAAATATTTTCAAATATAAAACAAACATGAAAACCCATCTTAATCATCAGAATACTATGTTTGCAGTTAATTAAGCTTTTGTTTTCCCCTACACAAGACGTTTTACTTAATTACTAAGGTACCTAGACCACTTACTTGGGGATGAGAGAAAGTTGTCCAATGCTAGAATGATGCCATACAGCATGTGCCAAAGCCAAAGTGTAGCTGCAGCTCATCTCAGAATAGGACTGGTGACAAGCAGTAAAGTCAAACAGTTGAAATGGGTATCCAACCCATTCAGTCTCAGAAATGAAGCTTGGGCTGTTAATAACACTCACAATTCGATCATGAAGGACAATCCAATATGGCTCCTTAAAAAGAAATACCATCACAAAAGACTTCAGAGCTGGTGTTCTATTCACCGAGGCACCTAGCTGCACCCGAAAATACCTTTTGAAAAACTATCCTAGTTGGTCCCTAATACAATATCACATCTTTCTATCATAAAAATTCCATCCACAATATCACGAGGTAATGGATTAAGGAATACCATGATTTTTTTTATGTTGAAATATATGTTAGATCCAATGTATATACATTTATAGTTATCTTGTTGCACAAGAAAAATCAGATCAAGATGGAAGAAAAATAAAAACTGAAAAAGAAAACAAAACGCAAGAAATAACGACAGAGAGAGTGAGAATGCTATGTTATGTTCCAAACTCAGTTCCTATGGTCCTCTCTCTGAGTGTAGATGGCTCTCTATCACTGCACAAGAAGAATTGGTTTGAATCATTTCAGTGTTGAAGAGATCCATGCCCATCATAATTGATCATTGAAATAACATGATTTTTAAAGAATCAAAATTGTGGGTGACCCAAAAAAGCAAAAGAGAGGTACAGTATTGGATATCAATAGGCTACAGCAGATCCCCAATAATGACTTCTGATGAAAAATACAAAATAACATATAACAAAGATATAATTGGAAAAGGATATGGGATAATCATGTAGTGAAAATGAGAAAAGCCTAGAGTGCTATACTGGTTCTAAAAAATGAAGCAGAAAAGCACCTGACATTTGGTTAGTTGTTAAAAGTGCTATCCCCACCTCTGTTTTTAGAGAAAGAATGTAGTAGGAAAAATTCTGGACTTGGAATTAAAAGAGATCTGTCTATCTAATCTATGATTTTTATGCTCACTACCTGGGTGACCATGGATAGTCATTTACCTTTCTAAACCTCAATCCTTTTATCTGTAACATGGAAATAATGACAGCACTTGAATTTTTTTGTTAATTTTAAGTATCAGTGTTATATACATGATACAGTCCTTCCAAAGTAAGCTCCTTCAGAACAAGAACTGTGTGATTTTTCTTTCTTTTTCTTTTTTCTTTTTTTTTTGCTTACACAGGTACAATTATGTAAAACATTTCCGTATTAGTTATTTTGTATAAGACTCAAATAAAAGAAAAAAATGCAAAATAGGATACTTCATTTAGTCTATATTCACGCAGTTTTTTCCTCTGGAAGCAGATAACATTCTCTGGGATTGTTCTGGAGCACTGCACTGCTCCTATCCTTCATTACAATAACTAAGTCATTCACAATGCTTCATTGAACAATATTGCTGTTGCTATGTACAATGTTCTCTTGGTTCTGTTCACTTTACATGCATCAGTTCATCTAAGTTTTTCCAGGTTTTTCTGAAATCATCCTACTTATCATCTAGTACAGCACAGTGGTTTTTTCATCACAGCTATATACCACAGCCTGTTTAGACATTCCCCAACTGATGGGCATCCTTATGATTTCCAGTTCTTAGTCACTACAAAAAAGAACTGCTATAAGTAATTTTGTACAAAATAATTTTGCACAAAATAATTTTGCACAAAATAATCTTTTCTCTTTTTTTTGGATGTCTTTGGGATATAGAACTAACACTGATATTGCTGGATAGAAATACAAAATAACATACAACAGTTTTGTAGCCCTGTGGACATTGTTTCAAATTGCTCTTCAAAATAGCTGGGTCACTTCACAACTCCACTAACAGTACACTACTGTCCCAGTTTTCCTACATTCCCTTCAACATCCAACTTTTCCCTTTTTTGTCATATTAGTTACCCTGATAAGGGTGAAGTAGTATCTCAGAAGTGTTATAATTTGCTTTTCTTCAATAGTGATTTAGAACATTTTTTCATATAACTATAGATAGCTTTGATTTCTTTGTATGAAAACTGCCTGTTTATATTTGTTGATCACTTATCAGTTGGGGAATGACATATTTTTATAAATTTGACTCAGTTTCACGTATATTTGAAAAATGATACCTTTATCAGAGATACTTGTTGCAAATATTCTCTTCTTCCAACTTATCTGCTTTCCTCATAATTTTAGTTGCATTGGTTTTGTTACTGCAAAAACCTTTTTAATTTTATATAATCAATATTATCTATTTTACATTTTATAGTGCTCTACATCTTCTTTGGTTCTAAATCCTTCCCTTATCCATGAATCTGAAAGATAAACCATTCTATTTTGTTTTAATTATGGTTATCACCTTTTATGTGTAAATCATGTACCCATTTTGACCTTAACTTGGCATAAGGTGTGGATTTGTTCGTCTATACAATTTCTGTCCTACTATTTTTCAGTTTTCTTAGCAGTTTTTGTAAGTAAAGAATTTATGTTCCAAAAGTTTAGATCTTTGGGTTTATCATGTACTATGTTACTACTGTCATTAACTATAATGAAATTTGTACCTAATCTGTTCCACTGATCTACCATTCTATTTCCTAGCCAGTGCTAGATTATTTTGATAATTACCACTTTATAATACAGTTTGAGATCTGGTATGGCTAGACTACCTTCTTTCGCATTTTTTTTTCTCATCGATTCCCTCGATATCCTTGAGCTTTTGTTCTTCCAGATGAATTTTGTTATGATTCTTTGTAGTTCTATAAAATAATTTTTGATAGTTTAATTGGTATGGCACTGAATGAATAGATTAAGTAAAATTCTTATTTTTATTATATTGGCTCAGCCTACCCATTAGCAAATAATATTTTCCCAATCATTTCGGTCTGATTTTGTATGAAAAATACATTACAGTTGTGTTCATACAGGTTCTGGTTTGTCTTGGCAGACAGAAAATCCCAAGTGTTCATAGTTATTTTAAATGGAATTTCTCATATCTTCTTGCTGAACTTTACTGGTATTGTACAGAAATGCTAATGAATTATTTGGGTTTATTTTGTATTTTGCAACTTCTCATTTTTCTTTATATCTCTAATATCTAGCATGATCTCTTATCATCACAGTGGATACTTAATAAATTATGAAATAGAATTCAGTTAAAATATTCTGCAAACTCTAAAGGACTATAAGTATAACAGTATGATGCAGAGTGTGCTAGGCTTTTTCTCAGGAAGGCCTCTGATAAATACATACACACTAGCTATGTCAACATGGTCAAGTCACTAAATCTCTCTAATTAAAAATGAATTTTAATTCATTAAAATTAAAAGCTCTCGACCAGTTGCTGAGTTGAACTAGGAGAATGTTTCAATGAGGGGAGTTCCCTAAACTCCAGAAAGTATTAAGAGACCCTTCCCACAATCCTGACTACTCAGCATACTCCATCTATCTCACCTGGAGTGATAGGTATCTTTCAGGTGTGGTAACTGTTATTAAGCCCATTAAAGCCCACATCCCTTTATTAACCCTTCTCATCTCAGATTAGATTTAAGAAAAAGAATGCTGAAGACTTGTAGGGAAATTTGAATTTTGCCCCACCTGGTAGAAGGGTAGGTGGGTGGAGGGAAGGGCACAACTGCAATAGGGGCACCCATACCCTGCCCAACAGCTCCCCAACCCCAGCACCTACAAATATGTGGGAGGGGGGTAAGAGCAGGGAGTGAGAAGATATCAAGATTATTTTGTGTAATGTGATGGCAAACTGAAAATCAATTATTGCTGCTCTTGAATTGGATCAATAAGCAAAATTTGTTTAATAATTATGCTAAGGATTGTGACTGAAGTTATGAGTAGAATGAGCTGTTTTATTGGCAACTTTTTCTTAGAAGTGGCCCATCCAATCATGAAATCTGATGATTTATTTTTTTTTTGATGGAAAAGATTATCAGGAAGCACTTAACATAAAATTTAACTAATAAAGGTAATCTATGACTCTGGGATTGTATTTGTTGAAAAGAAGTAGTAATTTTGTACAAACAGAAGTATGGTAATCTTAGCAAATCTCAAAAAGGAGATAGAAAGCATGAATAAGCATATCAGTGGTTTTATAGTACTTAGTACCATAGTACTAAGTATAGGTACTTATATAACATAAGCATAAATATAAAGTCCTCCATGGGATTAAGGTCTAAATGATTAAAATCTCACACTAAGTTATAAGAGAGACAACCAAAAGCATTACTTCTAAAGTGCATAAGTTTTTCAAAGCTTTTCCCTCACAACTATTTTTGGGGGATGATTAACACATTTTACAGAAGAAATTGAAACTCATAATGACAGTAAAACTTGTTCAGGCTCAAAAACTAAGCAGATGATAAAGCCATAATTCAAGAACAGATCTACCATCCTCAAGTCCAATTCTCTTTTTCCATATCACACTTCTCCCAACAGTGGGAAGTGGCAGGGAAAAAGTATACATACCAAGGCAGCTAGGTGGTACAGTGGATAAAACACCAGCCCTGAAGTCAGGAGGACCTGAGTTTAAATCTGGCCTCGACACTTAATACTTCCTAGCTGTGTGACCCTGGGCAAGTCACTAAACCCCAATTGCCTCAGCAAAAAAAATAAACACACACACACACACACACACACACACACACACACACACACACACACTAAATAACTGATCATTCACAAGGTAGAGGAAGGAACAACAACAACAAAAAAGCTAAGATTTCCAATTTAGTTTTCTAGGAGGCAAATATATCATAGGGTTTGGAAGACCTAGGACTAAGAGTACAATTTGTTCAAAAGGCATTAAAGGGAATAGAAGGATGGGGACAGATCAAGTAGTAGTCTGAAGGGGTGATGAGACATAATCACTATTAAAATAATATTTCTTGGTCTTTCAAGATGTATTAAAAAATTCTAATTTGGTTCTTATCTTTTTTCATGTGTCATTATGTTTTGAGTATGATGTCCTGACTCCATTTTTCCCCAAGTCCTGTGGCGTAGGGCTTATTGCACAATTTTGCATAGCTCAGTAATTTCAAGAACACATCTCACATCATGATAAAAATGACTATACACAATAAATTGGAGATGATAAAGAAAGGGAGGAAATATTACAGGAAGCACCTATAATATTCAGATCACCTAGAAAAAAGAAACGGATGAAAATGTGGAAAACAGATCCTGATTCTGGAACAGAATCATGGCCTGGATATCTACTGAAAAGATTTCTGGCAAAAGCAGAGCAGATAAATGATTTGTCTTTATAACACTTTTATCCTTCACAAAGAGAAGGAAGCAAAATAAGAAGCTATTACAAAAGAAGCTATGAGAGGGCTATGGACTAAAAGTACTCCGTCTTAGAATTTGTGTGAGAGAATAAATGAGACTTGATGTGACATACAACTAAGATTCTGGGAGAATAAACTATAAGATTCAGAAAAAGGATGGATAAGACATTATGGAAGGGTGAAATTATGAAGATATCAGAGTAACAATTTCAAGAAGAAAAGATACAAAAATTCGTATGATTCTGTACAGTGTTATTGGAAGTTTTAAAGATCAAAGGAAACTAAGATTAGAGTATTATAAAGACAAGAACAAGAGACCTTTTGGCTATTCTGGTAAAGAGGAGAATAGATCAAAGAAGAGTTTAGAACTCTGTAAGGATCAGCTACAGAGAAGCACACCTGATCAATTCTAACTTTGTTTTCCTTCTTCAAAAGAGAGAATCAGATGAAGCTATGTGATGCCATGGATAGAACACTGGCCCTAAAGTCAGGAGGACTTAAATTCAAACTTGGCCTCAGATACTTACTAGTGACTCTGGGCATGTCACTTAACTTCAGCTGCTGAGAGAGACAGGCAGAGACAGAGAGTGAGAACAAACTGAAAAGGATGGGAACAAAAATGGCTAAAAGAGAACTGAAACATAAATTAAAGCAATAGAAGAGTACCTAGTAGCCCTTGACTGAATTTAAGTCACTAGACTCAACTCTCCTATACACCAATATCCTGACAGAAATAGTAAATGTAATTGCTTAGGCCTGTAATCTTTTAAAGATCATGAAAAATAAAAGAAGTACCACAGGATTATGAAAAGGTGAACTGGTGGTTTTGGGAAATAAGAGGTTTCCCTCACTAAGTCTTTTAAATAAAGGTGAAGATAATCATTGTCGGATATTTTGTACAGGGGTGCTTGTTTCAAGTACAAGTAGTGCTTGATATCCTTTTGACTTTCTAATCTATCTCACTATTAAGTACCAATTAAAAACATTAACTCACTGGTAACGCAGTGATGATCAATCCAATTGCATTCATCCAAGCAGTAATATTCTCTCTTCGTACTAAAGGCTGACTGGATGCAAAAGAAAAGAAAAAAGTAATTTTTCAGCTATGGAACATTTCAAATTTGGAGAATAACATAACTAATCAAAATGAGATTATTTTATTTGATTAAAATTTCCTTTTTTGGTATATAGTTTGATAGAACTATCTGAGTAGAAAAACAATTGTGACCATTTCTTACACATTTTCCCCTAGCATTAATATATCCATTTGATGATAATTATTATAAAGGAAGACTAGAGAAACAACGACTTGGGGACTATATGTTAATAGTACTAATAAATCAGAAATGCAGAAGACTACACAAAATGTTATTTTATTTAGAACATCTTGTGCTTATTGACCCATAAGACAACTTACATACCTTTTCAGGACAACATTTAGAAGGGCATTCCCCACATCCTTTCCTGGAACATCCAAAGCCATTAACTCCACACATGTAACATGAAGAGCATGGGCAGCTGGATTGGGAAACTCATTGAATCTCCAGTCACAGTTTGGAAATGGCCCAGGAGATTTACCAGCCATAGGTGTGATCAATCAAGGCAATAATATTGGAACCCAGTTTGGTAAAATTCAGAAAATGTGCTTTATACACATAGACAACATATTAGGTCTATCTTTAAAAATAAAAAATAAAAAATATTAAGTCTGTTCAATATTAAGGCAAAGGGGTTAAGAGAGTTGGCTTTAGAACAATGGTACCTAAATGGAATTCTGGCTTGGCCACATACAATTTATGATTTGCCATAAATCACAATGTCTCTGGGTCTATTTCTTAATAGATAATATTAAATGGGGGACACACACTGAAAATAGAAGTGGATGAAAAAATCCACACATATTAACTTCTCCAAATCAACTTAAAGGAATTCTGGCATAGTATTAGTCTCATTTATAATGGTACAGATAAAGAGATTAATCTAAGTACAGCATTTTTTCTTAGCAACTCCATTATTTTCTAATGCTCTCAGATGAAAACTCAAAAATCTATATAGGAGCAGTGAGGTGGCATGGTGGATAGAGGACTATCCTGAAGTCAGGGAAGATTTAAGTTCAAATTCTGCCTCAGATATGTATTAGCTGTGTTTTCCTGGGTAATTCATTTAACCCTAATTGCCTTGAAGAAGAAGAAAAATCTATATAACACAATAGCTCATTATTCTATTCCCTGGTACTAAACAATATGACCAATATAATTTAGAATGACAATATTTAGAAATAAAAATAAACTGAATGAATAAAGCTAAAAATTTCTTTCAAATAAATATTTTTCTAGCATGGATTTAATATTATTTTCCAGAGGATATTACCTTATCAGATTTTCAAAAGGAATTCAAACACAGAAAAGATAGGCAAATTACTTTAGAAATCCATATTTTAAGAATAAGTAAAAATATCTTCTTGAAAAAAGGGAAAGGCCTTTTTTACTGAAAACACACACACACATACATATACACCTTGAAAAAGGATATTATCGACTAGTCTGCCAATAAGTCTGCAATAATAAGAGTCCTCTGGGATCCAAGGGTTCTCTTCTCGTGTATTCATAGCATTTTTGATATATGTATCACTTAAACACCAGCCCTGTGGCCGATTATCTTTTAGTGAGCCAATGATAGCATGGACAAGCTTCCGTTTGAGGGTTGGGCGCTCTCTTAGATGCATCTCATAGTAATGCAGGGTATTATACAAGTAAGTTACTGGACGGTCTGCCAACAAAGAAAAATGTGATCACAGCAGTTGATGATTAATGATGAGAAAAAGTTAATTGTTCTGCTTAAGACGGCTCTCTGAAAAAAGAATTGAGAAGCAGATGAAAACAATCTCTGAAAATTAAAAAAAAAAGCATAATAATGAATGGTTTTTAATCATAAGGAAAAGCATTATGTACCAATGAAGAAGTGGGGGAGGGAGAACAAGATTGAAATATCTATTTCATAAGGATGCTAACATCCATATATTTTCAAATAATTTGTTCCAGTACTCATGAATTGAAAACCAACCCCTCCTCTAAAACTGTTAGGTGAAATATTTGCCCATTACCACAAAAAGGGATCAATTTACTAAATTAAAGCTCAAATTTCTGCTTGGTTATACTTGGCCTGCAGAATTTATGGACTCAGAGAAAGGGCAAAAGATTGCACCTGTAATTCACTGGTAGAGGAAGCACTCTCTACCCATGCAGGTTGGCACCTTCTCTGTAGCTTATTTTGAGAGATTAAGGGAATTGCCTGAGATAACAATCTGGGTCAGAGGCGAGGCTTGAGCCCAAGAATTCCTGGCTCCAAGGTCAGCTCTTTATTCACTATGAAACACTTTATCTTACTATGGAACTAATAAAATACAATTTACAAATAAAAAGAGCTCACCATGAAACTTGTATAAGCCTCCCAAGTGATCTAGAAGAGTCTCCAGTGATTTGGATACTGGCAGCAATTCCAAAAATCTGTGGATAACTATATCAAATACAGGCAGGAATCGGAGACACACATTTCCAAAGTAGATTGGAAGATAGGGAAGCTGGATCTGCACAGGAGGATTGACCTGTTCTGCTAGGCCCTCAAAATACAGCTTCTCAGGATATTTCTGTGGGAAGTGAATAGATGCTCAAGTTTTTCTCTTTTAGAAAGGACTGAATAAACTCAAACTCAAATACATTACAATAATGTTTGTTTAAGTATTTCAGTTTAAGTGAGAATTTTTAGTTTTATTCAATTATCTAGAGTTTATTTTTAAAGCCCTCTGTAATCTGATTTCTAAAATATACATATATAATATACATTTCAAATAGACCACATGCAAATAATATTACATACGTACATACACACACACACACACACACACACACACACACACACACACATATGATAAATAAATTTGAAATGTTGGCTCATACTTTGATCTTAAAAGTCTATTAAAACAGATAAACTCTCAACATTCTTCAAGGTATATAATGGAACCAAACAGCAAAGAACATCATTACTGTTTGTAAAATGATAAATCTGAAACTTTCATTTAAATGAAAAATAACATTGATTAAAAGGTACCTTGTGATAATTCATATGCTTGGTATGCCAGTCATTCTGCAGCCAGTGCTCTGGAGAGTTCTCTTTCACAAAATCACTTACTCGATTTCTAAAATCATTTGGCTTCAGCAACAGCAATTGAATTATGAAATAACAAACCTGAGCTTCATTTCCTTCATGACTACGCATGGCCTTTGATGAATCAAAGAAAAAAAATGACCAAAGGAAGACATCCAAATATAATCACTTAAAAACTCAAATAACAGAGAAATAAATTTAAAATATTCAGGCCACTGATAGGAAAATTTTTTTTCTGGAATAGTCAATACAATAAAAAACCCTCCTTTTATTTATGTGTATGTAGCTATATTTTTCTATATGTATATAGTAACTAGAATTGTTCTCAACTAAAAATTAAAGTATTAGGGAGCTATCTTGATGAATACAACCCATCAAAATTAGTAGTATTTATTTTTCATGCAATGTACTGACATTAAGCTTTCATTTCAACTCTGCTGATTTTACTTGCAACAGTAATTGTAGCAAACCCTTTCTTATCTAGATAATGCTAAAGCAAAAAAAAACAAAAAAAAACAAAAAACAAAACAAAAACAAAGAATCAGTCTAAATTAGCCTGTTAAACAGTTGTACTTTTTTAAAAATTTAATTTTTTTAGTTGTATTTTCTAAGCTTTTGAGTCCTTTCTATCTCCTACCTCCTTAGATGTCTAGTTCTTAAGACTAAATTCACTTCCCACTAATTCAACCTGCACTTAAAAAAATTGGCCTTCTTAAGTTATGAATCTGATTATTTTCTTGCTACACAAAAATAAATAAATAAATAAAAACTTTCAAAAGTGTCTTATCATTTTTCAAATAAAGCTCAAAATTCAAGGATTCCCAACCTGGTAGTATCAAGATACATATCATCCCCCCATCCCTTATGTAAACTATATGTTTCAGCCAAACGACTAAGATCACTGAACAGTCTACGTTTTCTTCCACCTCTGTGCCTTTTCCCATGACACTTACTGACTAGAATGAATTCTACTTCCTTCTATATTTGTTAAGAGTTAGTCCAGATATCACGAAATAATCTCTGTACGAAGCATTCTTTCTTGATGGATTCTTACAGCACTGTGTATCCTTGTCATAATATTGTTTACATATTGATTATATAGCATTACATCATAATATGTCACATCTCATTTCATCTCTCCTAAGATGGTAAGCTCCCTAAAAGTATGGGCTTTTTCATGTTGTACTCTTTTTAGTGCCTGCAACAGTTCCTTATTGTAGGAGATCAATAAATACTTGCTGGATGAATGACTGAAAAAATACTGCCATATATCTATTTTTTTTTAAAAAGTCAACCAAGGTTGATTAAACATCTATTATAATTATGTGAGGAAAGATTGTAGATAGGCCCTTAAGAAACAAATGCAAAAAGGGAATACAGTCCCTACAATAAGAAGCTTACAAAGAACTGAGAGGCTACAAATATGAACACAAATTGTACAAGGAAATATGTTATAAGGAATGGCATTCTTGAGAATGAGAAATGATGTAACTGGAAGAGAAGGTAATATAAAAACAGAAGTAAACAACATTTTTAAAAGGAAATTTAGGAAGAATGCAAGACTACAGAAAAAGGAGGAATCAGGGAAAGCTTCCTGGAGGAGATATTACCTGAAACAAGTCTAAAAGAAAGATGAAGACAAAGACTTGGATAGAAATGAGGAAAGTATACATTCTAAGAAAGGAGAACCATTTGTATAAACAAACTTAAGAGAATAAGCAGCACATTCAGGAAACAATTAGTAGCCTGGTTTAGCTAAAACATGGACAATAAAAGACAATACTCTAAAATAAGGATGAAAAGTTAGATGGAAGTCAGATCATAGAGGAATTTGTATTTTTTCCTAGACATGATAAGGAGAAAGAGACGAAAGAGAAGGCTCTTATATTCCTCTTATCCTTTCATCCCATTTCATTTCTTCCCTAATCCTAACTCTTTTCTTTTCTTTCCTTTTCATCCATCCATCCATCCCTCTATCTTTATTTCCAGGTAAGCAATCCAGGTAAAATATTCAGTGAAGATGCTAACAGATCACCCAGAAAATATTCAGAATTGACACAAGGATCAAGAGAAGGATTTGAACTGCATCTACAAATATGGAAGTCATCTGTGCAGAGATAATAATTGAACCTATAAAGATAAATTAGATCAGTAAGGGAAAGAGAATAGTAGAGAGAAAAGAGGTCGTAGGACAAAACCTTTGTGGACATCAGTACTAAAAAGTAGCATTTGGATAACCATTCATCAAAGAAAGAGTAAGACATAGAGAAGAAGAACCAGGACAGAACAGTGTCACAAAAGCTGAGAGAGAAGACAATATTTAAGAGTTGTGGTCAGTAGTATTAGAACCCAAAAAGATGAAAGATGAGGACTGAGAAAAGGTCATCTAATTTAACAAGCTGGTTTCCACTGAATAGTGGGATTGTAACTAGTCTCCAAAGGGTTGAGCAATAAATAGATGATGAGGTGGAGGCATGAAGGTCTGTTGTTTTTTGGAATTTAGGCAGTGAAAGGGAAGAGAGATATAGAGGGATTCTATGAAGGATTGGCAATGTCAAGTAAAGGGCTCTTTTTAAGGATGTGGTAGACATGAACATATTTCTTGACAACAGGGAAAGCATTAATACCCAGGGGAAAAATGAAGATAAGAATATGAGAAGAAAAGGTTAATGGAGGCAAAGTCATAGAGAAAATGGGGATAAGGTGGGATTTGAGGTTACAGGTTAAGTCATTAGTCTTGGCAAGGAAATCAACTGCCTTTTTTTTTTTTTTTTTTTTTGAGACAAGACTATAGGGAAGTACAGAAACATAACAGGTAGGGGCAGTTAAGTAGCACAATGGATAGAGCACCAGCCCTGAAGTCAGGAGGAACTGAGTTTAAATTTGACCTCATCAGACACTTAACACTTCCTGGCTATGTGACCTTGGGCAAGTCACTTAATACCAATTGCTTCAAAAAAAAAAAAAAAAAAAAAGAGAGTAACATAACAGGTAGAGAAGGGGAGATGAGCAAGTTAAAACAGTCTCAATAAAGTAGTGTACAAGTATATTTGTTTCAGAGCGAGTTGTAGAAGAGAAAGGAGATGAGGGTAGCAAATGATTTTAGAATGGTTGCTGAGAAGAGTGGGTTAAAAAAAATTAATAAAGGGAGGACAAAAGGAATGTGAGAAATCACTGAAAACAGGCAGCATGATTCAATACTGAACCTAGTTCTTCAAATATGGCCAACAAACAAAATACAAATTAAAGATAATTAACCTTAGAAGATTTAAGGTTCACTAATCAGTCACCAAAATATGATCACCAATGTTTGGGTAAATTAAAGTCCAATAAATATTATTTATGAATCACTGACAAGGTAGTCAAGAAAGTAAATTCTGGGTCTGCCACCCTAGTCAGATGCTACTTCTCCATTTTCCCAGGAATGCTGGGAGGCGGGGTAGTTTGACTGAATTAATTATGAGATGTTGTAGTGACTAGAAACTTTTACAAAAGTGAATACAATAGTAATAAACAGTAACTTCTTACTGCTACTACCTTTTCATTCACCAGTCAGAAGCTATAAAGATTGGCAAGGAAATAAAATTACCATTGTTTAAATTAATTTTTTAACGTGAAACTTCTGGTTCTTTAGAATGGTAAAGCTAAAGAGTTGCCATCTGTATAGAAGCAGTATTTGATTATGGGGTAAATAATAATAGCTAGCATGTATATAGAACTTGAACAAATATAATTTTTTTGACACGTTATCATTTCACTTCATTCTCATAACATAAAATCTGTGAGAAAGATGCTATTGTCCCTTTGTGTGCGTAAGAAAATTGCCTGGGGTCACACAAGTAGTACTGTAGGCAGAATCTGAACTTTGGGCTTTCTGAATTCTAAGACCAGTGTTCAAACTATCAGAATCTATGCTGATTCAAGGAATAATTCATAGTATCTTCAAGAACAACAAGAGATCTTAGGAATTTATACTTACAAGACAAAGAATTAACCGGTCCAGTGTAACTATGTTGTACTTCCATACCATATCATTGAGGATCTCAATGCATTTGTTGAGTTGCTGACCTCCAGCTGATGTAGAGAACTCATACACCAGGAAATCTGCAAATGTTCTGACATGAGCTACCAAGGCTCTAGCTCCAATTCTCTCCAGTACTCTACAAAAACATAGAGAAACAAATAATGTTACTAATAATACCCAATTGTACACAAAACGGAATACAGTTATAGTAGTTATTCCTATTGATTCACCTATAGCCAATTTGATTAATATGATCTGTTTCCAAGAGCATCTTCCAAAGGAGGCAAAGGAAGAGAGGAGGAGGACTTTGCATAGAGAAGAAGTGAGTAATGATGTCATTTTCATTGGTCATAGACTTCCACTTTCTGTATTCTTCCTCCACATTCTTTTTCAGATTAAAACGACTTTCTTGAGGTACATTATTTTGCTTGAAGAATGCCTGAAGAAAGAGACAAAACTGTAACTATAATTGTGTATAATGGAAAAAACAATGGTTCACTAAATTCTTAATGTGAGAGCTATAACTTAAAAAGATATTTTTTGATAACTGCATTTCAATATGATTGGTTTCTTGGGTAATCCTTTGCAGTAAATTTTATACATTTAAAAACAATATTTTGAGAAGGGATCTATATCCTTCGCCAATCCACAACACAAAAATTGTTAAGAATACATAATCTACATGAAAACTGTTTCTAACTCATTATTCTTCTCTCAATAACACAGCTGAGAAATTGTATAACTTCAGCATCTCTAATTATATCATTTGTATAATCAAGAAATTGAACTAGATGATCTCTCTAAGTGCCTTCATTTCTCCAAGAAAATATGTTCCCATAATGAAATAAGGGGAAAAATCTTTTTTTTTCTCTAAAAGTCAGTTTCTTTTGTTTTAAACTAACTTCTATTTTTTTTCCCATGGCCAAAATGATTAAAAAACAATTACATGGCTGAAAAGGCATTTAGCAAATTAATTTTCCCAATCTCTAGTCTAGGTATGCCTAAATTTTAAGGCTCTTTAAACGATACTCTTTATGTCTTCTGTCCCCAAAACACTACGTAATGTTCTCTGATAATATTTTTTGATTAAAAAAAATTCTTTAATAATATTCTCTGAAATATGAACATATTCTCTCTAAACTTGGTCATGAGTCAGAGTATATCAAAGAGTTGCTTACAAATGACTATAATTACCTTTTATGAACTAAATAGTTTAATTATACCTTTCTTCCTCAGGAATGGGTGTGAACACTAATTCTCATTCACTCTCGTAAGTTAAAATTCTGTTTTAGAGATCCCTTCAATTGCCACTTTTCATTTAGTTCTTTAAGTTTTTTTTTCCCCAGAGTCATTTTTGTTCTTTTTATTTGAAAATCTTAATCTGTTAATTATGATTTAAGAATGTACAAAAGACCAAATTTCTCTCTAAGTGAAAATAACATATGGCTTAGTTGATAAGCAGTATGCAAATATTCATAAATGATTCCACAATATTCTGTAACTATTTATTGGATAATATTTTAGAAAAAAAATTAGTTATTGTGTAGCAGAGAAATATTGGTTTTGATACTAGGAAGACCTAGATTCAAATACAGTTTCTGAGATACACAGGTTATGTGACTGATCAGGCAAGTCATAACCTCTCAGGGACTCAGCAACACTTAAGATTATATAATACTGGAAAGAAAGTTCCATTCTGCAAACTGTAGAGAGTTTCCTCATTGCAATTCCCTATACTATTGAAAAAACAAGTCTGGGAGAAAAGGAAGGAAGGAAGAATACAAACAAAGAAGGAAGGAAGGGAAGAAGGGAAGAAAAGAGAGAGGGAGGAGAAGAAGGAAGCAAAAAAAAAAAAAAACTGGATTTAAAAATTCAAAGTACTTTATTCAATAAAATATTCAAAATTTTTATTCTATAAATAAAAAAATATCATATTCAATAAATTCAATTTATTATTCAAAATAAATATAAAAATATATTTTCCATAAAGAGTAATTCATTACATATTTACCTGCAAAGGAGCTGGAAAGCAGCTAAGAGTATGAGAAGCCCAATTATGAGGTGTAAAGCTCATGATCGTCTGAAGTATATCCTTGCACCAAGTCCCCTGAATTGAATCAGAGCCTGTAAAAAAATCTAAACAGATAGACACTTATAAAATTCAAATCAACTAAAATTTGAGAAACATTTATTAAGTACTTAAGAAATTGTACAAGATGCCAGGAGTAAAAAAGTAAAAGAGTCCCTTCCTGCCCCTCAATGAGTTTATATTCTATTGAGGGGAGTTTGGAACACAAAAAGGCAGACTTAGAATAACAAAGATACAGCTAAGTAAATATAAGAAAAAAAAATATGCAACCTCCCTTCCTACAAGGATCATGATTCTGCATCAGAAGTGGCATTCCACTTGAATCTTGAAAGAAGCTAAAAATTTTAAGAGGCAAGGGTGAGAATGCATTTCAGATGTATATCAGATTGCAGGATAGTCTGAACAGAAATTATTACAATAATTTTGCTGAAGAGGACATGAAGGAGACATGAATTAATTTTGAAAAGACATGATCTGGTGGACAGATCATGAAGGGTCCTAAATGATGAAATGAAGAGTTAGTATGTTATTTTAAAGTTTACAGTTCAGAGATAAGTTCAGCTCAGAGATAATTTTAATAATTTTATTAAAATAGTTTTGAGATATGAAAAAGATGGTAGCCTAATAGGAGGCTACTATGATGGTCCAGATAGTTTAAAACAGAAATCATATAAGTAAAGAAAAGGAACAGATATAGCTAGATTTAACCATCAAAGGATTACATTCCTAAAGAATAAAAAAATATCAGGTTATGACACTAAAAATAGAACATCAAAACCATTTGGTAATTCCTGTGAGTCTTACATTGGAATAAGATAAATTTGTACTTTCTTGATTTAAAGGAGGCACAGAAATAAAAATATAACATGAGTCAATGAAGTAAGAGTTTGTTATGTTTTAGAATCTTTCAGGTCATCAAAAGCAAAACATTTAGGAATAAGAATGATTTTGTTCTTTTATATTAATTTTATCTCTATGGCTTCTCAGAGAAAATATCAACTCAAGTCTTAAATTAGGAGTGTCAATTTCAGTCACAAGTATAATTCTTTCAAAAGTTTCACAGAAGTATTTAAAATTTGCTTCATTTTAATTTCCCTTTTAACTGATGGTAGTGACTTAGTCCCTAGTATTCTAGTGGACTGAAACCATGCTTAATTCATTCAAAGTTTCTAATGGTCAAGGGCAAAAGCTATTTCTTCAAGATAAGGCATAAAAACTTTGTTAGTAAGTCACATAGCTAAAATACATGAGCACAGTTTTCTAAAATATGGTTACCAAATGAGTCTAATTAATTTAAACAAAATTCATTAGTTACCCATGTTTGATTTTCATGAATTATTTCTCTAAAACGTATTAACCAGTATGAAAACTGAAACACAAATTGTGTCCAAGTTAGAACACCCTGATATTTTATACTGTGAAAATAACATGTCAGTAGGTAAGATTTTCAAATTCAAGGATGGTAATTTTTCTGCAGATATGCTTTGAGGGATGCAGTATAATCAAAATAATATTTAATGTACTTTTTTTCTTGAAAAATTTATTATTACCTGTCACATGAGTTGCTCTGGCTAAGGTCAAAATTAAGGCCCGGTTCAATTCTTCAGATTCAGCTGAAAGCACAGTTTTGGGGTCACTAAGGAAACGAGTAAACTGTGGTTGCACTTCAGAGCTGCCAAGTGCTGTTATGAGTCTTAGAGCTGTGCTCTCAACACTGAAAGGGGAAAAAAAGTTATTCAGATTATGACATTTTGGAAAAACTTTATCTACAATTCCAGTTTTATAAGGTATACCAAAAAAATTAACTTTAAAAGTTCTTTAAAAATTAACTTTGATAGTGTAATGATCAACTGTGATAGACTTCTCGGCAAATCACCAATCCAAGCCAATTCCAAGAAAGCTTGGATAGAAAATGTCATCCACATTCAGAAAGAAAGCAATGGAGACTGAATGCAGATTGAAGCATGCTATTTTGGCTTTCTTTCTTTTTGTTTTCTTCCTTTCTTGGGGTTTTCTTTCCTTTTGTCTGATTTTTCTTTCCCAACATGACTCACATGAAAATATGTTAAAAATGAATGTATACATATAACTCTATATCAGATTGCTTGCTTGCTATCATGGGGAGGGGAAAGGAAAGGAAAGGAAAAAGAAAAAAAACATGGAACTTAAAATCTTACAAAAATGAAAGTTGAAAACCATCCTTACTTGCAATTGGGAAAAAAAAATACCATTAAAACAAAAATTAAAAATAAAATATTTCTTTGGAGATATTTAACATAAACATACTGTTCCAGTGTCAGTTTTTCTATCATTTTCCAAAATAAGAAGTTCATGATGCATGCTTCCTGATTTTGCTGACTTCAGTCAAAGCTACTAAGTCTATAGGACACAGAAAGTACAAAATTCTTTTCATTTGGACACATTGTTTTAAAAATAGCAAACATACACTTTCCCCATATCTGTTTTCAGGATAAAGTAACTTACTTGAAGCAAAAAACATTTTTGCTTTTATCAGCCTATAATGCCTTTGATAGAAAACTAGTATTGTAAAGTTTTTAGCACCAGTTCAAAAGTAAAATATTTAATTGAAAGAAAAGCAACTTAATTTAAAAATTTACACTTGCCCCATTTGGCATTTTTTAATTAAAAAACAAATACTCAAAGAGTAGAGAAGAAATTTATGCTAATGCGAAGGAACAGAAAAATATATATACTGATGTAGGCTAAGGACTTTACAATGTAACCAAAAGACAATGGCTTCTTCAACGGCTCACCAGAGATGGAGTTGGTTTTGATTGGTCTGGGAAACAGCAGCTAAAGAATGAAGATGGCTCAGTAGTTGAACTCGATAATGAGGCTGGATGTGGTGCATACGGTAGCTGAACATCTCCAGGAGTGTGTGTAAAATTCCCCAAGCATGAGATTTGAAAACAGTAGGTAAGAGCTGACCTTGTGAAAGGAAATAATAATAAAGATATTTAGAGGAAAGTAAGATTATATAAACATCTTCCCAAAAAGAAATTTTATTTGTGATTCTGTTTTCCTACATTGCTATATAATTCTCTTTGGTTACAAGTACATATTGGGAAACCTTATTCATCTCAATTAGGAGGAAGATCAGTCTGGCAACTTACTTGGGATATTTTTTTTTTAAATGAAGATATACTATTTTCAGGTAAATACAGAAATCAGATTAGTAGAGATAATTGAGAGGACTAATATTTCACACAGGTGGCATAGTAAATGTATATAGCTGGACTCAAAATCGGGATTCCCAAGTTTTAATTTTACAAGAAATACTCATTAATTTTGGGCAAATCAATTAACTGCTCTCAATTCAGTTTCCTCATTTGTAAAATGAAGATATGAGCATCTAACTCATAGGGTTGTTGAAAGGAGCAAATGAAATTCTTAAAAATAAAGAGTACATAAAGTATTTTTACAAACAATAAGGCATATCTAAATGATAGCTTTTATTATTACATCAATTCAATAAACATTTATTAGGACAATATGGCACATTTAAAATGGAGAGATGAAAAACAACAATATTCCTGTTTCATAGGAGCTTTCAAAAAAAATACATTCCTACTGAGGAAGTGATAGGGACAGAGAAGGAATAGAAAGGTCCTAGGAAAGATCTGAGGAGAGAATAGAACCTCAATGGGAATTAACTGTTATCTGCTTCCTTTAACTTTATTATTTTGCTCAAGTATATACATAAGAAAATTTGATCTTTCAACAGATGCAGAAACTTTGTAGTAGCAAGGAACTTGATGTTCTCAGTTGGGGAATGGCTGAATAAGTTATAGTATAGGAATGTAATAGAATATTATTATTCTATAGGAAATGATGGACAGACTAATTCCAGAAAAGCCTGGAAAGACTTATATGAACTGATGCTGAGTGAAATGAGCAGAACCAAGAGAACATTATACGTATTAACAATAAGATTATGTCCAACCATGATGGACATGGCTCTTTTCAACAATGAGGTAATTCAGGTGAATTCCAATAGTCTTGTGATGAAGAGTGTAGGGAATGAATGTGGAGCACAATATAGTATCTTCACCCATTTTTTGTGGTTGTTGTTTGCTTGTTTTTTTTTCTTTTTTTTGATCTGATTTTTCTTGCACAACATGATAAATATGGAAATATGTTTAAAAGAATTGCACCTATTTAACCTATATTAAATTGCATACTGTTTTGGAGAGAGGAAAGTTAAGGGAGGAAAAAAAATTTAGAACACAAAGTTTTAAAAAATTAATGTTAAAAATTAGTATTTGGAAAACAAATACTTTTGAAAAAAAAATAGATGCACAAAAAGCTCTTGATTAAAATACAAAGTCCATTAACTAGTAAAAAAAAAAAAAAAACCCAACAATGCTCAAGAACATGGGAATAAAAGAAGTTTTTCTTAAAATGTTAAGTAAAAAACCATTAGCAAGCATTGGCTGAAATGGGGATAAGCTAGAAGACTTCCCAATAAGACTAATGAATCTAGGATATCCAATATCATAATTATTATTCAGTATTAAACTAGAAATCTATAGCTATAGCAATGAGAAGAAAAAGAAATTGAAAATATTAGAATAGGCAATAAGGAAACAAAACTATCACTCTGCAGATAATATGAGGGCCTACTTAGAAAATCAATTAAAAACTAATTGAAATAATTAACTTTAGCAAAGTTGCAGAAGATGAAATAAATCCACATAAACCATGAGGATTTCTTTATATGGTCAACAAAGCCCAGTATTAAGAATTAGAAAGAGAAATTCCATTTAAAATAACAATAAACAATATAAAATATTTGGGAGACCATCTGCCAAGACAAACCCAGAAACTATATGAACATAATGACAAAACACTTTTCACACATATAAAGACAGAAAGAAAAAAAAAAAAAAAAAAAAAAAAATATATATATATATATATATATATATATATATATATATATATCTGTAAGAACAAAAGGTCAGGAACATAAAGGGAATTAAAGAAAATAAATGAAAAGGAAGGTGGCCAAGCCATACTGGATCTCACACTATTATAAAGTAATAATCATCAAAATAATCTGGTACTAGCTAAGATTTAGATGGATCTGTACAATAGATTAGATACATCATATATAGTAGTAAATGGTTATAATAATCTAGTGTTTGGCAAACCCACAGACCCAAGCTCTTTGGAGAAGAAATCATTATATGATGAAAATTGTTTAGGAAAAATGTAAAGCAGTTTGGCAAAAAACAAGGTATAGACAAATTTCTCAAACCACATACCAAGGTAAAATCAAAATGGGTACATAGTGTAGACATAAAGAATGATCACATAAGCAAATTAGGGAAGTAAAATAATTTACTTATCAAATACAAGAATATGGGAAGAAAATAGGACCAAATAAGAGATAGAGAACATTACAAAATATAAAATGGATAATTTTGATTACATTAAAGTTTTTGCTCAAATAAAATCAATGCAATTGATCAATCAATCAATGCAATGATTGAAATCAAAAAGCTGGGAAACAATTTTTATAATAAGTGTCCCTGATAAAGGCCTCAGTTTTTAAACATATATAGAACTGAATAAATTTATATGAATATTAGTGATTCCCCAATTGATAAATGGTCTAAGGATAAAAACAGGAAGTTTTCAGATGAAGAAATCAAAGTTATCTATGGCCATTTGAAAAAAATATTTTAAATTACTATGGATTACAGAAATGCAAATCAAAACAATTGAGGTATCATCTTATATCTATCAAATTGGCTAACATGATAGAAAAGGAAAATGATAAATATTGGAAGGAATGTGGGAAAATTGTGAACTGATTCAATCATTCTGGAGAGTAAAATGGAACTATGCTGAAAGAGCTATAAAACTAGGCATACCCTCTGCTCCAGCAGAGCCATTACTGGGTTTGCTTACAAAAGAGACCAAAAAAGAGGGGAAAAAACCCATGTGTACAAAAATGTTTATAATCATCAAAATAATCTGGTACTAGCTAAGATTTAGATGGATCTGTACAATAGATTAGATACATCATATATAGTAGTAAATGGTTATAATAATCTAGTGTTTGGCAAACCCACAGACCCAAGCTCTTTGGAGAGCACCAAAGAATTGGAAATTGAGCGGATGTCCATCAATTTGAACAAATTGTACTGGAATACTGTTGTGGTGTAAGAAACGTATTAGTAGAATGATTTCAGAAAAACTTAGAAAAGACTTACACAAACTGTTGCAAAGTGAAGTAAGCAGAACCAGAATACACTAACAATGTTATACAATGACTGATGGTGAATGACTTAAGCTATTCTCTGCAATACAATGATCCAAGACAATTCCAAAAGACTCATGATGAAAAATGCTAAACCCCTTCAGAGAAAGAAGTGATGGTATCTGAATTCAGACTGAAGCATACTATTTTTTATTTTCTTTATTTTTTTCACGGTGGCTTTTTTTAGAGGGAAGAGAGCAAGAAGTTTCTGTCTTTTACAACATGACATGTATATGTAAAATAGATTATGTATGTTTTTCATACACACACACACACACACACACACACACACACACACACACATAAAACCTATGTCAAATTGTTTACTACCTTAGGGAGGGGATAAGGGAGAGAATCTGAAACTCAAGTTTTTTTTTTAAAAGAATAAAATACTAAAAAAAAAAAAAAAAGAAAATTTGCTCTTACTAATAAATCCTTTAATGCCCAAGGATTCTATTTCCATATAAACCAGTAAACGACTGTAGGTTTCTACTAGAGCTGGGGCCAATGCCACACTGGATTTTGCATGTGCCAGTTTTATTACCCTGGTAGCGATGCTGTGAATTAAGCTATGGTAAAAGTAAGAGAGGGGAAAAAGGAAAGTTCAAATTAGATATGACTTGACAATAATAGCTATTTATAAATACAAATTTTAATAAAATTGCAAAGCACTTTTCTCATAATAAATCCATATTATTACTCTTATTTTTCTGGATTAAGAAAAAAAGAGGTTCAAAGGGATTAAAAAATTTGCAAATAATCATTCGACTAATAAATTGCAATGGTATTTTATCTTTTGCCTCCAACTCTTGACAATCCTTCCATTATGTCACTGTTATTCCACTTTCAAACATCTGAATCAATTACTTTTTATTTAACAGTATTCAAGTCAGTAAACTTGATACTAAGTAGTTTTCAATCTTAACCATTTACTAAGTGCTTTTCATGTCAGAAATTGTGCTTCAACAAACTCATGGAAATACTAAATTTGGCAGTTTTCTATTGTGAATCCCAAGAAGACACTGTTTGTATCCTCTTAAGAATTTAATTCTATATCGTACATTAAATGCTTGTTCCAATCAAAGTATAATGCTAATTGCTGATACATAGAAGAAATAAAATTCCTGTCTTTAAAAAGCTTACAAATTAGAAGAAAAGTTAAGGATTTAAGACATGTACGTAAATAAATATGTTAAACTGTAATAAATGCCTAAGGGAGGTTAATGAGAGGGGTATGTGTGTGTATGTGTGTATGTATGTGTGTGTGTGTGTGTGTGTGTGTGTGTGTGTGTGTGAAGAATCAAGATAGCAACATGAAAAAATTGACATCTTAGCTGAGATTTGAAGAATTTCAACAGGTAAAGATGTATAAGGGATCTATTCTAGGCATGGAAGACACTATATGTAAATACATGTTGGGATCAACAAGAGCAGGATGAGATGAGGGAATGGTTTGTAGTATTTTGGAGTGCAAGGCATGTGAAAAAAACCTAAAAAGTAACATGAAGCTCTGTGTGTGTGTGTGTGTGTGTGTGTGTGTGTGTGATAGATAAAGCATATGCATATACAAGGCACAAAGGCAAAAACTTTAAAAAATAGTAAATTGTTGCTATCAACTGAAAATAACATAAGACCCAAATAAATGAAAAAACATACCTCATTTTAGCATGCACTGTAAGGGAATCCAATAGATTCATTGGTAAGGGGGTGATAGATCCTGATGCCATGCAATTAATTCCAGGAAGAGAGATTCTCATATTTCCATTGCCATAAATAGTCTCTACTAGTACTCCCATAGGTAACGTGAAACATTCTGAATTTGTAGAATATGCATTACACAACAAAGCAATCTTATAGTCATTCATCTGTAAATTTTTATTTCGAAGGCTTTGTTGCAAGAACCTATGGATATTAAGTTTAAAATATGAAAAACCTATGAAAATTAAATTAAATAAATATTAAATTAAATAGGAAAATAGATGTAATATCCCACAAAATATAGTTGTAATACATTATAATTTTTTTTTCATTTTTACTCTTTGTTCAAAGAGATAAAAGCTTAGATCCTGAAGGTGCTATGTTTTCCTGTCCCCAAATACAAAACAGCAACACACATACATACACATATCCAGGATTCTAGGTAGATTCTAAATGGAATGTTTATAGATTACACAATTCCTCAAGACTCTCAAAAAATTGAAACAGTGGGAATTCGACCTTGAAATAATATTTAATATAATACTATTTCTGAACATATGAAGAACTGCATATATACATAATGTTTTTTTTTAAATGCACATTATCAGTAAGAGTAGCAAAAATGTTAAATGAGTCAATCAAGAGATAAGTACATAGTGTGTAAAGACTAATATTAGAAAGCAATATTTTGCAAATTAGGCTACCTTATTACTTGTAATCGTAAATAAAACCCTATACTTTAACCAAGACATTATCATAAATGCTACCTAAGGCTTGATTTTTAAAAGGTAATATTTATCAAATTATGAAATATTATCATTATTTGTGAATGCCAATCACTTTATTGAGGCTATAAATTACTAATTTTGAAAGCATTATTGGCATTCTAATAAAGCTGTTAAATCTCTGCTATAGATATTATCTAGTCTTTCAACCATAGCTATAATACACATATTATTACATAAATAGAATCAGTTTCAACAGTAATTCCCAAATTCCACTGATTTCTATATAATTTAAAAAACAACAATATGAAGCTATTGACTTACTCATGGTGAAGTTTTAGGGAGTGAGGTATAGGAATCTGTAGTTTGGAATTATCATTTTGAGCCTTCCTGTTCAGATGTATCCAAATACATGTCATTGCAAAAGCATGGGTTGACTGGGGTTTGTTAATATTTGGCACAGGAATACACTGAAAAAGCATATTTGTATATTATCACACACAAAAAAGAAGCAACATGTTTTAGGTATTCTTACAAATGAGAATCGATTTATAGGATTGGAATATTTTAATCCAACTCCCTTGTTTTTCATATAAGGAAATTGAGAGAGGTTAAATAATATATATTAAGACACAGATGGAACCCATTTTTGGGTTTTCCCTTATAATTCACAAATCCTAAACTCACTTAACAAGAGGAGCATTTATTAAGCTTCTATTGTATATAGATTACACACATTTATATATAACATGTGCTAATCTGGGAGTATAAAGACGATGAAACAGTGCCTCTTCATATATATGAAAAATATTCACTGCAGCAGTTTTAATGACAGGGAAAACTAGAAACAAAGTGTGTACCCAATCAATTACTAAATACATAATAGAATATTCTTAAATAGAATGATAGTAGAATATCATTATGTATTTAACCATTCTTCAACTAATGTGTACATACTTTACTTCCAGCTTGTCCTATCATGCCAAAAGAAAAATATGAAGAATTCAGACAAAAATAGGAAGACTTGCTTGAATGGATGCAAAGTGAAGCGAGCAACATGTTACATTGTTGACCACACCCTTCCTTCTTGTACACTCTCTCCTCTCTGGGTTTTTCTAACTCCCCTGATTATGCAGTTTGAGCACTGCCAATTTATTATTTATAATCTGTCCCGCTAACTGTGAATGTTGTTTGGTCGCAGCCTTCTCGTCTTTATCTATACTCTCTTAGTGACTTCATCAATTTTTATGGATCCATTGTCATTTCTACAAAGGTGATTTCCAAATGTGAATATCTAACTCTAGCTCTCCTGAGTTCTCCCAACATCAACAAATACCTACTGAGCCTTTCTAATTATATGTTCCATGAGTATCTGGACACATCTAAAATGGAATCATCTTTTATCCCATCTCTATCCAATTTATCCTTCTTCCTAATTTCTCATTTTTCCTTATTCCACATATTTATCAGTTGCCAAATCTTGTTGTTTATAACCCCATAATATCTTTCACAGAAATCCTTCTTTACCTCACAAGGTATCACCCTAGTTCAAGGCCCTTTAGATAGGACTACTGCAATAGTCACCTAATTAGTTTCAAGTCTCTCTTCACAACAGCTGCCAAAATAATATTACTAAATATTACTCTTCTATTCAATAAACTTCAATGATTTCCTATAGCAACAGTGAGGTGGAAGAGAGGACAGAATAATTGACTTTGAGATAGTTTAGATCCTGTCTCAGTTACTTATTAACTATGTATCTTCTGGCAATTCAGTTAACTCTTCTCTGTTTAGCTTCTACAGCTTTTTATATTCTGGCTCCTGCCTACTTTTCCAGGCATAATCATACATTATGGTCTTTTGTGCATACTATACTTCAATCAAGCTGTTCTACTTGTTGTTCCTCATAAATAATATTCCATTTCCTATCTCTGTGTCTTTAAATAGGTTGTCTCCCATGCCTGGAAGGCATTCTCCTTTTCACCTCTCTTACCTTCCTTTAAGACATCTCACCCAACTTCTTTTGTGATATTTTCTTACTTTGAGACCTTTCCTGATTTCCTCTAGGTATTAATGCCAGGCCCCTCAACCCAATTATGTTGTAGTTACTGATACTTGTACATGATGCCTTATGCCTGCTCTTCAAAATATAGTCTTTGAAAGCAGGGTTGTTCTATTTTTGTTTCTGCATGCCTAACATAAAAACACAAAGTACTTAATAACACCTGCTTTCTTGATATATATGGAAATGACTGATGACTAAAACAACCAAAAAGGCATCAATAATATCTTTTTTTTTTTTAAAGAAACATGAGAATTTGATGATAAACTTTTGTATCAAAGGTTTTAAGTCTTAGATTCTAGTACTTCCTCTATCATTAAACCAGCTACATGATAACCCTGGGCAAATTACAACTCTTTTATATATTAGTTTTCTCACCTGTAAAAGGACTTTCAAAATCAAGTAGTTCATCAATTCATTTTATAAGAAGAACTTCAATTTCAGAGTTACACAGCTAATAATAATTAGGATTAAAACCCAGGTTTTTTTTACTTTCAGTGTGTATTCTTTCCATTACTGCAATACCATCTTTCTTTAATATAATACTACCTAAACCTTTAATATAAATTCAATTATATTTCTTTCCACTTAATAATCCAACTTACCTCTTTTTCTGGATAAAGAAGATCAAAGAGCTTCATAACAGGGAGAAAATCAGCTAATGCATTTTTCTGAATACTTCCAGAAATAAATTGTAGCAGTACCCACATTAAATGGTCTCTGCCTTTAATAAGACCTCGCCCTGCTAACTGTAAAAGATGATTGGAAACACAGATTAATTTTTGGTTCATCAACACTGATGGGCGCTTCCATTATAAAACAGAAGAATTTTGCCTGCAGAATCTATGCAATATAATTTCTATTCTGAGAAAATTCATGATCTAATTTTAGTATTTGCAAAGTATTTCAATTCTTCAAAGGTCCATCATTTAAACTGGTTTGATGATTTTTAAGATTAAGACACAGATTACTATTTCCATATCTTAGTAGACTGGCTTTTGTGTAATGGCTAAAATAAACATGGTGGTCTCTGGGCAGCCAACTTTGTGGTAATAGAACTTTAAAAAAATCTACTCTAACAGTTATCTTTGCTTGGAATACACATTATCTTATAATAAAATTTATAGGTATAACAATGATAGTTTGTTTTATTACTGAACTTAATATTATCTGAGAGATAGAATCTTAACATACCTTATCAGGTAATGAAAAAGATAAAATGATATGCCAAAGATCATAATGGAGCTGAAACTTAGTTTCAGGATTTCTATTTGTCAACACTAAAACTTTATCATTAAGTTATGTTCTTTGAAATTACAACCCGATTTAAAAAAACAAACACAAATTAACAGTCCTCAATTAAAAAGAAAACTAATACAATACCTTTTGATGAAGAGATAAGACCATGTGAGGAAAACTTGCAAACTGGAAAAGTACAAAAAATATGAGCTGGCTTGAGAGGTGCTGCCACAGAAGCTGACTGGTTCCCCCATCATCAAATTTCTCCTCAGTCTCTGAACGTTCCATGGCATAAACGACCAGATCCACCAACTGGTCCTCCAGCACTGGGCAGCGCTGTTTGTGCTGTAGGACAGAGATTAAATACAGTATTCCAAAAGTTTCTTGGTTAGCTTTAAAAGTAATCAGGTAACAGAAAATATTAAACAGAGGCTGGGAAGCATGAAATGAAGTCTGAACTTGTTAAAAGTTAGGCTGGTTTATTAAAGCTGCACCATGTTATGTCACAGAAGCCAACTTCTTTTCACTAAAAAGCCCTACAATCCTTCCACAAGACCTCCCAAGACTTAAACCCAAGTGGAAAAAAACTGTTTTAAACCCGATTATTGCTTTAGTTCAAAACCCTCTGGAAATTCTTGGGTATTCAAAACAATCAGAATTCACATAAAAATCTAGGTTTTCAAGGCCTTTGGATGGTTTATGATAGGTAAATAAAGCACTGTGAGCCATTTGCTTGACTTAAAAATTAAAAGGTTTGTTTTCTATCTAAATCTTTGATACACCAATTCATGTATATAGGGTCTAAGTCTTTTTATATAAATTACCTAATTTTATTGTATAAAGACATTTTCTGTACATTCAATCAGCCACAATTCTGACTACTCTTCTACCCCTCCAACAATCCTTTGCAAAAGTTTGCTCAGAAAACTGCTAAATGTATGCTTTCCTCTTATAACCCAAACATAATGCAGCTTTAATTTGTAAAACAAAGCAAAAAACTATTTTTTAAAAAAAGAAAAGAACTGAGCTTAAAAACTAAAAATGAAAATGCAATTTCCCTTTCTAGAGGCAAAAAGATTTGTGCTTTGTTTTTCCAAATTGCTTTTGAAAACATACTTAATTAAAAAATATACCCACACATCCACAAAATTTTAGTTGTTCTTGCATTTTCTTAGTAGCCAGGCAGTTGACGTGACAGCCTTTTTTAGTAAATAGAATTGTTAAAGGAGAGATGCTTTTTTCCTATAAAGATGCTATTATTTGCCTTTTGCCATGAAAAAGGGATATGATTTCTCTTATTAAGGAGAAAAGTACAAAAATGGGGATAAATTTGAATAATATACAATGAACAGCATATCCTCTTTTGCATGCTTTTTTGCCAGCTCAAACTTGTAAAGCTACAAATCTAGCTGCACTTTCTTAAGGCATGCAAAAACAGAACAATTAACCAAAACAGTAAGCATCAAGTGCTGTTCCATGTTCTCTCCAAAAACACAATGCCATGATCACAGTTCAATCACGTTACAAGTTTACAAATAGCAATATAAACACCACCAATTGGAAATACAGTACTTTTTCCTCCAAAACTAATCATTATGAAGCAGAGCAAAGTGCAACAGACAACACTACAGACTATTTTGTAATTCAGCATGCAAAACTACTGTGTACAGGGCTTGAAATTCACTAGTTCTGCTAACCACCAACAACCCAAGAAGGGCGTCAAGATGACACAAATTTAGAGTGAAGTCATTCCAAGTATAAAAGAGTCAGAAAATTTTGTGAAAAGAAGTGAAGCCAGGATTTCCAGTAGGAATTTATCATTAATAATTAGTATTTCTTAGGGAGCAGAAACTGACCAATTGGCGATCTATTCTTCCCTCCCCAATGATGTTTCCCCCCATCAATTTGTTACAATAAACAAAGAACTAAATGAAATCTATTTTGAAAACCTGAGCCAAATTTAGAGCTTCTCTTTTAATATCTATGATTTATTTAAACAAAAAATCAGGATAATACTTACCTACCTATTTCTCAGAAGGGTTGTGGTGGTAAAATAGTTAAGGTCAGTAGAATGATTTAAAGAGGAAAGCCAAAATGTTCATTATTACTGTGAATAATAGGATTCTAACAAAGTGAGAAATACTAGGAAATTCAAAGGAAAAGCCAACATGGTCTTCCATTTAATGAATCTAGAATAAAATGAGCCAATACCCAAAGACTTTTTGTGAGGTCAAAGTGCTTGTTAAGCTCTACAAACTTAATATAGTATTTTACATAAGTAAAATATACATTAACTCTTAATTTCTCAGCTTTTACTGATTTAGACTGCAAATGTTTCTGAAAGTTTAAGTATGTTGTTTTGTTATTCTATAAAGCTTCAAGATACAGAGCGCAAAAGACTATATATATAGTCCATGGGTTAAGCAAGAGACTGAATCAAGGAGTGAATTTTATATGTATTTGTCTCTAATCACTTTGTAACTAATATAACACTGTTTAGGCATCAAAATTCACTCATAAAATAGGAATACCAATATTTATCATCTGATAAGTTAGAGAATCTTGAGAAGTATAAGAAATTAAAACTTAAAGCATTTTGAAATCTCTGGATTAAAGTTATCACTTGACTAACAATATTCTACAAGATTCACTAACTTTTTATTTTGTTTCTGAAGCTAGTCATTTCTAAATTTCTGAAGGCCTTAGTAATATTTTAGCTTAAAAATATTTACATAAGTGAAACATTTAAGTGTCAACTATGGGCAAAGCCCTCTGCAGAGTACTGGAAACATGGAGATGCTATGCCATCAATGAACTCAAATTAACTTCACTGAAAGCTAGATGTTAGTAAAGTACATACTTGAATATTTTAACAATTTATAGTAAAGTGGATTCTAACACTAGTATTTTAATTTAGAATTCAACATCTTAAGTTCTATTTTTAACAACTTAAATTTCAGGATATCTGATTTTAAACCTTTAGCTTAAAAAATCAAGTCATAAAAGATTAACAAATGCACCAATACATTCACATTTTTCATCATTCACTGAAATGACTAATAAAAAGTTTACCATTAGCATACAAGTAGTCTTTCTTCTATGTTAATAAGTGGTATCTGGTAATGTTAATATTATAATAGTCCTGTCAATATTCTCATTATGACATTTAAAAGAAAAAAAAAGCAAATTTTTATTCTGGGAAATAGATAATCTTACAAAAAAATCTTAAGATTTATTTTGAGGCTAGAAATGACATTGTTTTATTCACATTAAAAATTAAGTCAAAAACCCTTCTTCCACCATATTTCCCACATTTTTTTTTTCTCTGATCAGGAAAAGAATCAGTCTAATAGATTTATGAAACATAACAAAAAATGTACTCCCCCAGTTCCTATTTATGACTGTGTTGCAAATAGTTAAGGACTGTCTATTAATTGTTAGAAAATGAGACAATAAATTCAAGTGCTATGGTGTGACAGAAAATGACTGCAAGTCAGAAGACCTGACTTTGAGATTAGTCTCTCACTTATTAGCTCTACAAGGAAGAGGAAATCATTTAGCTTTTCTAAGCCTCAATTTCCTGGTGTACAAAGGGGATACTTACATTAACTACATCAGTGTTGTGAAGGAGGCATTTTGCAAGTCACAAATCATATAATCTGAGCCACTTTTATTAAAGCCTCTCACAACAGAAATGCATTTGGTTTTTGCAAGTTTATTTAATACAAATTATTCTTTTATCTACAAATGAGTCCTGACCTCCTATTTGATGCTAAAGTCTACATTACTGATCTTCAGAGTATTGTGTGAACATTTTATCTTTTAAAAAAGTCTTAATTCCTACTGGAAAATGTAAAAAGAAAAGCTCTTGAAAGATATTTAAGCATTAGGTATATTTTTTAAGAGCGGAGAAAGGACAAGAAAGTATAGTATAGTATATAGTATTATATTGCTAAAAGAGGACACTAAACTGACCTAATAAATATTTTAAGTCACTTGGTTCATTGAATGTGTACACTTATTTTCTACTCTATTTTCCAACAGGTAAAAATATATTATTAAAAATTGAGTTAGCATGTTTGCTTTAATCTATTCAGTTTCTACAAAGCATTACTAATGAAGTATAAAATTTTGATGATGCATATAATACAGTAGGACTGATGTGATAAATGTTCTGTCAGCATTTCCATTATAAATTTTTATTTTTTATGGAATTATTTCTTAGTCATAAAATTTTTTTAGGTTGAAACTTGCTATTGAAATGATTAGCCCAGGACTACACTTGCTTTACCAACATTTTTGGACCTGTTTCAAGCAATTTCTGGTTTGAGAAAAGCTATTCTCCCAATGAAAAGTATAGGTGACTTAAGGAAAATCACATGCAGATTAACTATCATATGTATTAAATTAACATTATCCAGGAAACTGAAAAAGGAGGTGAGATGTGACTAAGGCCTACCATAAAAAACTGGGACTTAGGCATTGTTTGACCATCTTTTTAAAGTCCAACAAATACTTACCTCTGTTCAAGGGAAGGTCGACCAATTATTAAATGATTTGTGGTATTTAAAATGTTCAATGGGAATATACAATCAGATAACTATCATACTGTAGTGTGAAATCATTTGAATTGCATGTGTACAAAAGATTGTCCAACAGAGGAAACTTGGTAAAATTTTACTAAGAATAAAAAATTAAAATAATAAAAAGATACTGCTACTAGAGTGAGGTTTGGCATGCAAAGTTTCAACACTGAGCAAGTTTTATGGCCAAGCTATATGTCCTTAAAAATAGGGTTTTATAAATGGAAGCACTGGCACAACCTTCACTATAGTATTGCAAACAGCAACGCTATTTTATATATCCTAGACAATAATGTCTTTTTAAAATAAAAAAGCAGGTTTTTCAACTGGTCTATTTTAATAATATTGGGCTCAAAATTTTTAAACAAAAACAACTGGAACCACTATTTTCCTTAAAATTTCAAAGGTGAAAAGTCCTGGTAATAGACTTGGGACAGTATAAGAGTTTGGTTGATACAGTTAGGCCATAGTGTATTTCCCCCATGACAAGTTAGCTTTCAGAGTAGCTAACTTTTGGAGGAGGCCACTTTTGGCAAAGACTGACACAGAAGAATATTGGTCAAGTAAGTGGGGGCTACCTAAGAACATAACCTTTCTTAGAAAAGCCCCATATTTCCAAAAAAGCCTTCACTGCAGCAATTTACCACTCCAGTTTTAAAGACAGCGTTTCTCTATTAAAGTGTTTCATTAACAAAGCAACAGAAAGATGTTTTATTTTGGGGTATGGCTTTTTCAATCATTAGGAAAGATGAAGGCCACCACAAGTCTATCCACAAGACTAGCTAAAACTGTAGCTTAGCTGTGGAGTTTGAAAAACAAGATGGAGTGGGAAGGGAAAACAGTTCATCAAAAAACGATCGGCTTTAATGAGTAATAACTGTAGTCTTTAAAAAAAAAAGAAAAAAGAAAAAAAAAAAAAAAGAAAAAAAATTAAACACCAAAAAGGAAAAGAAAAAAACCACCAAAAACCAAAGCTATAAAAAAACAACTCTCACATCCCAAGAAGAAATTTTTTTTAGTGGCCCTGGTCTCAGCATGGTCCTGCCAATTTCAAGCCCCGACCATACACGTATTCTCTAAATGGAATCAGTGGCTACAAAGCGGCCAGCGTATCGTTAGTCACAATACAACAGTAAGGTTGTGAACATACCTGAGCAATGTTCAAGGTCTAGAGCATTGGAGGATGGGCAGGACAAGACAGGACAGAACAAAAATAAAGGAAGAAAAAAAGAAAAGACAAAACAGTGACTATGAGGCCAGCCTCAAGGAACCCAGAGTCAGAACAAGCCCTCCCACATGTCAAACTACTTTAAAACAAACACTAAAAAAAGGAAAAAAGAAGAAAGAAAATTCAACTTTCCAATGATGCAATGCTGAAAAATGACAAACAAGGCTGCAAAAACTAAAGACCTGAACGATAGGGGGGGAAAGGCAACAAAAACAAAACACAACACTACAACAGAATGAAAACCATTAAGAACAAAATATTAGGATTAAGTCATGTGTAGGTTTATCTGGCAAAAGGTATACTTGAGGCTGGCCTTATAGAAAAAAAAGCAATGCAAAAAAAAAAATTAACTTTCAAAATATCTACTTTTCAATTTAAACATCTCCAAAGCAATAATAAATGATAGGAACAATAGTGTTCAATAAACCTAATATAATTTTAAATAATAAAGATAACCACTGAATAGTCCTAAACTGTTTTGCTCAGTTAGCTATAGCAAAGAAAAGAGAAAAGAATAGTGCAGACTCTATGCAGAATTTACTAGGTTTACAGCATAGTACAGTACCTGCTTATTTAAACCTAGCATATTGCAGACCATATCTCTGGAATAAGGTTGCTCCAACACATATCTCAATAAAGCAGTCTGAGGTTCGAACAGATCCTTTAAGAAATAAAGAAAATTATTTGCTTCAAGATCAAAATTAGTTTTAACTTAAAGTGATTTGAAAAAAAGTTTAAAATTCTGAAGTATATATATATATGTATATATATATATATATTTGAGTAAGCAATATTTAGTAGTAATTGTATTACATTTATGGTATTGATTACTCATTTTTATAGATTTTTGCCTGACACATCAAAAAAAAAAATCCCATGTTCCTTTCTTATCCAGAATGAATGAAATTCTTAATCATCTTGTGAAAAATTACTATCTGAAATTGTCTTAGTCCCTACTATTCATCCTGCCTGTTTACCTACTAGTCTACTACCTGAAAATACTATCAGAAAAAGGCCTCTGGCATAGAGGCAGCAACAATGCCATACACTTTTTGAATATCTTTTGAGTAATATGGAAATTTAATTACGACATCACTATCTTTAACTATATATGTTGTTAACTATACACACACACACGTAATGCCTGGGCCTCTAAAGATGGCAATTGTACAGAATCTGTCTTATGACTAAAGATTTCTGTATGGACCAAAAGTTCGATTAAATTCAATTTCTTATGGTAACTACATACCTTATCATATGGTAAAAGGCCTTTCAAAGGAAAACGAAGTGTTGTAGGATCCAATTTCCAGGAATTACAAATGGCACCAGAGTTATTTACCACTGGCAGAAGACTACAGCGCCCTGCATGTATTACACAAAATGCATGTGAGTAAATGCATTACTTGGCAAATGCATGGTGCCTCATCTCTGAAGGCCACAAAAATCAAATCTTGTTACAGTAACCTCAAACTGTAACGTATTTACTTGAAAACCATCACACAAAACCTTTTAAGAGAAGTTTTGAAAGTACTCCACAGTCATATTTTTTGATGACTACTACCCTTTGTTTCAGATGTTCAGGTGATACCTTAGGGATTTGATGAAAGATGAGTATCATAACAAATAAACTAAAAAAATTCTGATTCTGTTCTGTTCTTCTGTGTGTAAAAAGGAAGACAATTTAGATACCAATTCTTGTTTTCCACATAGGATTTTTTCTTCCAAACAGGAGAAAAAGTCAATTCAGAGAAACAAAGTGATGGAATACTATTGTGCTATAAGAAACAAGCTCAAATGATCTTAAAAAAACATGGACAGACTTACATGAAATAATGAAGTGAAATGAGTTGTATACAGTAACAGGAATGTTGTTTTTAAGAACAACTTTGAGGGAATAAGTTATTTGGATCATTATAATTATATCAATTAACTACAAAGGACATATGAAGACACTATGCAGTGAGAAAGAACTGATTAAAAAAAGAGTATATATAGAATGATTTTACAAATACATACATATTTGTGTATGTAGTATTATGTAGCTAGTGATAGCCACCTCTTGGGCAAAGAAGCAAGAGGAAGAAAAAAAAAATTTACATGATAACTTTATTATATATTTAACAGGAATTGCAAGTTGGACATAATAGGTTTGCAGTTTCATGTGTGATCTTTTAAAAATTATATTCTTATGGAAATTCTAGTTTTAGTCCATAAATTACCTTTAAAAACATAGAACGCAAGCACCATCAGTACACAAAATATCTTTTTGTTTATGTTTGTATTGCCAGCTCTTACCAGTCTGACATATAGTAACTTTAATAAATGCTTATTGACTGACGAACTATTTAAAAAAAAAAAAGAAAGAAAAGAAACAAACTAAATAGAAACTAAAGAAAAATTCTCTACCAAAATGAACAATCTCTAAGGTAACAATTTTAAATTCTAATACAAGGTCAAACATCAGAGGCAATCTTTGTGCCAAAGTGATCATAATTCACTGAGGAGGTACTGGTACTCTGTCTGGGGTTTAGGGACTGATTTCATTGTGTGACCCTCAGCATGCCACTTCACTTGTTTGGGCTCCCTCATGTATAAAATGGACTACATGACCTCCCAAGTGCTATTAACTCTGCATCAGTAATATTAGGATGGTAATGTTGACAATGTCTGCCCAACTTTTAACTTTTCTGAGAAATTTCTGATACCTGCACGTACAGAAACAGTTCACTGGTTCTAAAACTGATACTGATGAAGAAACATGGTTCAAAGAACACAGCACACTAAGAGGCAGAAAATGTGGGTTCAAATCAGTTTTTAACTGTTATCACATATCTTCCTCATCTGAAAATGGGAAAATAGCACTTTTTATCTTACTAGGATATAAGGATTATTTCCATACTAGATACTGTCTACTAAATGATGACTGAGGGAAAGAGAAAGCAGGTTGTGGGAGAAAGACAGTAAGTTAAGCTAAGGATGTAATGGAAAAAAATTAACAGAAAAGAAAAGTAATCAGTCTTCAAATGTGGAAAATTACATATCACCTATCAATTTACACTTAACTGCTTTTCTATTACTCTCACTTTAACTTTATGAATGCATAAAAGAGTAAGAGACTCAAACTGAAACAGAAGTATATGACAGACATTTCAGCCCTCATCTGCATGCATCCTAATAAATATTTAACCTGAGTGACAAAAGCTTAAGCAGGCATGTCATTTCTGCATCTGGTGCATATTTGGAAGATTGCTGGCCTATATGTGAAGAGTAAAGACCATTTCTGAAGGTAATGTAATCCTTAAAAATGTCCTGAAGTGTATACATGTACAGACAAACTGGAAAACCACATGTTTAAGTTCTCTGAGACCACACAAGACGCCTAACAGACCATGTCAAATCCAAAGAGTCAAAGAAGTAGATATATAAACAAGTCTGACATAGAGTGGGTTGCAGCCTTCCAGAATCTTTCCAATGATTTGGAATTTTCTAGTCTGTTTAATACTCTGTTTCTCCATATCACCAGGAACAAAATCTCCTCCAAAGTGGTTTTAATCTCAAGCCAATAAGAAAGACACAATCTTGATAGTGTCCTTTTCCTTACTTTTCTCTCATTTTAAAACAAACTGTACTCCTTACAACCCAATTTTATCAATATTAAATTCTTCTATTAAACCCATGTTCCTATGCTCTGAAAGATGCTAAAATGTCACCATCAAAAACCAAATGCTTAGAAACAGACTTTTCTGCTGCTGCAATTCAATAGTTACACAATAAATTTGGAAACTTATATTGATAGTAACATTTTACCTTTTAATTTAGTCTTACCACAAATGGAGTTTATTCTTGCTGTGGGCCTGAAGGTATCCACAAAGTCTGATACAAGGTTGCCTAGTAACTTAAAATAAAAACAAGGCAGATTTGGTATGTGTGGTTCAATCTCAAAGAGTATTTACTTAAAAGTTGTCACTTTGATTTCCTGAATTCAGTCAAGTACAGAGCCTCATGTACAAGAATGTAGATGAGACATTGTGATTTCATTATTATAGGGAATTCCCAGATGAGGAAAACTCCATAATCAATAAAATGCCTAGAGCTCAAGATCACAAAAACAAAAACATGTCAGTGAAAGGAGTTTAATCCAAGTATTTCTTGATTTGGAGACTGGCTCTCTAATAACTTTTTGTTTTTTAAAGTATGTACAGTTTACTTTGTGGTAAATGAAACTCTCAAAATCAATAAACAAAATTAAATTTGCCATCCAATATGGTCACAAGAAGAAAAAGTATGGGGGAAAAGTATTGGAAAACAGTCTACTTTGGGCCAATGTTTAGTTAGTGCATCCAAATTAGTACGGCAATATCCCAATTAGCTGTAAACACCTAACAGTGGAATTGATAAAACTTACCCAATGTGGAAGTTTCCCCTCAGGATATAATTTTCTGATCTCAGTAACTGCAAAATAGGCTGGTAGTAAACAGGCATTTCGTTCCAAAATATATGCTATAACCTGTAATAAGATACAAATTTGATTCAAGTCAAATCAAATTTTCTTTGACAGATTTTTCATTTTCAAATCACTGTCAAAGATTTTAAGAGACCTCACTTGCAACATCAGAGATTAATCTGTGCATGAAGGATTTAGTTTAAGTATAAAGAAGCAGTTTTCACATAATGAGAATAATTAAAACAATGGAGTAGATTGTTGACAAATTGATTTTCTACTAGGGGAAGCCTTTAAAACAAGGCCAATGACTAGGAATAGGCATAAACCTGTATTTCCTGCTCCTGGAGAGGCTGAGATTGATAGACTGAGCTTGAAAGGTCTAAATTTAAAAAGAGCTAAAAACAACTGAGTAGCTGAAATAAATACTATACTAATATGATGGGCTCCCAAAAGCAGGGGATCAGCAAAATACCTAAAGCAGAACAAATGTCCATTGAGGGTAGAAATGGAACAGGTCAAAATTTCAAGCCAATCAGCAGTGGGATATGGCTCATGAATAGCTGCTGCACTTCCAGCCTGGACAAGGTAGGGATATTCAGTCTCAAAAACAACAAACAAATAAATAATGTAAGACTAGTGGTGAAAGCAGAGAGAATAGACTAGATTTCTGGTCTCTAAAGTGTTACTCTGCACAGCACAGAATCCATGAAAGTATTCTAAGTCCTTTAGGTCTCTTATAATGTTATTAATAACATATGAATAGCTATACTTGTCTTTATCAAATATTCTTATTATGTTTAATAAAATTAAATAAATTACTAGATCCCATAAGAATTTTTTATTAATTTAAAGCAATACAATTCTATTAGTATTAAACAGATTTTTTCCTTCCTCTTTCTTTTTTTGGTGGTAAATAAAAAGAAAATAGACAAGTGGTCTGTAAGGTTTTTTTGTTCCAGTATTACATGGAGCCTAGAAATCTGAAAACTAATAGACTGAACAGAATGAAAGGGTTCTTTGGAATGAAAATTAGAAATACAATTCAGATGCATATATGTTACCTCTCTTGCTGCTAGAAGTTGCTGTACCACAGCTGAGCTCACAGTATTGGGTATTGTTAAGATTTTCTCCAAAATCACTTTTAAGAGATCTCGTACACCCTGATGTTGGAGAAGGAAAGCATGGAAAAAAAGAAATCTAAGTTAAAACTGAGAAATCTGTACTCAGTCCTTTTTGAAAAAGTAAAAAGTAAAGAAAATTTCAGAAGGAGAAACTTTATCTCTTGGTCCACATTTTTAAAAACCAAATAAAACATTAGTTCTTTTAACTATGGTTTGTTCAAATTTAAGAAGTTAATATCTATAGTTAAAAAAGAATCCAACTTTTATTAAATAGAACAAACTACTTAGATGCCTTAGAGGAAAGAAAAATAGATATCACCACACTTTGCGATAAACATAGTTATCACTAACTACTATTTCTGAATTCAGTTCCGGTATTTGCAACTTATAGGGTTATATTTTAAGTTCAATCTAGTTTAAAAAGACTTAGACTGCTGATCTGATAATACTGCAGAGAATAAAAGAATTTTAAAAGGGCCCAGAAGAAAAAAAAATTTATTTTGTACAAATTTTTTTTGTCAAAACAATGGAATATATCTGAACATGGCTGAAGTTTCAAGCACAGCTTTCCTGAACTTCTCCACAAGTAATCTTTTCTACTATAAATTTTACTTCCTGTCTTCTATGAACTAATTCTATTTGCTTCATTGCTTTTGTTTATTCATATATTCTCCTCTTCCCTTTTTTTCAATTCCTATTTATTCCTTGCCTATGATTTGTGAGACATTTAACAAATGATCGATGATCTGGTACAAAATATAGCTCAAAATTTGCCTACATTGAAACCTTTTCTGACTAATCATATCCTATTCTCTTTAATCTAATTGCCTGAAGACAGAAAATATTCTTAGAGAAACTGGAATAAACAAGTGAAAAGAATATCAGATTCTTTTAATCACAACTCTGCTTGATTCATTTGGTTTGGAATTGTTCTCAAGTGATGCAAACCTATGTTTTCTTTCTCCAGGTTCTTTCTTCTAAAAATTTTCCCAAAGAGTAAAGTATCTGAAGATTTTGTCCAAGAGAGTCTGTCTCTCTCTCTCTCACTATACTCTTCACTCAGTGATATAATTAGCTCACAGGGTTTTAATTATAATCACTATTTTGATGACTCCCAGAACTTTTTATCCAGCCCTAATTTTATACCTGAACACTAGTCTTCCATCACCAAAATTGGGTTATTTCAAAAAGGATGTCCTATAGGTAGCTCAAACTCACCATGATAAGTCAGAATTCATTATCTTTTCCTTCAAACACTTTAGTTTCACACTACCTATTTCCATAAAAGGCAACATCATCCTTTATGTCATCTAGGTTTGAAATCTTGAAATCAACTCCAACTTTCATTTTCTATCACTTCACATATTCAATTGTTAAGTCTTGTTATTTCTATTTATACAGTATCTTCCACATCCAGCTAGGTGGTAGAGTACCAAGTCTGGAGTCAGGAAGATAAGTTCAAATCTGGCCTCAGATATTCACCACTTGTGTGACTCTAGGTAAGTCACTGAACCATGGCATATAGCAAACATTTAATAATTCCTTCTTTCCTTCTACTCAGATGACCACTATAGGTCAGGCTCTCATCACCTTTTCCCCAGGCTACTGCAATAGCCTCTTAATTGGTATTCATGCCTCCTATATCTTTCGCTTCACCTTCAAATCATCAATCATATTCCACAATGCTGCCAAAATGACTTTTCTAAAGTATAGGTCTGACCATGTTACTATGCTATGCAATAAACACTTCTTCCTACTTCCTACTGCCTCTAGGAGCAAATATGAACACTCCCCTTTAGCAACAAAAGACCTTCACAATAAGAACTGGGTACCATAAGGCTTTCCAACTTTATTTTACATTATTCTTTCCACATTCTATACTTTATTCAAATTGGCCTTTTTTGTAAAGACTCACACAGGACATCTCTATACTTTAGTACTGGCTGTCTCCCATGCCTGGAATAGATTTCCTTGTTATTTCCACTTCTTGGAATGTCGTTTCCTTAAGGACTCAATTCAAATACCACTTTCCACAACCTGATCTATCCAGTTTCTAATGCCTTTCTCTAAAATGCAGCTGGCATTTTGTGTATTTTTTTTCTACATACTTATTTTCTGCTCCAATTTAATGTAAGCGCCTCATTTTTGTCTTCATGTTATCCAGTGCCCATCAGTTTCTCAGACAAAAAAAGCACTGAATAAATGCTTAATAGTTGTTTGATACTATATACTAAGCTGATTGTCAAAAAAAGCAAACACTTTCTTCTGTATGTATTAGGATATACTTTTAAATAATGGCTAGCAAAAATAAGAATGTTAAGTCATTTGGATTGATTCTTCTATACAAAAATCAGACCCTTTTCCAGGACTGTGACAGTTGTATAAGATCAAAGACACTAAGAACACAAAAAAGCATTACTGTTGTGTACTTTCAATTAGTCTGAAAAATGTACCCAGCACAACAATCAAAATATACTTCTGAGCTCACAGTTTTAAAAAAACAACTCTTTAAAGCTATCTTCAGAATTTAGAAAATAAACTGCTTTACATAAGCATATAATTTTAAGGGCATCAAGAATACTACCATGTAAAATGAAATAACCATATTATCACATTAAAAATCAAAAATCACTCCAAGTAACTAAAAATATACTACCTTGTAATCCACACCACCAATTATTTTCCGAACCAGTTTAAATGTCAATGCCCAAAGTTGTGTTCTTTCCCATTCAAGCGTATCAGAGTTTATCAGGGATTCACAAACCATTCTATAGAAAAGAAATATCAGTTTTAAAACAGAAGTATATACTTAAGAAACAAAAGGTATTTAATATAAAGCAGGACTATAGATATTGTAGGTCTATTATGACTGTTCATCTCATCATGTTTGGTTTACAATTTCCATAATATCTTATTATATATACACTGTACAAGGATGTTTGCTCCCTAGAATTGTGTAACCACAAGTACTGTCTTTCCTCAATCAAATCAATATTACTTGCACAAAATATATACATGCACATACCATTTATACAAATTTATAGTGCTATTTACCTCTATTACCACACTATTTTTCTGTATTGTGAAATGGAAGTTTGCTCTCTCTATGCAATCAGTGGAATCACAAGGGAAGCTACAGGAACATAAGCTTTGATTTCTTACTTGAGAGAATATCCAAAAGCTACCATAGATTTAATAATTCTGATTCAAACCTTATCAACTGATTATTATGCTACAAGTACTTATGGCTTTTCCTGTCTTTTGCTTTCAACCCCTAAAACTAGCAAATATCTCCTTGTCTTCCAATATCATAAGTATTCAGATGGATCCAAACAGTACCATTTAATGGACCTGTTTCTTATCAGGTAAATATTGAGTTTCCTTTGCTTCCCACTCACTACTGTGGATACTATAATACCACATAATCACCTTTTTGAAGAGATATTTGCTAAGTGAAGGAATTGAAATATTTGAGGGAAACTGTTAAAAGTTTTACTCTCATTTTTAAACCACTTAATTCAGAATTTTCATTCCAATTGCCATGGTGAGTGATCCTAATTTAATAGTATATGAACAAGAATTTTAAAATTTAACAATTCTTTTTTTTTTTTACAAACTGCTTTCCCTTAATCATAAAAAGGGTTGTTCAAAGATGTCTAATACATTTTATGTTCATATAAATATAAACTATAATTATATGAATAACAGAATTATTAAATCACACTAAGTAAAATTTTTGAACAGTAGATAAAAGTTACAGGAAGCTACAAGGTAAATTTTTGTCATTAATCTTCTGTAGATAGAAAATGTACCCACAATGAAAGGCAAAGCTAGACAGATTTAATACAAGGAAAATTTGCCAAAGTAAAGCTTCAGTTGTAAAAATGATAGCAACTGGAAATCAAATGTTAGTGCCTCATAAAATGATCAGCATCACTGAAATGGAAGGGAAATTTAAAAATTAACTCCTTTGTGTGGATAAGAAGTCACTGTTTTTACAGAGCAGTGTCTTCCAACAATGAAACTGAATTTTAAATGAAGAAATCAGGACGGTTATTTATGACTGAGGGACCGTAGACCTAGCTGAATGTTTTCTTCATATTATCTTTTCGCTAACAACTGAGGTCTATTTTCTTAACAGTGCATGGAACACTACATTCATTTTGTCAAAATTTTTTACCCAAACCCTTTATCCTAACTATATTATCAATAATAAGTGTCAATCTAGGCAAAGGCATCCTTTCTTAATTTTGGACAGACCTGGGTGGAAGAAGACCAGTTTCTACTGCCATTCCTAGGCAATCATAAAGAAAAGATATTCTCTTAGGGCTGTGTTGGCTATGAATGAACCGAACAATCCATTGGATGCACTGCTCATGAGACTCCTGAAAAAGAATGCAAATGTTTACAGTTATAATTTGCTAATGGTCCATAAGCAATTGAAATATTCAACTATAAGAATTAAAAATTAAGAAAGATAAAAAATTCAGATATGTCTTTTGATTACTCGAGTATTATAATAAGCAATTAGATTAAAATGTTATTAAATTAATATGGCACCAGAAAATATTCTCATAGTCTGTGGAAGAGACATTCTTCATCAAATTTCTCTGTTGTAAATTAGCAAAGGAAAAGAAATACTTGAAGATCAGGAAAGCAAAGAGAAGAGTTACACATATAACTCTTATCCTTTTTCTCCTCAAAATACCAGGATCTTCCCCCCCCCCCCCCCAAGATATACTATTTTGAGGAATTCTTTGGGAGTTCATGTTAGAAAGTTTAAAAAACAAAGAGGTAAATAGTTTTGAAGGATAAGTGCTACTTGTAAGGAAGGTAAAAGACATAATAGTCATTAGTCTAAGCTTTCACTAGTTATAATGCAAATGATACAGAAACAGATATTTTCATTATAAAAATGGAAGAGGAAGCTTTGTGGCTTCAATAGCCTTCAGTTTCTGTGGCTGTTTTTGTATTAAACACTAAACACAATGCATGTGATTAATAGATGCTTGTTGGGTCAGAAGCTACCAAATGACCCATGGGATTCCTTCAAATGCAGTATTTTTCCTCCATCTCATGTCTTTACTATATAGGGAAACATTCTTGTCTTTTCCTTAGATGTATAATTTTCCAATTCCAGTTCTGCTCAACAAAGAGAACAGGTTGACTAGTTTTGTCCCAATTCTGTATAGGCAAAAGGGAGGCAATTGCAGTGGGAATGGGGCATTTTAGTAGATTGTCCTAATAACAAGAAGATTCTTTGACATTTCATCCAAACACTTGCTTACTGAGTGAAGACACTCAATAGATTTTGTAGGTCAGACCCTGTCTAGTCACTCCAACCTTATATATCTATCACAACCTGTCTGTGAGATAACATTCTATTTTTGAAGATTAGATACCCTGTCTTGCCTTTTGTTGGGAGGAAAGCAACTAGTTTTTTGGAGTGATGTTAAAGTGTAGGAAGGGAAGATGTTTAGCTGATTTCCCTAGATCCTAATAGAGGGGTACTGGTAGATGAAAATATTTCTTCCCATCCTTCTAGTGTTGCCTTCTTTTGTATGGGATACTCAGGGAGGACTAGCACTTCATGTAAGAGGTCATGCTAAATCATATTCAGGGTTATTCATCCACTTCTTTGTATCTATCTTTACTCAACTCTTACCTGTGGTTCCATGAAGCTATATCATGCACAGTGGTCACAGCCTGGTGAACCACTTCAACAGATGGACTAAAGTAACTTGAGAGAAACTGACAGATCTCAAAACTATAAGTGAGTTAGGGGGAAGATCCACTGGAAGCATGTGATGACTTTTTATGATGAAATGGATAGATGAGAATAATTTGTTCCAATAGTCATGAAGATGGTTGAAGCAGGTACTATGGAAGGTTTAGCGCCAAAAGAAGATGCCAGTATCATCCACTGTATCCTGAGCCATCATCAGCCTTGACATTTGTCCCGCCATTGAACTTTGATGACTCGGGAAGAAAGAGGCTGACAACGTGGTGCAACTCTGCCTCAGTTAAATCCAATTCATGTTCCAAGTCAAGACATGACCAGTGATGTCATAAGGTCTCTTTGAAAAAGAAGCTTGAACAAGTACAAGTATTGTTCCCACAGCTGTGGCATCAATATCTGTTGTTCTCTATAGTTGGCCCTGCCTTAGACAAAGAGCCAACCTATGTGATGGTTATGGTTTTAATAAGAAGGTAGACAGAAGTTTGTCAGCCCCAATTTTACAGATAAGGAAGCTGAGATACAAAGAGAATAAGTGGCTTGCCCAAATTACACAAGTATTTGTGAGACATTTGGAAGTATAAGATACAATTTAGATTTGTTACTATTTCCCATATACTATTCTGTCTCAGATATACTTCACTAATTCTTCCATTTTCTCTTTTTAGTGAATACATTTCATTATCTCTTCTAAGTTTTAATTGAGAGAAAATTATTATTATTTTTTTTTTAAATATCATGAATCCCTTTGGCTGTTGAAAGCTATAGAACTCCCTCTTCCCAATGTTTTTAAATATCTAAAAGTAAAATACATAAGGATACAAAAAAATGATATCAAAAAATTCCCCCCCCCCCAAAAAAAAAAAGTTCAAAGTCTACCGTATAAGAAATCTACAGGGTAGTTCAATCTTGTTATTTTATAGATATAGAAACTGAGGTTCATGAGGGAGCAAATGAGTCACCTACAGTCATGAAGCTAGTTCATGGCAAAGCTAAGATTAACAAGTGAGGTTGCCTATCCTTAAAATAGCTGACTGGTGATAATCCAAAGGAGTAGGCCCCTCCCTTGACTTGTATCAGTGTTCCTGTCTTCCCTGATTTTCCAAATATAAGAGTCTTTACTATCTTTTGTATCCTCAAGTACAAAAATCCTTACTTTGGCACTACTGATTCCTGCCATTTCTGAAAGCAAGGAAAAGAAAAGGATGCTTGGTTCCTATGTTGTAAATTGACTTTTTTGGTCTTCCAAAGTTTTATAGGAAAGTTACTGTATGGATTTTGAAGACATTAAAATGTTTAGTTTGACATAATAAATTTTTCTTCTACCCCAAACCACCAAAACATGGTAAAACACAGAAATGGGCTACTAGAATTTTTAAAAATAATATGGAGGGCTGCTTATATTAGTGCAATAAAATGACTATATAGGAGTTTTAGTCATGGTTTCCCCACCTACAGCAAGTAACTATACATATTAACTATATACATTATAACATATATACATACTGTTTTTTCATCTGCCAAATTCTTGTCCTATTGCTCTCATAGAACTTATAAGGATCAAATCAAAATACTACATAAGATGTTATTATTTAAACTTTTAGTACTCACCTGTGAAAGACTACCCCAAAACTGCCTGAAAGCTCCCAAACAGCTGATAAGTTTTGTTTTTTCATCTTCTGGTGTATCCATAAACATGCTAAAGAAAGAAAATAACTTATCATCTGTTACCAATTGCCACAAATGGTCACTATCCTAATTAAAAGCAATCCCAGAGAGGTTATCACCTCCTCATTAGCTCCCAAAACTAGAGAAGGGAAGAAGAAACAAAAACAAAAATGGATACTCCATAAAAGGATTTTTATCTGGCATTACACTTACCCTGGAAAGGCCTCTTCTATGATTTCTGTTTTCTGTAAAATAAGCAAGCAAAAAAATTCCATTAAATTTTAAGGGGACTTAAACATATTCCCAATTTGTCTGGGCTCTCACTCTATTTACTGTGATATATTCAATAACTACTTAATTTCTGTCAGGTTTAATCAAATTGAATCTTTTTCAAAATAAAGAATTCAAACTAGTTTGGGGTTGCTGATCAACTAGAATTTATTAAACATCTACTGCATTGTGCATATAAAAAAATAAATGAAACAGTCCCTGTTCTCAATTTCTATCAAAGAAAACTCCCTTGTGAACTAAGGCACACTTTCTGGAACTCAGCTTATCTATAAAATAAGAAGCCTGAGTTAGATGCCTCTAAAATCCGTTTTCATTCCAATACTAATAAATATGTGAAAAATATGCACAAATAAAAGATAATTTCAGGGGAATAACACTGGTAGCAAAGGAACAAGCAAAGCATCATGTAAAAAGTTGCCCTTGAGTAACTCTGAAGGACTAGGAACTCAGGTAGCTGAGAAAAGGGGGTCCACCTGAGGTATAAGCAAACTTCTGAGGTTAGAGGAAAGGCCAGGCTTCTGCTTCGTGTGGGTTTTTCCCATGAAAAAAATATCTCATCTCTAAATGTTCTGAGCAAAAAAAAGTGAAAGCTTCCATGGAGGCTCAGAAATCTTGGCACAGAACGCTGCTCTTGGCAGTAGGCTGCAATTGCACATAACCCATGTTAAGGCAGACAGCAACTGATGGAGCCTCCCTGAAGCCTCCTTACTTGACTCAGGCTTACCCCTCATTTGGTCTCAGCATCAGCAAGGACTGCATCAACTTTGGAGAAAGGGGAAGAATCAATGGATCTTGGTAAACCGTGGGCTCAATATGTAGGGTCTACAGCGAGATGGCAGCCAAAAAAGCTCATTGGATTGCATTAATAAGAGGGACCTAAGTTTTCCAATAACAAAAGTGAAAAACCCATCGAACTGTCCTCCAATGTCACATTTAGAATACTGTGCTCAGTTTTAGGCTCATAGAAGCAAGCCAGACCAACATCATGTTCCTGCAAAGGGGGCTCCAGTGGTTCCCAAGATAAAAGAGAGTTATTAGATGGATATATTTTGAAAACATTAAATTGAGTTGCAGTTATCTAGTTTGATGTGATCAATTTTACTCCCACCTAGAAGGCTAGGCTCAAATTTAAAATCTTATGCTTGCCACGTAAAGTCCTTCCACTCTGCAATCTTCTTATGCGCTGCTCCCTTTTGCATATTTATAATTCAGGCTTCTTGCTGGCTCTCCAGCTTCCAAGCCTTTGCTCTGGCTGTCCCTCACGCCTGGGCACGCTCTCCCGAGTGTCCTTCAAGGCTCAGCTCATATTCTACCTTCTGCAAGAATCCTTTCCCAGTCGCTCAGTGCAGGAGCTTCCCCTCATTTCCCTTCTATTTGACCAGGATAGCTTGCTTCTATGGAGCTTTTTGCATTTGTCTCCCCTCCCATTAGACTGTGGGTCCCGTGTGGGTACGGCCTGGTTTTGCTTTTTTCTTTGTATCCTCAGCGCCTAACCCTGGGCCTGGCACACAGTGGGCACACAATACTTGTTGAATGTCTAAACAGGCTCCCAAGCAGTGCTAAAGCCGGGGAGGTGATCTTTCCCTTCCCCTCTTCCCAAGGTTGGCTGGGATACTGCGAACAATCAGCATGGGTTCCGGACTCACCACCACCTCCTCGAAAATGCTCTGCAGCTGCGTCTCCATCTGCACCATGGCGGCGGCCGGGGCAGCGGGTCCGGGCCCAGAGCCCTCCTCCTTTGATCGTGGCTCGGGCTCCGCGACAGCCCAGGGAGGCCCGGCTCGAACGTGGGCGCCGCGAGCTGGGCGCCGCGCGCTTGGGCCCCTCCCTCGGCGCCGAACGCTGGGTGAGGAACCGCAGAGCCGGGTACCCAGCGCGGCACCCAAGGGACACCCGGCTCCCTCCCTCCCGGAAACGCCGGGCGGAGGCGCAAGCCAACAACTGGGCACTTCCGGGAGGCGCGAGAGAAGAGCGGCGAGATCTCCTAGCCAATCACGCAGAGGCTCCGCCCCCACGGGAAGTCTCCTTTCTCCACATGCCCCGCCCCTCATCCTTCCTTACCTTTTTATCTGCTGAGGAATCCTCCCAACCTGGACCCTTTTAGGATCCTCCCACCACCACCCCTAACCTCTTACAGAACAGCTTTCACTCTATTTTAGGCAGAAGAAAACACTTGGCCTATTTCTTCATGTCCTCAGCGCTTAGCTTCGGGTCTGGCACATAGTAGTGGCTTTAATAAAAATTACTTGTTGGCTACTTGAAGCCGTTTCTGTTCGAACCTTCATGGTTGTCATGCACCTCTGTGTGTTCATTTTGAAAATGAATTTTATCCCATTTTTTATTGACACTAGGCAGCAAAATGGCGCAGTGGATAGTTCCTGGAGTCAGGAACACCTGAGTTCAAAATTGACACCACATTCTTACTAACTGTGTGCCCCTGGGCAAGTCATGTAACTGCTGTCTGCCTCAGTTTCCTTATCTGTAAAATGAGGGTAACAATAATAGCACTTATCTTCCAAGGTTGTTGTTATAGGCCAGAACGCTGAACTTGAAACAAAGGATTCTTACAAGGTGCTGTCAGTGGAATTGATAGAGACAATGGTTATTTAGCATGGTACTTAACAGTTCTCTAGTTCAGTACATGTACTTAGTACTTAATATAGTTCCACAAGATTCACATCTATCATAAGAGAGCATATAAGCTCAGATAAACTCAGCCAGAATCAGAACTAAGGAAGACAGAGACCATGGCGGCAGTCTTCCTGCCTCCCCCACAGAAACCAAGACATTCAGGAGGACCTCAAGAAGTTGGCAACGGCAGAGAACACAAAGGACTGGCTGCAGGTGCTCAAGTTCTTGGAACCAAGGAAGAAATAGGTCTCTAAGAAAGCTAACTGGGCCCCAGGAAAGGAGATAAGACTTAGAAAGAGAAAATAAAGGATTTGGACTTTTAATACCTGGATACACTTGTGGTGATTACTGAACTGAAAAGAAACCTGCTCCCAGAGACCCCCAAGGAAACTGAACAAGAGAACATTACATATATATATTCTAAATTAATTAAATGTTTTGCATACATAATATTGAAATAATATATAAAATGTTATATATCAATGGAGGTTGTGGATGTAGGTGTATACATGTATATGAAAACATACACACGTATAAAATCATGGTTCCTTTGAAAATATAACCATCTCCCTGTAATCCAAATGCCCATGTAAAAAATTGTGATGACTGCATTAGCACCCTGAATACTTTGAAATCAATTGGAGTCAGGATAAACAAAAGTCCTTGATTTTTATTCTTTATCAAAGAGAGGGGAGAGCAGGTGGACACAGGAATTGGCTAAGAAATAGGTTAGTTGATCAGTAGAATAGGTTAGGTTCAAAGGACAAAACAGTCAATAACCTTAATACTCTAGTGTTTGACAAACCCAAAGACTCCAGCTTTTGGAATAAGAACTCACTGTTTGACAAAAATGGCTGGGAAAATTGGAAACTAGTATGTCAGAAACTAGGCATTGACCCACACTTAACACTGTACACCAAGATAAGGTCAAAATGGGTTCATGACCTAGGCATAAAGAATGAGATTATAAATAAATGAGAGGAACACAGGATAGTTTACCTCTCAGACCTGTGGAAGAGTGTAATGACCGCGTATTTAAAATCAGCCGGAGTCAGGAATTGAGGTTAAGGGAAAAATCTTCAATATTTATTGAAGTGAAGAGGTGAATAAAGATTGCGATAGCAATATGGACAAGAAAGATTGCTATAGCAATATGGGCAGCTGTGACAGGAAGCCAGCTAACAGAGAGTGATCTGAGCTGAGCAAACCGTTGCAATAGCAATGCCAAAAGTCTCCTCTTCCCCTTCCTTTTCCACTTCCCTGCCTCCACCCACCAAAATCGTCATTTCCTATACAACATATCAGGACTTGCACAAAGAGTGGGCGGGGGCCATTCTTTCTCCAAGCTTATATATTAATAGAGTATGGTCCAATTACTATTTAGCCTCATGTGCTTGGGACCTCAGTGCATCAACTCAAGCCTCAGCCCATTACAGAAGAGGAAGGAATTTATAACCAAAGAAGAACTAGAGATCATTACTGATCACAAAGTGCAGAATTTTGATTATATCAAATTGAAAAGTTTTTGTACAAACAAAACTAATGCAGACAAAATTAGAAAGGAAACAATAAACCAGGAAAACATTTTTATAATCAAAAGTTCTGATAAAGGCCTCATTTCCAAAATATATAGAGAATTGACTCTAATGTATAAGAAATCAAGCCATTCTCCAAATGATAAATGGTCAAAGGATATGAACAGACAATTCTCAGATGAAGAAATTGAAACTATTTCTAGCCATATGAAAAGATGCTCCAAGTCATTATTAATCAGAGAAATGCAAATTAAGACAACTCTGAGATAGCACTACATACCTGTCAGATTGGCTAGAATGACAGGGAAAGATAATGCAGAATGGTGGAGGGGATATGGGAAAACAGGGACACTGATACATTGTTGGTGGAATTGTGAACACATCCAGCCATTCTGGAGAGCAATTTGGAACTATGCTCAAAAAGTTATCAAACTGTGCATACCCTTTGATCCAGCAGTGTTACTACTGGGCTTATACCCCAAAGAGATACTAAAGAAAGATACTAAAGAAAGCACTGTATGTGCAAGAATGTTTGTGGCAGGTCTCTTTGTAGTGACCAGAAACTGGAAACTGAGTAGATGCCCATCAATTGGAGAATGGCTGAATAAATTGTGGTGTATGAATATTATGGAATATTATTGTTCTGTAAGAAACGACCAGCAGGAATTTCAGAAAGACCTGGAAAGACTTACAGGAACTGATGCTGAGTGAAATGAGCAGGACCAGGAGATCATTATATACTTCAACAACAATACTATATGATGATCACTTCTGATGGATGTGTCCATCTTCAGCAATGACATGAACCAAATCAGCTCCAATGGAGCAGTAATGAACTGAACCAGCTACATCCAGGGAAAGAACTCTGGGAGATGACTAAGAACCATTACATAGAATTCCCAATCTCTATATTTTTGTCCACTTGCATTTTTGATTCCTTCACAGGCTAATTGTACACTATTTCAGAATCCAATTCTTTTTCCAGAGCAAAACAACGGTTTGAACATGTATAGTTATTTTGTACTTACTCATTTACTTACATATTTAACATGCATTGATCATCCTGCCATCTAGGGGAGAGGGTGAGGGGAAGGAGGGGAAAAATTGGACCAAAAGGTTTGGCAATTGTCAATGCTGTAAAATTACCAATCCATATAACTTGTAAATAAAAAGCTATTAAAATTTTTTAAAAAAAGTTTTTCCTCTATCTCTCTCATTTTATTTGTAAAGTCTTTTTTGAGTAATTCTATAAATTCTTTCTGGGCAAGTAACCATTTAACATTACTCTTTGTGATAAAAAAGGCTTTTTAAAATTCATTGTCCTCTGAACATGAATCTCGATCTTCCCTGTTCCCATAGTAAGTTTCTGTAGTTACATTCTTTCTTTGCTGGTTCATTTTTTTTTTTTTTTTAATGAGAACTATTAGTGCAAGTATCTCTAATTCTGGGGTGGGGTGATGGTGCCTTTGGCTTCACTTCAGCTCTCTCCTCTGACCTGGAAGCCAAACCAAAAGCGTCCTTCTTCTGCAAATGTCTGCAGCAAGCAGCATCCCTCCCACATTGCTTCTGTACTCATTGGGTATGCTGGCTCCTTCTTGCTCAGGGCCATATCTCTATATGACAGCTGGGTCTGTGGAGGTTCCCTCAGTCTTCTGCTTCTCAGACCTCTGACTTTCCATGTTGTCTCAGAGATGAAAGTTCTTATGATTCCCTCAGAACCTATCTAGCTCCAGGTGTCCCCATGGCTGTTTCGGTGGAGCTAGCCTGGAAATGTTTACTCTTCACATTGGTTAAATCCCAGTCCTGGAATCTTTCTTCACCTTTTGTGGGATTGTACCAAGAGGTGTCTTGTTCTGTATGAATTCTTATTTGTTTTTCACTGCTCCTTGTTTGCCCCAAGGCACAATTTTGTTTATTTGCAGAGGAAAGCTAGAGAGCTTGGGATTTTCTGACCTATTCCACCATCTTCCCAGGATCCTCAGGTTAATATATTTCTATAATTTTTACATTACAATCATTTCAGAATATATTCCTCCCTATTTGGATAGAAAGAGATTTGGAGGAAAGATGTTTCCATATATTTCTAAGACACATATTTTGTTTTCCTAAGTCTGATCATGTTGATGTGGTGCAGGGGTTAAGAAGCTCTGAACCATCCAAAATACAAAAACAAAATTGAAAAATTTTCATTGCGTTCAAAGAGCTTAGGTTCAATTTGATTCCTCATGTGCAAATAGATAAGCATATATACAGGATGAGTTATTTATGTACATGATGAGTTAAGGCAGAAAGCTTTAAATAAAGTAAAAGCCTTAAGTAAAATAGGTAGCAAAATGTTCTTTTGGGAGTTGGCACATAAAACTGAATTCTGAAAGAAAGCAAGGAAGAAAGAGGAAAGTATGTATCAGGCATGAGGACAGCTTGAAATAGAAGATAGAAGATTTAGAGCAATTTGCTGAGTATGAGAAATAGTGAGTGGATTTGTTTATCTGTAATGGAGACTATGTGAAGGCAAGTATGTGAATTCACTCTGTAAAGGTAGATTGGAAACAGTGAAAGACTTTTAAAAGTGAAGTTGGAGTTAGTACTTGATCCTAGAGGCAACAGGGAATCCCCAAACTTTCTTTAATGGGGATGTGCAGGTTTGATATATTTTAATAAGATAATTTTTATAGCTATGTAGATTGTGATGAATTGAAGATGGGTGATATTGGAAGTTATGATTCCCAAAAGAAGACTATTATAAAAGTTCAGACTAGAGATGATGAATTTCTGAGTTTGAATGGTAATCATGAAGCTATACAAACGAAATGGTAAGATCTAAGAACTTTTGTACCTGGGTAAACAGAAGGGTGATAGTGTCCCAAAAGAAATAGGAAGGGAGAAAACATAGATTTAAGGCAATCATAATAACTTCTGTTTGGGATGTGTTAAATTTTTGAAATGCCAATGGGATAGAATTCAACAGGGCTAGATAGGCAGCTAGGTAACACAGTGGATAGAGTACTGGGTCTTAAATCAGAGAGATCCTAGTTGAAATGTGGACTTAGATATTTACTAGCTATATAACAAGTTACTTAACCTCTTGGCAAGTTACTTAACCTCTGACTAAGGAACCTTCAGAGGTTCCTTAATAATATAAAAAGATCATAATAGCATCTACCTCCCAGATCAAATGAGATAATATATTTAAAGTATTTAACAGTCTGACCCTCAATTGCATTGCATTGCAGACCCTCAATAAATGCTTGTTCACTTTCCCTATAGAAAAATATATAATCATTTGTATAAAGATAATGATAAGAGAGTACAAATAAGACCATTGAAAGATTATCTGGAAAGGAAAGAAGAGGTTCTAAAAGAGAACCTTGAAAGAACCTCATGGCTAGAAGGTTGGATGTAGATGATTATTCAAAGATACTGAGAAGCAGTCATCCTGGGAATTAGGAATAAAACCAGGAACAAGCAATATCACACACAAAAAAAGTGTAGAAAATATCCAAAGGAGGAAGTAAAGAATAGTGTCAAATGCAGAATGAGTTCTGAGAGAAGGCAATAGGATTTATCAATTAAGAATCTGTTAGATTCTTGTGAGAGGGTTAGATAGCTTGTTAGAGGACTAGATATATTGAAAAAATCTATATATTGTCTCCAGACCTAAAAACCATACCAACAAAATAGCAAATGTGCAAAGTGAAACAATAAAAAGAATAATCAGAATTCATTACATAGTTATATGTTGACATAACTAGTTCTGACCTGTAGAGTTGAGCTAATAGAATGTCTACCTTCTATTTATTGTTATAGAATAAGTCTACTTATTAGATATTAATATATATAATAAGATATTAATATTAATATATTATATATTTATTGACATATTATTAATATATATTTTAAAATTAATATACATGTTAACTTTATTAATATATATTATAAAGTTAATATACATATTAACTTTATTAATATATATTATAAAGTTTATATTTTAAAAAATAATAATTATACATATTAAATAAATAAATAAATACAAATAGAGGGTGTATATATATGTGAGAGATGTAGAAGACCCTTACCCAAAATGACTACGCAGCGATCACTCAGTAGAAGGCAGAAAAGTTGTTTATTGAAAACCTCTGGAGGATGAGCCGTCCCATCGCCAGATAAGAAAGAGAAAGCTCGCGATAGGAGGGCTAAAGAAGTAGTAAAGATACATAGCTTTTATACAAGAAATTACATCACAAGTAAGAGAGCATTGAGAAGGGAAGGAGGAGGCATCTAATTGGTTGTTGCTATTTGGGGAAATTGGAACGGAAGGTTTCTGTTTCTCTGAAATCTCCTGATTTCTAGGAAACAGAAAATCAGGCCTTCAGGCTTAATCAAGCAGACAGTGGTCCACCTAATAGACTAAATATCGATAAATGTCAAATAACAATAAATGTCATCAGCTCAAGTAAATATGAGCCTGCACATATTATACAGGTCATAGGGGAGACAGAAATAATAAAATACAGAAAAAGAATTCATACATTCCTATAAGTTCTTCACCTTATCTATTCCCCACATATATATATATATACACATATATAAAGAGTTATATCTATCTATCCTCTCCAAACCTTCTCCAAGTGTAATATTTCACTTGTTTCTTCTCTTGTTCAATTGTTTCAGCCCATTTGGGGTTTTCTTGACAAATATACTAGAATGGTTTACCATTTCCTTCTCTGGCTCATTTTTCAGAAGTTCTAAGGCAAATAGTCCCTTTGGGAAATAGAAATTATTTCTTTGTAAAGTACGAAATTAGTTCCTCTTTATTGGTAGGGAGTCAATAGAAGCAAGATTTACTAGAATACTATTTTTAAAAATATGATAATCTTTTAATATCACTATCATTTCCTAAAATCCTTCCTACTTTCCAAAAGAAATGGGTAGACCATGAAAAAACAAGCTGATATCATAACCATTTTGTATTATTATTTTTTTGTAACCAAGTAGAGTTCATTTATAATTTTACAATTGGTTTCAGAAGACAAAAAATAAAAGAGAGTAAGCACAAAGTTATAATAGCAGGAGAAGAAAATACAACATTAAGAGATTGATGATGAATGTTTTTAGTAGGTCGTAGTGACCTGACTTGATTGTAACATTTTCAGAGTAAGTACTGCAATTTGGCCAAGTGCTTTCTATTGTCCTGACAGAAACAGTATTCTTTACTGTTTTTCTTTAGATAAGTTTATGTACAGCCTTTTTGTTTTCTTAAATGATGTCAGTCTCACAAGAGACACAACAAAATAAAATACTTGGGGTTAGATTTTTCTCTATGGTTCTGGTGGTCAGAATAGGACCAATGACTGTAAATTGCTTCAAACTGTCAAAAAACTGGAATAGATTGCCTTGGAAAGTAGTGGATTTATCTACCCTACAGGTCTTTTGCAGAGAACAGAGAACTTACTTATAGGGGATATTGTAGTGTAGGTTCCTATTCAAGTATGGGCTGAATTAGACAAAATTTCTTCCAAGACTGAAAATAATTGATTGTTGAAGATTGTTGAAGAACTCCAGTGATTTAGAATTATTTTTAGTATCAGGAAACAGATCAGGAAATTACCACAGTGTGTCGCTGTTGCCAAATAGATTGAAATATACCCTGAGAAAAGACAAAAACTTATATTTTGTATTGATGAATAACATTTAGATTTTGATGCATACTTGTTATCATATGTCCCGATTACTTTATCATAATAAAAATCTTAGCTGACGATAACCACTAGTAAGTAAAAGAATACAAGTGAATTTGCAAAATTGCTAATAGAATTTCACAAAAATCCTTTTGTTTAGAATTAACAACTGAATCTATGAAAGACATACATTTAATGAAACATAATCTGTGATCAAAACTTTTTCACATTGGGCACAGAATGAGTTGAATCACTGATTTTGACCTTGCCAAAGAGCAAAACATGGATAATTTGCCTATAGTATTTGATAGTGTGCCCCAAATGAGGACACTGGCTCCTTCCAGTTCATTGTAGCTCTCAGTATATTTTATTTAGTCAATGTGGAGTATGCCATCAAAAAGACTTGTGACCTGTAAAACGCACTGGAGAAGGAAATGGCAAACTACTCCAGAATCTTTGCCAAGAAAAACCAAAATATGCTTAATTGAAAACTTCATTCAGGATCTCAAAACCAATTGGCTTTTTTTCTTGTGCCATACTACCTCATGAACTCTGTTACAATGTGGATATATTATAAAACAGTGATATCAAACTTTTGTGATTTGTTATTATGATAAGAGCCCTGTTTGTATTCTCCCTTTACAGCTATATTGTTTATTAACCAGACTTTCACAGAATATCAGAATAACCTGCATTGTTCAGCTACATTCATCTCCATGCTTCTGGAACATCATGTGAAATTGTGTTTCCTTTCATTAGTCCAATCCAAACCAATTAAAAAAATGCTAATTAAATAAGTATTCATCAAGAAGTACAAGGATATTGTTCTTTTCCTCAAAGAACTTGCAACCTAACTGCAAATAGACTGGGACAACTGGGGCTATGCCTCAGGTCTCTAATTTAGAGGGCAATGACAGCCCTTATATAGCATAGAGAGAGAAAAACCCGGACTTTAGCAACTAGGTGGTAGGAATAATTAATTAAATTGAAATCCGCCTAATAGGAAGTGAGATCCTTTCCTGCCTGATTCTGATCTTGGCAAGACCTAGGGTGGTGTTCTAGCTATCCACAGTGTCCAATAGTGTCACTATCTCTATGTAAAGACTATAAGTGTCAAGTCTCTAATAGCTGGATGAAGGATAATGTCTTTTACCTTTCTCTACTAAGAAGGATGAATTCCAAGTTACTTTTCCCAGGTGTATTTTATGGTTCTTGCTACTCATAGCAATGATTCCTACTTTGGGCTCTGACTCATAATCTTATCTGGGAAAGCAGGATTGCTAACTCAAAACATTGGGAGAAAAAAGCACAAAGCATCATCAATGACCAGAATGGTCGATTAAAAAAATTAAAACATTAAGTATCAGGGTTTTGAAATTTGAAATGAAAAAGAGAATTAGGAATCAGCTATCAATTTCTGTAGTATGAATATTCCTTACTCGGTTTTCTATATTCAGAAGAGTCAGAATGAAAGGCATGTGGTATGCAATACTCCTAAGTGTGGCCTGAACCAGATTAAAATGTAATAGAAATATGTAACATAATAAACAAAAATGCAAGAAAACATTGTAATGTAACATCTTAAAACTAAGTCAATAAGTGGCCCACAGGGATTCTTATGTAAAGAGCAATCGTCTCCTTGTTTTTTTAAGTTTGACATCACTGGTCTACAATATGCCCACATTGTAACAGGATCCATGAGGTAGTATGGCACAAGAACAAAAACCAGCCATGTTCCAAAGTCCTTATTGGAGTTTTCAATTTAGCACATAATAAGTTTGTTGTTGTTGGGTTGTTTCAATTCTCTCCAATTCTATTTGAGATTTTCTTGGCAAAGGTTCTTCAATGGTTTGCAATTTCCTTCTCTACCTCATTTTACAGGTCCATAAAACAGGCAAAGAAGACATTTGGATCAAATAAGTTATTTCTTTGTAAAATATCAAATTAATTCTTCTTTATTGATTGTGTGATTGATCACACAAACAAATAAATGCTTAATAGCATTTATGCATGATGCAGTGGCAAATTTAATCTTGTACTCACAAGGACCTGAATTCAATTCTCAATTCCTACTATTTATTTCATGAATAATCTTGGACAAATTATTTAATCTCTCTGAACCCCAGTTCATTGATCAAAATGAACATTAGATTATCTCCAAAATCTTTCTAGTCCTATAATCTATAATACTATGATTTCACAAAAAAAGATTATCATATAGCATAGTACTAAAAAAGGATCCTATACAGATCATTCCATTGTTTTTTGAGGTTGCAGGAAAGCAATAGGGGAAAATTATAGGAAGTTTATCCAAAACAAAGAATAAGTGTTCTGAGTTTTGCTAAAATGAAGAAAAAGAGCAAAAAAAAAAATTGATTGAGCCATCTAATAGCTTAAGAAGGATTCATTCTGCAAATATTCAGAGAAACTGGTTCCGGTTTGGGTTCATAAACTTTGTTATTCAATTGTAAAAAATGTCAAGTATTTCTTCCTGATTCCTAATATTCTTCCAGATCTCTCAAAGAAAATGTTTGTGTTTTACAATTTTTAATGACCATGTATGTTTCCTATAAGAGATTGTAAAAGGACAAATAATATTTTCTAGAGGACCTTTCAACTTGACCTGGTAGTTAATGGGAAGCTATTAAACATTTTGTTACATTCATTTATTTATTTAATAAGGGAGAAATCAAGAGACCTAAAATCTAATCTTAGCTTTATTACCAACTACATATATATTCTTGGGCAAATATTTAACATTTCAGGGACATGATTTTTCTAAGCTTTAAAAATGAGGGTCTTAGACCAGATGAATTGAAAAGTTCTTTCCATCTCTAAAATATTTGAATGCATGGAATAATTAAAAATGTAGGGAGTTTTTGGACTACAAATCACTTATTTTACATTTTATATGTTGTATCATTATAAGAATATAATTTTAAAATATTATTTCCTTGCTAGATATAGATCATATGTCACATTACTACAAATAAAGAAAGTAAACAATGAAGAATGTATATCTACTTAGAATGTGGTCAATACATATTCCTTTTTTATGCTTTCAGATAATGATGGTAGTTTCCTCTAAGCTCATAAATCTTTCTGGTGTACTTGGAAATGATTAGCAAGACACATCACCTGGTAAATTGTTATTTTGTAAAACATTCTGTTTTGATTGAAATATTAAGTTATTTCTTTGGGAGAGCATTAGGAGTTCTGTCCTAGGAAGAATATAATTCTGGATTTCGATATGTCTACTTATTTTTATATTTTATATATATATATATATAGTTATTATTATTATAAAGTAAAGTTATACTTTAACATATTTAACATGTATTGGTCTACCTACTATCTCTGGGAGGGGTAGAGGGAAGAAGGGGAAAAATTGGAACAAAAGGTTTTGCAACTATCAATGCTGAAAAATTACCCATGCATATATCTTGTAAATAAAAAGCTATTAAAAAAAAGAAATACATGTAAAGTAAAAAAAAAAGATATTACTCATGAGAATCCAGTGTCCTCTCTATGTCAGGGTGAGGCATCAATATTGGACTCTGTAGAGGCTACACAGGTAAAATCTATTCACTTATCACTGTGGGTATTTCTTCTAATAATGCAGTTTGAAATCCATCTTTGACTGCCCATCTTAAGCAACACATCCAAATTTTTTCATAAATACATCATGGGGAGGTGGGGAGAGGATTACCCAACAAGTTGAAGTTCTTATTTGCATTCTTGATCAATGCTACTGGTGGTTTATAACCTTTCTACCATTCTCATAATTTGATTATTATATGTACCCCTTCCTTTGCTTTCTAGAAAAACATTTCTCTGATGACAAATATCCTTTATACCACATCTATTATGTAATTCCTCATTTTTAATATGTTACATTCTGCTTACACCTATAATTTAAGTATATACTTTTCCATTGACTTTTGGAGGATTTTCAACTCAAATTTTGTGAGATATAGGATTCTATGATTTGAAATCACACAATATTAAAAGCAGAGTTTTGGTATTTTAAAAAAAGACTTGTATTTTAGGAAGAAGTTTGGGAGTCATTTAAAGATAAAAATTTTTTTTAAATCCTAAAGTAATTTAATCTATTCTCTTTTTCCTCTTCAATTTTGGGTCCAGTTCCTTGTCTATTTTTAGAGTCTATCCCAGATATACTGATGAGCTCCCTAGGTTGTCTATTTAACTATATGTTATAGTTTAAACTGTAAGAATTCTCTACTCATTTGCCTTTCCCCCCCATTTGATAGATCAAATATTTTTCAATGATTAAGAAATTATTTTAATAGACTATCTTCTGGCAAGTAGCATAAACAAAAGTATCAGGAGGATGTCACCATAAAGAATCCTTCTTCAACTTAGACTCTGTGCTAGACCTCCATGATGGTGACAAACATCTTTGGCAAGTGTACATTTTCTTGTTTGATTTCTTGCCTGATATGAATTATCAGATAATTGTTTAGCAAGATTATATGTTGTATTGAAATGGACAAATAGCCCTCCTCTCCCTTCCTTTCCGCCTCGGGCCAGCAGAAGAAAGTTTGCTCAGCTAGATTGGGGGATTTCTTTTGTATTTCAAAAGGCCAGCTCAACAATGCCCTTAAGGGTATCTGTTCTAGGTGTGTGGTACTTGGGAAGTACTCCATACTGATCTATCTATGTTAAAATCTGCCCCCATCCTCCTGTTGTAAAATGCTAATCACAGATTACAATGTAACAAGCCAAACAAAAAATGTTTATAAGGCTGTCTTTAGTTCTGTAAAGCACGGAATTCGATCATTCTGTCCCGAGCTCGGTACCAAATAAATTCTAAATTTTCCTCATTGCGGCTGTCTTGAATTTTATTGCCTGGGCTATTTCAGTATCTTTCAAAGTATCTTATTCTGAAATATACATGTGAAATAACTTGTTAGAAGAGAGCTTCCAAGGCATCATTCAGCTCTACTAATTCAAATACTTAACAAAAATGACACACAAAAAGTTTAGGAAGTTTAGTGGGATTTTCAATTTTTTACATCTTTTAATTAATTGTGTGATAGTGAGGATAGAATCAATTGCATAATATTATCTGTAAAAGCCTGCTTGGTCCGTTCAATTGTCTTTATCAAAGATTCCTTCTTTGTGTGTGGATTATTCTCCTAAAAATTTATGTAGTTAGGAAAGTAGGAATATGGTTGTTTTTCAGATAATGAAAAATAAAGGTGAGTTTTTCCCCCTGAACCTTTAGTATTCCCCTCTCTTTCATATCGCTAGAAAGCCAATCCCTTAATTCCCTCAACATTGTTATTTCTGATGCAGATTTCCTTTGTGTGTACTTGATTTTAGTCTGGCTCTATTTCCTATCTTTGTTTTCTTTAGAGTTGCTTCTGTTTCCTCTTTCAATACAGCCAGAACTGTGATAATCAAGCCTAAATGTAATGACTCCATTGTCCTTCATAGTGAAAATTGGCTGCTGTTACAAAAATTTTTACAAGTATTTTCCAATTTTCATTTGTTAGTTGCTTTCCTTCCTGTTTCGTTTCTAAATATATTTGCCGTTATTTGGTTCTCTCACCAATATTCCTTTAAATTTGTTTTTCGTTCCACTTTTTATCTCTACTTTATGACGTGATATTACTTGTAACATTGCACAATCTTTCTCACTTTCAGATGAAATAATATCCTGAACAAATGCTTCTCTTGACTCCCAAACTGTTTTTGGTAAGAAAATTGTATTTCTGCTATGAGATGGTTTCTGGGTCTCTTTATTTTATGATAACTGTATTATGTTGGTTAATGCAGTGATAGGCACTTTATATAAATTGCTTTTTCATTCGTTGATAAAATTTCTTATGAAATTATTATTAATGTCATTTTTTTCATCGCTTTTTGATTTCAGAAATTTGTTCAAATAAGTTAGTTTGGAGTTGTTTTAGTTATATACCATATCTTTATTGCATCTTTCTCATCTCTTGTCTCCATGCTTAATGCACTGGCCATTTCTCATGCCTGACATGCATTTCCTTTTCAGATTTACTTCATAAAGTTGTTTTCTTCTTTTAAGACCCAGCTCAAATACAGCTTTCTACAGAAAGCCTTTCTGATTTCTCTCCACCACCAAAAGCTAGTGACTTCTTTTTAATGACCCTCTATTTAACTAATTTGCATTTGTTTGTGTTTTGTGCATATATATTCCATGTGGATTTGTATAGGTACTTGTTTCCTCCAATAAAATACTAACTCCTTGAAGTAAAGATTTTATCCTTTGTATTTGTATTTCAGGACCTAGCACAGTACCATAGAAAGGACTTAATGAATGTTTTTTGATTGATTAGTTGATCAGTTATATCGTTTGACATATGCTTGATCATGTCAGTGCTTTGATGAAACATAATAGACTAACTTTCTGAAGACAGAAAGTGAAGAGGTATTAAGAAACTTCTTGATGAGAGTGAAAGAGGAGAGTGTAAAAGCTGGCTTAAAGCCTAACATCCAAAAACCTAAAATCTTGGCAATGGGTCCCATCATTTCTTGGCAAATAAAGGGATAAAAAAGAGAAGCAGTGTCAGACTTTATATTCTTGGGCTCAAAGAATACTGTACTATCTGCAGCCTTGAAATTAAATGACACTTGCTCCTTGAAAAAAAAAAAAAACTATGGCAAATTGAACAATATCCTAAAAATCAGAGATATCATCTTTTGAACAAATGTCCATATTGTCAAAGCTCTATTGAGTTCTACAGAGTCAATGGTTTCTAATTGTGGTGCTGAAGAAGACTTCTGAAAGTCACTTGGACTGCAAGGATATCAAATCAGCCAACACTTAAAGAACTTATTCAGGCTATTCACTTGAAGGTCAAATTTTGAAGCTTAAATTTTGGCTATATAATGAGAAAATGGGACTGTTTGGGAAAGATCCTGATGTTGGGAAAGATTGAAAACAAAAGGAAAAGGAGTCAATTAAGAAGATGAGATAGATAGTATCATGGAAACAATGAAAATGAACTTAGACTTTGAGAGAGTAGAAAATAGAAAGTCCTGGCATGCTATGGCCAATGAAGTCATGGAGAGTCAGACACAACTGGATGACTGAACAACAACAATAAAGATAATGGTAACAACAACAACAATCTATAAGCCTTAGATCTCTCTCATTTTTTTATACCTGAACCATATTTTTAAACATATTTTTTTTTCTTGTTCACATATCCTTTTCTTTGCACTAAAATAATGAAGTATCAAAGTATATATCGATTTTATTTGGAACTTCTTATCAAGTTTTTAATATAATTTCTCTACTTCCTCATTCTCTGCAAAACTGCAATAATTTTTATGTTGATCTTTTTGAAAATACTTTTCAGATGTATTGAAATGAAAGATGGTCAAATGTCTGATTTGATGTTAGTTTTCTTGGGTTATGTGATAGAATTGTCTTCAAGCTGGTTGTGGTCCCTTTAAGAAACTGTATTTCCTATGGATCTGTGATTCCTTTCAGATTCTCAGCTCCTCCTGGCTGAGGCATATCCTTCTAGATAAGTTGTCTTTCTAGGATGGCAGAGCCTTTGATTCAATTACAAATCCTGGTCAAAAGCATCCCTTTGAATTCCACTAGGAGATCCAGGCTGTTCCAGTCCCCACTGGGTCTGAGTCAGCTTGGGCTGTGGCAGCCCGCACTGGTTCTGATCTGCTTAGGCTGCCAACCCCCACAGGTCTGACCTGTTGGCTTTCCCAACCCCTCTAAAACTCAAAATAATAGCTTTCATCTACTAAAGTCTTTTGTTCAATTGAGAACAGCATTCTTTTCATGCAAAACTCCATTTTCCATAGACAGATCTGCCACTATAGAAATCAGTGTCTTGACTGATTTCCATCTAACAATAAACTTTTCATTTTGCAACTAATATTTGGGAATGAGTGAATTCTTTCACTCCTAAAACCTGCAGCTGATTTAAAGGGGATTCTTAATAACTCTCTTAGAGCCAGTAACCTCTAGACCACTCAAACAGCATCAGTCTCTTCTAATTTTTTATTTGCTTTTTCTAGCAGCTATCATTAAAGTTATTTGTCACTTCTTTCTAACATCTGGTTTCTTTTATTTTAGGGATTTCAAGACTGGTAAAGTTTAATATATTTTTTCAGTAATCTGCTCCTTAGTAATTGGATAAAGACCTTCTATTTAGACTATTAACAGCCAAGAGAAAATATAAATGATATCTAAAAACCTATTACATGGTATCATATGCCATTAGGCCAACATTTATTGTAAAAAATAGTTATTGTTGCTGCAAATCCTAACGAACGAGCATTTATTTTTCATAGTTTTTAAATTAGTAAAAAGACTATCTCAAAATCGCCCTTTTGTATCACATCACAGAATACTTAGACCATTATTCTCTTTCCTATAGTGATACTAAGAGATATTTTTAGAAGTCATTATATAAATTAATTACTAATTTCCCTAGTAGCTGCCACGTGCTGATCACTTAATAGGTATTTATAACCATTGTAATGCTGGAGAAACTGAGGCAGAAGAGAGATTAGAGAGTTTTTACTATTTTATTAATTGGAGAGCATACTTGACTGGACAGGACTCATCTCAAATTATCCAGTCAGATAGAGATAAAGATATTCTGGGACCAAGGGATCCATGTTGGTCCCAGGGCTGGAGGAGACTATCATCTCAGAGAATCCAGCATCCAGCATCCAGCGATGAATAGGAGAATCTCAAACCCTTAAATACCTTTTAGAAACAAAGAAGGGGGAAAAGCAGGAGAAAACTTTTGTCAGGATAGGGGAGGCCATAAATTCTAAAAACCAGAGACAGGACGTCTGAATACACAGAAGTAAAGATGTCAGTGAGGTTATCTTGGAATATTTTAGAGTGATTTTGTAAATTCTTGAGGACAGAAAAGAGTCAGGAGGTCTACTCTCTTGTTTATCTTGCTTGTACTAACAATTTATAACCTTGGAGTAATGGTCCTCAGTCTTAATGAACGGGGAGGTGGGGGGGTGGGGGTGGGGGGAGGTGGGGAGTGTTTACAACTAAGGGAAATAGTTAGGGAGACTGAGACAAGGGAAACTCGTACAGGGAAACTGAGGTAGAACAGTTCAAAAGAGACTGTGGCATAACACCATCTACTATGAAATCTCAGGATGATGTAGTGGTGCCCCTTTCTTCAAGAAGCAGTTCAATTAAGTAAACACTTATTTTGTCCCCCATATTCAAGACACTGGGCATACAAAAACAAAACAAAAAACTAGTTCCTTCTTTTAAGGAATTTACCATTCTCCAAAGGAAAAAATGACATGCAAACAGAAATTCATAGCCATGAGAATTGGAAGAAAGAGAGACAATTCTAGAAGCTGGAGGGTGAGTGGAAAAGGAGAAAATGAGGAAAGATTTTTGGAGGCATTTTGGAAGAACTTAGACTTTATAGCCTTCAGTATTCTAAGAAGCTGGGATGAAGAGGGATAGTATTCTATATATTGAGATTATGTGAAAGCACCAAATTGGGAGCGGATATGTTGAGCTCTGGGAATAATAGCAGACAAATTTCATTAGAATGTAGAATATGTGAAAGGGAAAATTATGAAATAAGCAAGGAAAACAGGTCAGAGTAATATTATGGAGGATTTTAAATGATAGGTCCTGTTTGCATTTTTTAATGCACACCACGATGTGCCAAAGGCTTTGAACCAGCATGCCAAATATTAGAGATTTCTAACAACACTTATGCTCCTTTTTCAATTAGAAACAACTGATTTTTAGCACCTCATTAACAAGAATAATTAGTTAAAATAGAAACCTATTCTATAGTGTACTGGCATTAGCTTATACCTGCTTGAGGGAAATTATAATAAATCTAAATTTTAAATGTGAGCATTTGCATTTCAGAAATTGACTAACTACAAATCAAGGCCTGATTTATTATTTTCTTGATTGTCTAAACTTAAGAAAGTAATAACATACGGGTTAACAATGCAGATTAGATTTTAAAATGTGTTGTGTGTACTTTTTTTGTTTGTTTCTGGAAAAATTAAAGTAAGCATTTATCATCACTCTCTTTAACCTCCCAAATGAAATATTTCCTTTCTTTCTCTCCTTGCTTCCCAGGCTACATCCCAGATGAACTCTTATCTAGTCTTGTTTTACTTTCTCCCCATGTCAGTGGCCTCACCAACAGTTTCCCCGTGATTTTCTAGGGTCTGTCTCCATGGAGCATGGGTTTCTCTCAAAATATAGCTCCATTTTCAAGGTCTGTTTTTTATCTTCCCAGGTTCACACTCAATTATAATTTGTCTTAAAAATCCAATTTGATGGTGTCTTTTGTGTCACTTTTGGCAGCAAAGGGACATAGTAAATAGAATGCTATTCTTAGAATCAAGAAAACTTAATTCCTGAGTATAAATCTGGCCTCAGATATATATATATATACCAGCAGTGTGGACCTGGGCAAGTCACTCAGCCCTGTTTGCCTGTTTCCTCATCTGTAAAATGAGCTGGAGAAGGAAATGGCAAACCACTCCAGTATCTTTGCTAAGATAAACCCAAATAGGATCACAAAGACTAAGATACAACTGAAAATGATTGAGCAACAACAGATTTGTGTCTGGAACAAATTTTTGGGTCTTTCTTGGGAGGCCAGGGCAATCTGAGTAACATATCTTGAGGACCCACTAAGCTTACCACTTACTAAGCTCTCTCATTGAAGAGGGACCCCAAAACTCTAAAAATCCTTAAAGGAGAAAATTTTCCCACTATAGTGGGAAAACTTTATGCTTTTCCAAAGTAAGGAGACATAGAATAGTGGATAACTCAGGAAGATTGGAGTTAAAATTCTGACTCATTTATCATGATCCTAGCCAAGTCAGTAAACATGAACCTCAGCTTTTTCACCTATAAAATAGGACAAGTAATAGCATTTAGCTTATAGTGCTATGAGATTAAAATGAGATGATATATTTAAATAATTTTGCAGTCTCTGAAGCCTATTTAAATATTAGCTGTTATTAAAGTGGAGATCTATTCTCCTAAGAAGAAAAGGGAGATAAGAAGAAGAGAGAAGTCTAGGTGGGTAGTGGATGATGATGGTTAAGGATCAAAACATAGTATTTTCACCTTTTTGTTTGTTTGTTTGCTTTTTCTTTATCATGTTTTCCCTTTCGGTCTGATTTTGTTTGTACATGACAAATATGGAAATATCTTTAAAAAGATTGTCTATGTATAATCTATATCAAATTGCTTTCTGTCTTGGGGAGGAATAAAAAATTTGAAACTCAAAATCTTACAAAAATGAATATTGAAAACTCTCTTTACATGTATTTGGAAAAATAAAATACTATTGAGAAAAAAGAAAGAAATAATAAAGGAGAAAAAGGAAACATACTTCATTAAGTTAATATGATTCAATGTAGATTGTAATAGTAGTGTCTGAAATGCTGACGATTTAAAAATGATTTCACAAAATATTTTTAGCATTAGAGGGGATGAAGAGTCAACTTAAAAATCACAGGATCATAGATTTAAACCTAAAAGGAACCTCAGAAATCATCTGATCCAATTAGTCCTCATTTCAACAGATGAGGAAACTGAGACCCAACAAAGTTGTGACTTGCCCAAAGTCACTCAGGTAGTAGATAACGGAGGGAGGATTTGAATCCAGGTCCTTTGATTCTGTAGTCAGTGCTATTTTCCCTTTATCTCAAACCCTACATTTCCCACTACCTTACCCCACACCCCGCTCTTCCTTAGAATTGAGGATAAGGGTATTGAATATGTCAACAAAAAATAATAACAACATCTGTTACTCAGATCTGTTACTCAGAATCCATTGTCTTTGGTAGTATTGGAGAAGTCTTTAGAGATGTTTCTTTCAAAGAGTCAGCATCAGGCTCCTGCCACTAAAATTATAATGAGAGAGTGGTTGTGGGACTGGGAGCAAGCACAAGTTTCTGGTGTCCAATGAAATTATCAGTTGCTCTCTCAAAAAAAAAGTGGAGTAAGATTTTGTTGATCTCATGACAACTTGGGTTTCTGGTCCATTAAAAATTCTGCCCAAGAGACTTTAGGGAAACTTTACTCAAATGTATAGATGTATAGGACTTAATATACAAAAGATGATTTCATAGACTCAGTATTCTGGGACATATTTGGAGGTTTAAAGTCTAGGGAAGGAGAAATCCAAAGTTCATGTAACAGAAGTGGTTTTCCTAAACTTGAGTTATAATAGATGATGTGTTTCTGTTTCAAAAAATCAAAACCAATCTGATTCTTGTAGATTGGCCACCAATAGATCTCAAGACAAATCCCATTTTGTCTTTATTTGAGTCCTGATTGATTTAGCTCAAATAGCAATCAATTCTGCTTTGGCCAGAAATCCTGAGAGTCTTTCTCTCCAGATTTATTTATTTATTTAGATTTTTTAAAAAATCAAGTGAAAGAGGAGATTCTTTTCCTCAATTTCTACCTAGATTTAATCATTGAATGGTTGTGGCTTCAGTCCCTAATCTCTGTGATAATTTCCAGTCTTGTACTTATAACATCTCAAACTGGATGTAAACATGTTCAAACTCCGATGAGATTCCCAAGTGAAATAGTAAGGAGAGAGAAGAGAAAAAAGTCTAGGACAGAACTCTGTATGACAACTACAATTTACAGGGTGAAACTGGATTAGGGTACAGGAAAGGAGCTTGAGAAGCAGTGTTCATAAAGGCAACTATGCTATCTGAACAACCAAAACTTCTATCTCCAAAGTTTACAGATGATCTTCTCATAATTATATCCAATGGCTTTTCTTCACTCTTCATTCTTCTTGACTTCTGTAGTCTTTAATAGTATTAATAATTCTCTTTTAGACACTTTCTTCTCTTTAGATTTATCTTTATTCAGGCAGAGAATGGTGGGAATTATCCGACGCTGAAGCTTGGCAGGATACAATTGGTAGTCTGACAAGAGGGTCAAAAACTCAAGAGAAAAGGATAGTGTAGAGCTGAGCTAGTTTACTGAAGGGTTAATATGGAAAAAAGAAAGTGGTTAGGGTAGGGGTACAATGAGGGATTGAAGATTACATAGTGGACAAAGGGTATGGTTTGTTTTGAGAAGATAGTGACAGGTGGAAAGTAAATAAATTATGATCAGATAACGGAATTTTACCATTCTTGGATACAAACTTAGAACATTGCAGGTGATAACAATCTTTATTTTATTCAACTCACCAATTCTATTTAGAGAGATGCCTCCCTAATTTCTCCCCAGATTACCTGACATCCCTTCCCTAATATTTTCAAAAGGAAACTGGCTAAGTGTCTTTCTGCAGCATATAATATTATCCCAAAGTTTTAAAAAAGCACATGTAGGTACCTAAGCTCATCCCCAGATGCTGTCTTTTAGCCTTGCTTCCAGATTTATTGAATTATAGTTAAAGTGGCTGTAATGCCGGAGAAACTGAGCAAGATAGAGATTAGAGAACAATTTAATAGTTTATTAAATGGAGAGATTTACTGGGACCAAATGGATCCATGTTTGGTCCCAGGGCTGAATGAGACTATCCTCTCAAAGAATCCAGCAGTGAACGTCAAATACAAAATTCTTTTATAAGGTAACAAGAACAATGACATAATGGGGGGGGTGTCCCTGGATGGGGCTGACCTAATGGAGGGAGGCACTTACGATGGCATAATGGGTGGTACTAGAGAGACTCTTGAGATTCTAATGACATCTAAAATGGATAAAGACCTTTATCCCATTAAACATTAGGAGGGAATAAGTATAGCCTAAGGTCTAAGATATAAGACCTTTAGCCTATCAAACATTAAGAGGGAATGGTTATAACCCGAGGCAGAGTAACTAAATAGGATAATTAGGGAAACTGGGTCGGAACATTAAAAGAGAACTGTGGCACAACATGGCTAGCAGGGAGGAATTACCATTTTGGGAAGACTTTAAGACTTTGGTATTGAGAAATTCCCTAACACCCTAAAGGAGCATACCTTATTTATCTTTTTTACTTAATTATTCAAAAGTTTATTTTTCTCAATAGTATTTTATTTTTTCAAATACATGTATGATGGTAGTTTTCAACATTTACATTTGTAAAACTTGGTGTTCCAAATTTTTCTCCATCCCTATCTTTCTCCCCTGCTCCCCAAGACAGTAAGCAATTTGATATAGACTAAATATGTATTATCCTTTTGAACATATTTCCATATTTGTCATGTTGTGCAAGAAAAATTAGACCAAAAAGAAAAAACAAACCCAGGAGAAAGAAAACAAATAAACACACAAAAAGGTGAAAATACTATATTTAGATCCACATTCATTATCCATAGTTTTATCTTTGGATGTCATTGGCATTTTCCATTCCACATTTACTGAATTGCCTTGAATTACTGCAATATTGAGAAGAGCTAAGTCAATCACAGTTGATGATCACATAATCTTGTTGTTACTATATATAACATTCTTCTGGCTCTACTCACTTCACTCAGCATCAGTTCATATAGATCTTTCCAGGTTTTTCTGAAATCAGCTTGCTCATCATTTCTTAGAGAACAATAATATTCCATTACCTACTGAAATCAGCTTGCTCATCATTTCTTAGAGAATAATAATATTCCATTACCTTCATATACCATAACTTATTTATTCATTCCCCAAATGATGGGCATCCACTCAATTTCTAGTTCCTTGCCACTACAAAAAGAGTTGCTACAAACATTTTTGCACATAAGAGTCTTTTCCTTTTTTTTTTTTTTTTTTTTAATCATCTCTTGGGCTACAGAATGGTTGGATCATTTCACAACTCCACCAACAATGTATTACTGTTCAAGTTTCACACATCCCCTCCAGTATTTAACATTAACTTTTCCTATCTTCTTAGCCCATCTGAAAAGTGTGAGGTGATACCTCAGAGCTTAGTGTATCTGTTGTAGCATTCCAGAGGCACCTTCCAAAATTCCCAGAAGATAGTCCTCCTAGGAACAATTAACTTAATTCTTAGATTTTCTGTTGGTCCACACTAATAAAACCATATTTCACAATTCCCCACTAATATATTTACCTTTTATAAGGCAGAGGACATGAAATTCAAAGGCATTAATGAAATGTCATATTAAACATTTCCCACATAAATCTATAAAGGCCCAAATTCCAAGCTCTTTAGGACAAAAAGCAAGGTAAATTCAGCTAGCTATTGCCTGATTTTCAAATCTCAAGTCTTTTCTTCCCATGGCTTTTCTTGGTAAAGGCAAGGAATTTGGCAAGGAAGGGAAAAAAAAAGAGACCCAGGGGGCAAGGCTTTATCTCTGTCCTGCTCCACCCTATATAAAAGCTTTCCTGGATTAGCGTAGGCAAATAAATTTAGTGCAAGGAAGCTTTCCCCCATGTTTTCACATAGTCGGAATTCAAGGTGGGGAAGGCACCAACCATTGGAAGAGAACTGAAGTTTTCTGATAGAGAAGGTGGCATTTGAACTGAGCTTTGTAAAAAGTAGGGCTTACTAGAGAATAAAAAGGTAAGGAGATACTGAATTTGGGAAAAGGGGGACAATTTGTGTAAAGGCAAAGAAAAGATGCTGGAGATGATGAGGAATAAGGGTAGTAAATATAATCAGAGAACTTGGCACATCTAGAAGGAATGGAAAACTAAGGATAGGAGTAAAGGCATCTATTGGTTTTTAGTCATAACGGAAAACAGTTTTAAATTTCTGTTTTCTTAAGGGAGTGAATGTTTGTAATAGCCTTAGGAGTTTAGGCTGAAATTTGAAGACTTCCTGATTGGATATTATATAAGACACTGAATTCTAGTATCACAAAGTATTACTGATTTTAAAGAGCAACATAAAACAGTTTTTGATTGTTTAGGAGCCTGGACTAGAATATCTCCTGAGGGGTCCAGAGCAATGCAAACTTAATAAATTTGAGCATTTTCTTCATTTAAGAAACTACATTTTCCTTCATAAGCAAATTAAAAGTAGAATATGTCTATTCCAGTACTAGTGCAGATTTGAAAGAAATTAAGATGGTTATCATTGTTTTGCTGCATTTTAGGTTTGCAGCAGAATAGAAAACACTGAAGCAGGTATAATTTAAGCTATTTCTTTAACAAGAGAATAGTACATGTAGAACAGAATGTAGTGACATTTGATTATTGTACGCAAGGTGAGGCTATTTACAGTACATTAAAATTGGACTTTTATCTTTTGATAGTCATGTGTAATTACTTTGTTTCTTTTCTTTCTTTCTTTCTTTTTTTTTTTTATACTTTTCGATTGCCCAATAGCTGTAGGGCCTCAGTCCTCACAGGCTGATGCCATTGATCTGTCTTCTAGCACTCTTTTTTAGCCAACAGAGGGAAAGAGACACGGCTACTGGCTACTCTCAAAACAAGCACAATAATGGTGGAATCAATGCTGACTTTACAAACAGAAGACCCTGTGAAAAAAAGCACTCTTAAGAAATATAAAATACTCTCTGGGGTAAGTAGTACCAACACTTTCAGAATTTTATGTTGATTCTTTGCCTTGATGATGAATTGCATGTATATGATTTGTTATGGATATTAGCATATTTGTTTACTTTATCTGAACATTTTAAAATATTTTGCCTTTGTACTGCTGTCATTTCCTATTTATGTTCCAAACTGATTACTACCTTGTGGTCAAATTCTCTGGCCTCCCTTCTTCCCCAAATTTAAAAAAAAACAATTAAGCAAAATATTGGTACTTTGGAAAGAACACTGGCTGTGGCATGAGAGGATCTGAGTTCAAAACTCACCTGTTACTTTCTACTTTTGGGACCCTGGGTGAATCTATAAAATGAGGGGAATTGGACTACTTGACCTCCAAAATGTCTTCTTTCAGCTCTAAATGTGTGAACTACTATAGAGTAGCTTTACCTAACAATGTATGGAATATTTTATAGAAGTAGTTCCCTATCTTTCTGCAGCTAAGGAAAAGCTATGTTTTGTTATTTCTCTCTTTTTCAGGTCACTGGTTTCTACTTTCCTCAGAGATCTATTTTTTTTTTTTTGTGATATATTGTTTTTTCCTCTGCCATTATGCATCATTTGTTTTTCTGAAAAACACCTCAGCACAACGCTTTACAATAACTGTGAAGTGTATGTTAGTTCTTTTAGCAACATTTTACAAATATGTTTCAAAAAGGTGGATTAGGATTAGACTCTGATGTAACTATAACTAGACAAGTGTTCCAGGAAGCTTGAAGAATCTGTTTCTTTAATCTAGCTACATAGGATATACCAGTTACTCTTCAGTCATTTTAAATGCCAGGGATAATTCAAAGAACAAATTGAAAAGTATTACAGATTTGCTGATTTTATAATTGATCAAGGAGCTCAGATAATCTTCCTTTAGAGTACAGAACATAAATCATGTTGTAAAGTCTTTGTGACTCATTCACTGGGTATTTGGGAAGCAAAGTGCTTTAGAAATCTGCTTTGGAGACTTGTAAGGATATCTGTCCTTTTGGAAATAAACCCTCTTCGAGCCTTTCAGTCTGTGGCAGGACTCACAAGGTTCCATTTAAAATTATTTGCATATATGTAATTTGTGTAGGAAAAATTTTAGTCAAATTAGGACAGATTAAATTAGATTCTTAACTGGGAGGTGGGCAATTCCTATCTTGATCTCACCTTTTTGAAACATGGAGCACCTTTTACATTTTCCTAACTATATCCCACTCTTTTCCCTTGTTCGCTCAGTGGAATAAAATTTATTATTGCCCAGCTATACTAATCTTTTAGGGCTTGTTACTAAATTTTCCTTTAGCTCGCCACTTCTGTCACATAAGAGAACCATCATTGCTTCTCTCTTTTTAAAAGATGGGATCTAATAATAGATAGCAGTGGGACAAGCACATCCAAATATTTCTTTTTCAAAGGAGATGAAAAATAATGCTATTTTCTTCTGCCTACAAATCTTTTCTGAAATTGTTGAAATTTCCTAACAACTCTCTTTTTTTAATCTTCAAAAGATTAAAGGTAATAATTCCAATTCCTCAAGGCTATCAATTTTTCAACCCATTTATTAGTTTCTCTCAAACTTCCAAGTTCCCTTAACTACCTTCTAAAATGTATAAGCCTTAAATAATGCAAACTCTTGACAGTTTGTGACCTGAACATTATTCCTATTCTGTATTCTATTTTAATTTCTATTAAAAATTATATAATTCGTATAGTATGTTTTATTTGAGTATCTCCTGAAATACTTAGCTAACTATTAGTTTTTACTGTAGTATGGGTAGAATTATAAATATAGAGTATAGCTGGAGTCCTTCAGAAATCTATTAAAAATTCCCATAAGTGTTTGCTTCCATGAAAATGCCAACCCATTCTACAGTCAGTCCTTCTAACAAGTCCCTGACATCTTGGGCATTTTGATCGAGTGAACTCATTTGGAATATACAGAATTAGAAATCTCATGCATATGTCAGCAATTCAAATGGTGCAATGCCTCAGTTTCCCTGAATTATTTTGCCTTGAATAAAATTATTATAGCCCTACTCTTTTGTTCCTTAGGAATGGGGAATTTTAAGTTAGAAAAGAAGCCCTGAAATAACATTGAGTCATAAAACTCCATAAAATGCCTGCTGGGATAATGCCCCCTCTTTTGAATATTGCCCCTTGCCTTCCTGTCTCCTGTTCTCTGACTTTCTTATCTTGACCCCATTCTGTCAGGACTAAATTATGAGCCTTTCCTGGAATTATGGCTTGTCCCCCACCTAGTATCCTTCACTTCCCCCCACCCCCTTTGTTTCCTCTATAGTTGGAGACTATAAAAGTCTCCTGCCTTAGTTGCTGAATGCTTTGAGACAAGAGTCCTATACAGCTGGCTAGCCTCGGTTAGTCTAAAACTCTCCACAATTAAATTATTAAAAACCCGTCTCTGTCTTGCCTCAGTTTCTCTGGTATTACAATGGGATTATAGGGTTCTAGATTTGAAGTTGTAAGGAACCTTAAGAGTCCACAATTTTCCTTTTACAGATAAGTAAATGAAACAGAAAATTTTGCTGACTTTCTTGGGGTCACACAGCTAGCAAGTAACTGAGGCAAGGTTTGAAATCTAAATCTTTTTTACTTGAGGTCCAGTGTCCTATCTATTGCCCCCTAATTATGTAAAGCACATTCTATTTAAACCACTTTGATCATACAATTATGTCACAGATTTAATTAGAAGGGATCTCAGAGGTCATCTATTTAATTAGAAGGGACCTCAGAGGTCATCTAACCCCTTATTTTGTAGATCAGAAAACTAAAACTCAAATTAAATTATTTACCAGGTTATCTTGGGGAATAAGCAGTAGTTTGTATTTGAACCCAGGTCTGTTCACTAGCTCTGAATGCATATTATTATCATGATTTTTTCTTATGAATTTTGATATATGTGAGTTACCTCTTCCTCTTTTTTCTTCTCTTCCTTCTCTTCCCTCTTTCTCCTTTTCATTATCATCCTTCACTCAATTTTGTAATATTTCTCAGAAAACCTACTCTTCTGGGTAAACCTAGATTTCCAGGGAACCAATTAGAATATATATTAAGACCAGAATGGGATAAATCTTCTTTCCTTTTGAGATTTGGGACTAGATTATAGAATTTATTTAAATTTTTTTATAATAACCTTAACAAATATAAACATTTCAATAGGCAAAAAACAGAAAAAGAAACTGTCAACTTCTATTATATACCTTTTTTATACATATTAAACTTGGTAAAACTGGTATGTATTAATATGTATTTTATGCATATTAAACTATGGTAAAACTATCCTCCTTTTCTATGTCCCCTTCTGAACTTCTTTCTGTTCTCTTCTGTGTATTTCTTTTTAATGTTTCACCAATGATCTTTTCTTTCCTTAATATCATGTTTCTTACCCAGTGATTCATATACATTAATTGTAAGCAATTGTGTAGTTAAGCAAAACAAAGTAGCATTACATTATATAATTTTGAACTGAAAGAAACGTTAGAAATCATTTTTAATAATCCCCTCACTTTACAAATGAAGTAACTTGTCCACGATTCATTCATTCATTCAATTCCATCTACTATCTTCCAGGCACTCTACTGAGTTCTGGATAATATAACTGTTTAGTAATAGAACAGAAACTCAAAACTAGCTCTCTTAAAATTCCAATCCAGACTACCCTGTAGTCATTCCTTTCCTGGGTGGAGCCATAGGTCATATTGGGTACTTGCTGAACTGGCTAGTATTCTTAATTCTTAGAAACTGTATAATTGAGTTAGACAATACTGTGTAGTTTCTTTGTCCTTTATTTTTTAGCTTCCTTGAAAGACATTAGATGTGCCTGACATGATCTTTTAGGAATACTTTTAATGTTCTATTTAAGAGGTAAGGTTGGATAGAGGGCAGGTCTTCCGGTTGCTGAGAAGCTTTGACATTAAGACCTGCTTACTTATGACACGGGCAAGTTACATTCTCTCATTGCTTCAAGCAGCTCTTCCCAAGGAGTCCATGTGCAATCTTATGTATTTTATTGTATGCATTTTAAAAACTGTTCTGTGAAAGGATCCCTAGGCTTCAGCTAAATGCCAAAAAGATCTATGATATAAACAAAAAAAGATTAAGGACTTCAAAGTAATCATGCATTTTGTATGACTTTACTCATCAAATTCCTTGGTATGTGGCTCATTTAAGGAGTGGGTCATGCTTAATTCAAGCCTACTCATTTTGTATATATCAGGTGGCTTTGCCAAATACAAATATACATTTAGTAGAATGTATAGAATGTCTCTTTTTTATCCATGACCCACTCCGGCCCCATAGTTGGCATATGACCTTTTTTCTTGGGATGTAAACTGTATAAAGGCAGAGAAATCCCTTGATGGAGAGGTTTTAAAGCTACTCTTTCTTTTACTCTCTGTGTTACTATGTCAAAGCTATTTCTTCATACTGTGACTTTAAGGTTCAGCACTATGGCACAAATTGGTTTCTAACCAACTAGTGAGTATTTCTTATTTAAGATTAAGGTTTAGTGAACTAGATGTTTTCAGTTAATTGACAGATATTGTTTATCTAGTGTGTTGGTTGCAACTGCTTATTATTGAAAACCTGACCTTCTCTCCCAACAGTTACCTTGTTATGTTCTTAAAAACCCTGGTTTGTCTAGTGACAAAATTCTGAACAAAAACTTACCTCCCTATAAACTCATTAAGTTGATCATATCCCCTGATCAAGTCTCTAAAACACACGTCATTTCAGTATTTTTAAAATGCAACTGTTAAAATAGAAAAAATGTCTAATAGTCTAGCAAAAGAATGCAAGGAAATTTTCAAGTGATTCAGTGTCATCATATAAGATAATGATTGTTTACTGATATTTTACATTTGGCATATTATTAATCTGAGGCATTTTTACTTTCAAATGACAAATTTTGCTAAAGCAGGAAAGATCCAATTATTTCTAGGATACAAGGCGGGGGGACCTCCCAGGAAACTCACTTTAGCAAAGTAAATTACAACCTGTCTATGAATGAGTATGTATGTTTGAAGGAGTAGCCTGAAGTGTCCAGTAGTTGAGTGACTTGCCTGGCTAATAAATATTTGATGAAGGATCTGAGTCTAGGTCTTCCTAGCATTCTTTTTATTATGTCATGCTGTCTCTATTCCCATAAAATACTTGAGTTCTCATGTGTACCTTAAATAACATATTTTTGTTTTTCCCAATTATAACTAATTTGTTTTTAAGTTTGTAAGAAAAAGTTTCATACTTTTTCTGTCAAGCCTGAAAATGAAAAGAATCTGTATAAACTTTTGTGATAATTATGTTTTCTTTCAGGAAGTTGAGCTTTATAATTTCCTCTTCTTTTTACAATGGACAATAGAAACAGGTTCTTCCTGTACAAGTTTATGTTATTCTATACTTAGCCTTTATGGTAAAAGGTATCACCGAAGAGCTACCCCAATTTTTTAACTAACCCTTGCCTATCCTTGGAAGCGTATAACTTGAAATACAACAAAGCCCTTGGGGTCTGAAATGAAAACTGCTATAGCCTATGTGATTTAACCTGCCTTCATGGACAACTTGGGACATCTTAACCTCTTGGAAAAACTGATAGGTCTTCACTCCTCCTGAATCCTTTGTGTATCTGTCTTGCACAATGGATACGCTTGTCCCAAGACAGAAAAATTACAATAATTTCCCCCTTCTCTTAGACTCCTAGGGATTATTTTTCAATTAGCCCCCAGCTTTAACTTCTTGGAATATTTTAGGCCAAATGAGGCCTAAGGGCATCCCCCAGATAAGGAACTAACAGACTGGCTTTTTGCTTCTGTATAACTATTGGTTATGGCAAGGGACCTTCCTCCTTGGAATTCTTGTTCCTGTCCATTAAAATTTGCTCAGTCTGAGATTTGAATCCCCTTGCAGCTGTGTGCGCCATAAATCTCCACATCAAATTCCTATTACATCTGACATCTATGTTAGCATAACATCACTAATTTCCTTTGTCTCTTTGATTATTGGAATTGTTGGATAAGATGGAATACAGAAGAGAAGAGGTAAATCTCTATGTTATAACCATGTTCTTATGAAAATGTTAAGTACAGGAAAAGAGAACTCTTTGCCAGCTGCTTTTGATGTGATGAGTTTATGTTTGGAAGGCTACTGAATTAGTCATTAATCAATTTGAATATGAACAATAAACCTGATCTATAGGTGAATTATTTGTAGGTTGTAGAGTCTTTCAACATCTTTTACTTCTCTGTTCTTTGGTGAATATGAGTCAGCTATTTTCTGAAACAGAGATGATTTTTTGTTAATTGTTTGACAAATGACTTTTTTCACACTACTGAATAAAACATTAGAAGGGGAAAGGGATTAAGCAGTTTTATTTTTGATTATACCAGGGTGTCTTTTTAATACCATTGTATCTTCATGCCTCTAATCAAGCACTATTCAAAATAAAGTTATTTATCTTTCTTAGATTCAATGTTGTATCAAATATAATAATCAATGAACTAGGACTGATGATGTTGGAAGTATAAATGTCACAACAATAAATGTTATCTTTTCAAGACTAAATGATTAAATTCCTATTACGTCAAGGATCCTTTGACTATCTGTATAATAAGCAACTCTGTGATAGCTATCTTTTTTGTTGTTATCAGTGAAATACAACATGGATATGTTTATTTAGAGTATTTGTACATTGCATAAAGAAGCTATTTCTTCACAGATAGGATCATAAATTTATAGTAGGAAAGAACTCAGTAGTTATTTCATCCAAATCCCTCATTTGACAGATAAGGAATCCAATACCAGAGATCTTAAGTGAAAGATTTAGGAATCAAAGTCGATTCTCTAACTCCCCTTTCTATTATGTCAAGGAAGATAAAAGAAAAGAAAATCCATATACAACAATTTATGAATTATTCAAATTATTGGGTAGGGCAGCTATGTGGCATAGTGAATTGAGTGCCAGACCTGAAGTCAGGAAGACTCATATTCCTGAATTCAAATATGCCTTCAGACACATATTAGCTGAATGACCCTGGGCAAGTCACTTAACCCTGTTTGCCTCAGTTTCCTCATCTGTAAAATGAGCTGGAGAAAGAATGGCAAATCTCTACCTTTGCCAAAAAAACACCCAGTAAGGTTACAAATAGAGTTGGACGTCACTGAAATGACTCAACAACAATAATAAAAATACTGTCTTGATTAGCTAGCATGTGGTAAGTATTTAGTAAAACACATTGATTTGGGAAGAATGATGTTAAGCATTTGCCATAGATAAAAATTTTTGATTTTATTCCTTTAAAAAATGTGTTTGTTTTCTGTGACAGGTTCTTCTTGTTTTGTTGGTGGTTGTGTCACTTGGTCTAGGCCTGGGACTTGGATTAAGGCAACAAGAGCAAGGAGGTATGGTCTGAGGTTTTCAGGAATCTCTTTCATACAATATTTTCAAGGTCGAGTTATGGATTTTCTATAAATTAAAAACCTAATTCTCATGGAATATTCTAAAAATAAATAGTGATTCAAGAAATTTCACTTATTTTATTGCAAAACTCTGATGAACTTTGGTTCTCAGCTTGGCTTGGTGGACTCTCAAGAATGAGATTCTGATGAAGTAATCACAAATCTGATGAGAAAGAAAAGCAGAAATCAATGTGGTAGCATAGGGAACTCAAATTTTAGATTTAAAAAAAACATAAAGAAGATAGAAGGCACAAATCTGTTTGAATCATAATTGGAGGAAGATCTAAGACAAATGTGAGTTTGTGGATAAATGCTAAGGACAACAAGGAGTATTCTTTTTGAATTTGGTATTAGCAATAAAATAATGGAGGAATCAATCTAAGGCAATATTCATGCTTTTGAATGTTCATTATATGCCTACCTTATAGTAGACATACTTAGGCTAAAGACATGCAAAGGCAAAAAAAAAAAAATAGCAACTGCTAAGGAGATTTCTTGTAGGAAAATGATAGTATGTGTGAGCAGAAAATTACACATAAAAACATATAAAGATATAAAGTAATTTGGAGAAATACAAAATTGGGGTAAGGGGAGACTCAGGTTAGATTTTCTTTGGGAGATAGCATTTGAGCTAAGCTTCAAAGTAATTAGAGATTTTATGAGGCAGAGGTGAACAAAATGTCTTCCAGGTGACAAATGGGAAATGGATTGAAATGTATGGATAATGCTTAATTGGCTAGATGGGAAGGAATGTAGATTGTAATGCAATGTAATATGTAATTAATTTGGAAAAGTAGATTGTCAAATAGAGAAGTTTGTATTATATCCTAGAGGCAAGGAATTACTGGAGTTTTCTTAAACTAGATAATAGTTAAACTTCTACTTTAGGAATAATTTGCATTTGTGTTAAGGATAACTGGGAAAGAAGAGATGATGGAGCAAAAAAAAATTACCAATCTATTAAAATCTGAGGAGAAATCATGAATTAGGGAGATATAATTGGAGAGATGGGGACAGATTTGTGACATATTTTGGAATAGAATCAAGAAGATTGAGAATCAAAAATGTAGATTTGGAAGGAATCTTAGAGTCCATTTAGTTCAATCTTATCATTTTTATAGATGAGGAAAATGAAAATCAAGAGAATATAAATAATATTTGTATTCAAATCTGTACTGAATTTCTCTGAATCCAGAGTCGATGCAATTTTTATTATAGTTCCAGGATTTCAGGGACAATTGACTGGATATGATGGGTGAAGGATCATTGAATCATAGTGATAAGATTAGGGTTCCTGATGGTCAGGGAGTTAAATAAAGAGGTTAGTGACAGGTTTGGGGTTCAGGAAACCAAATGAAGAGGTTTGGCTCCCCTAATTCCCCTAGGATTTGGTGCAGGGCAGGGAGTTATGGGAGCCCCATTCTGGCAGAGCAGAGGTCGTTGTAAAGGAATTTATGAACCCAAAAAGCTAGACTGGTAAAAGAAGTTTATGATTGGCATTGGGAAGTCAGCCTTTGCTATGCATGAATAGAAAGACTGAATTCCTTGGTGGCAAGGTCCCACTAGAGAGATATAAAGTTTCTAGCAGAGAAATCCCAACAGAGAGGTATAAAGTCTTGATAGGGAAATAGGTGAGAAAGATAAAGAGAGGGTAACGCTAAAAGAGAATATCATTTCAGTGGGCAGAAGTTACTGCTATGCCAGGGAGAGAGGTTCCTTGGCGTATTAGGTCCTCTTCAAGGATTGAGCCCCAAGTTGGCTCATTTTATAATAGAAGCCTAGACTAGCAGCTCTTGATGGGGGCTGGGTGCAGCTCGGGCTGGAATTGGAATAGAAAATCTTGGAATTTAATGATCTTTGGGCTGATCTTCATCGCTATGGGTAGCTTAATCAATAGTGAGTGTTATCTATGGGGATGATGCCTATCTCTCAGGATAACAGAATGAAGCTGTTTATCCTGTTTCCCTTGCGCAGGGTCTTTTACAGAGATCAGAATTCAAGGAGACTTTCTCTCTGAAGGAGTTTTCAGAGAGAGAAAGCTTCAGAGTCCCCCCTCATCAATAGGACTCTGAGCTTTTTGTTTCTTTTCTTTCTTTCTTTCGTTCTTTCTTCCTTTCTTCCTTTTCTTCCTTCCTTTCGTTCATTCCTTGCTTCCTTCCTTCCTTTGCTTATTCCCCAGGACTTTGCTCGATGCCTGGCACATAATGAACACTTAATAAGTTTATTGATTAAGTGGTGGTAATATGGGTATATAACTTTTGCTCTAAATTTGCCTATGAAAAGGAAGAGAGATATGGGATAATATGATCAAGTGAAGGGTTTTTAATGATTGGGAGATCTGGGCATGTTTATAAACAGAGGGGAAGAAGCTACTGGGTAAAGAGAAATTGAAAATTCATGTGAAAGAATACATAATTAAAAGGGAAAGCACATAGAGAAGACAAACAAGAATGGGATCAAGAACAAAAATAGAATGATTGACTTTTGTAAGGAAAATATCCATCTCATACTTTGAGATGATAGCAAAGGAAGAGAGAAAGGAGAAGGTAGAGATAATTTTAAGTGTAAATATAGGAAAGAAGTCATGATAGATGGTCTCAATTCTTTTTTTTTAACAATATTTTATTCCTCCCCCCCCCCCCCCCCCCCCACATTATTGTAATGTTGGAAAAACTGAAGCAGGATAGAGATTAGAGAACAATTTAATAATTTATTTAAAAGGGAGAAATTTACTGGGACCAAATGGATTCATGATTTGGCCCCGGGGCTGAAGGAGACTATTGTCTCCAAGAATCCAGCAGGGAGTGTGAGATACAAGATTCTTTTATGGGGTAAAAAAGAATGATAACATAATGAGACAAGTACCTGGATTGGGATGATCTGATGAGGATGACCTAATGGGAGGAGGCACCTAGGATGACATAATGGAGGGAGGTACTGGAGAGCTCCTAATATTCTAATGATGTCTAAAATCATCAAGGGATAGATCTTTATCCCATCAAACATTCCTTTTTAATGATTATTTAATGATGATTAAGAAGGAATGATTATAGCCTGAAGATATAAGACCTTTATCCTTTTCAAACACTAAGAGGGAAGGATTATAGCCTGGGGTTTTGAGGCAGAGTAACTGAGGACAATTAGGGAAATTGGGAACTGAGGCACAACATTATATGTAAAAACAATTTTGAATATTGATTAAAAAAAATTTTGACTTTCAAATTTTCTCCCTCTCTTATCTCTCCTCTCCTTGAGATGGTAAGCAACTTGGTATATTTTAATATATGTTCAATCATGCAAAACATTACCATATGAGTCATGGTATAAAATAAGGCACAGATCCAAAGGAGGGGGAAAAACCCATAAAAATTAAGGGGAAAAGAGTTTATCAATATTTATCAATTGGAGAGTGACTTATATTCTTATAAATTTGGATCAATTCTCTATATTTGAGAAATAAGGCCTTTATCAGAGACATTTCCTTTGAAAATTGTTTCCCCAGTTTCTTTCTCATGTTGGTTGTATTGGTTTTGTTTATGCAAAAACTTTTAAACTGGATATAATTTAAAATTATCCATTTATATTTAGTAGTGTTTTCTGTCTCTTGTTTGGTCATAAATTATTTTTCTTTCCATAGATCTGACAGATAAACTCTTCTTTACTATCCTAATTTGCTTATAATATCACTTTTTATATTTAAATCATACACTCATTTTGACCTTATTTTGGCATTATTCCAACCTTAGACTGTCTAGTAACTTTAAAGTCTAAAATAATATTGATTAATATGGCTGAGAATGTAGTTTCCCGATTTTTTTTTTTTGATTCAATGTATTTTAGCTTTAACTTTGTCTGAGATCGTGATTACTACCCTGCTTTTTTTTTTTTTTTTTTTTACATATTAAATTCTACTCTTGATTTTTAATTTTAGGTTTATGTGTATCTCATTTCCTATTCCTTCTGACTCATTTACTTCCACCAGTTATCTTGTCCTCCTATTACTTAATTTCCCACCATCTGACTCCCAAGGATACCTTTCTTAACCTCTTTGCCCATCCCTCCAAGGATCCTGTCTTACTCTTTTCCACCCCATCTCTTTTTATTTCATTCCAGTTAGTCTACACACCTTATTACATTCCTGTTAATCAGGTTCTCATTGTTATTCTATGTACTCTTCTATATCCCTTTCCTTATTCTATTCTTTCACCCTTTTATTTCTTTATAAATTTAGAAGACTTTTATTCTTTTCTAAATGTATATGTTGTTCTCTCTTTATCCCTGATCCGATGTGGATAAGATTCCCTCTAAATATCCCTCTTTTATCCTCTTTCTCCTCGCTATCCTCTTACTTTTTTATTTCCCTCTGAATTTAGAAAACTTTTATACCCTTCAAAATATAACTATTCTTAATAAGAATAGGGTTCCAAAACTATTAATCCTCCTCTCCCATCTACTCTGTGTCTGTTCTTCCTCTTGAACCTCATTTGTAAAAGATAATTACTATTTTTACCTTTTCTCACAAGGTTTTGCTTTTTAGAATCACATTATACTCTGTTCTATCCCAATTTATTTTTCTTTCAAACTACCCAATTACTAATGACAACATATATATATATATATATATATATAAAATTTATATTGCCACATAGAAAACATTTTTTTCTTATTGAGTCCCTTGTGATTAGTTTTTGAGGTTCACCTTATATTTCTCTTAGATTTTATATGTCAAATTTTCTTTTAAATCTTATTTTCATTCAAGATTAAGCTTAACTTTGCTTGCTGAGTGTGGACATTGTCCATTTTTGAAGATAACCAAAATGACATGACTGTGTTAGAATCAAGTTATAGTGTGTGCAACTATGGCTGATTAGATCAATATTAGCTTGGAATGCTTTGCCATAGGTAGGACACAAATAGTCAATATGAACATCTGGGGTGACTTCTCTAATTTTGCACATCACAAGTTTCTTTTGGGCTAATTCAATTCTGCTTTGCTCATGGAGTACAGCACTTTCTCTGATGAGGGCACATAGGCCATGCTGGTCTGTTCTGTGCCAGTATCTCCCATGTCACACAATCTATTCTAAAGTTCTCAAGAGATGTCTTGAAAGTGTCCTTGTATCACTTTTTCTGACCACCTTGTGATTGCTTGCTTTGTGTGAGCCTTCTACAAAGTAATTTTTTTTTTTTTTTGGCAAGTGTACATTTGGCATTCAAACAATGTGACCAGCCCAATGGAGTTAAGCTCTCTGGAGTAGAGTTGAAATTTGGCCTGACAGTTTAGTTTGAGAAAGGACCTCCATGTCTGTTGTCTTATCCTGCCAGATGATCTTCAGAATCTTTTTAAGACAATTGAAATGTAAGCAATTCAGTTTCCTGACATGGAGCTTGGTAGACTGTCCAGGTTTCACAGACATGCAACAATGAGGTCAGCACAATGGCTCTGTAGACCTTCAGTTTAGTAGCCAGTTTAATACCTCCTCTTCTACACTATTTTTGTCTGTATCCCCAGTTCTTTTGCTCTTTGATATCTAATGTTCCAAGACTTGTGAGATTTTATATATATATATATATATATATATTTAATATAACTGCTGTGGGTCTTGTGTGATTCTAATTGTGGCTCTACTCTATATGAATTCTTTTTTTCTGGTTGCTTGTAATATTTTTTCCTTGACTTGGGGTTTCAGAATTTGGTTGTGATGTTCCTGTAGATTTTATTTATAAGATATCTTTCAGGTGGTGATTGGTAGATTTTTTTTTCTATTTCTACTTTCCCCTCTTGTTCTAAGAGTTCATGACAATTTCCCTTAATTATTTCTTGTATTATTATATATTCTTTTTTGGATCATAGCTTTCACGTAGTCTAATATTCTTATATTTTCTCTTCTTGTTTTGTTTTTCAGATCAGTTGTTTTTCTTGGATTGCTATTTAAAACATTTTTTTTTCTCAATCTCTCTGATTTTTAAAAAGTTTATTTGTTTTGAATTCTATAAATTCTTTTTGGTCAGGTAACCATTTAACTTCTTAATTTTTATTAAGAAGTGAACATAGCATATGTTCTCCTTAGTTTTTTTTTTTTTTTTTTCGAGCTGCAGATAGCATTTTCTCTCCAAAGTCTATTGGAATTGCTTGGATCACTGAACTAATGAGAAGAACCAAATCTTTCATAGTTGATCATCTCACATTCTTGCTATTATTGTGTATGATGTATTCCTGGTTCTACTTGTTAAACTCAGCATCAATTCATTTTTTTTCCTAGTTTCCTTTTTTTTTATAATAACTTTATATTGACAGAATCCATGCCAGGGTAATTTTTTTACAACATTATTCCTTGCACTCACTTCTGTTCCAATTTTTCTCCTCCCTTCCTCCCTCCCTCCACCCCCTCCTCTAGATGGCAAGCAGTCCTATATATGTTAGATATGTTGCAGTATATTCTAGATAAAATATGTGTTTGCAGAACCGAACAGTTCTCTTGTTGCACAGGGAGAATTGGATTCAGAAGGTAAAAATAACCCCGGAAGAAAAAAAAAATCTGCAAATAGTTCACATTCATTTCCCAGTGTTCTTTCTTTGGATGTAGCTGCTTCTGTCCATCATTTATCAATTGAAACTGAGGTAGGTCTCTTTGTCAAAGAAATCCACTTCCATCAGAATACATCCTCATACAATATTGTTGTTGAAGTGTATAATGATCTCCTGGTTCTGCTCATTTCACTTAGCATCACTTCATGTAAGTCTCTCCAAGCCTCTCTCTATTCATCCTGCTGGTCATTTCTTACAGAACAATAATATTTCATAACATTCATATATCTAGCCATTCTCCAATTGATGGGCATCTATTCATTTTCCTGTTTCTGGCTACTACAAACAGGGCTGCCATAAACATTTTGTCACATACAGGTCCCTTTCCCTTCTTTAGTATCTCTTTGGGGTATAAGCCCAGTAGTAACACTGCTGGATCAAAGGGTATGCACAGTTTGATAACTTTTTGGGCATAATTCCAGATTGCTCTCCAGAATGGTTGGATTCGTTCACAATTCCACCAACAATGCATCAGTGTCCCAGTTTTCCCGCATCAGTATCAATTCATGTAAATCTTTCCAGGCCTTTCTAAAATCAGTTTGTTCATACTTTTTATAGAACAATAATATTCAATTATCTTCATATGTTCAGCCATTCCCCAATTCATGGGCATCTACTCGTTTTCCAATTATTTTGCTACCATAAAGCAATTATTTTTTCCTTCTTATGTCACCCTCCCCTTCACCTTTAAACAGTAACAAGAAAAAAAAAAAAGAAAAAGAAAAAAGACAAACCTTATAACAAAAATACATAGTCAAGCAAAGCAACCTTTCACATGGTTCACATGAATGTCTCATTTGATACCTTGAATATATCAACTTTCCATTAGGATGTAAGTAGCAAAAGCATAAAGTCTTCAAAGTTTTTGGCTACCTAGGCAATTACAATTCAGTGATCACTAAAGAAACAGTAAACTACAGTGGTACTTTAATGCTAGTGTGTTTCAAAACTCATCAAATTTGGTATTCTATACATCCTGACGAGAAAAAAAAAATGCTTCTGCATTTGATGTTTGCTCAGCACTCATCACACTTGGTTGTTGTCTTAGTTGAGCAGTAGGGATGTGAGGTTAGCCAGACCTATTCCCCAATCCTGCCAAAGTTGCTATTGCCCTAGGCTTTGGGTAGCTCCTCCATAATGAAGGCAGAAGTGTGTAGCACTGTTAGTTGGAGCCCATTGGTTTTTTACATATAGTTTCTTAAACTTTTTTTCATCAGTATGGTCTGTGACTTCTCCTGAACATGGTAGGATTGAATTTCAGCTGAGTGAGAGTTAGCCAGTCAGATAATATTCAACGCAATATTAACTCTGCTAGATGATAGCATATTATTGTTCAGTTGTTTTTCAATCATGTCTCACTTTTGTGTCACTCCATTTTGTTTTTTTTTTTTTTTTGACTTATAGGATCATAAATTTAGAGTTTTAAGATGTGTTAGGTGATATGTAGTTCAACTTCCTCAGTTTACAGATGAGGACCTAGATTTGGTATATAGAGGTTCAGTGATTTGCCCAGGATCATACAGGAGCAGGATAGAATTTGAACTTTGGTCCTCTAACCTCCCCTCAATCCAGTATCATTCTACACTTTCTGACCCTTAAAAGAAAAGTCTATAGTATCTCTGTTTAATTTCTGAGTACATATGAGATTGAGCATATTCAGAATATACAATGGTTGACTGAATGAAGAGTAGATGATGATAAAAGAATATATATATCTCTAAGAAGAGAAGAGATAAAGAGAGGGCTTGGATTTGTGATTTCACTCATAGAGGGAGCTCCTGGTAAAGAAATTACCTTTACTAATGCAGATTAGTATTTTATCTGTAATTTTTAGTCTTCAAGTTGCCTAGAATGTTGAGTTTAGATGATATTTCCACAGTCAATTGACCATTATAAAAGATATGGAATTTGAACCCAGCTCTTTGTGGGCCTAAAGCTAGTTCTCCATATACTATGTCATGGGCCACCTTTGAAACTTAAAGAGTGAGAATCACAAATAATTTTAAATTGTACCATGTTGTGGCTATGATTCCAAGGCAAAGAGAAATTCTGCCCAGATATGCAGTGTGGGAAGACCATAGTGGGATTCATAAAAAACATTTTCACATTCAGTCACATCTACATTTATCTAAATACTAGCAGATGGAAGATCAGTGACTTGGACAATGTCTGATATCTACATTAATTAATTTGGTTTTATTTTAAAATGTGGCTGTTTAACTGAAATACCAAAAGAATAAAATTCTCCAGGTTTCCCTCTCTGTATTATTTTGATTTTTGCTCCAATAGATAATTTTTCTTTTTTCTAAGGTGAAACTAATTCATAAATCTGTCCTTTTGGATATTTAGTGCAGATATATTTATACATAATATTGATGCAAAAGACAGTTGCATATTAGATGGCATATTACAACATCATGAAAGTAATAAAGCTTAATTCCTGAGGTCAGTTTCATCTTCCTGTTGTCTTAATGTTAGATTACTTAACTGGAAACTTTCCAATTTCAATGTTATGAACAGAAATAAAAATAATAAAAAAGGTTAAAGTGATAGTATGACCTTATTTGACTTTAATTTTAACCATGAAGCATTTAGAGATGTAACTATTTTCCAGTAGACTCCCATTGTTATGGTACAATCATGAAGACCTAAGTTTAGAAACATTTCAGGCCAAATCATCCCTCCCCCATATATATACACATGGAAAGACCAATGTATTACAGTTCATCTTTAGGGGGTTGGGATGGGAAATGCTATATGTATAGTCTCATGCTAATTATATTGTAAAGAAACCTATATGTAATCATGAATGATCTTGGCCAAGACTAATTTTTTTTCGTTTTACTTTCTACAATTGTAAAATGAAGATGTTGGATTAGACTAAGGATTATTAACCTCTTCTGAATTCATAGACCCCTTTGGACAGTCTGGTGAGGTCTATAGACCCATCTCAGAATGTTTTTAAATAACTGAAGGAAATGCTAAAAATGTTAGTGAAAGTAAAGATGTATTTTTTTTTCTCATCCACATTCATAAACTTACTGAAATCTGTTAGTCCAGGAACTGTTAAGAACCGTTAAGAATCTTTAGATAAGATGATCCCATCCTCAATTCTATCATCTAAATACACTGCTTTTACTCTTATATAGATCTCTTAGATTTATATAATTTTCTAATCTGATTACATTTATTTCTAGATTCTAGATTGTAAGAGAGCAAAGGCCGTTTCTGATTTATATTCATGGTTCTCAGTGCAGCATAGTGTCACTGCAAATAGCAAATAATTAGTAAATGTTTATAGAATGATTAAATGAAACTCATTTGAACATCTGAGTTTCCTCATGAATTGCAATTCTTTGATTCATAGTTTCTGTCATTCTAATGCATTTGCATTTAAAGTTGGTCTTGTCAAACTAGTTTTAGTATCTGTTGAGAATCCAAGTATTTCTTCATGCCAACCCAGAATTAAATCTAAAGAAATCATTCATCTATTAATTTTAATATATTTGCCTAATTACAGAGATTTTGTACTCTTAAAGAAGCCAAATCTGTATTGAACAAGATCTAGTTCTTATGACACCAATTAATGGTCTAGTTAACTCTAGGCTACTAAGATGATATGGGAAGCTTTGACTTTATATATTTCAAGGATTTTTTCAATTTAATTTCTTAATTTAAAAAAATGTTGATATGTTTCTGTTTGTCGGATCCCATGGACCATAGCATGCTAATGCTATCCATGGAGTTTTCTTGGTAAAGATAACTAGAATGGTGTACTATTTCCTTCTTCAGTGGATTAAGGCAGAGTTTAAGTGACTTACCCAAAATTACATCACTAGTGTCTGAGGTGAATTTGAACTCATCTTCCTGAATTTAGGGGCAATGTTCTATCCACTGAGCCATCTAATTGCTTCTTCTCCCCCTCCCCCCAATATCATCTTTATTTCCAAATATGTTTCTTCTGCTCAAGTACTTTCTGTGTACTTTATAAAAGTACTTTTTAAAAGGCTTGGACCATATAATTGTAAGGTTCCTAAATCTGTTATTCGATGATTCACATTTTTCATTCAAAAATGAAATGTGGGTTAGGCAATAATAATATAATTCAGTGGATTCAGAAATTGTTTGTCAGTGGACAAAAAAATGGCTTCTGCTTAAACAGAATCATAGTTCAAGTGCAAAATCATGTGTTTAGAAAGCACTTCTTATTGGGTGAGTAGAGCACAAATGAGGAAACAGTCAGAGTTAGTATGGGTCCTTCTGAAGCGAATTTTAAGGGAGTGATTTACAACCCAAAGAGAGGTTCTGGGGGCATTTTCACAGTGTTTTGAGGAAGAAAGTTCCAGATACTGGGCCCAGAAGGACAGTGCACCTGGAACTCAGATGTTTGTGGTTTGTGAACCAGGAATGTTTGTCCATTTGGGATCAGTATGAATCAGTTTGACCTGGTCCTGTGGTTGCTGGCATAGCAAAGGTTTTCTATGTTCATCCAGTAAACACTGAGAAGGATTACTGGTATGCCAAACTAGAGTAAAACTCATTTTGCATTCTGATTGCCTGATTTCCCATTCCAAGATTATTTCATCTCTCTTGGAAGGGAGCTTAACAAATCAATGTGATTGGTAAACTTATTATTCATTTCTGCTTGCCATCTTGGGGGGGTGGGTGGAGGGAGGGAGGGAGGGGAAAAAAATTGAAACATAAGCGAGTGCAAGGGATAATGTTGTAAAAAATTACCCTGGCATGGATTCTGTCAATACAAAGTTATTATTAAATAAAATAAAATTTAAATAAAAAAAAAACTTATTATTCATTCCATTATGACAAAGGTTTGATATGTTCTTCTCTTTCTTCTCCTCCTTTTTTTCCTCTTCCTCCTCTTTCTTCTTATTCTCTCTCTTCTATATCTATTCTATAGCTATTTCCAAAATTTATATACAGTGGCCATATTTTACATTTTTTTGGGTACCTCCGTGGATTGTCTATATCAGCAGACAATGAAAATATACTTGCAAACTTATCATTAATTGTGCATTGGCTAATTCATTATATATTTTTCCTATGGAGTTTAAACCATAGAGTAAAGGGCCTTGGGTCCTTTATTGCCATTTTATCTGTCTTTTCTGAAAGTTACTGTTATGCGCCATCATGGGTATATTGTTGCTTACTAACTAAACAGTTAGTACTTTGTGAGTCTATCCCAAATAAATGGGAGGAAAACATGTTAAAAATACTAAGGAAGGATCAGACCAAGCACTTCCATCAAACTTAAGAAGGGATCTTTTCCTAGAAGTTCATGCATGTAGCCAAGAGGAAGGGAACATTACTGTAAAGAATAAATAAAGGATCAGATTAGAAATGTAAGCCATGCAAAGTCCAAGGAACAAGGGAAATTATTAGCCTAGAAGTAATTCTGTGGACTTAGCAAGTAGAAGAGTAAGGACTTTTAGGAGCCATTTGCTTTCTAAGTCTAAGTTGCTCATGCATAGCTGATGAGTCTCTCCTGATATTATCTGACAAAATCTGGAAAAATATGAATATTGTCCCACTGTATGAAAAGCAGTATGAAAGGTATGGCTATAGAATATGAATGATGCTGAAACCAAAGATTTTATTAGCCACCAAAGCTGTATTTCCTTTGCCCCCATTCTTGCTGTTCTTTTATCTATAAGAATATTAATTCTGCAAATCTATATTGGAAAAATCAGTAGGAAGATAAGATTCACTTAACAGTTTTTTTCTGAGATATTTTTTCTGGACTAGACATATATTAATTCAAACATTATCTGTATCTAGGAGATTTAAGTAGGTTTAAACTGTAGGTTTGTTTTTATTTATTAGGCCAAGGATGCCTCATACCATAAGAGGCCACAGAAAGAAAAGAACTTAAAATTCTCTTTGTCCCTGTAATGTGTTACTCTATTCCTTTTCTTTTTGTAGGGAGTTGCAGAAACAAATGCTTTGAGCAATCCTACAGAGGACTGGAGGGATGCCAGTGTGATAGTGGCTGTAAAGACCGTAAGAACTGCTGCTGGGATTTTGAAGAAACTTGTGTGGAATCAAGTATGTGTAACAATGTCTGAGTTAGCCCATAACTATCATTCACTTTCTGGAACAATAATTATGTGGAACTTTTTTCTGGCAATATGCCAATAGTCCTGTCAATACACTGCTTTCTACCTTTTAGCAGTCCAGGGCTTTCTTCAATAAATATCTCAAGAAGAGGCTGGGTGGCCCCTTATAGGACTTATAGAGGGAACTCTTATTTGCCACAGAATGGACTTACAGATCTTTTTAAACTCTGAGAACCTAAAATTATGAAATCTGAACTTCATGGGACCTAACAAAAACTAGACAAAAAGTATTTAACTAGCTAGGCTCACTGGTGAACTATAAAAGGAAGACTTTTTTTATTGATTTGTTTTGACCTTAAAAATGAATGTATATTAAATATTACAACACTTGCTACCTTTATTACTTTTTGTGTTGCTCTTCTCTAGTTGCAAATAATGTCTTAAGATCTATCTAGGTGTTAGTTAACAAGTATTTATTAAGCTTTCATTCTGTTTTAGGCACTGAGCTAAGCACTGAGGATGAAAAATAGGGCAAAAACATGGTGCCTTTCCTCAGAGAATCCAACCAACTATGTACATTCATGATAAATACAATGTAAACAGTAGGTAATCTCAGAGAGAGGACACACTAGTGTGTGTGTGTGTGTGTGTGTGTGTGTGTGTGTGTTGGTATATATGAGTCCATGTGTGAAGATAAGGAGTGAGCACCAGGAAAGGCCTGTTGTAGATAGTGGGTTGTGAGCTGAGTTTTGAATGAAGCCAGATGTGTCTGGAGGGAGAGCATTCCAAGCAAGGCAGATGTTAAATTGTTTCAGTCATGTTTGATTCATTGTGACTCCATGTGGGATCTTCTTGGCAAAAATACTGGAATGGTTTCGCTGTTCCCTTCTCTAGTTCATTTTATAGACGAGGAAACTCAGGCAAACAGGGTTAAGTGATTTGCCCAGGATTATACAGCTAGTAGTATCTGAAATCATATTTGAACTCAGGAGGATAGTCTTCTTGACTCCAGACAAGGCACTCTACCCACTGCACCTTCTTGCTGTCCCTTTGCAAGGTGGATAGCAAGTGCCAAAAAAAGAAAAAAAAGATTTGAGAGATGGGAATGTTTGCTGTGTTTAAGAAATAGCAAGTGAGCTGAAATATTTGTTTCATAGAGTATGAAGACAGCTACAAAATGTAAAAAGATAGAAAGGTAGGAAGGGGCCAGGTTGTAAATAGCTTTAAATACCAAACAATAAAGGGTTTTATATTTGATCCTTGAGTTAATAAGGAGCCACTGACTGGGTTGTCAGACCTGTGCTTTAGGAAAATCACTTTGCCGCTGAGTGGAGGATAGACTGCAGTGTTTGTAATATTCCAGACACAAGGGGTCTGGATCAAGGGGACCCTTACTTATATGGTAGATGTTGTGAAGGTGAAAACAGCACGACAACAACCAACATATTGGATCTATGGAGTGAGTACAAATAAGGGCTCAAGGGTGACATGAAGCTTGGGAGCCAGGATGACAGAAATAAGGAAGTTTAGTAAAGGGCAACTTTTGGAGGAAGAGATTGTTAGTGAGATTTTTGTTCATTTTATAATTAGGTCTTCAAGTGCTGGCTTTGGGAATGGGGAAGCATTGGGGAGCGTGTGAAGAATATAAAAGATCCCTGAGCTCCCATTAGAAAAGATGATCCAAGGAAGCTTCTTGCATTGCTCTAAACACTAAAGAAAACTACCAACTAGGACTATGATCATATACTTGAGTCTTTCTGTATAGTTCTATAATTGAGTAGCTCTAGCAATGCTTATAGTCTCCTTTGTATACATAATCTTTTTTAAAAATACATTTTCATTTAACAGTAGCTAGCATGTATATACGTACATACTATGTGCCAGTCACTATGCCAAGAGCTTAAAAAGTATCATTTCATTTGATTCTCATGACAACTCATATTTATTATGCAAGTCATAAGATTATGAATACTTTGTAGGTATATAGTGCACACACATTCACATACAAAATGCCTTATATATTTACTGCTTTTTTTTCTCCCTTAAGTCACCTCAAATAATCATTAATATTGTATTACCTGAATAGGCTCTGAATATGAATAGTCCTTTGGATTGTTAGTTGCTGCTGCTTCAAATGATGTACACTGGCATGAATAACATAGCATTTTAGCATGCAGACCACTACCATGACCCATCTAGGAAGTGACGCAGTCGCCTATAGGAGAATGCTAAACCAGAGTCCTGAACCAGTTGGGAGTTCAATTTAATAAGCACTTCCTAGAAGACAAGTATTTTAGATTTTGTCCTAAGTACTGAGGATTTGAAAGAAAAAAAAGAAAAATTTCCTTCTCTTAAGGAATTTACATTCCACTGTTAACCTGCATGGTGGAAAAATAAATATAAAAGTTAAATCATTTAATTCCTCTACATAGGAACTTTAAAGGTAACTTATTGGATTGGATTAGGTGATCTCTAAGGTCTTTCCAGTTCTAGATCTGTGGGCCTAAATATAAAACTCAGGCTCATATTGACATGCTGACACTTTGAGTGTTACAGGCAAAGGGATTCTAAACATGTAGGATAGCCTATGCAAAGACACAGCAGAGAAATAAACTATTGTGTTGGAGAGTTTTTCTGGAACTTGAGTAAAAGTGATTTGAGTATAGAAAGATAGGTAGAAATTAGATTGTAATGAGCTTTCAGTGGTACACAGAGATATTTATATTTTCTTTGAGCAAAAGAAAGGTGCTAAAGATTCTTGAATGGGAAAGTTTTATGTGCTTTAGAAATATCATTTTTTTCTGTTGTGTGGAGGATGAATTGAAAAGGAGAGAAACCGGAAATAGGGATATCAATTAGTTTGCTGTTTCAATAGTGTGTGTTTAAGGTTATAGACACCAGGTGATGAGGGTGGGAACTTTGGGAGTAGAGAGAAAGGGCAATATGCACAAGATGTTGTAAAGTAGGAAAAACAGCACTTGCTACTTGATTGGCTATAGAGAGTAGAGAGAGAGAGTAAACCTGGGTAATAGCCTGAAAGAGAGAAGCTAGAGAAAGTCATGGGTTTTGGTGGAACAATAATGAGTTTGGTACTGAAGTGTTTGTATGACATTCAGAAGGAGATATCTATCAGGCAGTTGATGAAATGGGACAAATATATATATTTTCATAATTATAACTTTTTATTGACCGAACCCATGCCTGGGTAATTTTTTACAACATTATCCCTTGTACTCACTTCTGTTCCGACTTTTCCCCTCCTTCCCTCCACCCCCTCCCCAAGATGGCAAGCAGTCCTATACATGTTAAATATGGGACGAATATTAAGAGAGAGACGATAGGTGAATTTAAAGATCTATGAGTTATCTGCACAAAAATGATCATTAAAGCCATGTTGCTGATTGGGATCATCAAGAGAAAGTGTTGCAATAGAAGGCACCTAAGGATGAAGGCTTGTGATATATTTATGCAAAGAGATCAGGCTGTGGTTGGTGATCCACCAAAAGTGACTGAAAAGGATGGGTTAGACAGAAAAGGGGGAAGAAAACTAGGGAGAATATTTCTAGGAGGTATTGGGTTAAGAGTGGTCAAGAAGGTTAAATAGAGCAATTCTGAGGTCAGATACTTACATGAGTAAGGTGCTGAGAAGTAATTGGGAGATAAAGAAATCCTGCTGCTTATGTCCTGTGGCTTATGATTTTCCTAAATCATTGTAGTTATGACGATGTTACACCACCACATTCAGTAAATGCCAGCTTGGAATGTTTTCCTCCTCACTTCTGCTTCCTGGATGTTGCCAATTTCTTTAAGACTCAGTTCACCCATATTTAACATATATAGGACTGCTTGCCATCTGGGGGAGGGGGTGGAGGGAGGGAGGGGGAAAATCGGAACAGAAGTGAATGCAAGAGATAATGTAAAAAATTACTCTGTCATGGGTTCTGTCAATAAAAAGTTATAATTATTAAAAAAACCCAAACGAAACAAAAAAAAAGACTCAGTTTGCCTCCCACCTTTTATAGAAAACCTTTAAAATCTCTTCTACTGCTTTCTTCTGAGATTATCTTCCAATTGCACTTTATATTTTGCATGTAACTAATTATTTGCAAAGTACTTTCTCATTGAAATGGGGAGATGATGCCCTTTTTTTTGATCTCCAACATCTGATTCAAAGCTTGACACATTGTTAGTATTTAATAAATGTTTCTTAATTGACTAAGATTAATGAGGTTTCCCTTAAGAAGCCATGCTGGAATTGCAAGAATTCCCCAAATTAGTGTTTTTATCCCTACCTTGAGAACAGAGTAATGACTTGAGGATTAGTCAATACTTATAAGCTTGCTCTACAACAATGTAGACAGTGCATTCCCTGACACCCAAGCCAATGGAGAAGAGTACTGAATTAGTAGTATTAATAGTTGAACAATTTTATATTATTTTTCCTCCTTAATTATTGTAGATAATTAAGAAGTAAGTACATTGAAATAAAAATTCTTATTTTCTCATAGTAAATTTTAACTTACTAAATACACAATTGAAATTTGCAGCTCAGATATGGACATGCAATAAATTTCGTTGTGGAGAGACTCGGCTACCTCATAGCCATTGTTCTTGTTCTGAAGACTGCTTACAGAAAAAAGACTGTTGTGTTGATTATAACAGTATTTGCAAAGGTGAGTAAAAGAATAAATATAAATTATTTTCATCTGTGTTATCCCGAAAAAAGATTGACACTCAAGAGGATCTTAGTTTATTAACAAGCTCTTAATAACAAGGTAATAATACAAAAACTAGGGCATAATGTGGAAGATTTGAGTACTTATTTGAGCTAGAAAGACATTTGGCTTTTCATTTAATTTTTGGAAGAAATACAGTATGCAGGATTGTAACCAAGGTAGGTTGACTAGGACTTTGCCCTATACCACTGAAATTTAAAGGGCATCGACATTATTTAAATTCCTTCTGTAATATAGAAATTATTGAATTTAGCAACTAGCTAGCAAGAATAACATGTTAGAATGGGAAGAAACTTCATACCATGATGGCCATGTCCTATTTTTTTCTTTGACTACAACTGAAATTATCATAAAAATTTTATTTGAGGCTATATCTTTGAGGTATCTTGGGATCTCTCCTCTTCCCCTCCCAACCTCATTTGACTGAAAAAAAAAAGTGATTTAATGATATAATTTATGCTGTTTTGTCTTGGAATGTTTAGGGAAGTTTGCTCTGAGCATCAAATTGATAGTTACATGTAGCTCTGATAAGGTATATTACATAGACTCTCTATCAGGAAAAGGCAAAGTTTAGAAGTTATTGTTAAAATCTCTATTTGACCCCATTCATTCTTTCCCACACTAACTCCTTTTGTCCCTCAATATATACTTTAAAAACCAATCTATTTTTTGTGGCTACAATTACCTAATATTTTAAAATCAGACATATATGCTAGCTCATTATAGCTGGAATCATCCTGAAATAAAATTGAATCCTTATCTTTCTTCAGAACTATTTTCCTTTCAAAATTATTTCTTGATAAGAAGTAGTTATTCAGATAATGTGACTTTTTTTGCCAAGCCGTTATATATTATGCAATAAATTGCATGTGGTAAGTAACTTAAATTACATTTATTTTCTATGGCAAAATTGCCTCTTCCTTTATAGTTGTAATCAGGAGTTCTGATCCATAAAGTCTTGTTGGAGGGTTGGAAATGATGGAAGCACATAAAAGACATTCATCCCTAGTTGGATACCACTATGCCAAGTAATAAAATGGCCCATACCTAAAAATCCCAAATCACAATACCTTATGTCATGGCTAACGAGCCTTGACTCCTAAGAGCAGAAGTAATGTTATAGAGGAGGGTTTGGGTGGGGATGTGATAGGATAGCAGATGGGAAGAACATGGCTATAAGGTAGAGGAAAAGGTAAAACACAAAAGAGTGGTGAAATTGAAGGGGTTGGGGTTGTCTGGCATAGAATGAGCAAAATACAGAGAGGCACAGAGTTAGGAAATCCCCTTTTATTCAACAAAAGCTCCAGTTATTAAATTCTGGTTATAACTTTGTAGTAAAATACTTTATTATCAAGAAAGGCCTTAAATAAAATAGTTTATTTTAAAATGAATGTTTTGTCTATGCATTTTCTTTTAATCGTCTGTTTTTCTGTTATCTAAATGTTTTGATCTCATATTTTTAGGAGAAAGCCGCTGGGTGGATGAAGAATGTAATGTTTCTCATGAATCTCAGTGTCCAGAGGGGTAAGATTGATTTGAGTATTTGATTCTCTTTTAGTAGTATGAAGAGGGAACTGAAACAGAAAGAAGTAGGATATATAATTTTGTAGATGATAACATTTTAGAATAGATATGTTAATAATTAATTATAACTAATAAATGACTAATTTTAGAATTAATAGAGTTATTTGTATTAGGAAATTTATACTTCTGAATGTCCCATAAGATGGGTTTAGTATTAGCACAAAATATTGAATAAAGTAAAAACAGTTAAATTACAATGGATAGATTGATAGATTGATAAATCAAGATGAGTTATATTTAAATTTTGCCTTAGATATTTACTAGCTGGGTCATCCTTATCAAATTATTTTACTTCTCTTGGCATTAGTTACTATGATATAAAATAGATGACTTGAACTACTCAGCTATAAATTCATAATTTTATGTATGTCTGCCTCACTATTAACCTAAGAAGCTTGTTGCTATTGTATCTCTTATAAAATCAGAAGTTTTTGAAAAAAGTTTCATCTGAGTTTCCAGACAGTATCTTAGTGAGAATTTAAGCCCTTGCTTATATAGACAATTACTTTGGTCATTGACTCATTTTTCACTATAAATGGGAACCAGGAGCCAGTTTTGTACTTCTACTAGGTATTACTAGACAGATTATGCCAATCTTAAATCTCATGATTCAATTTAGTGATTTTTGTTGAGAAACCATATCTGTGATAACAATTCTCACTGTAATTTTTTTTTTTTGGGGGGGTGTGGAAAGCTAGTTTTACAGACTTGTCAAAACAAGAAAATTTAAAAAATTTAACAATATGTAATTTTGCTGTGGGAAATTTCATGCTTTTCTTTTTTTTTTTTTTAATCTTTTCTTTATCTCTAAAGACTACAAAAAAAATTAGATTTGGTTTTGATCAACCAGACGTGTTTTATTGCTAAAAAGAGATGTTTTCAAAAATCATAAACAATTCAAGAATTGGGAAACTTTTATGAAAATTTTCTCTTATTTTGATGTAGTTATTTTCAAAGATAAGTAAAGTAATCAAATAATGACCGAAGTTGGCAGTAAAAAAGTTTTATTCACTATACTTTTCTTTCTTGTTGTCTCCTCACTCTCAAAAAACATTAGTTCTGTCAAGCTACAAAATTCTAGTTTATTTTTAACAAAAGGTTGCTTGAGGCAGGAGAAAAGGGCTAAAATATTACCAGACAACGTTAACATAAAGGTAATGAACATCAGCCACAATTTCTTTTAAGTGATTAATGACTCCAAGACTAGAATCTATTTTCTTCAAGTGAGAGTCAATGGGCAATCCTTAAAAAAAAGACTATTTACTCTAATATCCATAAATCTAAATGAAAACATGAAATCCTTTGGTCTATGTCTATTGAAATCCTTCCCACACTTAGATTTTAATAGTAAAGTTGACAGTAATTTCTGAATGCTTAAAAAACTAAAGAAAAGAATAAATAAGTAATTCAGAAATAGATGGGGTACAGGAATAGATTTCATGTCTATTGGCCACAGCAATTCATGAAGGCTATCTAATATAAAATGGAAGTATTTAAATCATTTTAACTGAGAGTACCCATATCTCTAAATCTATGATTAAATGTCAATATGACTTTTGTGGAGAAATTCAATTGCAGTAGAACAGAACTAATTCAGCCTAATTTGGTGTTTTAGATTCTCAGAATTGGAACAAAATGAGACACTCATAGAAACATCTAATAGTTAGAAAAATAGGTCTGCTTATCCAGCATGGAAAGAATACTTAGCAAGATACAGTATTGATTCATTTGTGCTCAGATTTTCTTTTTCTGTGTTGGTGATGCTAAAACATCAGACCTAGTAGGGAGCAACTCTTAGCTCCTAATTAACTGGCTTTTGTAGTTAGGCTCCCAGGAAGATACATCAAAAGACCACACCATTTTTCTCTAACTCAATTATGTTTAAGCCTTGAGCTAAACATTCTTAAACCCAAATCATTCTGCCTCAATTGATTAGCCAATAACAGGTCCCAGACCAAGTCTCAGTTATTTCTTGTTTGGGCCCAGGTTGACCTAGATTAAATGTAAATAGCAATTGTTTTTGTTTTGGTCAGAAACCCCTATGGGCTCTGGATAGTATTTAGCGTAGAGATTCTGAAAGGTGAGGAAAAGGAGAGATGAGAACAGATGAGAATGATATGTATTTTTGTGTTGCATTATTCATGTTATGTAGGATGTATCTAGAAAAGATGTTTTTGCAGAAGTGTGAAAAAACTATATACACCAGAGACTCACCTAGTTCATCAATGTATATTTCTGACCCAAAAGAAGATTTAATTACAATTTACTTAGCACTTACATTAATTATATTATTGGCTCAGTGAACTACTCACTGATTTTGTTTTATTTTTTTACACAGGAGAAAAGTTCTCTGTTAGAATTTAATAACTTGTAGAGGTTAGCATTAACCACAACAACAAACAAAGAGCAGGGCAATACAATGAAATTATGGATTTTGAATCTCAAGTTTTGGGTTCAAATCTAAGCTCTTAAATCTACTGTTAATGTGAATTTGTGCAAGCCAATTAACCTTTTTCTAAAAGTCAATTTCTCCACCTTGCAAAAAAGAAATTAAAGTAGCTGGCTTCTAAAGGTCCTTTTCAGCTCTAAATCTATGAATTAGTATATTGACCATTTTCCTGACCTGTTTTGCCTTTGAGTAAGAAGTGGGAGTGGGAGTGGGGGGAAGGAAACCACTTGACATAATTCCAGAGTTTAAACATGTCAGAGAGTTTCCATGGAGGTGTGTCTAGGAGGCAGGTTTGTCAACTCACACTAAATGAACAGAAACAGCTTTAGCATGAGAAAGGATACCACAGGGATTGATCATTCTTAAGTGAAAAGTCAGTCAGTCAAGTAATATTTAGGCACCTATTATATGCCAGCTACTGTGCTAAATGCTGGGAATATAAAAAAAGAGCAAAAGACCTTCCCCTTTCTCAAAAAGCTTACATTCTAATAGGGAAGACAAATGAACAAATATATACTAACAAGCTCTATACAGGATAAATAGGAAATAATTAAAAGAAGAAAGGCACTAGAGAGTTGGGAAAGGCTTCCCGTAGAGTACAGGCACTAGAGTTTTAGATCTATAAGGGGAACTAAAATAGGGGTTAGAATGGGGCATAAATAGGTCTACTTCCTTTGACCCTAAGTCAAATCCTTTTGGATTAGGCATGGGCAAGGCCTGATGTAACATTGAGGCAGAGGTGAAGGTGGTACCATTGATTTGTGCTAAGGGGTCTGAAGATGAAATCATGAGTTCAATAGGGAGCTCTAAAGTGATAGAAAAGGATCACCATAGTGAAGGGGTTGGGCTGAAAACTGTTATGTTGGAGGCCTAAGCAGGCCAAAGATCACTACACACTCAAGGTTTAAAAGGGAGATAGGGATATTAAAAAAGCCTTGCTCATTTCCTGAAATTCATTCTCTTTCCTAAACCTATTTTGATTATCTAAGCATTTCCTAATCCAGAGTTTGACAAGATGGGAGAGTACTTTGCCTTTTATAATTTTTTGACTGACTTTTATTTTTTATTTATTTTATTTATTATTTTACTTTTAGCCTGCCACCTGTGATTTTGTTTTCCCTGGATGGTTTTAGATCTGAATATTTACATACATGGAGCACACTTATGCCCAATATCAACAAACTGAGTAAGTCTCCCTCAAAGGATAAAATTAGATCTACTAAAGAAAGGAATAGCTGTGCCAGCCTCATCTTTGACTCTTAGATTTGATGAATGGTTTATTGAATAGTATGATTGATCCATGGTACCCACATTCCCATATTTATTTTGGTTTTTCCTTTCTCCATTATTTGTTTACACAGAACTTAACACAACTGAAAGTATCTTTATTTGTTAGGGACAAATCATAGATTTTTATTTTTTTCTTTGAAAAATATGTATGATCTTCTCACTTCTATATTCTCTCTTATGTGTAGACAGATAAGAACTCCTAGGCATACCTTTGCAACCACACATGTGCATCTGCTCTTCATTAAGGCAGTGTTAGAAGGCAGAGTTTTCCAGAGATTCTTATAGTAGGCATATAATGACATAATGACATATAGCATTAAAAAAAAAAAAAGGAAGCCTATTGAGTTTGGGTTTCCAAGAATCAGAACATATTCTAAAATTGTGTTATCCATAGTTTATAGTCATTCAAAATATTTCATAAGTTTGAACTTCAGAATGCTGAATATAAGCTCAGGAGAAATATCATTTTCATAATTTGATTCACTTTTTAATTTATTTCAACAAATTTTAATCTAATCTTGCTGTTACTGTTTACAATGTTCTTTTGGTTCTGCTCTCTTCACTTGGTATCAGTTCATTTAAGTCCAGGCTTCTGAATTTGAATAGCTAATACTATCACCCCGATTTTATAAATGAAAAGCTTAAATCTCATGCAGATTAAATAGCTGGCTTTTCAGAGTGACCTCAAGATCTTTCCAATCTGAACCAAAGATTTTTAAAAATTTAATATTTTCCCCAGTTACATTCAAAACAATTTTTTATATTTATTTCTAAATATAACGTGTTTCTGAAATTTTGAGTTCTAGATTCTCTCTTATAACCCACCAAGATTATGAGATGATCAACTGTGAGGGACTTGGTTTTTCTCAACAATGCAGTTACTTAAGACAATTCCAATAGACTTGGGATGGAAAATGCCTTCCGTATCCAAAGAGAGAACTTTGGAGACTGAATATGGATCAAAGCATAGTATTTTCACTTTTTCTTTGTTTATTTTTCCTTTCTCATGGTTTTTTCCTCTTGGTTTGCTTTTTTCTTATACCATATGACATCAAGTCAGGGACTTGACCTGAAAATGTAAATATGAGTTTTCTTTTTTGTTTTTATTCTTTTCACTGATGAGAGAAAATGTCATTTGGGGAAAATATAAAAAAATAAGGCATTGATAGATACTCTTTTAAGTAACATCTCACAAATTAATGAAAGATAGAGAAAGGAACTATGAAATATACAAATCAAAATATAATATTAATTTTCTCTAGTTGCAAAACATATTAATTTCATGATAACATCAGCATGACAGTTGTTTCAACAATTCTATTAACAATTTAATAGGAGAAAGTCATATCCTGAAGAAAAGCAAATTGTTTGCTTTTTGTCTTTTCACTGTTGGAAAATTTCTAACGTAGCTATGTAAACTTAAATCCAATATTTTGTGTTTTGTTGCTGGAGAGGAAATAACTTTCATTATGTGCACTCCCAAAGATAATGATCTTTAGAGCAAGGTTAGTACAAACCAAGCATTGATCAAAGAAATAAAGGTACAGCTAATGTCCTTCCAAAAACAAATGATTGAGAAATCAGTTTTCCACAGGGAAACTATTAAAAAAAATAAGCCAGTGATGTCCAAGGTTGTAAAATAATGCAACTCCTGCTCCTTAGGGGGAAAAATACTTCTGTGGGCCTTATCTCTTTTATTACTACATAATAATATTACTATCCTATGATTGTGAAAAGGTACAATGACAAAAAAGTTGATACCAGTTTAATAGATGAGGACTGTAGCTGTGATTTCACTGGTATAATCAAGTCAAGTCCATAAAAACTATTGATCTCTTATGTGCCAGGTACTATGCTAATCACTGGGAATACAGAGAAAGGCAAAAGCCAATTGCTACTTTTATGGAATTCATAGTTTTAATGGGAGAGATTTACATGGTGTGAGTAACTTTATACAAAAAATGTGTAGAAGATATTGGAGATATTCACTAGAGGGAAAGAATGAGAATGAAAGGCAATTGGGAAAAATTTTTCTTACAGAGTGGTATTTTAGTCAAGACTTGAAAGAAGTCAGGAAATCCAGGAGATGGAGATGAATAGAGAATTTTAGGTATGGGGGGAAGTCATTGAAAATGAAGTCAGAAGTTGGAGTGTCTTGTAGGAGGAACAGAAAGGGCAGTCAATGGATCAAAGAATATATAGTGAAGAAAAAGATATAAAAAATTGGAAATGTAGGAAGAAGCTAGGTTATAAAGAGCTTTGAATGCCAAAAGATTTTACAATTGATTTTTTTTTAATTTTTTTATTTAATAATTACATTATATTTACACTCATTTCTGTTCCGATTTTTTTTTTCCCCTCCCTCCCTCCACCCCCTCCCCTAGATGGCAAGCAGTCCTTTATATGTTGGATATGTTGCAGTATATCCTAGATACAATATATGTTTGCAGAACCGAACAGTTCTCTTGTTGCGTAGGGAGAATTGGATTCAGAAGGTATAAATAATCCGGGAAGAAAAACAAAAATGCAGATAGTTCACATTCGTTTCCCAGTGTTCTTTCTTTGGGTGTAGCTGCTTTTGTCCGTCATTTATCAATTGAAACTCAGGTCTCTTTGTCAAAGAAATCCACTTCCATCAAAATATGTCCTCATACAATATCGTTGTCGAAGTGTATAATGATCTCCTGGTTCTGCTCATTTCACTTAGCATCAGTTCATGTAGGTCTCTCCAAGCCTCTCTGTATTCATCCTGCTGGTCATTTCTTTTTTTTTTTTTTTTTTTTTTTTTTTTTTTTTTTTTTTAATTTTTTTAAATTTTTTTATTTAATAATTACATTATATTTACACTCATTTCTGTTCTGATTTTTTTTCCCCTCTCTCCCTCCACCCCCTCCCCTAGATGGCAAGCAGTCCTTTATATGTTGGATATGTTGCAGTATATCCTAGATACAATATATGTTTGCAGAACCGAACAGTTCTCTTGTTGCGTAGGGAGAATTGGATTCAGAAGGTATAAATAATCCAGGAAGAGAAACAAAAATGCAGATAGTTCACATTCGATTCCCAGTGTTCTTTCTTTGGGTGTAGCTGCTTTTGTCCGTCATTTATCAATTGAAACTCAGGTCTCTTTGTCAAAGAAATCCACTTCCATCAAAATATGTCCTCATACAATATCGTTGTCGAAGTGTATAATGATCTCCTGGTTCTGCTCATTTCACTTAGCATCAGTTCATGTAGGTCTCTCCAAGCCTCTCTGTATTCATCCTGCTGGTCATTTCTTACAGAACAATAATATTCCATAACATTCATATACCACAATTTACCCAGCCATTCTCCAATTGATGGGCATCCATTCATTTTCCAGTTTCTAGCCACTACAAACAGGGCTGCTACAAACATTTTGGCACATACAGGTCCCTTTCCCTTCTTTAGTATTTCTTTGGGATATAAGCCCAATAGAAACACTGCTGGATCAAAGGATATGCACATTTTGATAATTTTTTGGGCATAATTCCAGATTGCTCTCCAGAATGGTTGGATTCGTTCACAACTCCACCAACAATGCATTAGTGTCCCAGTTTTCCCGCATCCCCTCCAACATTCATCATTATTTTTTCCTGTCATCTTAGCCAATCTGACAGGTGTGTAGTGGTATCTCAGAGTTGTCTTAATTTGCATTTCTCTGATCAATAATGATTTGGAACACTCTTTCGTATGAGTGGTAATAGTTTCAATCTCATCCTCTGAAAATTGTCTGTTCATATCCTTTGACCATTTATCAATTGGAGAATGGCTTGATTTCTTATAAATTTGAGTCAGTTCTCTATATATTTTGGAAATGAGGCCTTTATCAGAACCTTTAACTGTGAAAATGTTTTCCCAGTTTGTTGCTTCCCTTCTAATCTTGTTTGCATTAGTTTTATTTGTACAAAGGCTTTTTAATTTGATGTAATCGAAATTTTCTATTCTGTGATCAGTAATGGTCTCTAGTTCATCTTTGGTCACAAATTTCTTTCTCCTCCACAAGTCTGAGAGATAAACTATTCTATGTTCCTCTAATTTATTTATAATCTCGTTCTTTATGCCTAGGTCATAGACCCATTTTGATCTTATCTTGGTATATGGTGTTAAGTGTGGGTCCATGCCTAATTTCTGCCATACTAATTTCCAGTTATCCCAGCAGTTTTTATCAAATAATGAATTCTTTTCCCAGAAGTTAGGGGCTTTGGGTTTGTCAAACACTAGATTGCTATAGTTGACTATTCTGTCTTATGAACCTAACCTTTTCCACTGATCCACTAATCTATTTCTTAGCCAATACCAAATGGTTTTGGTGACTGCTGCTTTATAATATAATTTTAGATCAGGTACAGCTAGGCCACCTTCATTTGATTTTTTTTTTCATTAATTCCCTTGAGATTCTCAACTTTTTATTGTTCCATATGAATTTTGTTGTTTATTTTTTCTAAATAGGAGGGTAGAATGATCAGAATTGCATATTAGGAAGATCAATTTGATAGCTGGTTGGAAGATGGATAGAAGTAGGAAGAAACATGAGATAAAGTTCAACATTGAAATAGATTTGAGTGTGAGCTTATGAGGGCCTGCACAAGTGTGGTGACAGAGGAAAAAGGGAATAAATGTAGGAGCACACATTTAGTTGTTATGAAGGTAAAATCTACAGGATCTGGCAGCAAATTAGATATGAAATGAGGATGAGAAGTAGAATATGCCACCTAGATTGTGATACTAAGAAGAGAGAGTTTTGGAAGAAGATGAACTCACCTTTGGACATGTTGAGTTTAATGTGTATTTGGTACATCAAGTTCAAGATGTCCAGTTGAAATTGTGAATCTGGAGGTTGGGAAAGAGATTAGAGCTAAATAAGTAGATATGGATGGAGGTCATTAGTAGAGAAAAGATAAAGAATCTGTGAGAGCTGATGAGACCACCAAGTAAACTGGTATAGAGGGAAAAGAGAATAGGGCCTAGAAAGGGGCCTTAGGAAACAATGCATCATTAACTAGATAGTGATCCTGCAAATGAGACTGAGAAAGAGCAATCAACCAGGTAGAAGGAATATTAGGGTAGAATAGTGTTATAGAAACCTAGACAAAAAGAGTGTAGGGAACTTCCAAGTAAAGATTCTTTGACCAGCACATTTGAGAGGCAGAGTTGCAAAGTGAATATAGTTAGCCTCAGGCCATGTCTTCCCCAACTTGATCTCATCTCAAGTGAACTGGTCAGGAGCTCTTAGTGATGTACACAGTTCTCTAGGATTACAATTTACAGAGAAGATTATCAACTGTCTCAATTCAATAACACTTTAAATATGCAGTAATACATATATGTAACATATTTGTGCATATATTTTATATGTTTAAGTATATATAAAACAATTAAAATAAGTAATTTGCATTGTGTTAATGTATGTAATAAAAGATACTGTGTTTTAGATGATAGAGAACTGGCTTTAGTCAGGAAGACCTGTATCAGATTATCCCAGGACTATATAGAGTTCTGAGAAAGTCATTTAACCTCCCAATGTAACTAAGATTATAAATTGCAGATCAAGTGATGATTTGAACACAGAAAGTTTTTTCCCTTTGAGTTCCCTACATTAATGAAATGACAATCCAGTCCAAAAATAATCATTATAGCATCTCTAAGTGTTAGAAAAATAGTAATTCATCTATATACAATATAGGTCTATTTATTGATTTGTAAAGCTCTTGGAATAACTACAATATATAGGTAGGAAACCAAAATACTAAAATATAAAATCTGTTTCTTTGTAAACAGTAGGTTTTTGATAAAATGGCATTTTGATCACGTGCTTACATTTTGAGAGTTCAGGCTGATTTTTAGTTGTATTTATATCTCCAGTGTCTAGCACAATGTCTGGCACATAGTGTGTGCTTAAAGGTTTGTTGATTGTTACCAATTTACATATTCTAGAATAAAGGCTAAAGAACAGCATATAGTATTATATTATAATGGAGCCATCTCTTGAAAAATACATGGGCCAAGGCTTAGAAATAGATTTACAGAAATTTTCACTGAAGTTAGTTTTATGATAATGATTTGTACAAACTTAATAAATGTTAATATGCATTCTAAAATATAAAGTGTAGAGCTTTTCTGTTCTGTGTAGCATCTTTTCATGTCACCTTAAACTTAGTTGACTAGTTAGATGTTAGAGTTCAGAAATTTTTTACTTTATTGTATTCAGTGTACTGTATTCAAGAAAAATACATAGAATAGATGTTAAAATAATTATATGAAATATATTTATATAAAACCCATTATCATGAATTCCCATAGCTGGCTTTTTATTATTTCTCTTGGAAGCTTGATATCCCAAAATTTCTATCTATTTATACATGTTCTTCATAAACATGGAACTTCCTTATATGTCAATGTAATTTATTGCAGAAACATGTGGAATACATTCGAAGTACATGAGAGCAGCTTATCCAACCAAAACCTTCCCAAATCATTACACCATTGTCACAGTAAGTTATTAAACAAATGATTTATCTGGGGAAAAAAAAACAAATCTAATTGAATTGTTTGTGACTCACATTAGGAAAGGAAGATATCCCAGTCATGTTCTATGCTGATTAATTTCAATTAGCAAGATACTACTGGGGAAAAGTTATAGTTCAAACTGACTCAAGACAAAGTAATCAGAATGCCATGATGGCATCAAGGTCAAAGGATTCACTAGTGTCAGCAAATCTGGAAGATTAGGCAGGTATCATGAATGATTATAAGTTGGACCATGGATTTAGAATTGTAAGGAATCCTAGTAGTCATTGAGCTCAACCCCCTTATTTTTTTTTTAAATTTTTATTTAATAATTACTTTACATTGACACCCGTTTCTGTTCCGATTTTTCTTTTCCCTCCCTCCCTCCACCCCCTCCCCTAGATGGCAAGCAGTCCTTTATATGTTGGATATGTTGCAGTATATCCTAGATACAATATATGTTTGCAGAACCGAACAGTTGTCTTGTTGCATAGGGGGAATTGGATTCAGAAGGTATAAATAACCCGGGAAGAAAAACAAAAATGCAGATAGTTCACATTCGTTTCCCAGTGTTCTTTCTTTGGGTGTAGCTGCTTTTGTCCGTCATTTATCAATTGAAACTCAGGTCTCTTTGTCAAAGAAATCCACTTCCATCAAAATATGTCCTCATACAATATCGGTAATAAGGGGAAATTTCATATCTCTAGAGGCCTATTTGTATAAAATAGAGAAAGAGAAGGTCAATGAATTGGGTTTGCAATTAAAAATGCTAGAAAAGGAACAAATTAAAAACCCCCAGTCAAACACTAAACTTGAAATTCTAAAAATAAAAGGTGAGATCAATAAAATTGAAAGTAAAAAAACTATTGAATTGATTAATAAAACTAAGAGTTGGTTCTATGAAAAAACCAACAAAATAGACAAACCCTTAGTAAATCTGATTAAAAAAAGGAAAGAGGAAAATCAAATTGTTAGTCTTAAAAATGAAAAGGGAGAACTCGCCACTAACGAAGAGGAAATTAGAGCAATAATTAGGAGTTACTTTGCCCAACTTTATGCCAATAAATTCGACAACTTAAATGAAATAGAAAAATACCTCCAAAAATATAGCTTGCCCAAACTAACAGAGGAAGAAGTAAATATCCTAAACAGTCCCATCTCAGAAAAAGAAATAGAACAAACTATCAATCAACTCCCTAAGAAAAAATCCCCAGGACCAGATGGATTTACATGTGAATTCTACCAAACATTTAAAGAACAATTAACTCCAATGTTATATAAACTATTTGAAAAAATAGGGATTGAAGGAGTCCTACCAAACTCCTTTTATGACACAGACATGGTACTGATACCTAAACCAGGTAGGCTGAAAACAGAGAAAGAAAATTATAGACCAATCTCCCTAATGAATATTGATGCTAAAATCTTAAATAAAATATTAGCAAAAAGATTACAGAAAATCGTTACCAGGATAATACACTATGACCAAGTAGGATTTATACCAGGAATGCAGGGCTGGTTCAATATTAGGAAAACTATGAGCATAATTGACTATATCAATAACCAAACAAATAAAAACCATATGATCATCTCCATAGATGCAGAAAAAGCATTTGATAAAATCCAACATCCATTCCTAATAAAAACACTTGAGAGCATAGGAATAAATGGACTTTTCCTTAAAATAGTCAGGAGCATATATTTAAAACCATCAGTAAGCATCATATGCAATGGGGAAAAACTGGAACCTTTCCCAGTAAGATCTGGAGTGAAGCAAGGTTGCCCACTATCACCATTATTATTTAATATTGTATTAGAAACACTAGCCTCGGCAATAAGAGTTGAGAAAGATATTAAAGGAATTAGAGTAGGCAATGAGGAAACCAAACTATCACTCTTTGCAGATGATATGATGGTATACCTAGAGAACCCCAGAGATTCTACTAAAAAGCTATTGGAAACAATTCATCATTTTAGCAAAGTAGCTGGCTACAAAGTAAATCCCCATAAATCCTCAGCATTTTTATACATCACCAACAAAACCCAACAGCAAGAGATACAAAGAGAAATTTCATTCAGAATAACTGTTGATACCATAAAATATTTGGGAATCTATCTACCAAAGGAAAGTCAGGAATTATATGAGCAAAATTATAAAAAAGTTTCCACACAAATAAAGTCAGACTTAAATAATTGGAAAAATATTAAGTGCTCTTGGATAGGCCAAGCGAATATAATAAAGATGACAATACTCCCTAAACTAATCTATTTATTTAGTGCTATATCAATCAGACTTCAAGAAAATATTTTATTGATCTAGAAAAAATAACAACAAAATTCATATGGAACAATAAAAAGTCGAGAATCTCAAGGGAATTAATGAAAAAAAATCAAATGAAGGTGGCCTAGCTGTACCTGATCTAAAATTATATTATAAAGCAGCAGTCACCAAAACCATTTGGTATTGGCTAAGAAATAGATTAGTGGATCAGTGGAAAAGGCTAGGTTCACAAGACAGAATAATCAACTATAGAAATCTAGTGTTTGACAAACCCAAAGCCCCTAACTTCTGGGAAAAGAATTCATTATTTGATAAAAACTGCTGGGATAATTGGAAATTAGTATGGCAGAAATTAGGCATGGACCCACACTTAACACCATATACCAAGATAAGATCAAAATGGGTCCATGACCTAGGCATAAATAACGAGATTATAAATAAATTAGAGGAACATAGGATAGATCAGAGGTGAATTTATATAGTTCTGTCACTCTTTTCCCAGAAATGAGTCTTGGCATCTAGTGTAGATGGGTTTTAGGTTCTTGTTAGAAAGTGTAGATCAAAAGTGTGCTCATAGTTCTAGCTCTCTGACCCTAGATTGTGAGGCTGGGCTGAGCTTTCAACTGACTGATCAAAGTAGGGAGCATAGAACCTTTGCCCATTCCTGTGCTGTTTGTCTGAATCAACTGAGTCTTCTATCTAATCTTCTGTCTGATAAAAGCTGGGAGGGAGCAGGGTCAGGCGAGGGTAATAGCTGGACCTCTGGCCAGGAGAAAGCCTGCAAGTTAAGTAATCGAAATCCAGAAGTCTATAAAGTCTGTAGTCTGTAAACCAGGAGTCTGTAAAGTTTAGACTAGGAGATTAACAATCAGACTATACCCTAGTTCAAATTTCTTAGGGTACTCTCTGACCTGAGACACTTCTGAGAACGCTGAAGAACACAATGCTTAAGAAGAAAAAACAGTAGCAAAATGCTAAGATAATACAGATCAAGATCAAAACAAAATCCCAAATTCCCTCCAGAAGTATATGGAGGCTACACTTAATACAAGGTTGCAATTCAGGCAGTAAAGCTCAAAAAATCCATGATAAATTGTGTAGTCTGGCTCACATAAAACACAAAACCAGAAAAAGAAAACAATTCCTTATAATCTATAATTTAAGTCTCAAGAAAACTCAGTTTGGAACATTTTTGGAGAAATTATATCCACAACTTTTTTGGAGAACTGAAACAAGTATTACAAAATGACATAAGTAAAATGAGAGGAGGGGTAGGTTTATTGTCATGTATTTGAGATGGCCAGGAAATCCATAGGTAGGGACACCACAGACTGTTGGAGTATCAGGACAGATGCTCAGGAAAGACATGAAAGTTGGATATGAAGTTTTCAGAGTAATTTGTATATATAGATAATTATTGAATCATGGGACTTCATAAAATCAGTAAGTAGTGTAGGATGAAAAAAGAAAGTGAACCTGGGGCAGAGTACTGAAGAACATTCAACTTGGGAGAATAGGAAACTAATTAGAAGGCAGGTGCTCAGTAAATGTGTATGTAATGATAAGGGATTTGAAGTCATGGTTCCCCCATCTTGTTCTTATGAAGTCAGTGTTTTGAACCTGAGTATAAAACTTTCACTTCTATTAACTTCCATTCTATTAGATTTGATCCTATAATATATCTTGCCAAAATCTTTTTGGAGCCTGAATCTGCCATTCAGTGTTTTAACTATTTTTGCCAGCTTTGGGTCATTTGTTTTATATTAATATGTGGATTTATTTCTTTTCCTTTTGTTTTGTTTTCATTTTAGGGTTTATATCCAGAATCTCATGGCATCATTGACAATAATATGTATGATGTACATCTTAACAAGAACTTTTCACTTTCTTCAAGTGAGAAATTCAGTCCAGACTGGTGGAATGGGCAACCAGTAGGTATTCTATGTCCAAGCTATAATCTTTGCTTTCTAATGTGACAGAGTAAATCTTACACATGGCACAAAAGCCACAGGGATTTTTCTCTGTAAATTTCAGTTTTTGTAAAATTTTTTATAAGTAAATTAAAATGCTGTTTATAAAGTTTGATAGAAAATATATCTTCAAGGCTGTTAACTACTTGAAATCTCTTTATGAACAGCAATTTTGCTTGGAAATTGGAGGGGGTCATCTGATTGATCTTTTCCAGATTTTGAAAATCATCTCTCTACTGTTTGTTTAAAAGTCAACTTTTACTTTACAAACAATATTTATTTTTAAAACTATGAAATACATTTTTTTTCTTTTTTTGGTTGAGGCAATTGGGTTTAAGTGACTTGTCTAGGGTCACACATCTGGGAAGTATGAGGCCAGATTTGAACTCAGGTCTTCCTGATTCCAGAGATGGCTTTAAGACATTTCTTATTATCACTGGGAACTTTGTAATACTAAATAATTTTTAAAATTCCAGTAACATGAGATTATTAAATGATTTTTACATAAAATTTAATCATATTATTTCCAGGTATATTAAAATAATAATTTTTAAAATAAATGGATTAAAGAATCTCATGTTAAATTATGTCATTACAAATTATAATAATCATTTTAAATACTCAAATGATTTTAAGTAAACAAAGAACAAGTAAATTAAGAATTTTTGAACTGAAAAATTATATTATTTTTAATGTAATAGGATAAAAGAATAATGATTTTAAGTAAATAAATTACTTTAAAAGTTGAGTCAATTACACAATTTTCTAATTGTTAAAATATTTTATTTTTGACTACATAAATGATTTTTAAACTTTAAATTTTAAAAAAACAATTGCACTATTTCCCAATAATATTAGTAAAGTTAAATCATTATGATATTTTTGGAAAATAGAAAGCATACATTTTTGTGACTCATGTATAGAAACTATTACTGTTATCTCCCTCTTATTCATGTTAATAGAAATCCTTATATTTATTTTTGAAATTTCTTTTTGGTCAACTTCAAGATTCCTGGAAGTTTACAAGTTGAAAGTTTTGATTTGTAGTAAACTTTTGATTTCATCTTCCTTATAGATCTGGCTGACAGCTATGTATCAAGGTTTGAAGGCTGGAACCTTCTTTTGGCCTGGTTCTGATGTACCTATCAATGGCACGTTTCCAACTTATTACAAACTGTATAACAAGTAAGTTATATCTTTAGAGTATGAACCAATTAGGTGGGGGGTTGTACTTTATGTAATTTTTCTTCTAAGTAGTTCTCTAAGAATTGACATTTAAGTTAATATCTTTGGTTTTCTCATTAATGAAATCACAAATCCTTGAGATAGATATTTCCCTATCTTTTGACTTTAGTTCACAAGAAGTATAAGATTCTTTGTGTTGGTATGTTCTGCTATACCCCCCATTCCCTAGAGGAGGCCCATCAATTTCCTCCTCCTTATACCTAAACAGGAAGGACAAAAAAGGAATTAGATTGGAAATACTAGTTTTGTCTCTTCAGACTTTTTGAAATAAGACAAAAAGAAGTCAAATAAGAAGGATTTTTTAAAAGGAGAGAAGAGGGAGCATAAGAACAAGATTTAGAGCTGTAAGGGACAATGGAGGTCATCTAGCTCAACCCTGTCATTTTATATATGAGAAACTGAGGCCCAGATTAAGTATTTTGCCCAAAGTTATATAGGTAGAAAGGAGAATTAGACACTGACTTCAGATCAAGTTCTCTTTCAATTACATTGACCACTCTCTTTTGAGAAAAATTTAGTATAGAAATTTTACTTATAAGAATACAAATCTATCTAAATATATTATTATTATGAATGTTGAAAAATAGCAGTTTTTCTTTGCTTAATAAACATGTGTTGGTAGGAATATGTTCAATATGATCTTATATGTTCTTTCTTAACTAATTTCTTTAGGTCTGTTCCATATGAAGAAAGAATTACTACACTGTTTCATTGGCTTGACCTACCCAAATCTGAAAGGTAACAGTTAACATAAAATAGAGAAAAGAAAATATCTTGTATAAGGTGATTATTTGACAGGACAGGTTAATCTTAGTGAAAAAATATGAATATACCAAGGGCCAAGTCCTGACACAGATGTGTGGGAAGGCTTCCTTGCTGCTTTTCAAGTCCAATGTGCTGTTTTAGGTTAGCATCTATTTAAACTTATCTGATCTTCCTTTACAATGAATCTTTTTCTTTGATGAAACTGAATAATATTTGTTTTAAATAGCATATATTTAACTAAAGAAAAATATCAAGGAAAATAACAAAGAAAAGTTCCCCACATTCAAAAAGGCACAGAATATTTATCCTGGACACAGCAGAAACACTTCATATTGCTCTGCTGGATGAGCCTCATTCTTATTCAATTATACCTCTAGTTTGCTCATTTTCCTTAGATCTGCTAGAATCGTCTGCTACTAGTTTTAATTGGTTGGTTTTATTCTGTTCAGTTTTTTTCTTTTTCTTTTTCCTTCCTTGCCACATAGAGGATCTCTCTCCCTCAAAGGGAGTATTGTCTTTTTTTTTTTTTTTTTTTTTTTTTTTTAATTGAGACATCTTTGGCCAAGATACTCTTTGGCACTAATCAGCACACAATCAAACTGAGCCACCATAGCAAAAGGGCTTGACCGGTCAAAATCTATTTAACTACCTCAATTACCTTTCCTCAGTAGGAATTTTCTCAGACCCTGTTCTCAATTCCTGTTATTCCTTTAGCATCTGAATCCTGGATCATGTACACTTCTCTACACCTTAATCAACCTCAAGTAAGGACTTAGGTTCACAATCTCTTTCAAATCTCATTCCTACAGTTGTATTCAAGTCATTATCTTTTTATCCTAATCATATTTCATTTTATTAAATTCAAAACAATGATCTAGCCTGTCTGAATCTAAGATTTTGCCTTTGTCATCCAACATGCTAATTAGAACTATCAGCTTTATTTTTTGGCCCCTAAAAATGAACACAATATTCCATAGCTAAAAAAGGATTTTTAAGAGCTAAGAGTGGTGTGTTAAAAGCTGACCTAATTCCATTTTGTTCTGTATTCACCATTCTGCTATATATTGCTTTAGTTCAGGATCAATGTGCATCTAGGTGGTTTCCTCCAGATTCTCTCCTAGCTCACTAATTGCTTGGTGATTGCAAAGAAAAAAAAAGGACTTTGGCAGCCCAAGGAAATCTTTTCTTTAATTCTATCTCATGGGGGAATATTATAGTTTCCTTTAATCTAGTAGGAATAGCCATGCTAATAAGGACATATTTTTTCCTTTAGAAGTAGGGATAAACAACGTCTATATGACCAATGGGCATTTCCCCCTTTTCCTTTTGATATAAATGTTTTAACAGTTGTGTCTTTCTACATCACTGACTAATTATTATATTATATATATTACACTAATTATTAGTAGTCAGTGGTTCACTGGACAATTTTTGTCTCACAGTTAAGGTCTGATCAGGACAGAGTACAGAACTGCTTTTTCCCTCTCCCTTCCCCCAAGTCTTGGACATTATGTCTATTTTAATAAAACATATTGTAACATTGAGTTTTCTGGCAACCGTGTTACATTATTAACTCCCTAAAATTCCAAGTGTTTTTCCCCCATGAACTCTTTAGCTAATCCTACCCCAATTTACGTTTGAAAAGTTGTTTTTCAACTCAAATATAAGATTTTACACTTATTCTTATTATATTTGATCTCTTTAAAGTTGACCAAATATTTCATTTAGTTTGTTGAGAACTTTTTTGACCCTGACTTTATCATAAGAACATATTTGCTATCCTAGCTCTATGTCATCTGAAAATTTGATAGGTTTGCCATTTGTGTTTGTCTAAGCTCATTGGTCTACATTTTCTAAGCTCATTGGTCTACATTTTATAGAGCTGATTCTCTGACTCTTTTTAAAAACTGTACTCTGATCCCTAGTCCTTCCCCTGTTCTCAATAACCTTTTGAAAAATTCCTAAAAAGTCATATATACTTTACTTTTTTTCACTTTCCTCAGATACAGTTCACGAGTCTAGTAATTTGATATTTTTAAAGGCATGAACATGCTGTCTTACATTTTCTTCTTTTTTAAAAAGGGTTTTAATTCATTATGGCTATTTTGTTTTGTCTATTCTAGGTCAAATATTCTCTTTGACAGAAAAAGAAATAGAAGCAAAATAAGAGTATAGCTGCTCTTTCTCTTCAGCATCCATTATGTCATCCATTTAACCCTTTTTTACCTCACCTTTTCTATCAATAAAATAATTTAAAAAAAAGAAAACCCTATCCATTCTCCTCCCCTTCTTTTCTATCCTTTACATTTTGGAGTATTCTACAAATTTACAAAACACTGGAGTAAAACTATGAAGAAATGATCTGGGTTGAGAGATGGAGTATCTAAAATTTGTTTGCTCAGAATATATATGAATTAGCTTGAGAAAACCCCATGATATAGAATCATAGATTGCTGGATTCAGAGTTTGAAGGAACCTTACAGGTCATCTAATCCAGTTCCTTAATTTTATAGATGAAAAAACCAATGATTGGAGAAGTTAAATGACTTAGCCAGAGTCAAATAGCAAAATATCACTAGAAATGAGATCCTAGGTCCTTCAACTCCAACATGCCTGTGTCCAAATAGGTAATAGTTGAGGAAAGTGATAGGAAGCAAAGGGTCAGTGATGTAACATGGTCAGAAATTAATGTGGAATAGTTATTATGGCTACCTTTTGATATTTCTGGGTTGTTCTTGATGCCTTACTTCTCTTAGTATTTAAAGGGACTACATCTTGATCCACAATTGATTAAAATGGCATATACTGACAGAGGCAGAAGCTTACAAGTCCATTTTTCAGACCTGACTGACATTCTCCTACAAAGCAGCTTTAAAAAGTTTTCTTTAATGGATAATAAGAAACAATTGTCTTGTTTCAATTTTATCCCCAGACCAAATTTTTATACTTTGTACGTCGAAGAACCAGACTCTGCTGGACATTCAGGTGGACCAGTCAGTGGTGAGGTATGTTTGTTTGTTTTTTTTTTTTTCCTTAAAAATGTTTGGTAGGGGTAGCTAATTGGTATAATAGATAGAGTACCAGCCCTGAAGTCAGGAGGACTTGAGTTCAAATCTGGCCTCAGACACTTAATATTTCCTGGCTGTGTGATCCTGGGCAAGTCACTTAACCCCAATTGCCTCAGGAGGGAAAGAAGTTTGATATTGGATTATAGTGAGGCAATATGATATAGCCTGGAAAACCTAGGTTCAAGACTGAAACATACTAGTTCTGTGATATCTGGAAAGTTGCTTCTAACTACTCAGTGCTCTGATCAACTCTCTAATAATGTATTTAGAAAATGTGTCTTGAATCGGTAAGAGGGAGTTTCCTTACCTGGAAATTCCCTGTACTAGTGAAGTTACAAGTCTAGTGCCCATCCCCATTGGATTATGTTGCCTATAGGATAATGCAAAAAATGTAATGTGTAGAACTGCACAATGTATCTCTGAAAGACATTTACATTAGAATTTCATCAGAGTAAAATTGTTAAACCTATAAAAATGATACAATTGATTGGCATGGATCACTAGTTTGTTTTAGCATCAAGAATGCAGTATGACTGGGCACTTGTTTACCTTAGTCTTAGTACTTTTGAAATCCAAAGATGGCTTATGGCAAACAAAGAGACATATAATTCCACTGTCTTTTGTCTAGTTTGTGGGTTGAAGCCTACTTAATCAATGTGGTACTTATACTCAGCTCTTATAGGTAGGACACATTGTTTATTCTATGTGCCAAGAGTATTGGTATGTATATAATTTATATCTATCTATCCCCCCTACAGGTTGTCACAATTTTCAGTCATGTTCAACTCTTTGTCATCCCATGTATGTGTTATGTACATGCATATACACATAATGAACTGGATCTGTTATTTTATAACAGCTAGTACAAAGAACTGAGGAAACTGTTGCCAATACAGTTTGTTGCCTTTTGCGCAAGTTATGGTCTTAAAATATATGCCTAGATAATCAGCTATCTCTGTTTCTGTCTATATATAGATAATTATATAATATTTAATTTATAGCTATCAAACCTATACTTTGCCAGTCTCTGTAATATATCTATATCTACACTTATAAAAATAACTAATAATGATATGTTTATATCTAATTTACCTCTGAATAGAATTCCAGGGGAATAATTGATTGGTGGTCAAGTAGGGAAGAGCCTTTGTGCTTTCACAGAATTCCCTCTTCTCCAGTTCTCTTACCTAGTCCACAGTTACAGCTGAAAATTAAAATAAACAGAAACAATAATCTAAACTTTACCAATTTATCAAGAACTAGTAAACTATAACCAACAAATTGGATCGTTGTTCTCTCTCAATGATCAAAATGACAAAGCTCACCAGCTTTAATATCGTTTTGGGGAGTATAGAATTGGATAGCTAGGGAAGAAAATACAATTGATTACCAGGTAGATAGCATCATGGGAGTGGGGATAACATGATGGGTTATTTTAAAGAAAGTGGGCTAGCATACCATTGTGGGGCTAGTGATCCCTCTTTTCAAAAATTAGTAAAGTTAATTGTTTTATGGCATCCACTGGCATCTTGCAGATGTAAATTAGCAGACTTCCCAGTGCCAGTGTTAGGGAGATAAGATTCAAGGACAGGTGAGGGTGAACAATATATCTTTTGGGGATCATAATATGTTTTAAATAAACATATATGAAGTATTTTAGGGGGACACTGGTATGAAAGATTAACAACTTTTCTTTTAAACTAATTTAGCTAGATTCCTGAGCTCAACTAAGCCAGGTGGTTGCAGACTCAGTATAAAATTAATATAATATGAAATCAGTTACAGTGTAGAATCGATACAGAAGAAATCAGAGGTAATATTAATTTTGATCTTTTCATGATGTATAGGGCAAGGAAAATGATTATGCACCCTATAGGTAAGCAAAAAAAAAAAAGTATATAGGTGAGAAAAGGTGGAAATCAATTAAAAGAGTGATTGTTGGGCAGATTTGGAACTTAATTAAAGGGGGGTGAAACAGATGCCTGATAACTTTGCCAGCTGAATATTTTGGACAGATACTTGGAACCAGATTTAACATCCTGCTCCGAAAGAAGTAGTCTGGCCAATTCAAACAATAATGAGAGAAGGAAATCAGGCAAAAGAGGAATAACTGGAAAAAAAAAAGAATCAGACTGAGTTCTCCTAGATGGAGCCTGGGCTAAAATACTGTAAACTTCATAATCTCTCCCCTAATTTTAATGCCTTGAATATTTTCTGGTAAAATTTTAAAACAATAACTAAACAGAATTTTTCAGGGAAAAAAAAAACAAAACAAAAGAGAAAAAAAATCCTGGATCCCATTCTATTCAGCAGGTGACAGTGGGTAATGAGGGAAAGAAAGAGAAAGGTAGTGTCAGCAGAAAGAATACCACTAATGCTTGCCTACAAGTTCAGCTGGTAGAGGAAAAAATAATGTACTCACAAGTTGTCTGGCATGTGGGCTTATGCAGATGTTTGGAGATGTACGGACATCTTTTATTACACTACCTTTTTTTAAAATCTAGATGAATTTGCTTTTATTTTGTTTATTTGTTTATTTTTTTTAAATAATGTTTTTATTGAAGGAGACAATGTGTTTCAATGAATAGAGCTTTGCTTTTGGAGTAAGAGGAAATAGATTCAAATTCTGCTTCTTATACCCCAAGCCAGGTAACCTTACTGGGCCTTATATTGGATAAGATGGCATCTTCTAGCTCTAGGTTAGTGATGCTTACATTATCCTCTTTTGGGGATATGTACCCCATATAGAATATTGCTATATAATAATGAACCTTCTCTTTTAGCAAAAAGCAACACCTAAGTAGAAACAATATAAACAATGATAACTTATCTAACATTATGCCCTCAGAGTCTCCCTTTCTGCTAAGTGGAAGAAAGAATACATATTTTTATCTGGGCCAGACATTTATCTGGGCCCTGGAATTACTATTGGTTTTTTAATTTACTTGGAGTTGGGCTTCTTTTTTAGTGATTCTTTTCATTTATTTTTTTGGGTAGATATTATGGTAGGGGCAACTAGATGGCACAGTGAATAGAATGGCCTGAAGTTAGGAAAACTCATCTTCTTGAGTTCAAATATGGCCACAGACTTTTACTAACTGTGACTCTGAGCAAGTCATTTAACCTTTTCCCCCCTCTTATTTACCTTACTTTCCTTATCTGTAAAATAAACTATAGAAGGAGATGACAACACTCCATTATCTCTGGCAAGAAAACCCTAAATGGAGTCACAAAGAGTCAAACATGATTGAAAATAACTAAATAGCAATAATAAGCCATTGTGGAGATTGTTCTTTTGATTCAGTTAATTTTACTCTACATCCGTTTATATAGTTCTTCCAATGTTTTTCACTCATTCAGGTGACTTTTAGTAGAAATATTTGAGATTCATCAATAGAAAGAAAACATAATTTGTTGGACTGACTAATTTTGGTTCCCTGTACTCTCAATGGGATTTTATGAAGATAAATTAAAGAAAATTATTTTGAAATATTTTATTCCTTTTACTGTAGTGATTTTTTATGTAGTACATAAGTGATAGGATCACTTTCCTAATCCCCACTTAGAGTAATAGTTAGGTCTCCAGAGCATTGCTAATGCTTCTTTCTTCAGAAATTTAGGGGTAACTGAGGGCTTTGGTGTAGTCTTCTCTACTACTGATACCACTGTTGTTACTTTTCCCCTATAGTATTATATATTACAGTATTATTTCTTATTCTTTTCTGGGAGGTCATCAGAGAAGAGAGGGCTCTTCCATTTATTTTGGAAGCACACTTAATTTCTGGCTCTATAGTCTATTAAAACTGTATCAGATAGACTAAGTTTTAGGCTGTTTTTGAACAAGTTCTGCTGAAGAGAGGTATGAGGATGTTCTGTTGTATTCTTTATCTTGGACATCTCTGCTACTGATTTTTTTTTTGGGGGGGGGGGGGAGTAATACTGCTCTTTTCTGCCCTCTGGAGTCCTACTGAACTATTTTCTATCATCCATTGACATTTGAACAATTTTCAGGGGGCACCTTTGTTAGGTTAGTCTCTGTAGCTTTCTATAAACATCTCCAGTGCTCTCTTTTCCTCTCTTTTGCCATCTATATTTACAACTAATATCTAAGCTCTTTTCTCATGGGGAAACCTATGAGGGAGGGGGAGAAAGATTGGTGGAGGCAATAGAGTTGGGAAGTAGGCATTCATCAGATTCTAATCTTATGAGTTCCTTAACTCTTTTCTGATCAGAACTTGATCAGTCCCACAAAGCTAGCTAGCTAGTTACAGAGTTTTTTAGTCAATAAGTATATATATTTATTATTTTAATTGTATTTTATTTTTCCAAATATATGCAAAAATAGTATTCAACATTCATTTTTGCAAAACTTTATGTTCCAAATTTTTCTTTCTCCTACCTTTCCAAGATAGCTTTCCAAGTTTCCATCAAAAGTCTATTGAAACTGCCAACAAGTATTATTTTTTTTTTAAATGCCAATTATGTGCCAGGTATGTATTAGGAACTAGAGATACTGAGAAAAAATACAAAGGAAATAGTATTGGCTATTAAGTGACAAATTCTATTAGTAGATATGTATATATGTAAGTATATAGAAATAAATATGTAGAGCATAAATTAGAATTCTGATATATGGTGAGGGAGGACACAAACAATTCATAGGGGATGGATCAGGAAAAGCTTCATATACAAATTGGTGTTTAAGCTGATTATTGAAGAAAGTAAAGAATTCTATGATGTGAAAATGAGAAGGGAGTTCATTCTAGGAATGGATAATGTTTAATGAAAAGGTACAGAGATGGGAGATAGAGTGCTACATATGAGAACAACAAAAAGACCAGTTTGGCTAAATCAATGAGAATGGAAAGAAGAATATATTAAGTCTGGAAAGATACATTGGAGTTTTGTGAAAGGGTTTAAAAATTTTTTTTTTAATTTTTATTTAATAATTACTTTATATTGACAGAATCCATGCCAGGGTAATTTTTTTTTTTTTTTTTTTTTTTTTTACAACATTATCCTTTGCACTCGTTTCTTTCCAATTTTTTTCCCCAGGGTTTAAAATTTGAAATGAAGAGTTTATATTTTTTGCTTGAGGCAATAAAGAGTCTTTAGAAGGTAGGGACCTCAATAAACATTTAAAACAACTCATACACAAAAAGAATCCAAGCTATAGCATAATCAATAAATAGCTATATAGGTTATACTTGATGACTCTGAAGGAGAAGGAACCCACCATCTCTCCAGATAACCTATTTAACTTTTGGATATCTCTAATTATTAGCAAGTTTTTCTGGACATCAAATTTAGATTTGTCTTCATGCAACTTCCACCTATTAGTTCCTGGTTCTTTTCTCTGACACCAAATTAATCAGTTCACATTTATTAGGTGACTACTATGTGCCAGGCATTGTCCTAAACTCTGGGGAGGCAAAAGACAGTTTCTATCCTCAAGGAGCTTACAATCTAATAGACCAAATCTAATTCCTCTTCTACATTTCAAGGTCAGAGACTTATCCTTTTAAAGAATGTGTGGTAGAAGGAACAGGGGAGAGTCCTATAGATTTGGAAGATTCGTTAGCTTTTTAATAATATGCTTACAATTTTATCAATCATTCTAGTGACTTTTTTGTGGCTAATGGAAAATTGGTGCATGACGTTTTGAACTTGATCATGAGGAATGTAACTATAAATAATGTTCCATATACCTTTAGTCATATAAAATACTATTCTAAATGACTATAATTGACAGATAAACTCATATTTCAGATGGAATGAGCAACAGAGATGAAGCATTTATTTCATGAAAGATACATCCAATGACAAAATAATAATTTTTAATATGACAAAAATTGGTTATGAGAGCAGAATAGTTTCCTTTAGTAATATAGAATTAAATGTTTAGAAAACTAACTTTCTTATACAGAATCCATTGCTAGAGTAAGAATTAGGTAGTGAAGTATAGAAATCTGGGATGTCTTTTTGAAAGACAATATTGTGGGAAGGTTGCTTAAATTTAAATTTAACTGAAAAGGGCCAAATCCAAAAACAAATCCAAAAAAAAGTTTATGAATGGTGAAAATAACCATAATCCAAAAACTCAGAAATAATAATGATGACAACCCTAACATAATGCTTATATTTTTTGTAAAATATTTTGCGCATGTATTACCTCATTTCATTCTGATAACACATGTGTGAAATAGAATCTCAGTTTGGTTACAAAATCTAATTTTATTCTGTTCTCTTATTTTATTTATTATCACCTTTGTATCAGCTCTGTACTATAGAATGCTACTTAAAGGAGAAGGCAGGAATATATATGGAAATAAAAAGTGATTTTATATATATATGTGTGACCTTTTTTGTTTTTCTGGCATGAATGCTCTCTTTTCTTCCCACATTTCAGAAGAAGCTTTATTTCTTGCCAGATGTATAAAAGACAAAGCAGGAAAAGAAAGAGTAAACTCACATAGTTGTGACTTCAAAGAAAAAAAATCTCAGATTACACTTGGCAAACATCAATTTTTTTTTCATCGTTATTGTCATCATTCAGTTCATACACAAGTTCTTTATCAAGATCTCTTTCTATTTTTTATTTTTAGGTGATTTGACTTTACTAGCAGACATTTGTGACCTGCTGTATTAAAATAACATCTTATCTTTTAAAATCCATTTTGTCTTTTCTTCCCCATTCCCACCCCTGCCTCCACTGAAAGATATAATAAGAGTTCATTGGGAACTTTATTTTCAATGGGAAAAAACAAACCCAATTTTGCTGTATAGAAATACAATAACTATAATGAGATGGATACTGCTGCATACTAGTGTCATAATTAGCATGGAACAAATTGAACTTTGCTATAGGCCACTCACATTTGAATGGAGGTCTTTCTTTCTGCGAAAGTATCCTTCATTCTTGAACCAACCACAACTTCCGCGCCTCACTTTGTGATATTAACCTGGCCTGAACTGCTCCTTTGGTACAATAACCTTTCAGTCTGCCATCTCCAGCGTTTCACCATCAAGTCACCTCTTTTCCATGTTCCCCCAAATCTAGATGCACTTTCAAAATCAGCTATGCTTTTAAGACAAGACTTAAATTGCTTCTCTCTCTCTCTCTAGTACAGTCATTTTTTGGAGGATGTTGACTGATCTGAGAAAAATAAATGAACAAATGGAAACTATGGGAACTCTTTAGTCTGGACTTCTATCTCCTATTCAGTTGCCTGGAGAATGCCTCTTTGATTTATAGACATTAAGGATTGTTTCTATTCTATCCCTCTGGATAAGGAGAATATGAAAAGATTTGCCTTTTCAGTGCCTGGCATTAATTTAGCTGAGCCTTATAAAAGATATGAATGGACTGTTTTGCCACAGGGAATGAAAAATAGCCCTACTATGTGTCAAATGTATGTTGCTGCTGCTCTTACTCCATGAACAAAAGCATTTCCAAAAATCATGTTGTTACATTACATGGATGATATCTTGGGGTGTGCACCTGAGGAGCAAATGTTAGAAGCATGTCTACAAAAGACCATAGAAACACTAAGGAATTACAAATTGTACATAGCTCTGGAAAAATTCAAAGGCACACTCTTTTTCAATATTTAGGATATGAAGCATATCCTAAGGTGCTTACAGTACAAAAACTTTCTTTAAGAACAGAGAAACGACTTTCAGAAATTGATAGATGTCCAATGGATTTGTCCAGTCTTAGGCTTAACTACCTATCAATTACAATCATTATATGACATTATATTTCTCCAGAGTTCCAGCTCTCTACAATTCTTATATTTTCAGATTGTTCTTTCTCAACTCTTGGTTAGAATCTTCTCTCAACTGCTTTTACTCTAGTTAAAAACAAAAACAAATGCAACAACAAAAAACAAATTTACTAGTTTAAATGCTAGTTGCATTTAAAAAACAATTCCTTTTTTTTTTTTTTTTTTGAGGTAAATATAAGGTTGATGATGTGTTGAACCAAGGATTATTTGTTTCTATAACATGAAATTTGTAGAAAAAAATGCTAACTTTGTCCTTATTGTCCAGGTTATTAAGGCCTTAGAGAAAGTAGATAAAGCTTTTGGAATGTTAATGGAGGGACTAAAACAAAGGAACCTACACAACTGCGTCAATATCATTCTTCTGGCTGATCATGGTAAGTTTTCTTGCACCAGTTTATTCTTTTAGTGTTTCCTTTTGCAGCTTTTTATCTTATTTATTATCTATTTATTAATCATACAAAGTAATAATAACCACAAAGATACAAAGAATGCATACTCATTGCAACTGTAGAAAAATCACTCAAATTGAGCAACATATATTTATTTAGAAGGTTCCAAGAGCTCTGCTAGGTCTTGTTATCATAAATTCAGCAATTTTAATAGAGAACTGTAAAAATAATTAAAATGATTAGATTTGATTCCTCAACCAAGTTTTTACTAATTATAAATTGTCAATAGTAATAACAACAGCCTATTTTTACAGGCATTATTTCTTCTTAAGATCATTATAAACACGAAACATAAGCATGATTTTCCCATTTTTTTCAAAGGTGTGAATGAATGAAAAAGTTCATATTGAGTCCTTATGTGTGAAACATTGTGCTAAGCAATACATATATAAGCTGAAAAGAGAAATAACTCTTTTCAAGGAACTCATCTATTGAGGGAGACAAGGGGATAGAGGGGATAACTTTGGAGTCAGTGGACCAGAGTTCAAATAGTGGTACTAATCCTCCTACTTATATGATCTTGTTGTGCTACTTGGTTGTTTCAGTCATGTCTGACTCTTTGTGACTTAAGTGAGTTTTCTTGGCAAAGAGGTTGGACTTCTTTGACATTCCATTTTTCCACCTTATTATACAAATGAGGAACTGAGGCAAACAGGGTGAGTGACTTGCCCAGGGTCATACAACTAGTGGTTGAAGCTGGATTAGAACTCTTGAAAAGGAGTCTTCTGATTCTAAGTCCAGTGCTCTATCTAATGTACCATCTAGAGGCTTCCTTTGGCAAATCATTTAGCCTTTTTAAGACCTTGGTTTTCTCAAATTTAAGTTAAAGTATTTGGACTATATGATCTGTTCAGCTCTTCCTGCTTTATTATGTCATATTAATTTATTATTTATTTACTTATTACAATTACTATTTATATAAATACAAAATCTGCCAGTCTTTTCAACACATCTTAGTGCCTTTTCTTCTAGTTCTTCCCTTATTTTTATAAATGAAGGAATTGTGACCCAGATAAATGAAGTGACTTGCCCAGTGTCATACAGGATTTAAACTCCCTCCTCTGATTCTCAGTTCCAGGTTCTTTTCACCTAATGTCATTGCTTCAGCACAGCATTTAGGATAGTATCTTTTCAATTCTGATAAGATATATGTTTCTATTAAAAATGGATCTTTCCTTCACATACATAATCATATTTTGCCATGTCAAAATTCCTATTATTTTGCTTTAATATATGTAAAGGACTTAGTTGTGGCTACAATATCTTTCTCATGTATGAGGTACCAAGATATTAATCTGAGAGGAGGTTTAGTGTTAATCACTGTTAATCTTTGTATTAGATACAGAACTGTATTTGCCTCTTTTTATTTTTCCTCACTCAGAATGCATTAGCATTCATTTAGTGAAATGTATAGAACTTTTTTTCATGCTGTAAGGTTACAGATCACAAAACTAAAGAATCTGGCATTCTTAAAAATATCTCATGGTAAACCTTTTATTCTTAAAATTATGCACAGATTATGAAACTGTTTTGTATTAAGGATCAGGATAGAGAATAGCATTCTTAAAATGAAGATTAAAGTTTTAGTTTTACCTCTAGCAAGTTTTCACTTTCCCTAAATTATTCAAATGATTTCTTTATTTTGCCTAAATAAACTATGACCTGTTCATCCTGTTTCTTTTTTCTGTCATAAAATATCTAACATTCTTTCTTCATTCTTTTCTCCTGTTCCCTAATTCCTGTGACATGTATGTTTTCTCTTCCCAAGAACTAAAGGTGTTTGTTACAAGTTGTTGATAAAACGTCTTGGCTGAATTTACTAATCCAATGATTTCAGAAAAATCTCAATATTCCATTTTATTCTATTTGACACATATTTGTTGATGTTATCTTCTGCAATCATTTCTGTATCTTCTTTTTTTAAACCATTCTGATTTTGAATATGCCTAAACTTGTGTGTGTGTGTGTGTGTGTATGTGCATTTACCTGTTGGAGTGCTTGTGTATGTGCTTCCCATTAACTAGAGATTATATTTATATGTGTATGTGTATGTGTATGTGTATATAGCTTTTAGTATTGATAGTCATTGTGGTGACAGCCTTTTTTGGATAGTGAGTCCATCTGATATTTATTTTGCTTTGTAAATTTATTCCTAGATCAAATAGATAATTTCTCCCATGTTTCTCTAATATGTATTTAATATGACCTTATATGATTAGGTTATATATCTATTCAGAGCTTACATAAGGTGTGAGGTATTGGTCTAAATTTAATTTCTACTTTTCTACTGTCCAATTTTCCCAGAAGTTTTTATAAAATAAGGGAGGCTTTCTCCCAGTAGGAGGAATCTTTATATTTATCAAGCATGTGACTGTTAGGTTCATATTAGGTATATATGTTAGGTATATATTGTATACCTAATAAGTTCCATTGATCAACCTCTATTTTTTCATCTGTACTATATATTTTTTAAGAATTCCTATTTTCTAGTATAGTTTGTGATCTAATACTCCTAGCCCTCCCTTCATTTCTACTTGTTTCTTGATTCCCTTTGAGATTTTTTTTTTGCTAAGGCAATTGGGATTAAGTGACTTGCCCAGGGTCATACAGCTAGGAAGTGTTAAGTGTCTGAGGACAGATTTGAATTCAGGTCCTCCTGACTTCAGGGGTGGTGCTCTATCCACTACACCAACTAGCTGCCCTCCCCTCTTTGAGATTCTTAATATTTTTTCCTGCATGTAAATTTTGTATACAAATAAATATTTGTATAACAAATAATAATACTTCTATAAAATTCTCTATTGGTATGATATTAAATAAGTAAATTAATGTAAGTAGTATCATTTTTTACATTGATTCATCCTACTTATAAGCCATTATTATTTCTTCAACTATTTAGGTTTATCTTTATTCCCATAAAGTGTTTTATAATTGTATTTATATAGTTCTTGAGTATATCTTGATTGGTAGACACCAAAGTTACTTTAAATGGTATTTTTCTTTTATTTCTTCTTAATGACTTTTTGTTGGTACTATATAGAAATGGTGATGATGTATAGATTTATGCTATATTCCACAATTTTGTTGATTATTTTTTTCAGTTCATTTTTGAATTTTAAATTTTCTAGGATTTTAAAAATATACTATTACATCATCTGCAAAATATAATTGGGTTGTTTTTTTTAAAACATATACACACGCATTCCCTCTTTCCTCTTTTTTTGCCATTGGAAAAAGAGGGAAGTTTTTCAAAGTTGTTTGTCTTTATAATATTGCTATTCTATAAATTGTTCAGATTTTGCTCATTTCATTCTCTATCAGTTCTTTCTCTGAAAATATGCTTTTCATCAATCCTTATAGTGGAGTATTATGCTCTTATTTTATCTGCCATAATTTGTTCCCCCAATTCTCAAGTGATAGATGAGCCTTTATTTTTCCAGTTTTTTGCCATTATACAAAGAGTTGCTATAGATATTTTTGAATATATGAATCCTTTTCATTTTTCTTTGATTTCTCCAGAATATAGACCTCTGTCAAAAGGTATATATACTTTAGTGGTTTTTGGGGGTACTAGTCTAAAATATGTTACAGAATGAGTAAACCACTTCACAAAAGAACTTATATTTCTCTGTGGAAAATTATATATACATGGATAAGTAAATGTAATATACATACAAAATAATTACGGGCATGATTAATATTGTTGAAATTAATAAGGACTTGCCTTACATTCTATGTATTTTTTCCAGGAATGGACCAGACATACTGTAATAAAGTGGAATATATGATAGATTACTTTCCAGAAATAAACTTTTACATGTATGAAGGGCCTGCCCCTCGCATCCGATCTCGCAATATCCCAACGGACTATTTTACTTGTAAGTATGGACCAGTTTTTGTAAATGACTATGATAGGAAGCATGGATAATCAGAATCAAATTTTTGGAGGGTAACAGAGATCATCTGTCTCTTCTACACATTTCAGGAGAATGTCAATTTCTTGAAGGCAGCAACTATTTTGTTTTTGACTTTTTCTACCCCATATTTAGCATGGTTCACAGCACAGAGTAGAAGTACAGTCTTTCTTTTATTCTACCCTATCTTTTGAGTCTGCTAAAAATAAAACTAAAGTAGGTGCTTATTAAATTGAAAGCAATGGAAATTTGAAAGAGGGTTAAATAAAGTCAAATAAGAATATCCTATTTTTATGAACTTTGAAAGGAAGACATTCCATAACATCTCAGCTGTTAATAAAAATTTACCATACTGTATGCCAAGATGCTTAAGAATTTTTGAAATTTTGAGTTAATTTTTTACCAATGTATAATTTCATCAATGAATATATGGCTGAATTTCCTATGCAAATATTTCTAACTTTTGATAATTGAAAATAATGATTTTTTTTCATTCTTTGAAACAGTCGATTCTCCAGGAATTGTTAGAAACCTCAGTGTAAGTATTAATTATTTTCTTGAGTTCCTCTTTTTTTTTTTTAATTGGTAATTAGAACCTGAATTGATGGCAACTTACTCTTCCACATCCTCCTAGGTCATAACCTCTCATCATTCTCATTCTCCTTACTAATACTTTTCTGCACACACTTGAGACTTTGAATGTGGTAACTTTCATCTCAGAGAATATTTAATTTCTATACTACGAAAATAGGAAGATAAAGTTTTATGCAAAGGTGATACCTTTGCCACCATTGGCGATTTCCTATTTAACTACTGAGGTCTCCAGCTTATACTCTTCATGAAAGAATCTCAAATATAATATTCCTCAATCATCTTTACTTCTTAAATTCTTCAAAGTAAAAAAAGAATGGCTATCTATTTCAGGATTCTTTAAATCAATGAAAAAAGATACCAGAGATCCTTGCAGGCCCCTACACAGTTCAGAAAAATCATTTCATACCCTCTGAATATTATCTATTGACTGTACTTAATTAATATACTTTGATTTGAAACTGCATGAAATGTAATGAAAAAGCATTATAGAAAAAGTATTTCAAAAATCATTTTAAAATTTTACTGCCAATTTAATACAGAAGTGTCCTTTGTGGAAGAATTTGTTGAAGCCTGGAAATCATTCACTTTCTTTACAAATAACAGAATTCCAACACTAGCTGTCCTGAGCAATTAAATGATGCTTTGGATAGAGTGCTTGGAATTAAGAAGACCTGAGTTTAAATTCAGTCTCAGATATTTCCTGGATGTGTGACTCTGGGCATATTGCCAAACCTGTTTGCTTCAGTTTGCTCAACTACAAAATGGGAATAATAATAACCCCTACCTTCAAGGGTTGCTGTAAGGATCAAATGAAATAATAATTATAAACTGCTTAGTACAGTGTCTGGCACATACTAAACAATACAAACAAATTATTTATTATTAGTGTTAGTAATAATAGTAGTAGTAGTTTGGGCAACTGGGAGGCATTTCCCTTCATTTTCACTAACACTGTCCTTTGCCCTAAACAAAAATATAATGAAAACTTCCTCTTGCTCCTATGTAAAAAAATAAGTATGGACAAGTAAAATAAATTCATATATTGGTTATATTCAGAATATCTGTCTCTTTCTGCCCCTCTAGTAATTATCTCTCTGCTAAGCAATGAGTCATATAGTTCATCAAAAGTGTTCTGGAATCCTGATTTTTCAATGCATTGATCAGAGTTCTTAGGCCTTTTTTAATTGTTTTCATTTAAATTCTTGTATTCATTGTATAAATTGTTTTCATGAAGAAATTTTTACTTGTTTTTCAGTGTCGAAAAGCAGACCAGCATTTTAAGCCCTACCTGACTCCTGACTTGCCCAAACGATTACATTATGCTAAAAATATTAGAATCGACAAAGTTCACCTTCTTGTAGATGAACAGTGGCTGGCTGTAAGGTGTGTATGGTCATTTACCTATTTCCTAAAACATCAATATTTCATGCTTCTCGTCAATTACCCAAATTTTCATCTTACTGTTGTGCTTATATAATTTGAGAGTGGGTAACTACAATGAGTATTTTTGACATTATATAAAACATTATATAAAAAATATGTTCTGCACTTTCATATTGCTGTTTTTATTAGTTTAATGATATCATAGAATCATAGGTTTAGATCTAGTAGAGACTTTGAAGATTATTTAATATAATTCCCATGTTTTATAAATGAGGAACCTTGAAATTAAGTGACTTGTCTAAAGTTATGTGATGGTTTATGAGACCTATGTCATAGATGATTAAGAGAGCTGGCATTCTAATCCAGGTCCTCTGACTATATTTATGTCCTTTATTACAACCAAGTTTGTTATTTATAGGATATAGATGAAGGCATCCTGGAAAATACTAAATATATATGTATAAGTGGGCATAAGGTCAAATCCACACTTGCCCCATCAGATAGAACATTAATTTTAGTTATGCTATAGAATAATTTTTAAGTTCAGCCCTGTTTGACAACTGAAAATCAAATTAGATTTTTCTTCAAGATTTTTGTGAAGAGAGAGAAAAGAGATAGAGAACATTGATGATTTTAGGAAAATTATTGCTTTGAACCTTCATTTATTCTCTATCAGATATTAGAGGCAATATAATATAATAGAGCCAACTTTAGAAGCAGGAAGAACCTCTTGACATCCAGCATGTGTGACTCTGGGAAAGTTGTTGAATTTTTAGTGTTGCATTGGTCAGGGAGTTCTCTGTACCAAAGAGATCATAGGCTCATTCATAATTCCAAGAATGTTTATTTCTAAAGCATAATATCTAGCACATAGTAGGGAGTTAATAAATGCTTGCTGACTTGATTTGTTGACTTTTAAAGAGGTTTATTGGGATTCATTTTCCTATTGTTGAAAATGAACTTGAGAATGTAATAATAATAATAATAATAATAATAATAATAATAATAATAGATATCATTTAGGTGCTGCCTTTTCATATATTGATTGTCATAACAACCTAGTGAGATAGTGGCAATTATCTTCTATTATTATCATTTTAGAGATACAGAAATAGACTAGTAGGCTAAAATGATAAAATCACAATGCTAGATAGTCAACTCTTAAGGTAGTATTTGAATTTAGTTTTCTTCATTCCAACTCTAGTATCCTATCCATAATTCCACATGCTAAGAGATAATAAAAGAACTAGACCTTTAAAAATTATTCTTGACTTTGATAAAGTCTAAAAAAGAATAAAGAAAAAAAGAAAAGGAACAAAACATGAAAGAGAAAAAATAATGGACATCAGAGGTCTGATTTTTGTTAAAGAGCCATAGAAATTAGGAAAGTCTTGGTTAGTACAACACATCCTGAAACATTTTCCTATTAGTTGGCAGATAGGGCTTTATCATTGGTCAAAGAACTCTGATCTTAAGATATCACTGGAGTGAAAAACTTGAACTATCCTCCAAATGACCACGAGGTGGAGGTGTTTCCTCAACTTCAGGAAAAGTTTATCAGGTGGTTTTATAAAATGACAGAAGTAGATACAAGGAGTGAAAAGTAGTGAAGAGGTGGGGTGGGCAGGGAAATGACAAGATTTTACCTCTGATTTATAGTAACCTTATCTACTGTGGGAATGTAAAAGTCCTAATCAACAGAATCACGGCTTGATCTATTAACAATATTGTGAGTAAAATACATCAAGTCCCAAAACATTGGCTTTAACAAAACCAAACCAAACAATTATTCCAACAATTAATAAAAACACATCCTAATACAGAGGAAAAAATGAGAATAAATTGAATATTTTACTGTGTATTTATAGATGTTCACTGAGATTAATGTGAGTGACTAGGACATGAAGATATAGGAAGCATTTGATATAAAAATAGGAAAGAAGCATAATATTTGTGAATATGAGAACTGGAATGAATATAAGAATAGCATATTCAAGTTAGACTACTGTCAGAGTGCCAGAGTCCAAAATGAGTTAAAGATGGAATTGGATGCTAAGAATAACAGGCTTTAAAAAAAAAAAAAACCTATTTTGGGTTTCAATGATCTCATGATAGAGACATCTCTATCTTCTTCTCTTAGAGAGAAGACTATTGGAACTGAGTGTGAATCATAAACATAACATTTTCACTCTTTTTGTTGTTAATTTGCATTTTATTTTATTATTAATTTTCTTTCCTTTTTGATCTGATCTTTCTTGTGCAGCAAGAGAATTGTACAAATATGTTTACATATATTGGATTTAACATATACGTTTAAACATGTATAATATATATTGGATTATTTGCCACCTAGGGGAGAGGGTGGGGGGAAGGAAGGGAAAATTTGGAATACAAGGATATGTAAGGATCAATGTTGAAAAATTATCCATGCATATGTTTTGAAAATAAAAAGCTTTAACAAAGAAAAAAATTATTTTGGGAATAAAGAAAATAGAGAAAAGGCAGGTTTCGGTCAGGGAATTATGTGTTGATATATATGTTTTCTCTCATATATATGTATGTATGTATGTATGTGTGTGTATCTGTCTGTCTATCTCAAGGAAGGTGTTTCAAATTAAGTAATATAGAACAATAATGGTTAAAAAGGAATAATTACCAAAGATAAATGAAAAAACAAGAAGATACTTGAATATTCTTCTAAAGTGCATATCACTGGACTTGAATGAACTTTATCTCCATGTACTGAAAAAATTGGCAGATGTGATTGTGGCCATAGCAAATTGTGTAGCAGGGTTTGCTACCAAAAAAAAAAAAGATTGAAAGTTGAGAGGCTAATTAAGAGGTTATTGCATTACTCCTTCACATAGGATTGTGATATTTTTTCTAGATGGAGAAAAATTTGAAGGAGGTGTTTAGCATGAAGGAAAATGAGTTTTATTTTGGACATACTGATAAGGCTTTGAGGAGTGAGTAGATGCTAAGGAGATTAAGATAAGTAACAGGTTGATTCTTTCCAGAAATTTGTCAAGAAAAGATAGAGGATAAATACATAGAACGATAACTTGAGAAAACAATAGTTAAGAAAAAGTTTTTCCTTTTTTTTAGTCTGAGATCCAGGTAATTTATAGGCAGTGAGGAAGAAGTTGGAAAATAGAACTAGAATGAAGATTCTCATCTTAGATAAGATAAAGGCAAGGGGCTGCTAAAGCCAGTTCAAATTAGCTCAAAGCTGATTGTTAAAATTTCAGTGTAAGCATTTGCAATTAAGAAATTGGCAAATGCTACACATTGGGGCTTGATTTGTTGTTTTGTTGATGAGGAGATAAAATGATAGGTAAAATGTTAATAAAGAAAATTAAACTTAAAGAGTGATTTGTTGGAATTTTTTTCCCTAGAGAGATAGTTGTTAAATATTTACCAGTATACCCTTGGGTAGGAATGTAGTAGAAAGGTTGACCTTGGATAGGAGAAAGGTCACCTATTCTTCAGTGACTGGAACTAAGATGCATAAAGCTGGAGAAACTGAGCTGAGGCAGGACTGAGTCAGGATAATTAGGGAAACTGAGTCAGGACAATAAAAGAGAACTGTGGCAAATCAGATGGAGAGAAAGGGTATTAACATAGAGAGGTTTGGGGCTATAAATATGGGAGAGAAGAGAGTAGAACTCTAGAATAGCCTAGATTTTATCAATTAAAAAAAAAAAGTGATGCCAACTGAAAGAGATATTGAAATGATATTGTAAGCTTGAGCAAAGACGAGTAACTTTGGAGCAGCGACCTGAGAACAAAATAGTATTAAGTGAGGAAGGAAAAAAAAGGATTATTATGCACTGATGATGTCCCCGTTGAAATCAGATTACATGAATTTGTTGTGAATTCACTTCACACTTGTGTCACTGAACAGCATGATTGTACAGCTTCCTTTAGTGGAAACAAAAAAGATTGAATGATGGAGAAAGATTTGCATTTATGATTTTCAGGGCTCCATTCAATAACAACAGGTTTAGGATCATTAGTAGAAGTCACTGTGTAGTTGAATGGGTCAATGATAGTCCAAAAGGGAGAAAAGTAAGATGTATGCTTGGCTTTAGTACTAGAAGAACAGTGATGAATGAAGAGAATGGAGGTTTCACTAAAGACAAAAAATAGCTTCAGAAAAGTTGAAGAATAAGGAAACATGAAAGGATAAGGAAACTGTAATCAGAAAGTCAGATTTCAGGGGTTAGCATCATGCATATGCAGAACTTGCATTAATGGTATGACCAAAGGTACAGTCAGTTCTGGAGCTGACTTTCTCTATTTTCGGCAAAATCAATCCTTGACTTCACTGTGGTGGAGGAAGGGAGGATAGAGTAGTAACCGAACTTTTGAAAGTGTTAATGGTGGCCCAAAGGATTGAAGGATAAAGGAAAGGCTTCTTTGGTCTTTGGCTTGGATGGCTTCAATCTGCTTTTATATATATATATATAAAAGTACATTGTCCTAGTCCCTTTAGGTTCCTGTCAAAATTAAGTTCTAAACAGTAAGGAAAAACTTCGTAACTATTAGAGCTATAAAAAAGTGGAAAATGGGCTGTCACTAGAAGTGAGGAGTCTACCATATTTGGAAGTTTTCAATCTGAGGTTAACTGATCACTTAAATACTGAAGAGGGGAATCCTGTTTTTATACAGGTTGGATTAGATAACCTGTGAGGTGGCATATGACTCTTTTTATTTTTTATTTTTATTTTTATTTTTTTGACATATGACTCTTTTTTTAAATATATTTTTTAAAATTTTTATTTAATAATTACTTTATATTGACAGAATCCATGCCAAGGTAATTTTTTTTTTTTTTACAACATTATCCTTTGCACTCGTTTCTGTTCCAATTTTTTTTCCCCTCCCTCCTTCCACCCCCTCCCCTAGATGGCAAGCAGTCCTTTATATGTTGGATATGACATATGACTCTTAAGAATTTTTGATTCTGTAATCATTTTTATTTTTTCCTATCAAAATTTCTATTTTTTGTTTTGATTATTGATATCCACACTTCTCTTTATTTTTTTTTTGTTATTGTTGTTGTTTCTTAATACTATTTTATTTTTCCAAATACATGTTTTCAACATTCATTCTTACAAGATTTCTCTCTCCTTCCCTTATCTCCCTCGTCCCCAAGATAGCAAGCAAACCTATGGAGATTTCATTAGCTATACTAGCAGGACTCAGAAATAGAAACATAGCAATCATAATAGCTAAAGATAAAAAGGAGTATAATCTCTTTCTGAAAACCAATGGAAAAAGGAGTAAACTCCTGTTTGTTTGAATCATTACAAACTGAAACTCAATCAAAAACAAATAGTAAACTTTTGATATAAGGAATGAGAGGGGAACAAGGATTAAAAACTCTACTTGTGGGTCATTCCTGCCTTCCTCTTGTAGCTTCCTTTTTTTTCCTTCTCCTTTTCTATTTCAGTACAAAATGGCAGGGAAATGGATTTCTGGTTAGGATTGTGGTAATATCAGAATAGGGAAAGAGGGAGGGGCCATTCTAGATTTTTTTTGTTTTTTTTGTTCTTAATTCTCTAACCCTTGAATGAGAATATCACTTATTTGAAATGGAGTTATTTGATAGCATTTAATTTCATTTTCTGATTTCTTCTGAGCTTGTAGTTTATTTTAAAAATATTTTTATTTTAGTTACACATAAAATGATTTTTTACATTTGTTTTTAGAACTTTGAGTTTCAGATTCTTTCCCTTCCTCCCCACCCCCATCCCAATTAAGAAGGTACATGTGAAGTTATGTAAAACATTTGTATAAAAGTCATGTTGTGATAGAAAACATAGATTCTCCCACTCCTCCAAAGAAAAAGCACTTTCAAAAAAAATAAAAAAAGAAAAAGTATACATCAATCTGTATTCAGACACAATCTGTTCTTTTTCTGGATATGGATAGCATTTTTTATATCCTTCAGAGTAGTACTGAAGCTTTGTATTGCTGAGAATAGAAAAATCATTCATAGCTGATCATCCCACAACTTTGTTCTTTTATTTTGTACACAATATATTTCCCTTTGCTTGAGTTCATGGAGAACTTTCCAGGTTTTTCTGAAAGCATCCTGCTCATCATTTCTTATAGAACATAATATTCCATCAAAATCACGTACAATAATTTATTTTTCCATTGTCTAATTGATGGGCATTCCCTCAATTTCCAATTTTTTTGTCCTGAGAAAAGAGCTGATATAAATGCTTTTTACTTATAGGTCTTTTTTCTTTTAAAAAAAAATCCCTTTTGGGATTCATGCATAGTAGTGATATTAGGTTAAAGGATATATATAATTTTATAATTCTTTGGCTATATTATATCTTATATAGAATATATATAGTCCTATATAGGACTGTAATATAGTCCTATTAGTCCTTCACATCCTTTGATCATTTATCAATTGGGCAATTGCTTTTATTTATTTATTTTTATGAATTTTCTTAGTTCCTTATACATTTGAGAAATGAGACCTTCATCAGAGAAACTTGTTTCAAATTTTTTTTTTACAATTACTATTGTTAATGATATTTCTCCTCATCTATTCTCTCTCTCTCTTTCTCTCTCTCTCTCTCTCTCTCCTTTCACTCTGCCCATCCTCAAAAGTATTTTGCTACTTTCCACCTCCTTCCTCAATATGCCCTCTCTTTTATCACCCTCCCCACCTTCCAGTATCTCTTTTCCCTTGTATTTTCTTGCAGGGTGAGACAGATTTTGATTCCCATATTGTGTGTGTATATTATTTCCTCTTTGACCCAGTCCTGATGAGAGCAAGATTCACAAATTCCCTTTTCTCTCTCCCTCTTCTCCATTGTAAAAGCTTTCTCTTGCCTCTTTTATGGCAGATAATCCATACCACTCCACCTCTCCCTTTCCCATTTTCCCAGTACATTCCTCTCTCATCTCTAGATATTATCCCTTCATATTCAACTCACACCTGTGTTCTCTGTCTCTATATATTCCATCTAACTGCCATAATAATTAAAAAGTTCTTATGAGTTATAAGTATCTTTCTTCCCTTTCCTGTAGGAATGTAAATAAATAAACCTTATTAAGTTCCTTAGGAAATCCCTTTCTTGATTACCTCCTTATGCTTCCCCTTAATACTATATTTGAAAATTAAAATTTATATTCAGTTCTGGTCTTTTCATCATAATGCTTGAAAATCCTCTATTTCATTGAATTTTCATTTTTCCATCTGAAGGATTATACTCAGTTTTGCTGGGTAAACGATTCTTGATTGCAACCCTAGCTCCATTGGTCTCTGGAATATCATATCCTAAGACCTCCAATCTTGTAATATAAAAGTTGCTAAATCTTGTGTTACCTTGATTATATCTCCAATATGATTGAATTATTTCTTGCTGGATGCTTTCAATATTTTCTCCTTGAGTGGATATTTCTGGAATTTGGCTAGTCTACTTGTACAAAAAGTGCAATATTACTGGAATTAAAAAAAAAAAAAACTAATTCTATTTTAATTTTAAAAATTAATTTTTTTTTGTTCTTTCCCCCCTATCTTCTTCAAACATCTTCCTTACCTATAATTATGCACAAATTCTTTCAAATTTTTCTTTTCTTTTCTTTTCTTTTTTTTAATTTTTATTTAATAATTACTTTATATTGACAGAATCCATGCCAGGGTAATTTTTTTACAACATTATCTTTTGCACTAGTTTCTGTTCCGATCTTTCCCCTCTTTCCCTCCACCCCCTCCCCTAGATGGCAAGCAGTTTTATATATGTTAGATATGTTGCAGTATATCCTAGATACAATATATGTTTGCAGAACCGAACAGTTCTCTTGTTGCCCAGGGAGAATTGGATTCAGAAGGTAAAAATAACCCGGGAAGAAAAACAAAAATGCAGATAGTTCACATTCGTTTCCCAGTGTTCTTTCTTTGGGTGTAGCTGCTTCTGTCCATCATTTATGAATTGAAACTCAGGTCTCTTTGTCAAAGAAATCCACTTCCATCAAAGTATGTCCTCATACAATATCGTTGTTGAAGTGTATAATGATCTCCTGGTTCTGCTCATTTCACTTAGCATCAGTTCATGTAAATCTCGCCAGTCCTCTCTGTATTCATCCTGCTGGTCATTTCTTACAGAACAATAATATTCCATAACATTCATATACCACAATTTACTCAACCATTCTCCAATTGATGGGCATCCATTCATTTTCCAGTTTCTAGCCACTACAAATAGGGCTGCTACAAACATTTTGGCACATACAGGTCCCTTTCCCTTCTTTAGTATTTCTTTGGGATATAAGCCCAATAGAAACACTGCTGGATCAAAGGGTATGCACAATTTGATAACTTTTTGGGCATAATTCCAGATTGCTCTCCAGCATGGTTGGATTCGTTCACAACTCCACCAACAATGTATTAGTGTCCCAGGTTTCCTGCATCCCCTCCCAACATTCATCATTATTTTTTCCTGTCATCTTAGCCAATCTGACAGGTGTGTAGTGGTATCTCAGAGTTGTCTTAATTTGCATTTCTCTGATCAATACTGATTTGGAACACTCTTTCATATGAGTGGTAATAGTTTCAATTTCATCCTCTGAAAATTGTCTGTTCATATCCTTTGACCATTTATCAGTTGGAGAATGGCTTGATTTCTTATAAATTTGAGCCAGTTCTCTATATATTTTGGAAATGAGGCCTTTATCAGGACCTTTAACTATGAAGATGTTTTCCCAGTTTGTTGCTTCCCTTCTAATCTTATTTGCATTAGTTTTATTTGTACAAAGGCTTTTTAATGTAATCAAAATTTTCTATTTTGTGATCAGTAATGGTCTCTAGTTCATCTTTGGTCACAAATTTCTTTCTCCTCCACAAGTCTGAGAGATAAACTAACCTATGTTCCTCTAATTTATTTATAATCTCGTTCTTTATGCCTAGGTCATGGACCCATTTTGATCTTATCTTGGTATATGGTGTTAAGTGTGGGTCCATGCCTAATTTCTGCCATACTAATTTCCAATTATCCCAGCAGTTTTTATCAAATAATGAATTCTTATCCTAGAAGTTAGGGTCTTTGGGTTTGTCAAATACTAGATTACTATAGTTGACTATTCTGTCTTGTGAACCTAACCTTTTCCACTGATCCACTAATCTATTTCTTAACCAATACCAAATGGTTTTGGTGACTGCTGCTTTATAATATAATTTTAGATCAGGTACAGCTAGGCCACCTTCATTTGATTTTTTTTTTCATTAATTCCCTTGAGATTCTCTACTTTTTATTGTTCCATATGAATTTTGTTGTTTATTTTTTCTAGATCATTAAAATATTTTCTTGGAAGTCTGATTGGTATAACACTAAATAAATAGATTAGTTTAGGGAGCATTGTCATCTTTATTATGTTCGCTCGGCCAATCCAAGAGCACTTAATATTTTTCCAATTATTTAAGTCTGACTTTATTTGTGTGGAGACTTTTTTTATAATTTTGCTCATATAATTCCTGACTTTCCTTTGGTAGATAGATTCCCAAATATTTTATGGTATCAATAGTTATTTTGAATGGAATTTCTCTTTGTATCTCTTGCTGTTGGGTTTTGTTGGTGATGTATAAAAATGCTGAGGATTTATGGGGATTTATTTTGTATCCAGCTACTTTGCTAAAATTATGAATTATTTCTAATAGCTTTTTAGTAGAATCTCTGGGGTTCTCTAGGTATACCATCATATCATCTGCAAAGAGTGATAGTTTGGTTTCCTCATTGCCTACTCTAATTCCTTTAATATCTTTCTCAACTCTTATTGCCGAGGCTAGTGTTTCTAATACAATATTAAATAATAATGGTGATAGTGGGCAACCTTGCTTCACTCCAGATCTTACTGGAAAAGGTTCCAGTTTTTCCCCATTGTATATGATGCTTACTGATGGTTTTAAATATATGCTCCTGACTATTTTAAGGAAAAGTCCATTTATTCCTATGCTCTCAAGTGTTTTTATTAGGAATGGATGTTGGATTTTATCAAATGCTTTTTCTGCATCTATTGAGATGATCATATGGTTTTTGTTTGTTTGGTTCTTTCAAATTTTTCTATGACAATTTATCTATAATGTTTTTAGTATACATATACTACACAATAACAAAATCTTGCTTGTATTTGTAAACATTTAACATTGTCATTAATATCAAAATACTAGATCTTATTTTTATTATTTTCCAGGTATAAAAATTATAAAGGTTGTGGAGGTGGTACCCATGGTTATGACAATGAATTTAAACATATGGAGGTAAATTTCTAAATTTATATTATTTTGTTCCACTGGATTTTATAAAGAATTCCATGTAGAGATGGGGTGGGGGAAAGGGAGGAAGAGGGGGAAAGTAGGCTGACTCAACCTCTGATTTCATCTATATAGGTGCCATTTCTTATGGAAATTTCACCTCTACTGACATTTTGCAAATTGGTAGGTTGTATAATATAATCTCATAGCATTCCCTAGGATCCTGAGATATAAAGCTACTTGCTTGTGGCCATAAAGCTAAGAATGTGTCAGAGATAGGAAGTTAGCTTAGATCCCAGATCTCAAGGCCTACTGTCTATCCATTCTGCCGGACTGCCTTTTTAAATCTCGTTTAATCTCAAGAATATACATATTTGTTCCTAGATGGAATAATGGCAGCATATTAGCTTAGTTTCTTTATTGTAAAGAAAAGTACATACTTTTAAAGTATCCCAACAGACTTATGACTTTATAATTATAGGATATCGATAGCACTCTCCTCCACACATATATTCATTAGTAGATGGTTTTTATAAGTTGTGTGGTCAAAGAATTCCCCATCTGATGGTCACCTTTCTATTGATGAGCCTCTCTAACCTTAGTTAGTCTAGTCCTTGGATGATAAACAAATAATCATCACTAGATCTATAATCATAGTATCATAGATGTAGAGTTAGAAAGTACCTCAGAAGTCATGAGGTTGACTCCTCATTTCACAGATTAGGAAAATTAGGGCTGTGGAGGTTAAGTGACCTTCCCAAAGTCACAAAGGTAATATGTGGCAAAGTCTTTCTAGCTCAAGAAAGCTAATTGGAGCCATGCTTTTCTGGTCTAAATTTCAGTGACTCAGGAAACACGCTTTAACATCAAAAATCTTGAGTAGTAAAACTTTGGTAAAGGCTGAAAGAATATATATATTGACATCAAGCAATGTGAACATAAACAATTGTTACTTTTCAAAATGATCTATTTGATTCAATCAAATAATAAACTTCTTAAAAGTTTTTCATGTATTATTCTATGTGAAGCATTAACTTTGTCCTTCTGCCACCATATGTTGCTATGCCACATTGTGGATTTATTATTAATTTCATTATCCACTCTATCCTTCAGAATCTTTTGATATAAATTGCTTTATATTTTCATCATAACTATGGGATAAAATTATGTTATACAATTAATTGTTTTAAACCAAGTATAAGATTTTACCTTTATCTTCATTAATCTCATTATATTTCATTCATCTGTTCAGATTGTTGAAATTATTTAATAGCCCAATCTATTAGTTATCTCTTCCAAGTTTCAATCATTTGTAAATTTTCTAAACATGGGAATAGTCAAGTACAAAATAATGAGTTCTCTCTAGTTTGATATTGATTAATTATAATAACTATTACTTGTTTGATAAGTAGCTTGACAACTACTAGTTATTTAGCTAGTAATCTGGACATTTGGCTTAACCTCTTTTAAGTCTTGGTATCCTCATCTGTAAAATGAACGTAATAATAGTCTAATAAACAATCCATCTCATAGGGCTCAAAAGAGATGACATATGTAAAGCTTTGCAAATCTTAAAGCAATATGTAAATGTTATTTTACTGTTGTTATTATTATTACTAGTCAAACTTTTACTATACAACTAGTTCACACTATAGTGTAAATTAGTTTTTATCCTTTTTTCTACTTAGATATTTTCAAAAGCTTCCATTTCAATTTTCTCCTTAAAATCAGGTTCATGTGCCAAAAAGATGGCCTAGAATATCTAGGAAACTATGTTAAATATTCTATTGAAATATACCATGACTTTGGTATATTGAAACATACCATGAACCATATGTTCAATGAAAATACCATGAGCAATGAAGAAAATAACATAAGGAATTTACCATCTCTTTTTATACTTCGATGATGATGTCTCATTATGTATTTCAATTTTTCACATTCTATCTTTGATCACAAATCTTTACTTATAGATTTTTTACTGATATTCTAGGCTATCTTTTTGGCACATGGACCTGGATTTAAGGAGAAAGTTGAAGTTGAACCTTTTGAAAATATTGAAGTCTACAACCTACTATGTGGTAAGTATATATTCCTAGAAAGAAATAGACATGCTCAGTTCAAGAAAGTTTTATTTTAGGATCTCAAGATACTGTTTTAAATGTGGAGCATAAAGTTTTTGCTGACACAAGAAAAGTCACCATGAACTTTTGTTTAGGTGACTGTGTTTTCACTAATATATAATGAGAAATTTTCTCAAACTCAAAACCTAAATATCAACATTATAAGAGAAATTTATTTTTTAAAAACTCTCTGTCAGTGAAAATGGTCACATAAGAAAATATTCATGACAACCCTTCCTCTGTGAAAGAAGATTTCATTGGATAATACTTTCTATTATATGATTATGATAATAAGAAAATACTAATTATAAAGACAATCAAAAATTCATAGAATGTTTTATAAAAAATAAAAGTATTTCGTTTGAAGCACTAAATCTTAAATATATACAAAGGAAACCATATAAGGATAAATAGAAAATAATTAACAGAAAGAAAGCACTAAAATTAAGAGGGATTGGGAAAAGTTTTCTGTAGAAGATGGGATTTTAGATAGGACTTAAAAGAAACCAAGGAAGTCACTAAGTCAAAGTTGAGGCAGGACAGTGTTCTAGATTTGGAGGATAGCTAGAGAAAATGTCCAGAGCTAAAAGATGGAAGTTTTATTCATTTAATAGCCAGGAGGCAAATGTCGTTGTGTTGAACAATACATGTTGGTGAGTAAGGTGTAAGAAGACTAAAAAGATGGGAGAAGGTTAGATTAGGAAAGGCTTTAAATAAATTTATATTGCAGTCCTATAGTCTAAAGGGTCCTGTTGCTCTCTGGTAGTTGAGTATGGCCAAGCCTAAATTGAAGGCATAAGTGATGACACACACCAGGCAGAAGGCACACAGCACAAAAGTAAGATCCAGGCTAGATAAATGAAGCACAGAACTCAACATCAAGATGAGGAAGTCCAGGGAGCACTGTTGCAACCCCAAAGTTGCTGCTGGTTATAGAAGATAAGGCCAAAGATGCTGTTGGACTGGTTCAGGTTGCTTTCAGGGTCCTAAAAAGGCTCTATCAGCTAACTGACTGATCACTCTAACTGACTGTGTCCCCAGTTCTCTCGGCCCTTAAATACCCTACTACAATTACATCATTATAGCATACCAAGTATGTGTGAACCAGAGAACCATTATATCACCATACTAAGTACTAAGTATATGTAAACTAGAGAACCATTATCTTATCAATCACACTGAGTTAACACCCTATTGTAAGTATCCTTGTTTCAAGTATACTTCTCCAGAATTGTTATATATCTTGAGTACTCTACATAGATGTTATTTAGGTTCAGATCTATCAAATTCATATTTGTTTATATTTATATGTATGTACGTATAAACAGTCTGAAAGGAGATTCTCAAATGAGCTTTAAGAATTATGAGTGAAAGATAAGAAAAAAATAACATGCATTATAAAAGTACTCTCAGGAAATACTTTGGGTTAAATATTTATATATGAAGAAATGTTATACATAAAAGATATTAAGTTATCTTAAAGAAACTCTGGCTATTTTCAGAACAATGTATAGCAAATTATCTCAAGTTTTCCCAGCTGTGCAATTTCAATTACTCCAGCTATTTGAACAAGCAAATTTTAGCTCTGAGATAAATAAACTGATTCCACTTCTGCTGCACGTATATACCTTAATTGAGAAAGTTATGTCTGCTTGATTTTACTTTTACAACTTTCAGTGACCATTCAGATTCTTTGACAACAGGTGATGGGAACATCTGAGGGTGGGATCCAAATAGTGAATATTTGTAGTACAACAATATTTGTGAAGGGATAGTCTAGTGCATGCGTGTTTTGTTTCTCTAAATTTGGAAATTATTACCATCAGTTTTTAAAAGTCCTTTAAATATATATGCATTTATATAATAGCTTTTAATTATATATATGTATATAATAATCACATATATTTTTTAAAATAGATCTTTTACACATTCAACCAGCACCAAACAATGGAACTCATGGAAGTCTAAACCATCTTTTGAAGCAACCTTTCCACATTCCATCACACCCCAAAGAAGTGTCGACTTTGTATTCTTGCCCCTTTGTTAATGCAAAGCCTACACATAATTTACATTGTAAATGTGATTTATTAGATCCGGTAAGTGATACCAATAATAACCAGATTATTTACACTTTAAAATTTATAAAACCTTTTCCTCAAAACAAGCCTGTGAGGTAGGTGATACAAATAGAGATGAGGAAATTCAGGTTCTATTCTGAACTATTCTGTTGAGTAATTTGTTTAGGATTATATAAGATATAAGTTCCTGAACCAGAACACAAGACCATATTTTCCAATGCCAATTCCAGTATTCTTTTCATCTTACTGCAATGTGGGTAGAGATCTTTAATGAAGGTCATCTAACCCATGATCTTATTGTAGGTAAGCTATTCCACATTGTGATCAAAGGATAGATTTGGAGACCTATTCTCTTTAAGTCAACTTGACCAGAATATAATACCCCTTATTTTAAAATTAAAATTCTATTCTTCTGTGTTTTTATAGTTTTGCTTTTTGCAAAGGTTTCTTGAATATCATAGAAAGTTATGTGACAGGATAGGAAGTTTGATGTTGGTAAAAGGCTGGATTTGGAATTAAGAAAACCTGGGTTCAAATCCAGACTCTGACACCTATTGGCTCTGTTACCTGAAGCAAGTCATTCAGGTTTGTCAGTGCTCTAGACAATTTTCTAAGAGGATAAATTGTGGATACAGTGCTAGTTTTCCATGATAAAGGAAGTCCCTATATTGGTGAAAAACCAGATTCAGTAAAAAAGAAAAAAAATTAGCTATAGATTTGATTCCACAGAGTTTAAGAACATTAATTTTCATATTTTGTCCAATTAAAAGTAGTAAAAAAAAAATTTTAGTACAAGTGAAATTATCTTGTATTTGAATCTTCAAGTACTGTCCAAAATTTCTATTTTATTTAATTCAGTATCTACATTTTGCTTCATTCCTGTTATCTTAGGACCAGGGAACAAATCATGAACACTGTAACACATCTTTCTTTCCACTGATGTCCTATACGGAGAACTGTTTTTCAAAGCACATTATTCTGGCTGTTATTTGGAGATGGACTATAGTCACAGCAAACAAACTTTTAACTAGTAGTTGTGACAAAATTGTCAGGTATAAAAAAGGAAGATTGCACTGGGATAAGCAAAAGCTTTGTTTTTAAATAGACTAATTTATAGAGTGACTAGAAATAGACATCCTTTTAACCCAAGAAAATATCTTATTTCATTGTCATTTATTTCATTATTTTACAGAATACTGAAATAGAGAAGAATCAAAATCTAAATCTCACAACAAAAGAAGGTATGCCAATAGAAAATAGAAAAGGCTAATTTAATAACCACAACATATAAGTGGTTTTTATGTTTCTGTTGTTTGGATTTTATCTGAGCAGTGGTATCAACAGTTGCCTGGTTATTGATCAAAATTTGTCACTCTCTCATCTCCCAATCTCTTTTTTGAATTGTGTACTTACTGATCTTTTCACTATTATAGCAGTCACTTTTGTAATTCACTCTGATGAAATAGTTCATTGTATATAATTGGCAAATGTGGTGTCCAAGGATAGTGTTGGAAAGATGATGGAAAAAGACTGGTTCCTTGTGGTAAGGGAATGCAGGGTGTCTTTTCCTAGAAGCAGGTCCCTGGTATCTCCCACATGGATTCCTTCTTGATATGTATGTATTTGTGTTTGTATAGGGGTATGTGTAAATACCTACATATATTTTTATGTACACACATACATACACACAAACTTTCACCATCTCTTGCTTGAGTGCTCTATGTTTTTATTACTAGGAATTGGTGGTTTAACTTCCACTGAGATTTTTGTTTAGAGTAATTAGCATGCTTGCTTTCTTTGTTTTTATGAAAATCTGATTTGTAAAGTTTAAAAATAGCATGATAAACTGTGACTACTTGAACACAAAATAGGAGAATAGATTTAAAAAGTATTTATTAAACTAAGTTAGTAAGCCTTTACTATGTGCCAGGTAAGCTCTGAGGACATAAATACAAGTAAGAAAGTCCTTGTCCTCAGGGAATTTACATTCAAATGGAAAAGGGGATTAGGAGGTCCACAAGTAGGCAGTGTGGTATGGAGATAGCATGGATTTATTTGGGAACCTTGAATCTAGGCAACAGACAAAAGCTCGCTTATCAAATCTGGCATCCAGGGACAATGTACCAGGCTCTATAGGGAGAAGATAAGGAATGATGACCAGAGTTCAGATAGCATGGAAGTGGTGTTCTGTTTAGACCCAGTGAATTTTTTTGTTCCATAATTTTATTAAAACTCATTCTCATTGGACTATATTTGTATTACCTGTATTATTGTTGTTGAGAATCATTTTAATTGTGTCTAACTCTTCCAGACCCCTTTTGGCATTATTTTTTGGCAAAGACCTTGGAATAGTTTGCCATTTCTTTCTCCAGTTCATTTTACAGATAAGGAAACTGAGGCAAACAGGATTAAGTAATTTGAGACTGGATTTGAACTCAGAGAGATTAGTCTTCCTGAATCCAGGCTTGGCCCTCTATCTACTAGCTCTTTATATCTACTCTATTTACTACTCTTTTTTATACCTAAATCTAAACTTATACCTCTTTCTTTCTATCTATCTATCCATCTCTGTCTATGCAGCTCTGACACATCTTTGTCATATGATCCTGAACAAGTCACTTAGCTTTTCATTGCTTTGGGTATCTAAGGATGTAAATTTAAAAACATTTCCAAAGGTGAGAGAGGTAGAGGAACTTTTCTCACTGTGAGTCACCTGAACTTACATGTATACTTATGTATATATGTAGGTTATGAAAGTATTAAAAAGAATCTCATTTTAATGATAAAGTTATTTCAGAGGTATTATACATGGTAATTCTATGATTATTTTACTATGTGAATTCATTATGTATGAATTTCAGTTAATGGAAGTATACCTGTAATTGTATTTATATTACTCACTGGTGTAAATTGTACTTGAAATTATCCAATAAGCCTTCCTATACCCTTTCAAGAGAAAAATCAAATCAATTCAATAAGCATTTATTAAAGACTTACTATGGTACTATATTAACTGCTGGGATTAAAAGATATAAACAAGAAGAAAGACAGTTCTGCCCTTAAGGAACTTACATTCTAATGGAGGACATAGAAATTATATATATATATATATGTGTGTGTGTGTGTGTGTGTGTGTGTGTGTGTGTGTATACATATATATGTGTATATGTATGTATATATACACACATATACATATATATCTCCTGATATAAATAAACACATAAATGAGTTAAAGATGGGAAAAGTATCTGGAAAGGGCTATGATGAAGAAAGTCCCAGAGTGAACTTGGTTAGTCCAGATACTTTCCTTAAAATGGAGATTCTGGGAAGCATATAGATCAATCAAAAGAAGAGGCCTTAGGAAATAGAGTAAACTTCCAAAGTGAAAAGGCTGCAGGGGAAGAGTTAAGGAAATGGTCTATAATTCTGAAGACCCAATTCAAATAAGTGAAATAGAAAAATTTGGTACCATCTTTTTAAAAAAAATGTCAATTTCAGTTTGGCTAATATTGGCCCCTATTCTGGGTTGTCAAAGACTGTATTATTGAAGTGTCAGCTTGGACAGCTCTACCCAAGGTCAAACAACATTGCATATGAGTCTGGACATGTATTATCTAGAACCCAGGACTAGCCTAGCTAAGTGTACAAAGGCTCATCACCTTTTTGGCCATAGCTACTCATGAAGCTATCTTGTGATCTATTTTAGTGGAGGGAGTATTCATATCAGAGCTCTTTTGAGGTAACTTATTAGATAATATTTCTTTTCTCGAAACAAAGTCTACCCTACTTTGGAGCTTGCACTCATTTGAGAAAGGACTGTGGGCACTGAGGGTAGATCACAACAGAGCATTTTCATTCTTTTTGTTGTGGTTTGCTTGAATTTTATTTTCTTTCTCATTTTTTCCCTTTTTGAGCTGATTTTTCTTGTGCAGCAAGATAATTTTATAAATATGTATGTCTATATTGGATTTAATATATTTTTTCTATGTTTAACATATATTGAATTACTTGCCATCTAGGGGAGGGGAGGAATTGGAACACAAAATTACAAGGGTCAATGTTGAAAATATATCCTTGCATATGTTTTGAAAATAAAAATCTTCAATTAAAAAAAAAGAATTGGGCCTAGAACAGAATTGCTTCAATTTCCTAGTTTATTATTCAATTATACAAATACAGTAAAATGATTCATAACATTGGAGTTTTATTTGCAAATATTAAAACTTTCAAAAATCTTTTTGAGGCTATCTGGGTTAAATAACTTGCCCAGGGTCATACTGCTAAAAACTGCCTGAAACTGGATTTGAATTCAGATCCTTCTGATTCCAGGGCTAGTGCTTTATCTACTGTGTCACCTGGCTTCCCCACAAATATTAAAACTTTAGAATTCTCTGAATTTCTTTTTTATTTTAATGTGAAGGAACTTTGTAAAAGTCAGTTAATTTCTCTGAGTCTTAGTTTCTTCCTCTATAAAATGAATGGTCCATTCTAGTTCTGCCTTAAGTGCTCATTTTAAATACTGGTATTTGTAGCATCATTAAGAATGCACAAGAGGAAAGCCAATCCAAGAAGCATGGTACCTTTAGTCTATTATGACTAACTAACCTGTCTGTTATGAGCTACTAACCTGTGGCTGCCTGGTTAGAATGAGTTAATTGAGGAACCCAATCTAAGAAAGAGTTGGGAGAAACATTTTTGATTCTTTGATTCCACAGAGAGATTTAGATGTGATTTAATACACAGAACAGTACTTTTGTGTATCATAAACTTGTGGGTTATTATCTTTTGGACTAATTTGAATTATTATATAGTGTCTTTTGACAGCATTTGGTTTAGGGAAAAAAACACACATACATACAACAAAATGCATTTTTTTCATTTTCCAGTTTGAGAGTTTTCTCTTGAATGTTCTTTTCTTCTAACAATGATGTCGGGCCAAATATAAAATCAGGAATTGTTTTTGTGCTTTAGAAACAGAAACGGCCAACGAAAATTTACCTTATGGGAGGCCCAAGATTACACAAAAAAGCAAAAATTACTGTCTCCTTTACCAGAAGGACTACATTAGTGGATATAGTCAAGAAATCCGTATGCCTCTGTGGACCTCATATACAATTTCTAAACCTGTAAGTACTAATGGACATTGATGTTTCTTTTCTGTAGAAGTTGTGTTAAATAAATTTTTGATAATAGAGTTCATGCACATATAACATTTTTCAGGTTTGCAAAGTACTTTAGCTGCTATTTCATTTGATTTTCCCATCTCCTTTGAAATAGGCATAGATATTATTATCAATGGTATTTTTAGGTATAGATATTATTGGTTGGATTTTCATATCATTATGTTCAGTAACTTGCCTATGGTTACACGGTAGATATCAATCAATCAATGAGCACTTGTATCTCTATTATATATAAACTATATGATACTGGGAAAAAACACAAGGATTAAATTTTACTATATTTCATGGGGGCATAATAAATACATATAAAAATATACAGTATAATTAGATAATAAATACAAAAAGATTGAGTGTATCAGATAGTGAGGGAAGGCTTCTTGGAGGGATGAAAAAAAGATTTGTATAGAAGATATTAATCAAACCATATCTTGGAGGAAAAGAAGTATTCTGTGAGGCAAAAATAAGGAAAGAGTCTTCTTAGGTATCTGGGAAGACTAGTGCAAAGTCATGGAGATGGGAAATGGTGATGGTGATGAATGTGATGATGATATAAGAGCTTAATATTTGTAAAGAACTTTATAAATGTCAGCTCTTTTTAGCCTCACAACAAGCCTGGCAAGCAGGTACTATTTTATAGATGAGGAAACTAAGGTAGGCAGAACTTAAAGTGACTTGTTTCAATTCACATAGCTTATAAGTGCCTGGGCCTGGATTTTGTTTCAGATTTTCTTGATTTCAAGTCCAGCTCTCAAATCACTGTCAAGTAGCTGCCTATGTTGTAGTGTCATGTGTGAAAGAGAGAAACCAATTTGATTTGGTCAAAAGGTAGGATTTGAACCTAGATCTTCCTGATTCAGAGTCCAATATTCTGTTATTAAAGATTGACCTCAAGCCAATGCACTTGATATAATACATTTGGCATTACATTCTTTAAAGCATTTGGATGGTTGGTAAATAGAACTAATAGTTAAGGACAAGGAGATAAAGTATGATAGAATATATTCATATTGAAGTAGAAGAGGTTTATGATTTAAAGACTATAATGAAATGATCAGTCTCACTTGATCCTTACAACAGTTCAGTGAGAAAGGCAAAGCATGTGTTTGAAATGCCTAAAAACAGAATGAAATTAAATGAGCTCTGGAAGAAATACTGATGTTTCTGTAATTCTATCCAAATAGCTCTTCATTTTTACTAAGTACCAAGTCAGATAATTTAAGCTTGTAAAATTAGTGCAGCCAAGTGTCAGAGAAAAGAACACTAGACCTGGAGTCAGGAAAATCTGAATTCAAATTCGGCCTCAGATAAATACTAGTTGTTTGACCCTGGACAAGTCACTCAACTTTGTTAACCTCAGTTTCCTTAACTATAAAATGTATTAGAAAATTAAATGAACTACTCCAGTATCTCTGCCAAGAAAACCCCAAATGAAGTCATAGCTCTATGTCACAGGGGTCCTCAAACTTTTTAACTAGGGGGCCAGTTCTCTGTCTCTCAGACTATTGGAGGGCCTGAGTATAGTAAAAACAAAAACTTTGTTTTGTGAGCCTTTAAATAAAGAAACTTCATCACCCTGGATGCGAGGGATAAACATCCTCTGCTGCTGCATCTGGCTCGAGGGCCTGTAGTTTGAGGACCCCTGTAAGAAAGTCAAAAAGGATTAGAAAAAAAACAACCAAAAAAATCCTCCAAATCTGATCTTTCAACAACTAAAGTCAGCAACCACTTGTTAAGCCCCTTAAATGGATTATCCAGGAAATAAGTATATATTGTATTTTATCTGTACTTTTTTATTTTGTGCATGTCTTAGAAAGATAATATTTTAATCTATCCCAGATGGTTCCACTAGCAACTTCTGATAACTTTAATTACTAAAATTTTATTCTTTACTATAATCCAGGTTTCTTTCTTTCTTTTTTTTTTCCTGAGGCAATTTGGGTTAAGTGATTTGCCCAGGGTCACACAGCCAGGAAGTGTTAAGAGTATGAGACCAGATTTGATCTCAGCTCTCCTGAATTCAGGGCTGGTGCTCTACCCACTACACTACCTAGCTGTCCCCATAATTTCCTGATATTTATTCACACAACCATAGACTTAGTACTGGCTTTGCACCAAAGAGTAGGGGATAGGCAATTTCTTGTAAAATATAATTTGTCAGAAAGAAAGATTTGTGATTGAGTAAAGTTTGGATTATTTCCTGACACATTTACTAATAGTCATTATATTAGCCAGTTTGTGTTGCTGTTTGTAGTAGAATTGTTTAGACATGATTTTGGAGAAGGAAAGAACTTTAAGTACCATCTAATTCAATAACCTTCATTTTACAATCTATGAAAATGGAGCCCAGGTAGGTAAATGACTTGTCCCTTAGTCTTTTAGAATGTTGGACTAAAACCTGTGGCTGTAGGCTCCTAGGATATCTGAATTTACACTGAATTAAATATATAATTTTAAAGAAATATTAAAAACTAATTTTTATAAAACATGGCCAAAGGGAAAAGATCTTTGAATTCATTTGTATAGTGTAAACAATGAAGTGCTTAACTCCTCATCAATGTAAAATAAAGATGTGAAGCAGATTTGTGTATAAAAGGGTTAAAGGTTGATAATAAAGTATGTATGTTTCTCCAAAATTATTTTAAGAAACATACAAAGAAAATGTTAAATGTTAGGCTGGAAAAGAAAAATATCTAGGGAACTCCTTTAACCAAAATCTTCCCCTCTCCAATCTCTACCTTTCTAAAGGCCTTAATTTTCAGAATCCAGAGACTTACAGAGATTAACCTGTGGCTAGTTATGTTCTTGTTAAGAGTACATTACAAAAGTTCTGTCTGTTTTTATGGAGAGGAAGGAATTGGTTGATTCTGGATATCTATTCTCCCTGTTCCATTCTAGGATTTTAGAGGGAAGTAAATTTCCTACCACTAATTAAAGCCCTGAACTGGAAACCAAATTCAGTTACTGACAACTGTTTGGCCATGATCTTTGGCAGGATAGACTAACATGATTTGCTATCCTATGTAGACAAATATTTTACTCCCTGTAACCTGAATAACCTGATTTTAAAATACTATTTTGCAAACCTATTAACAACCTTGAGTGTTGATATTTTCATAATATAAATATTGAAAACAAATATAAATGTTTGTGCCTTTATTTAGTATACCACATGTTTTGTTTGCAGCTCCTTAAAGTAATTATTAGTTTTCTTTCTCCTCCTTTTTCCTCTTCTCCCTCTTCCCTTCCCACCCCCCAGATATGCCTAAAAAGGTAACACTAATAGGATCTGAGTCTTATAATTTTGAAGGGCCCATAAAGTCTCAGGTACACAGGATATATAAATTAATCAGACTGTAATGTGCTTTATTTATTTTCAACATTTCTATCCTCTTAATCCAGTAAGAAGGATGTTTAAGATTTTCAACTATGAATCTACCAGGCTTTGGCCACTTATAGGCAGAAATTCAAGGTTGAGAGATATTATATGATCTTTCTAGGTTAATGGGACAATTCTTTGGTGGAAACAGCTATTTAGTATTACTAGTTTCCATTTTTAACCAGAGTTCTCATCCTTTTACTTCTCTCCATGTATCCATGTGACAGGATGGAATTCTAGCAATTTTGTGTTTTCCAATTCAGAAATTACTCTGTTAGTATGTTGTGGTCCAAGAAAATTACATACAAGGATGTTTTGAACTTAGCACAAAAATGTTGTAAATTAGCTTTGTGCTTGAAAATCAGACCTTCAATAGGAGCAATTCTGAACATGTGCTCAATTGACATGTATGTATGAGCTTCTTTTTGTGGCTTCAGTGCCTTCTGATTTAGTTGTCTGAAAACAACTAGAGGGAGGTAGTTGGTTGCAATTTGACATGATCTATAGCAGCTGCCCATAGATTTCTATCTGGATTTGGTTAGGATAATGTCTTAGCTTTATTTCTTAGTAAGAAAAGGAGAAATGTCATGCAGCTATTATGTGAAGGGACAAACAATAATAGAAAATTATTAACTAGAATAAATAGCTAGAGAATTTTGGAAGAACTTTAAAAAAAACTAAAATTTCCTATAGATATCATTTGTTGTTGTTGTTGTTAAAAAAAATTCACTTTTTTCACACCTCAAGATTCAAAAGTCTTTTAAAAGAGCTTTTCAAAAGGTTTTTGGATAATCTGATATAAGAAGAAAGATAAATTCTTGATCTAGTCCTTACTTTTTTGTTTGCTTCATGTGAATCTTAAAAACAAAAGAAGATTGCAATAAGTTATAGATATTAGAAAGCATGTTTTGTATAATTTTATGACATAAAAATCTGGTTTTGGGGAGAAATAAAATAGATAAATAAGAAACCAAGCAAATTTTTTTGTTGTGATTTGGGAGCCACCTGCCAATGGCTACTGAAGGTCTAACTCAGACCCATAGAATGGGATCTCTATATGTGAGAGGATGATGATGATGATGATACAAAGAGACTGAGAGGCAGTTGCATTCCCTGACCGCTCCTCCAAAGGCAGTTGTGTTGTCTGATATCTCTCCTCTTCCCTCTTGCCTCCAATTTATTTCATTCCCAATCCACAAACAACACCTGTGTAAATAAAGGCTGCCCTACAATTCCTTCAGATGTTATGATCCACAGCTGTGGAGTCTCAGAGAATTAACCTGCCCCTTCACCTAGGCATGGTCCTTAACATTTTTTCTCCAAGAGAAGTCTTGGAAGGATTGAAAAGAATGAAAAGAAATTGAAAGGTATCTCAGTTGTATAATATATATAGCCTTATGAGTAAGTAACTTGAGTTTCTATAATATCAGAAAACAGGAGTGTTTTGCCCTTTATATCTCATTCTCTGATAAGGAGATTTCATAGCTGTCCTGAAAGTCACTGTTGAACTAAAGGACTTCTTATTCCGTGCTTCACAGTATTTTCTTATCCTCCCTATTCCACTCTAATCAGACTAAAAGGGAAAATTAATTCATGTTAAGTACCATTGTGCTAATCATCCTGGCAGGTCTTAATGGTTCAAATTGAATGGGACTGATTGGATATCACTTTCTCAGAATTGAGACCAAGTCACACGATCCTTATACCCAGAGCAGGAAGATGAGGTCTAGGACCTCAGGTTTCAGGAAGTCACATGATCTCTCTTCCCAGTCTTGAACCCTGGGTTGCAGGGAATCACATGGTCTCGTAAGGCCAAACCCTCAAGTGATGAAACTCACAGGAAGCTATCAACATTGGTCAAGGATATAATTACATCCTTTTAGTCTATCCAATGAAAAGGCTTGGATCTTTTGCTTTTTAAATCTTGGACAAACCAGAAGTCGGTTACGTTCCAGAGGCACATAGCAGGAGTTGGGATTATTCCCACGTGTGTGTCTGGACCTTTCTTTGCAGGGACTAAATAAATTCTTTCTCTTTGTACTGGAAGATTTCTCCGATTAGTTAATTTGGGAAAGGCTGTCTAATACTTGTCCCACACAAAATAATAAGGCTTCAAGAATCAGGGTGCTCAAATAATATCAGAATTTCTGCATCATACTGGGAATTTCATCAGCCTCCTTGTCCTTATCTTTATCCCTCCATCTTCATCCCTTCTTAAAGCTATAGGGAAACTCATAAGAGATACAGAGGGATTAAACTGCCACAACACTCTGTCTTGGAATCAAAATTGAGAAGTGATTTATTTGGGGTTTACTCACTCCCAGAAAATCTATTATCTATACTTTAAAAAAAGGAATGAAACAAATACATATTGAGCATCTATTGATAAGGTGTGAGAATTGAGGGTAAGAGATACCCTCTGGTCAATGTAATTCCCAAACCCAAAGTTTGTGGCAAAAGAGGATTTATTTATAGTAAAAAGACAGCTTTTTTAGTGGGCAAAGAATCATGTTAGGATTATTTTTAGCAAAGATGGGTTTACACTGAGAAGAAAATATCTTCATCAGTGGGCAAAATCCTGTTAGGACTTCTGCAAAGATTTACAGTGAAAAAGACCCAGTGGGGTAAGTCCAGAAGGGCATTTAGTAAAGATTGGGATTCAGAGTTGTCTTTTATTAGCCTTCTGAGGTTTGAGGCTGGGGATAGTAAGAGGTAATTTTTTTTTTATTTAATATAGGGTGGTGATTATGCCCCTGACCAAGATTTCCAAATGAATGAGATTACTTATCTTGGGAGTTTCCCTTATGGACAGAAGGGTGTGCCCTTCCTAGAGGTCTGGAGGGTTTGAGATCCCAAATCACCCTTCCCCCACAGATTAAAGGGGGCACAATTTACATCGATACTATGTGCCAAGCACTGTGCTAAATGCTTAAAAATGAAGGACAAATATATTCATCTTTGAGTAGTAGTAGTAGTAGTTTTCCCATCAATTGGGTCTTCCTTCCTTCCTTCCTTTTTTCCTCCTTCTTTCCCTCCCTTTCTTTTTTTATTCCTTTTCTACCTTCCTTCCTTTCTCTTATTTCTTTCTCTTTTCCTCTCTCCCTTTCTTCCTTTGTCTATTGCTCATTTTGTCTCTAGCTCTCCCTGCCCCCCTTTCTTTTTTTTTCCTGCCCAAAGGAATTTGAATTTAAATACTTGAAATCTCTTTATAAAACTTATTTATTTATTTATTTTTTTGGCTAGAATGATTTCTTAAGAATCTTGCCTTAAACCAAAATCACTCTGGCTTTCATTAATTGGACAATAGATCTAGACCTAAGCCCACAGGGTCATTGTTTGGGCTCTGTGTGGCTCAGAGTAAACATAAATAGCCATTGTTTCTGTTTTGGCCAGAAACACAGGGTCTTCCCCTCCCAGATTGATTTTCTTTCTTTTTTTTTTTTTTTGATTTGGTAAGAGAGACCATTCTCTACCTCATTTATTATCTAACTTTAACTATAGAATGGTGTTGCCTCAGTTAAACTGAGAGCTGGGAAGGACCTTAGCTTAAAAAAAAATTTTCCCACTGCATCCAAGGCCATCTCATAATCTTGATTTTTATCCTGCTACTGGACCCAGATGATTCTGAAGAAGAAAATGAAGCTGTTGGCTTTGCATAGTCCTCCTTCACTTAAATCCAATTCATTGGTATGTCATAGCATCAGCTCCCTGAAGTCATAGTCCTTTTCCAGAACAAAGGACAGAGGACAAACAACAATCATCTCATTTAATCCATAGAACTATCTTCTTGTGGGGCAGATATTATTATCCCCCTTTGACATTTGAAGAAACTGAGGCAGATAAAGATTAGGTGACTTATACAGGGTCACAGAATCTAAGGCAGGAATCAAACTCAGTTCTTCTTTACTCAAAACCAATTGTTCTATCTACTGTGCTACCTAGCTGCTCTGTGACTAGATAAGGAGGTCACAAGTTTTTCTTAGTCTTAACCCAGTTACACGTGGCTCTAATTTGACAGATAATAAATTTGCATTTATAAAGCTGATAGAAAATCCAGGATTTTTTAGGTAGCACTTGAAAGTAGATAGCTAAAACCTATCCCTCATACCTCTCAAAGCTGATTCAAGATATTTGTGTTAATTTGAGGAAAGCATGGAAAAGCAACTACCTAGCCTCAGTGTCTCAAATTTGCCTAACTCAAGTTTCTACATCAAGCTACTTCAATTATTTTATGTATGAAATAATCTTTTAAAAAAATTTCTTATAAAAGTGAACAAGTTAAATTGCAAATAATAAACCCTGACATGATATTGATGAAGTTAGTGGTAGTGATAAGGTGTGAGAATTGGGGTGGGGAATTCCCTCTGGTGGTGTAATGCCGGAGAAACAGAGGCAGGAGAGAGATTAGAGAGTTTTTAATATTTTATTAATGGGAAAGTAAGATTGACTGGACAGGACTCTCGTCTCAGATTATCCAGTCAGACAGAGATAAGTATACTGGGACCAAGGAATCCATATTGGTCCCAGGGCTGGAGGACCCAAAGAATCCAGCGTCCAGCATACAGCTGCTGGACGCCATTCTCCAGCAATGAATGGAAGAACAACAACTTCTTAAATACCTTTTTGGAGACAAAGAAGAGAAAGGGAGGGAAAGTTTTTATCAGGGAGGGGAAGCCATAAAACTCTAAAAAATCCAGAGACAAAGAAGTAAAGATATCATGGGTTAATCTTGGAATATTCTAAAGGAATATTGTAAATCCATAAAAGAATCAGGAGATCTACTCTTTTATCTTGCTAATTTATAACCCGAGAGCGGAAGAGACAGAACAGTAAATGAAACTGGGACAGGGAAACTGAGTCAGGACAGTTAAAGAGAACTGTGGCATAACAGTGGCAGGCCCAATGTGAAAGAATTCGCAAACCTGAAAACTCTGTGGCAAAAGGGAATTTTATTCACTAAGAAGCCAGCTTTGCTAGGAAGACAGACTTCTTAGTGGGTAAAAGGTCCTGTTAAGAAAATAACAAAGGTTAACACTGAGAAGAGAATATCTTCACAGTGAGCGAGAGTCCTGGCAAGCAGCCTTGCCAAGAAGAGGGCTCCCTTGGCAAAACATAATCCTGCAAAGATTTGGAGTTCAGAATTCTCTTTTATTAGCAGTCTGAGGCTTAGGCTTCAATGCCTCAGGCCTAGATTTCCAGCTGAAAAGCGATTACTTATCTTCCAGTTTCCAGCCACTCAATAGAACTATCAGATAGAGATTTCCAACTGAATGAAACCATTTAACTTGGGCAGGGTGTTGTCTGGGAAAGTATGTATTTCCCCAGGGAAAGCCTGAGATCCCAAATCTCCCTTGCTTTACACATTAAAGAGGACATAGTTTCAGTATTCACCCCCATCAATATAATTCAGTGGTTTTACAATCAAAAAACATGTATTCAAATCCCTGCCTCTAATATTTTACTATGTGATCCTGGGAAATTTGATTTTTATTTGTAAAATTGTATTTGTTTTATTTGTAAAATTAAGAGTTTGGACCAGATTATCTAATTACCTATAAACACAAACACATATTCTCCAATTCTCCAATTTGTATAGTTATATAATACATTGTCATTTATATTTTTAAGTATCATTAGCTTAAAACTATCCTAAGACTTTTGGGTCATCACATAATAGTCTTACAATAACCTTGTAGACAAGTAATTCAAATGTTATTTTGTTTTTAGAAATGAAGAAATGGAGCTCCAGAGATTAAAGTATGATTTTATGGCTTGTCCAAGGTCATATAACTTGTAAATTGTCATGTTTATAACTGAATGGAGCATTATAGACCTAATAATAATTGTAGCATTTCTATAATTCTTTAAAGTTTGCAAAATGCTTTCCATATATTCTTATTTTATTTTCACAACAGTAATAGGGGGTAGATGCTATTATTACAAACTGAGTAATCAAGGAAGACAAAACTTAAGTTACATATGGTGACATACTCCTATGTGAGATAGGAGTTGAATTTAGATCTTCCTGACCCCAGGTCCATCCACTAGGTCACCTAGTCTCACCAGGATAGAATATAGTCTTGCAGCTCTTACCATGTTTATTCTGGACATTATGTCTTTCATAATGTAATGATCTGTAAGAGTGAACAAGATAAGGTGAGATCTTTCAAGACAGTTGTGAAAATCGAGTAAGGCTTCATCTATTTCAAAGTTTGAGTGGGCCTGAAGAACTTTAAGCATTAAGTCAAGGGCATACTTAAAGTGTCTCCTCCTTGCTATTCTCCTAAGGGCATACTTAAGTCCCCTTCTTGTTATCCTCCCTATTTCAGCCAAATATGGGCAACTATGTACTTATTGGTCAAGTTCAATTTCCTGGGTAGTTCCCGAATTTAGAATGTAAGATCCTCAGCCAATAAGGATGGGGGTCAGTGGTGGGAGAGGGAATTTGCATTAGGGATTAAAGCGTTGACCCTGCCCCCTATGGTGCTTCCTCCCTTCCATTGTCTGCTCGATGGATGGGATGCCGGATTCTCATAAGAATATATAATAAACTTTGCTTTGCTTTGCTTCTAGAGATCTCTCCAGCTTTTTTTATTAAATGGTTTCTGACCCACACAAGAGCATTAATGTTTTTGGCTGTCTTATCAGACTTTTGATACATATTGATTAAGCTTGCACTGTAATAAAATTCCTATATATATTTAAACTAGAAATATTTTGTAGTTAGCTTTTCCTATATTGCATGTATGGGGCTTATGTTTGGATCTCTCAAGTATAGATATTTACATTGATCCCCATTCAATGTTTTATCATTTGAGTTGATCATTACGCCAATCTAGCAAGTCTTTTTGGAGCCTTTCATTTGACGACTTCTTCTCCTCCTCCTCCTCTTCCTCCTCCTCCTCCTCTTCCTTTTCTTCTTGCAATTGGGGATGTGATTTGCTCAGGATCACACAGCCAGAAAGTGTTAAGTGTGTTGAGACTAGATTTGAACTAAAGTCCTCCCTACTTCAGGGCTGGTGCTCTATCCACTGTGCCACCTAATTGCCCCTTCTTAGCCATTTTTCTATGCTTTGTGCCACCTGTAAATTTGAAAAACATGCCAACTATGGTGTCATCTGATTTATCGGTAAAAATCTTCAACAGCAGCACAGCTCTCTAGGAGCACTTTCTTGGAGAACCACTCTAAATAGACACCTAGCCTATTAATAGTTATTCTTTCTTTCTTGTTATGTTATCACTTCCAGATGCAACTGAATCATCAACTAACCCAAATCTTATTCTTAAGACCCACATTCTTAAACTGTGGATCCTGACCTCATTTGGGGTCACCACTAAATGTGAAGGTCACAAAATTATAATCTCTTATCAATAAATGCTTGATTTATATACCTATTTTATATATTTATATATACCTTGGGTCACATAAAAATTTCTTGGGTGAAAAGGGTTGCAAGTAGAAAAAGCTTAAGAAGCCCTGCCCTAAGAGACTTTGTCAAATGTCAAAATCTAAGTAGACAATGGATAGAACATTCTTTTAATTTACTAATGTAGTCAACTACTTCAAAACAGAAGTATCTGTCATCTAGAATTGCTTCTACTTCCCTTTTCTAAGTACTCACATATAATTTCCTTAAGTATTGATTCAAGAATTTTTCAAATACTATAATAATCAAGGACAAGATTACTGGTCTATAGTAAGGTCTTCCACCTTCTTACTTTTTCTTTTTCTTCTTAATTTGAGACATTTAACCTTTCTTTCCCCCCACTAGTGGTGCAGTACTAATTTTTCAAGATCATTATCAACAATACAGCAAATATATCTAGTTCCTTTAATACTCTAGTATAGTGGTGACTAACTCAAGTAGAAATAGAATGGGAAAGACTCAGCCTCTCATAATCTATAGAATGCATATTTTATTATTTCCCATTTAAAAAAATATTTTAAATATAATTCCCAATTACATTTTAATTTTATTTAAACTCCACTTGGGAGTATTGTGGGTGGCAGGCAGCCTGAAGGCCACACTTCTGATATGATAGCTCTAGGATATATTTCATCTGGGCCTAATGACTTGAATTTACAGAGGAGAGCTAGAAATTCCCTGTACATTTCATTTATCTTGAATTTCCATACCCTGCTAACCATTCATGTCTAGCCACTTTTATTTCAAAGGTCATCCTTTTTGGAAAAAAGAAAATAGAAGCAAGTTTGGAGTTTAGTCATCCACTTACTTAGCATTTATTAAGCACCTGCTATGTACTAGATACTATGCTAAACTCTGTTGGATTCAAAGAAAGGCAAAAACAGTCCTTATTCTCAAGGAGTTCATGGTCTAATGAGGAAAGACAATAATAAGTAACTTGATACAAACAAGACATATACAAAATAAATTTAGGGTAGTCTCAGAGAAAGGAACTAAGATTAAGGGGGATTAAAAGGCTTTTTGAAGAAAGTGAGATTTTTATCTGAGACTTGAAGGAATCTCCTACCAAAGGTGAATATGAGCCGTTAAAGCATTTCAAGATTGTTGTTTGGTTATTCATATCATGTGTGACTCTATCCATGAGTTATTGTCCATGGGGTCTTCTTAGTAAAGACCCTGGAGTTGTTTGCCATTCCCTTCTTCAGCTCATTTAATAGACGGGGAAACTGAGATAAACAGGATTGAGTGACTTGCCCAGGACACATCTACTAAGTGTCTGTGACCAGATTTGAACTCAGATATCTTGACTCCATGTCCAGTGCTTTATTCATTTCACTATCTTTCAGTCTTGCATCTAAGGATAGAGAACAGCTAATAAAAACTTTCAGAGTATATTGATGGAATGTCATATGTGAGGAAAATTATGTAAGATCATTATTACTGGGTCTCATAGTGTGTGAAAGGTAGTAAGATGTAGGAAAGCAGTAATGATAGGAAAATGTTGTGTTATGAAGAGAGTTGATGATGAATTGGAGTGAGATGACACTTGAGGCAGGGAGACCAACCAACAGGTATTAAGTGAAGAGAGTCTGAACTAGGGTTATTATAATGATAAAAGGTGATGGGACTTATTGATTAGAAAGATTTGTGAAGTGTGAAATGATATAACTTTGGCAACAGCTTGGATATGGGAGGCAAGAGAATGAGATGTCAGTGATGTTGTACAACTGGGTAATTGAGAGAATGATGGTTTACTCAATAGTAATAGAGAAGTTAGGGGGAAAAGAGGTTTCTTTGGGGGGGAAAGTAAGGATTTCTGTTTGAGGCCTGATGAGTTTCAGAAATATTTTAGGTAGAGATGTTTAATAGGAATCTATTAGTTGGAAATATTCAATAGGCAATTGAAAATGAGAATATCTGATCCAGGAGAGCAAGAATTCTAGACTTTTTTGATTCTTTCTTTGCTCTTTACCCCCAACATAACTTTTTTTTATTATTATTTTTAATTTCTAAGAAGATTTTTTAGCAATAGAGATTTTTTAAAAAGGGGGTTTGTTGTTGCTGTTAGCATTCATTGTCAGGCTCAACTCCTTCAATAAAACATTTAGCATTTCTAGACAACACTCCTCTTTTACACTCATTCTCATTTTGACTTTGCTATTATCTCCTATACTCCTTTTTCATAAACAGGAATTTGTGATGGATTCCCCTTTCCTAATTGAAATAATTTCTGCTTTTGTCTTCAGAATTTCATTTTTTTAAACTTCCTTTGCCTTTTATATTCTTAAGATAATCCCCTCCACCCCCACCCTCACTCCACCCTTCCTCCCATGACCTGAAGTTAGAAACATTACCTTTCAGTATTTATTACTTATAAAAAATATGGTATTTTTCCTTTAGAAAGAGGAAGCATGGCATAGTAGATACCAAGCTGCATTGCATAAATTGTTGTTGTTGTTCAATCTTTTTCAGTCATGACTGACTCTTTGTGACCCTATTTGGGGTTTTCTTGGAAAAGATAGTGAAGTGGTTTGCCATTTCCTTTTCCATTGCCCAAAGTAAGTGCCTGATAAATGTGCTAGGAATGGTAAATGACATGAAATAAAATTATTTTTCTAGAGGGTTTTCAAGAGGTCAACCCAACATTTCCCAGTGATATACCCCAGGAAATCAACATGAATTGAATGTCTCAGCTTCAGGTCCTCACTCTATCATACAAGTGCCAAAGGAGTTTTTCTTTTTTTCTTTTCTGTCTACCCAGGATAATCCCATTATTCTCGTGATAGGAACTTGCAGGAAATACAAGTCTAAATAATTTAACAAGATTTTTGCTTTAGCTTAAAAAAATGCAATTTTGGGGGGAGTGGAAAAATTTTAAGCTAAAACAAAAATCTTGTTAAGCTGATGAGACCTACAGAATTCTGTGAAAACAAGTTTGATTTACCTTAATTTTTTGGCTTTTCTGAATCTAGCTGATGAAAATATTCTGTATAATGACAATAGATGGGATGTTGTCAAAATCCCCATGAATATATTCAGATATTAAAAGGTAAAAATAAAAGAGTAGAGTATTAGTACTCACCCATACATGATGACATGTTAAGTTCTGTATTAGGTTTAATACTCCATTGAAGTATTGTAGAAATCAAATTAGATATCCACAGGACTTATTAGCACAGTACCTGAAATGGATATTTATCTATAGGTATTTATTAAATGCTTATTGATAGACTGTGAACTTCAAATCACTAAATAAATATAGGAATGGATCTGTGATTTCATTATAAACTACAGGTCAGTTTAATATAATATATTAATTAACATTAATCGTCAAAACCAACCAATAAATTTAATTCATATCTACAATGGCATAATATTACTATATTTCTAATGCTTATTGATCAACAATATTTAAAAATATAGATAATAGCACTTGCAAAGTACTCTAGAGTCAAGCATAATTGTTTATAAAGTAGGAAACTGAGGCTTAGTTCTGTGCTATTTCTGCTCTGTCCCTTAATGAGAATATTTCTATCCTCATATAAGTTCAGATAAGAACCTAAGAGTTCAATAAGAAGTAATAACCTTAGAATCAACAAGGTCTTGGTTCAAGTTCTCCCTCTGATAATTATGTGCTGAGTCATCATGGTGATGTCATTTAATCTTTTAAGTGCTTCAGACAACTTGCTATCACTGAGCTACTAATGAGTTATGGATCTGTATCAGTAGAGAATGTTTCCATACCAATAATGTCCCCTATATTTTTGAAATCATAACTCTAGAATAGTTCCTCCTCCTTTTTCTAAAAACAAAACAAACAAAAAAGCACAATGCTCTGAAGTCAGAAATTCTTATTGAATTTTTGTGATGGGCTGAAATCTGTTTTGGAAATTTGAGTACTTTTACAAATGAAATTGTAGGAATGGTCTCTACTCACAAGGAATTTACAATTTAACAATAAAGTCTATATATGCAAATTGCAAAAGCCCATAATTAGATATACAATTAAAGAAGCTACTCTGTAGACAAAAAAACCAGTGTATGTTTCAAGACCAGTATAATGTTCACATCTGCATTTAAAACATATTTTATTTTTAATTTATTGTTTAAAATGAAATCATTTGTGGATATTTGCCTCTCCTCATATAAATATAAATCCATTCTTCTAAGTCACTGAGTTTTAGAGATTCTGGATTTCTGGTCTCCAAATTTCCTTTGGTTTGTGCACCCTCTTTTTTTTTTTTTTTTTTTCCTGTGTGGCAGGATTACTATCACGGGTGTTCCCAACCAGGAGTGAACCATGGGAAGGAAAACACTGCAGAAAACATCTGTTTCCATTACTCCTGTAGAGTTGATTCATTATGAAAATAGGAAAAGGTTAAATGGAAAACATTTTAGGGAAGTCACAAACCATACAAAGTACAGGCATAGCCACAACTGTGGGTGTAATTTTTTTTTTCTCCTCTCTTCTTTTTCCTTTTAACAGGGAGACACATCGCCTCTTCCTCCCACTGTTCCAGACTGTCTGCGGGCTGATGTTAGGATTTCTCCTTCTCAGAGCCAAAATTGTTCCATCTATCCAACCGAAAAGAATATCACCCACGGCTTCCTCTATCCTCCTAGTTAGTATGACTCTTTTTAGCACAGCAGCTTCGAAAGCCTTCATCAGCTGGATGTGGGCATGTGCTTAAACATATACCCCAAACCAAAACAACCTTCTTAGGTTAAGCAGCCTGCACAAGGGGAGGCATCCAGTGGCTGTGTGCTGACCAGAGGCAACACAACAACTGTAATAAAGACTAATAAATTTTGCAATGTGAGCCACAGGTCATCTGTAATCTTGCCCAGATGTTGAGAGAGTTCATCAGGTTTAAGTTTAAATTTAAACCAAAATTCTTTAGTGAGAGATGGACATCTAAAAAAGTATATTTTTCTTGCTGCTACTACCCAAATGTAGCTTGTATTAAAACATAGCTGTCTCTCTAAAGAATTCAGGCCAGAGTCTTAAGGCTTTTGTTCATAAGGCAACATATCGAGGTAGAATTATATCTATTTTTAATCTCTCAGAAAACCTGGAAAACCCAGTAAGTATATTTTTCTGAAGTTTGAATTTATGTGTTGTTGAATAGGGAGCATTATTCTTACTAAGCTTCCCTTGAAATATCCAGTAATTTCAAGATCTGGCTAGTTTCTCTTCTGATATTTTGATACTTGAAATATTTTTATCTATCAGCAGAAAAGAAGTTGACAGATATTCAGACTTTTCAAAAAGAGGAAAGTGATCATAATAAAAATATTAGCAATATACTGCTCTAAAGTATGTAAATAGTATCAAAGGTGGATAAATTCTAGGTCAGTAAAATTAATTTCTGGAACTTTATTATTAAATAATTGAATATATTATTAAATACATTATTAAATAAATGGTTTTGGAAGCCTTTAGATAGGCAGGTAGGTGGTATAGTAGCTAATCCTGGTAGATAGATTTGAGTTCAAATTAGGCATCATGAACAATGTGACTCTGGGTAACTTCCTTTAGTGCCTCAGTTTCTCCAGTGTAAAATAAGAACATTAATAACATCAACTTCACATTTCAGTATGAGGATAAAGTGTGACAATTGTTGTAATGTGTTTTGTGAAACTGAAAATACTATATAAATACTATTAATCTTTTTTTTTTTTTTTTTTTTTTGCTGAGGGTTAAGTGACTTGCCCAGGGTCACACAGCTAGGAGTAATGTTCTTTTACATGAAAGAGATAGCATTTTGACTATGTTTTGAATTGAACAAGTAGTATTTTGACAGGCTCTGATGGAAAGAACTAAAAGACAATTATTACTTATGAAGGTAATAGATAAACAAAACAATATTTTGAAGAGAGAGAAGAGTCCCTTGTGTGAGGGGGTGGGTGGGAATGGGGAACAAGTCATAAAGAAGCTATCATACTATATCTACTCTGTCTTTTCAATAATAATTTTATTGAAGTGAATCAGTTAAGTCAGTAACCATTTTAATTGGTTGTGACTTCACAGTGATTGGTTCAATGCAGGTCAACAGCTAAGCTAGCCAATTACATGGGATACAGGAATTCTAGAGATTCCTCAAGAGAATCCTCTTCTGTTTTCTACCCATCCTGGTCTAGTACAAGGAAAAGGTCTGAGGTAGTCATATGAACTGTGTACCATTGCCCTGGAAATGCTGCAGCAATAATGGATAGTACTGAATTTTCTGTCTGCTATTTAGTATCTCCCTTAGCACCTCATAATTAAAAGGTGGAAGCTGGGCTGAGTGAGGGGATGGAGTAATGATGGTTTGACTCTTTTCCCATGATTGTGAGCAAGTGACTGTTTTTGCCCTTCTTTCTAATTCTATCTCCTTGGATAGTGCATGGTACCTAGCAGGTGCTTAATAACTTGCTGCTTGCTGAATTGACTTGATTATTTTCATCAATAATAACCAGAACAAGTTTTTAATGTTTTTGTTTGTTTGTTTGTTTGTTTTTCACCCAGTGTTCAGCAAGACACCTGATAGAGAATATGATGCTTTACTTACAAGCAATTTGATTCCAACTTATGAAGCGTTTAAACGTAAGTTAAGAGTTGAGATTGTGATATTAAAACTAACTATAGGAATCCTTGGGATTTCAGAGGGAATCTCATTTGCACAACTGGCATTATTTCCTTTAGGTATAACTAGAATTCTTAATAGTAAATATGAGATACCTTTTTAAGATGTATTGAATTACTTTTGTACTACTTACTTGCTGAGCTTCTTATATCATTATGCTCATATTTAGTCAAACCATAGAGAGACTGTTCATTCACAAACAGAAAGTCATTGTATTTCCTTGAAGGCAAATTTAAGTCCCGATCCTTAGCTCTCCCTTCTATATTCTGGTCCTCTATAATGAACAAACATTGCTAACTAAGTCTCAGGAAGAAGTCTGGAAATGCCCCTTTCTACTTCCCAGATAGTTTACCTTCCTTCTTCACAAAATAATTTCATTTCATTGTTCAAAATTCAAAGTAAATAGGAGCAGCTAGGTAATACAATATATAGAGTGCAGCTGGCCTGGAATCGGAAGAGTGAGGTCAAATTCAGCCTCAAATACTTACTAGCCTTGTGATGGGATAGGTCACTTAATTTTTCTTTGTTTCAGTTTCCTTAACTGTAGAATGGTACCTATCTTACAAGGTTGTTGTGAGGATCAAATGAAAAAAAAATGTTTGTGAAGTTCTTAGCACAATGTTTGCCATATAGTAAATGCTGTTTAGATGTGAATTATTATTGCTAATTATTGCTAAGTGTTTTTTTTCCCCCTTGGGGAGGGGATGTCCAAATCTGTTATTTTTATCAATTTAGGGAATTCCCAATGTAGAGACTCTTTCCAGTGATATATATGAGTAGAGATTAGCCACTTATTCTGTAATTTTAGACCAAATTCATAGATCCCTTAAAGAATCTTTGTATAGATTTCAGGGAATAGATTTCAACTTGTGTAGGAAAAAAAATAACATCTTCATAATAAGTTTTTTAAAATAATCCTTGTATTTTGCTTTATGCATCTAAAAACATTCTTCTGAGAAAGGATCATAATAAGCTTCATTATGTTTCCAAAGGAATCCACAACTTAAAAAAAAAAAAGGATAATTCCTTTAGATCTTAGAGGATTTCTAAGAGTACAGAGAGGCTATGACTGCCTCTGATCATATAGATGTTCTGAGCAGAGACAAAACTTTTATCCTGTGCTTTTGGAACTCCAATTCTGGTCTTCTATCCTATGAAACACTACTTCTATATCAATATAGAAGAACAAAATGCAGATTGTAAAAATGTATAATATCTTGGCAAATATTGAAATAGATGTTTTAAAGTGGTATTACATTTATTATTTTAAAAATAATTTTTATCATAGAAAAGATAATTTCATGTGCAATAGCATATACAATTTATTTTTATCTAATCCTTTTATTATCAGAAATGTGGGACTATTTCCACCGTGTTCTGCTTGTGAAATATGCTACGAAAAGAAATGGAGTGAATGTGATTAGTGGACCAGTGTTTGATTATAACTATGATGGACATTCTGATGAGCCCCATGAAATTACAGAGTGAGTAAGAGTTTTTCATCCACGGAATTGTGGTGGTTATATAGAAATTAAAAAAATCAAACATTGCGTCAATAAATATCTTTCATGAGATACAATGTGATAAAGTAGAAAGAGCTGGGGGATTTTGTGTAACTCACCTAACTTCTCATACCCTCAGCGTCTTCATCTATAAAATAAAGGAATTGGATTGTTTAGAAAACCGTTCAGAAAAATTGGCCAACACACTGAAAAAGTCTTGACATTAAATACAGTATTCTACACTCTTGTCCCCTGTCAGACATAACTCACAAATTAGATGGCAACATGCATGAGTAGAGGAACTTTCTTCATCAAAATTGCCCCATACTAATGAAATAATTGGTTCCATTATAAAAAAAAAATCCATCTATATGCAATCCAAATAATCATTAGTGTGGGAAACCATATACAGAGATTGCAAGTTGTTTTGGGTTACACAACTCTAACGTATTGCATTTGAATCCAAGCTTTCCTTACTCTAATCTCATAATTCTAATCTAGAATGCCATACTACCTCTATTCACTGTTGTGAAATAGGTGATGTAGGTGGTAACTTCCTTTTAATGATAAGGAAATTGTGGCACAAAATAGAAACAAGACTTTCACAGTTCAAGTGTCCTGCTTTCCAGTCAAATTGTTTCTTTCAGCAGACCACACTGTTCCCTATCAATTCATTCATTATATTAAATTCAGGGATTTTATAATTTAGAGATTCTACTGGAATCTTTGATTATGATTAAATTCAAATCTAGAAAAGTAGTTAGATAACTGCTTGTCTAGAACACTTTTTTTTTTCCTTTTGTTCATTTGTTTCAGTCATGTCCAATTGTTTGCGACCCTACTGGGATTTTCTTGGCAAAAATACTGGAATGATTTACCATTTCCTTCTCCAGGTCATTTTACATTTGAGAAAACTGAGGCAAAATGGGTTAAGTGACTCACTCAGGGTCACATAGCTAATAAGTATCTGAAGCTGGATTTAAATTCAGGTCTTCTAACTGCAAGCATGGAATTCTATGCACTGTGCCACCCAGCTGCCCCATCTTTCTTAATAATCTGATGTCTTGCTTAGAAATCAAGAGACTTCATAAGACTAATACTAAATATTTTTTTTTAAAAAAGGTTTATAAGCAATACTGGCATTCCCATCCCAACTCATTACTTCGTGGTGCTGAGTAGCTGCAAAAACCAGACTTATACTCCACTGAACTGCCCTGGGTCTTTGGATGTCTTGCCCTTTATCATTCCTCATCGATCTACTAACATAGAAAGCTGTCCCGTGAGTACATTTTATAGCCAGTGTGCTCTCTACTGTGTTATTGTTCTGGCTGGATGGTGATCACTGCTTCCTGTATGCAAGAACACTGGAAGTTGGGATATGCTTCTGATGTAATATATGAAGTTTCTGATAGGGACATCATATTGTAGGGAGAGTTAGTAAGCTAGGAATCTCTTCATGTAATGCTGGTGAAACTGAGGCAGGAGAGAGATTAGAGAGTTTTTAATATTTTATTAATGGGAGAGTAAGATTGACTGGACAGGACTCTCGTCTCAGATTATCCAGTCAGACAGAGATAAGTATACTGGGACCAAGGAATCCATATTGGTCCCAGGGCTGGAGGACCCAAAGAATCCAGCGTCCAGCATACAGCTGCCGGACGCCATTCTCCAGCAATGAATGGAAGAACAACAACTTCTTAAAATACATTTTTGGAGACAAAGAAGAGAAAGGGAGGGAACTTTTTTTATCAGGGAGGGGAAGCCATAAAACCTAAAAATTCCAGAGACAAAGAAGTAAAGATATCATGGGTTGGTCTTGGAATATTCTAAAGGAATATTGTAAATCCATAAAAGAATCAGGAGATCTACTCTTTTATCTTGCTAATTCATAACCCAAGAGCGAACAATCCTTAGTTTTACTGGGTCAGAGACAGAACAGTTAAGGTAACTGAGACAGGGAAACTGAGTCAGGACAGTTAAAGAAAACTGTGGCATAACATTCCACACTCTTTCTCTCCTAAATATTCAAACCTTTGAATCTTAGCACCTTCCTCTAGATACCCAGGAGGTCTTTGACCCACCTTATGTAAAGCAAATGAGCCAAAAATAAAACTAGAAAAAATGTAAGGACTCATATGGCAAGAGCAAGTCTCTCCCTGATAACCCCAGAGTTAACAGCTGTACAAAGGCTCCCTTGTTGCAAGCATGTCAGGTCCTTTCCAGTTCTGGAGCACCACCTCAGCCAGAGAATCCTGTTTGAGATGGACAGTTAGGTCTGTGGTCATTAGTGCACTTAACTCAGTCTCTGCTTACAAAGCAGCAGGGTCCAAGGCCCAGTCAGAGAGGCAGCCCTCTCCATGGGGGAAGGATGAGGCTTATAATAGCTCCACCTGTCCCTGCCCAGAGAAACAGGCAGGGCTGCTACTAGAATACAGATTTCTGAGCAGATTATGCACAGTTAGACCATCAAGGCAGGCAAACTCCAAACTTTTTAGGTGCCTCAAGCCAAACTTCAAGGTCCTTTGAAATGCTGAAATACTTAATGAACTGGGGTTACAGGACTGAAGAAAAATAGATCAGAGAGACTGCCAGTGTCACGACAGGTGTCTGATTTCTAAAACTTTTCTAAAAAAATAATCCCAAAAACTGAGTCTGCCAGGGCACTTTTAACAAAATAAGGGATTCCAAAGCTGGAACATCCAAATTCAATCTGAACTAGTGAGATAGGGGGTGGGGCAGAAATGCCTAAGGCAAAGTGAATAGGAAGCTAGGGGTTCCCATTCTTTCAGGTATTTTGAAAAAAATATATCAGTTTCCCCAATGTTCTATCTCTACCTCCCTTTTTTTTTTTCTCACGGAAAGGAATTATCAAATGACCATTCCCCATATAAATCCCAAGAGCAAATCAAAATCCCTATACATAACAGACTAATACAGTAGCATTTCCTTCAAAGCCCTCAAACATAACAGCAATTACAGTTTTAACAAATCCCATCCCAAGTCTTAAACACACAGTAATAGATGATCCAGATAAGGTTTAACAGTCAGTCATCAACCATTCCCAAAGTCCCTCATATCAGTCCAAAGTACACTCGATGCAGGGTCAAGTCCATGGTCTCATTTTTAAAACTCTGCTTCAGGCTGTGAAGTGATAGGAGGCTCTCATTCCTTGCAGAGTGGGTGTGTCATGCTGGCAATCAAAGCTGATCAAAGTTGATCAAAGCTGATCCAGGTTCCAGAAGCAAGTCAATATCTGTAATTTGACCAAAATCTAAAACAAAAACACAAATCTAACACATAAAGATTAGATCAGTCTCAGATAGACTCAGTTCACCAAACTGTTGCAAAACATGAGGAGGCCAAAATAAATTGACGAGCAGTTTCCTACGTGAAGAGATGAGTTTGCTTTACAGGCCAAGCAAATGGCTGCAGTCTTACAGACCCCTGTTAATTGTCCAGTTATCATGTAGAAACCACAGACCCCTGTTAATTGTCCAGTTATCATGTAGAAACCTTAAAGGAAGAAAACACAAATATCCAGTAACAGACAGATAACCAGGCAAAATACTCAGTTGCCCAAGCATTTAGGATACAATGATTACATATGACCAGACTGAAAATAGCAGGCTTGACATAATTGAATTGCATTAACAGTTCCATTGACCATTGCTCTGATCAGAGAGATCAGTTACAGAAGGAAAAATGCAAGAACATAACTATAACATAACATAAGCAATTGAGTTTTAACAGCTTATCAATCAATTGTCCCAGTAACTGTCACAGGGTGGAGCTTTAAAACTCCCAAATAGCATTAGCTAATTAACTCTAAGCCCAAAAACTCCAATAAGAGATGTCATTAATCAAATTTCGGATAAATTATTTATCATATCCTTATAAGTCATAACAAAAAGCAATTTTGTCTCAGTAAGTTCACAACTTAGAACAATTATCATATCTAGGTAGATGTTACATGAGTGAACATTATATACATACAAATCATTTTGCTTTTAAAATACCCAATACATAGAAAAATATCCCAAATTGCATATTGTCCATAACAAACATTTTCAAAAGGACAAAGAAAAACAACTATTATGTTCAGAGGCCCTTTAAAATAACCTCAGGATGACCCAATACAATCAATTTAACTTTATACAAAAGACCCAATTCCACATAAAAGAATTCAAGAAGGTTTTTTTTTTTTTAACATAGCAATTAAACTAGAAATACTCGGACCAAAGTATGGATCACATTTATGACCATATCTCTTAACCAAGAATTATGAAGAAACAAATATTCAATCAATTAAGCTAAAGTAAGCATGTCCTTAAAAATCACAGTTTGCTGCACTGGCTGTAATCAGTTAAGAAAAGAAAACGGCAGGAACATACTCAGCGGGGTGAGGGGCGGAGAAGATTCCATATGGCCATCCTTCCCCCACTCCTGACCCCCTAGAAAAAACTTCCCTCAGGTTCCCCACTCAATTTCCTACATGGGGATCCTTTTCAAGATTTAACCCATCAGTTTCCCAATATCAGGTTTCTTCCCAAATCCACCCATTTCCAACTTTCTCTTTCCCCCTGACTACATACTTAAACAATCTCCTTTCCTTTAAATGTTAGCACCTGCTCTTCTATATATATTTTTTAACTTTCCGAACTTTCAAATCCCTTTCAATCTATTTTTTTTCCTTTCCTTTTTTTCTTCCTTTCTCTCCCTTTTCTCCCTTTTTCTCACAGGCTGCTGCAGTCAGCCAGAGACAGAGAGAGAGAGAGAGAAAGATTTTTCAAACTTCTTGATATTTTCTAAGCCTGCAACACAGAGGCTGAATCCTTATCTCTTACAAGCTTGCTAACTTTTAACACAGACACACAGAAACAAACATGGAGCTCCAATTTACTATGCACAGTTGCAACGTTGTTTTCCAACCAACAACATGACAAACCACACAGAACATAGAACATATATGACACAGACTACACAGTTACAACATTAAGCAAACATATACCCAGAGGATATTCTCCAGCGTCCCAGAAAATACCCGTCTCAGAATTTGTAAACCCGTCGGCATTTATTCTGAGACCACAGGTTGCAACAACAGAACAGACCAGAACCAGAACCAAAACCAGATGGTACCCCAAAAGGTACCCAGACAGACTTACTCTCCCGAATGCCGAATCAAATGCCGAATCGATTTCGTTGTCCACTGTAGGCCGGACTGAGGCTGAAGAACTGCTTCCTTTTCCTAGGAGGCTCTGGGGTAGCCAGAGTGCTGGTCTTTTCTCAAGGAACAGACCCAGGTCCTGATCCCCCCTCAGGCCTAGGTGGAGACCAAGAGATCTCTAATCTCTAATCCAGTTCTCAGTTTCTATTATCTCGGTGGGACCTCCAAATTGTAATGCTGGTGAAACTGAGGCAGGAGAGAGATTAGAGAGTTTTTAATATTTTATTAATGGGAGAGTAAGATTGACTGGACAGGACTCTCGTCTCAGATTATCCAGTCAGACAGAGATAAGTATACTGGGACCAAGGAATCCATATTGGTCCCAGGGCTGGAGGACCCAAAGAATCCAGCGTCCAGCATACAGCTGCCGGACGCCATTCTCCAGCAATGAATGGAAGAACAACAACTTCTTAAAATACATTTTTGGAGACAAAGAAGAGAAAGGGAGGGAACGTTTTTTTATCAGGGAGGGGAAGCCATAAAACCTAAAAATTCCAGAGACAAAGAAGTAAAGATATCATGGGTTGGTCTTGGAATATTCTAAAGGAATATTGTAAATCCATAAAAGAATCAGGAGATCTACTCTTTTATCTTGCTAATTCATAACCCAAGAGCGAACAATCCTTAGTTTTACTGGGTCAGAGACAGAACAGTTAAGGTAACTGAGACAGGGAAACTGAGTCAGGACAGTTAAAGAAAACTGTGGCATAACATTCAGAGATGGCAGATTTTCTTAGGGACTATTGGGATACTATGTTTAACTGACTTACAACTTACTATGTTAACCCTTCCTAAAATGAAAAGCAGTTTTCAACTGCCTTTTGAAGTAAACCTTAATCCTCTTGGATTTTAGCAGAAGGAGAGATAGATACCTTTTAATGTCCCTCCCTGATCATTTCAGCTTTCTTTCAAGTCCAGGGTGATATTTAGGAGTAGAGTGAACCAGAGTGTAGATGATGCTTGCTTATATAATTGTATTGTACCTATAGTAATGTTATATTTGAAAATTAAGATAAACTGAGAGATGATGATCTGAGCATGATCAATGTATTAGTTAAGTTAGCAGTAACTAATAAATTGGGTCAATGGTCTCTCTCAGTGACCAAAGATTTTAAGATGGGATTCACCAACCTTAATAAAGTTTTTAGGAATACAGAGTTGGATAGATGGGGAAGACAATACTATTGGTTATAGGGTGGGAAGTATCAGGGAGTGGAGATAACATGATTGGTTATTTTTAGGAAAGTTAGCACATCCTTGTGGGGCTCGTTATCACACTTCTTTGATAATTAAAAAATGTTAATTTTTTTATGGGACCCATCAGCATTTTATAAACCTGAGTAAGCAGACTCCCTAGTGCCTAAAAAGGTTTGTTCAGAAGATAAGATCCAAAGACAGATTAAGGATGGACAATATATCTTTTGGGGATGATAATTCTGAGGGACTAAACAAATAAAAATTAATGAGATGTCTTAGAGCAAAGCTTTTTAAACTGTGGGTCACAACTTTATGTGAGGTTGAATTACTGAATGTAGGAGACATGAAATTGTGATTTATGATCAGCAAATGTTTGGTGTGTATACCTATTTTATATATCTATAGATTCAGGACCACATAAAAATTTCTCAGGTGAAAAAATTTCTTAGGAGTAAAAATGTCCTAGAGGATGTTGGTGTGAAAGATAACAATCTTTCATTTAAAGCAACTTTAAGCTAGTTTAACTGGATTCCTGAGCTCGACTAAGGCAGGTGGATGCAGTCCCAGCTGGATTTCTGAACTTAACTCAGGGGCTTATTGTAGGAGATAAGATTTTACTTGACACTTGTCAGAAACCACGGAAGCTAGGAAGCAGAAGAAAAAAGAGAAAGTGTTCTCTTTCTTGGGAATAGTCAGCAAAAATGCCCAGAGAGTGGAGATGGAATGTCTTGTGTGAGAAACAGACAGGAGGTCAATATCAATGAATCTTACTGTATGTGGAAGAAAACAAAGTAGGAGAAGGCTGAAAAAGGTAGAAAGTGGCTAGGTTATTAAGGGCTTATTTTTTTCCCCCTTTCTTTCTTTTTTTTTTTAACATTTAAAAAAATTTTACGAAAACTTTTTATTTCCAAAAGATATGCAAAAACCTTCTGTTTCAAATTATCCCCTCCTTCCCCCTACCTCCTCCCCTAGATGGCAGGTAGTCCAGTATGTGTTAAATATGTTTAAATATATATTAAATCCTATGTATGTATACATATTTATACAAGTTATCTTGCTGTACAAGAAAATTTAGATCAAGAAGGAAAAAAAACTGAGAAAGAAAACAAAATGCAAGCAAACAGCAGAAAGAGTGAGAATGCTATATTGTGGTCCACATTAAATTCTAAAGATCCCCTCTCTGGGTGTAGATGGCTCTCTTCATCACTGAACAACTAGAATTGTTTTGAGTCATCTCATTGTTGAAGAGATAAGGACTTATTTTTGATCCTGAATCAATGTGAGATATTAGAGTTAGTGTGTGTGTGTGTGTGTGTGTGTGTGTGTGTGAGAGAGAGAGAGAGAGAGAGAGAGAGAGAGAGAGAGAGAGACAGAGACAGACAGAGAGAGAGAGAGAGAGAGAGAGATAGAGAAAAAGACACAGAGAGACAGAAACAGGGAGACAGAGAGACAAAAAGAGAGGATGAGAGCTTGTACCTGGGTAGTGGCAGTATCAGAAGAGAGGTATAAGGACCAAGTAATCCAGTAGCCTCTTCAGAGAGACCTGGTTTCCCTTGGGACTGTTTTTCTTGCAGTACATACAGATAACTGCCTGTTTTTTCTTGGACACAGGAATCTGAGTAAACAAAGTGGGCTGAGCAGGCTTGTATAAACTCCACCCTCTATTGTATGTTCTGCCAAAGTAAGGTGTAGAGAAAGACTTGTTAGGTTGTATTAGCCAAATTCTTATAGGTTCCTCAGGGAATCTACTTATTTGCTCATAATTAAGGCACCAGGAGGAATTAGAGACTGTTCCAGGGTTATCCATTGTTTTTCCAGTTCCTTACCTGAGATTGATGACAGCATATTTATTACACAATACTTTTTTCCTTGGGGTTTATTTTGGATTGTAGGTCTTACATGATCCTATGATAACTTCTGGGCCTCTTCTTCCTAGTTCCCAATTTTTCTTTTTAACGTGCCATTCTATAAATTTATTCTATACTCTGGAAAGTTCTTATTATTCATTATGCCATTGTCTCAATTGCCCTATCTGGTATAGAACTATCAGAAAAGTTATTGGGGAAAGTCTACTACATTAAGTATTCTTGCCTCGACTCTTGAAATGGCATTTAGCTAATTTTTCTATGGCTCCTCTCTATCCTTCTCTTTATTCATCTTGCACATTGCTTGCAGATGAATATTCCTAAACTAGGATATTTGTTGTTCTTCAAAGTGTCATAGCATCACATTTTATTTAAGTATGTGAACAGAAATCCCCTTTAAAAATCCCCTGGTGGTCATCCAGCCTCTGCTTGAAGACCTTCAGTGATGGGAAACTCATTTCTTTCTATATTAAATGAAAACCTCTTTGTAGCTTTCATTTTTTATTCTTTCTGGAGTTAACATGAACTAATATTTCTCCTCTATGATAACCTTTTAAGATACCCTAAGGTGGCAGTAAAATCCTATTTTCCCAAGTGTTTTCTTCTCCAGCCAAATAAAATCTTTGATTTTTTTTACCTATTCATTGTATGGCATAATGTCTGTTCTCTCAACATTTTAATTGAACACATTGTGGTAACTCTGTGTTCTTAAGAACTGAATACCTTACTTCAAAAGAAGTGCTGAGTACAGTAGAACTGTCATGCTTCTTTTTGTGTATACTATGTTTCTGTTTTTTCAGACTAAGGTCTCACTAGGTTTTGTGCCCCATTCTTACCACTTGAAAGCTTATGTTGCTGATAAATATTGTGCTTTCAGGTTACTAAAAATTCTAGATTTTTCCACAAAAACTTGCTATTTCTTCTATACCTGTGCAATCAGTTTTTTGAACCTAAGAATAATATTTTATATTTATTCCTATTAGTCAATGAAAGAACATTTATTAAATATTTAACATATTCTAGGCATTGTTTCATATACAATTTAAATAGCTTCTGCTTTCAAGGATTTTACATTATAGATTCATCTTACTAGCTTTAGTTTGTTGATATCTTTTTGCTTTAGTGTAAAATTTAAAATTTTTATTACATATTAATAAATTCAGTTATCTTATTTTGTCCCAGTAAGTTGAACATTGCCCCATGTGACAAAGTTAATAGCAGTCTACAAAGTTAATCACTTTTTGCATCAATATTTAGGCATTTCAATTAGAAAGTAGGACAGTGACAAATGGTAAAAAATATTTAAAAATAAAGTTTGGATTAAGAAACTAGAAAGATTAGTAGCTTGTAGAGTATTTCAAAAAAAATTATACTAAAAAATTATGGACATGTATTGACTATAATGTCAATATTTTTTTGAATGCTGTTTGTTTTTAAATGTGTATTCTTCCCAGCTTTGGGAGGCATCACTCATATATTTTATGAAGTCATTAATAAAAATGTTGATCAACAAGTGCCAATGATAGATCTATGTGATTCATGTTAGAGTCAGACCTATTTTCTCTGAATTCATTAATGACTGTTCTTTGTGTTTAGTCATTCATCCAATTCCAAATCTACTTAACTACTTGGTTTTAAAGAATATATAGAGCAGCAGAACAGCAGAGGGTATGTTTAAGGGAGAAGGAACCCTCTATGATTAATATGTAGCGTATACAAATGGAAGTAATTGAAGTTAAAAATGAAAAGGTAGGGTGGATCGATTTGTGAAGTGCTTTAAAAGTGAGGCTTATGAATTTGGATTTAATGAAATAAGCTATGAAGAGCCATTAAAGGTTTTGTAGTGAGGAAAATGGCATGATTAAAATGGCATTTTAGAAATAGTAACCCAGAATTAGTGGAATCATGCAGGCTAGAGCAAAGAGGGCATGAAGTGTAAGTAAGCAATTAATACCCTATTGCAGTAGATAAATCAAAAGGTCCTAAATCAGAATCATGTTGGATAGAGGACACTTAAGAGCTTATCAAAGTAGAATAATATGATGATTGATTGGAATATGTTCTTCAAAAAGTTGGAAATATGGTTCTATAGTTCAGGAGAGAGGTTAAAATATGAAATACAGCTCTAAGAATAATCAAGGAAATCTCTTAAAGCACAAGATTGGATAAGAGTTCCCAAGGATAACACTGACACGTTGTTGGTGGAATTGTGAATACATCCAGCCATTCTGGAGAGTGATTTGGAACTATGCTTAAAAAGTTATCAAACTGTGCATACTCTTTGATCCAGCAGTGATACTACTGGGCTTGTATCCCAAAGAGATCTTAAAGAAGGGAAAGAGACCTGTATGTGCCAAAATGTTTGTGGCAGCCCTCTTTGTAGTGGCTAGAAACTGGAAACTGAGTGGAAGCCCATCAACTGGAGAATGGCTGAATAAAATGTGGTATATGAATGTTATATAATATTATTGTTCTGTAAGAAATGACCAGCAGGATTATTTCAGAAAGGCCTGGAGAGACTTACATGAACTGATGCTGGGTGAAATGAGCAGGACCAGGAGATCATTATATACTTAAAACAACAATACTATATGATGATCAATTCTGGTAGACATGGCTCTCTTCAACAATGAGATGAACCAAATCAATTCCATTTATTCAGTAATGAATAGAACCAGCTACCCCAGCAAAAGAACTCTGGGAAATGAGTGTGAACCTCTACATAGCATTTCCAATCCCTCTGTTTTTGTCCGCCTGCATTTTTTATTTCCTTCACACATTAATTGTACATTATTTCAAAATCCAATTCTCCTTGTTCAGCAAAATAACTGTATGGATATGTATACATGTATTATATTTAACATATACTTTAATATATTTAACATATATTGTTCTACCTGCCATCATGGGGAAGGGGTGGGAGAAAGGGGGGGGAATTGGAACAAAAGGTTTTGCAATTGTCAATGCTGAAAAATTACCTGCATATATCTTGTAAATAAAAAGCTATTAAAAAAAAAAAAGATTTCCCAAGGATATGATGTGATGAGGAAATGGTCAAGTTTAGACTCCTGGGGATGTGTTCATTTGTAGCATACAAAAAGGAGACAGAGAGGGAGCAATCAAAGAATTTGGAACTGTCATGGAAGTCAAAGGAGAACAGATTTATCATAACTAATACTTATCAGTTATATATAGAAAAGATCTTAGTTCTAAACAGAATTAGCTTAGATAAAACCCAAGGTCCCTTCTAATTCTGAGATTCTATGATTTCATGAAATGCTAAAGAGAATTCAAGGAAGAAGAATACTGAGGAGGGAAAAAGTAGATTTAACAATTGAGAAGTCACTGGTAACTATCAAGAGAGTAATTTCAGTAGAGTGGTGGGGACAGAAACCAGATTGTATAAATCACATTTATATAGTATTTCATGATGTAAGAATGAGTGGGCAATGATGACATAGTATCAGGGAAAGGAGTGATTATTGACTGGATTTAAAACTGGAGAGGGTCTTAGTGGTCATATAAACCAATCTTATTTTATAGATGAGGGAATTAGGGATCTGAGAGGTTAAATAATTTCTTATGGTATTCAAACACAGGCCTTTTGACTTATTCCATTACAACACATTAACAATGTTAAATATGGTAGGGATGCCAACAAGAATTAAGATTGAAAAATGAGCATTGAATAGCAATATGATGGTGACTGATGATCTTTTGTTGAGTCTCTTCTTGTCATATGGAATGGACATCATGGGAGGCAAAAAATTACATGGACTTTAATTCTAATTCTTATTTAGTTATCAAATGTTGCTACTAGGCAGAGGTCTGTACTAAGCCTTTATGGGACCAATTAGTCAATTAGTATTGATTAAGGTCGAGGCTTTGTGTTCAAGGGATACAAATAAAAAGAATAAAATAAATCTATGCCCAATGAGCCTAGAAGCCATCTATACATTTAAATACCTCAGTGACTTTACTTTTCCACTTCTGTATGCCCTTCCATCCTCTCTACCTACTTACAAATTATTCATTGTTTCTTTTTTGACTCAAATATTCCCTCCTCTGGCAAGTCTTCTGTATTCCCCCAAGCTAATAAAAATCTTTCCTCCCTTAGATCTCCCATCATATTATTTTGTACTTCACTAATTCGATTTATTTTATATACAACTTGTTTGTAATAGCTATTTTTATGTCTCTGCTATTAGCTTGTGAGTTGCTTTACAACAGGACTTGCTTTTACTTTCCTTTGTATCCCCAATTCTTTGCACAAATAGGTACTTTATAAATGCTTGATTGATTTATCATGTATTATTTTGTACTATAGAGTATGTATATGTACATATATATTAATATTGGTAACAGGGAACATGTCATAAAAACTTTTATCAGTATGGTACCCAATAAGGATTTAATAAATGTTTGCTAAATCTCATATATTATATGTTTTAGTGGTCAAATGTAGACAGTTCATCTGACTTAAAAGAGTAGGGCCTTTAGTCTAATCCCTAGTCTAATAGAAAAATGTTCAAATGAATCTATGATGTAATCTATTTGGAAGTTTCCACTGATGATACAAATTTTAATCCATCTGTTCTTGCCTGTTCTCTGCAGCTGTTGCACCTCTCCACTCCCTGCCCCTAAAAATTTCCCAAAGAAAATAGACCCAATATGCTAGAGGCCTTTTTTAGTTAGAAATATTAAAGAAAAAAAACTAACAAATGTTTGAAAAAATACAAAGCAAAACCCCCAAGAAAGTAAAGTGAATATATGATGTTTGTGTTCCTAGACAGAACCTTAGATCCAGCCAAGGTCTCAGACTACTGAATCAATTTTTTTCAAATAAAATATTTGTCAAATGTTAAATAATAGATGAAATATATATAATGTTTCGATTTTGCAATGTGATTTCTATATATTAGTTCACTTGAGCCTCAAAACAACCCCCTGAGTTGGTGGTATCACCATTTTACAAATGAAGAAATTGGGGCTCACAAGAATCAAGTGACTTCCCCTGGGAACACAACTACTTAGATGTCATAAATGACATTCAAAATCAGATTTTCTCTGACTATAAGTCCAGAATTTCTATCATTACAGCATATTTGGTGCCTCTTTAATTTCATCAAATGAAGGCCCAAACACATGAAAGGGTTCAGAAAAGAATTGATAGGGAACATTGTATGACTTATTTATTCTTTAATAAAACAGTACATTAATATTTAAAAGATGTGTGATTTTTTCCCATATGGATACTATCAATATAAATATTATCCTCTCTGTTCTTTAGATTTATAAGTTGCTGTGGCTAAAAGATTTCTCATTTTATGACCAATCTAAGGATTAGTTTGGTCCCCAGCCAATATATATAATCCACAGTACTGGGCTCATACTCAGCTTTTCCCATTTTCTAATTCTCAGCCTTTCAGAATTCACTCCCAAATTGTATAACCGTCAATTATGTGGGGTCCTATAAGACCACAGCAAGACATTCCAATAGGACTTCAGGTCAAAGTAAAATCTTAACCTATTAATGTGTGCTTTTCTTTGCTCTCTAGGTAAATAGACCCGAGGATCTTTGGATTGAGGAGAGATTTCAGGCTCATACTGCGCGTGTACGTGATGTGGAACTTCTCACAGGACTTGACTTTTACCAGGATAGAGACCAGGTTGTCTCTGAGATCTTGCAACTAAAAACATTTCTACCCATTTTTGAAATGTCATAACAATATAGAAACATGACTTTGGAGAGATAATCGGCTCTTCCCCTACTGTGGAGTTAAATGATGAAGATGGTTATTATTTCCTTTTTAGCTTTGAAGGTACACTGAGTTGTCATTTCCTCTATTTATTACTTGTAATGTCTTTTCATGGGCATCTCATCCTGTGTTTTTCCCAGCACCCAGCAAAAACAGAATAACTCCCAATTTGGAATCAAATCTGTATTACTTGAGTTTCACTGTAAAATAAATAGAATACTTTGCTTAGAATGCAAGGACACAAACTATATAATTGATTCCCCAATATTCAGCAATCTTTTTTGAGCTGCTTACATAGTGTGATGCTTTTCACCTCCCTGAAGGAACATTGAAACTCACCTGACAGAATTTTGATGTTTCTTCACAAGTTGCCTTAAAAGAATTTTCACTTTTTCTTTTTTTTTTACTAAAATTTCAATCAAATAATGGCTATTAAAACCAACAAATTGCTTCAGAAGACATCTAACTAACTAGTTTTAAGCACTGTAATAACAATTTTAAAAATTAATAATAGCACTAATATTTATATCGCTTTAAGATTTACATTACTTAACTTGATCATCCCAACAGCTATTTTGTAGCTATTACTGTTATTCCCATTTTCAAGATAAAAAAAGGGGAGTGATCTGAACCCAGAAGTTCCTGACTCCCAAGTTCATTTCTCTATCTACTACATCGAGCTGCTTCCTAAATGAAAATGGAAATGTAGAAAGGATTGAAGCATTTCCTCCCCTCCCATTTTCTTTAAGAAACAGAAGAGATAGGACTATGGATTTTCTTTTGGGTAATGAGACCGATATTGGGTCACTTCTTCCATGTTTCAGACCTTTTGTCTATATGAGTTTACATAAAATGTTGTTGATGAAATTGTTTATGCAAAAATTATTGAGAAATTTCCAACTTTTTCTACATAGAACCTGAATTAATTTAAAATGAAGATTTTGAGTATGACTTTGGTGGGGGATGGGGAGGAGTAAATTTGTTTTACTTTAAAATATATTGAAAAAAAATTTTTTAGAAAAGTTCCTACCATTTTAGAAAAATACTTATGTTATCCAGATTGGAAATGATTTTTCCAACTCAGGGCTTTTTAATTTCACAGATCAAGAAGAGAAAGAAGTAGGCATCTGACAATATAAGCAATATTTTGAATTTATGTAAATTATTTTTTTAGATCGGATTGACTAAAAAACACATGGAGCATTATTGGATGTGTATTTTATTAAGGCAACCCTTAATTCCTCACTTAGCTATGGTTTCTAACTTTATGATGGTTACAGTTATATTATCTCAGGTAATGAATTTGTTTTTATTGTTTACATTGAAATACTGCAAAGAACAACAATTTGTAGTTCCTTTTCCTCAAATAAATATTTCTTTGAATAAAATGACTTATTTCTGAATAGAATGGAGGGTAATACAAGTTGTCACATTTTATAATAGAATCATATTCACCTAAACAAGCATGAATTATGAAAGCACTTTTAAAATACATGATTGATTTGGAGATTGTATAAAGGGAGGGGGGTTTCTGTCCAAATAGGGTCAGATAAGGGGTTGGGAGAAAAATTAAAAGAATGGGAAAAAACCCCAAATATTAGCTGTTACTAGATCAGGGGAATGTAGTAAAAAACAAACAAACAAAAAATACCAACAAAAACCTTTGTATGTAAATTTACTTGATGACTTTTGGGTACCTTCCAGAAGAAAATACAAGTTCCAAGCACATGAAATAGTGTATCTACAGTCAAAATTAATGCGTGTGGTTTTTTTTTTTTTTTTTTTAACAAAAATGGTTTATAAATTCTGGTAAGTGTGAGAAGATAACAGAAACAAATCAGTACCCATTGCTACAGCAATCCTTGCTCACTCAGATCATGTATTTAAGCATACATTTTTTGTCACTGGTATTACTGGAATTAAATTTGGCATATATGAATTCTCAGTTTAGTAAACAATTATTAAGAGCTTCCTGAATGTCAGGCACTGTTCTGCATGTTGGAAACACAAAGAAAGAAAGAAATCATCCCATCCTCAATGGAACCTCTATTCTAGGGAGAGTAGGTATGCTTAATTCTCATAAGTATCTCATGGCATTAGGGATTCCAGTGAATGTAGCTTATATGTGTGTCTATTCTAACAAACTGAACTGATGTCCTTGATGTTGCAACATCCATCTGGCTTTGGTACATAAGAGTTTGCTTCTAAATTATATTTTGGCTTCTTTTAAATTTTTTTCTTGATCTAGGGAAATTTCTCTTTCCTTCCTCCACCTCCTCCTCTCCCACACTACTACCACTACGACCACTACTAGTGGGGCCACTAACACCACTTGTAATCTATTTACTTTGCAAGGGTTGGGCGTGGGAATGAAAACAGGACATAAACTGAAGCAATTTTCAAAACAAACAAGATGGGTGGAAGAAAAGACTTCCTTTCTAAACAGCAATGTTGGCAGACTACTATCAGTCAGTCAATAGTAATACATGAACAAACTTTCAGACGAGAACAAATCACAGCCTTTAAAAGCCAAAGATTAGATGCTATTCAGGTTATTTCAAGTACCAAACTGAATGAGCCATAATGAGAATTGATTATTAAACAATGCACTGATTCTTTTCATGTTAAAACTATATATTAAAAACAATCATATAATGGGAATCAAAGGATTGGAATAAAGTCCATCTAGTTTACATTCTTGCTTCTGGATAAAACAGATCCAATATAATTTTCTTTAATTAACAGGAGACACACACACACACACACACACACACACACATATAAGACCAACTTGTCATGATAAAACATTCCAATGCTTTGTAACTCTTGAAAATGTATTCTTCCTAATAAATAATTATATGGCTATAATTTATTCCTCGTCAGTTTATAATGATATCTGCAGGCTTTTTTATATCCATTTCTTTATGAATCATTTGTTCTTATGTAGCAGAATAGTGCATTTTAAAGGTGACAAGGACATTAGAAATCACCTTGCCCAACTTCCTGTTTATAGAAATGAAGAAGTTATTGACACACTATTTTTTTTTTTTTTTTTTGGCAAAAGCAGGAAGAAGAGTCCAAATCTTTTACCTCTCAAATGGATTATTTCTGTGTCCTTAAAACACAGAATTATCACTCTTGAGGCTACTTCTATTTCTTGTATATTAAGGGTTTAGAGGTTAATAGACCCCTGATTGACATTGTTAAGAGAATGCTAAATTGCAGTAAAGAAAAGACTTCAAATTCCACCTCTGACTTTTATTAGCTTTATGTCAGTTGCCCTCCCTAAACCTTAGTTTCATTTTCTATAAAATTGGAAGACGAATATTAATACTTCTATTATAATAGAATCCTGGTCATTGAAATGACACACTATTTCCTACCTAAGGTGGCATACCAAACCTGGAGTAAGGGATACTTAATTTCAAAACCAACCGCAGACACTCACAAATTGTGTGACCCTGGATAAGTCTTAACCCTGATTAAGCTTAATTGTAATTGTGTAATTGTTGTATTTGTAATTGTAAAATGGGCATCATAATAGTACCTATCTGTTCCACTCATGGCTGTTGTGATGAGACTTAAAGAGAATGCACATGCAGCATTTTACAAATCTTAATGTGTTATTTAAGATTCTGCTATCACTATATTATTCATGTTCAGACTCTTTCTTTGGCCAACAAGGCATAAGAATAGTATGCTGCCTTTTGAGGAGAAGGCTTAGAATTCAGCTCCTTACTGGTGGGGATGTACCTTCTACATCTTTTTATTCTGTTGCCATTGATATGGTGTTGTCATGATAAAGTGCTCCGTGAATATTTTTATTGAAGCTAGGCATCAATGTGGCCTCACTGACAGTTTAGAAAAAAGCCCTTCACATTTCATTTCATTCCACAATGAACTGCAGGCATATAGGAACTTCTCTCTCTTCTTGTATGAACAACTGGCTCTCGTTATTTATTTTTGGAGAGCCTTTTTTTTTTTTTTGTTGTTGTTATTGTTGTTGTTTTCAGTACTGACCTGACTCCTCCAACTGGCTTTCCAGTTCTCCTTTGACAACTAAAGTTTTTGGGCTGCTTATTGGTAACTATAGAGACAGACAGAATTGGTTGGCAACCTCTTCCTCCAATGTCAGAGCAAAGAGGAAGTCAAAGGAGACTCCAATTTTGTAAGAAGCCTCTTCCAGTGAGACTGCAACACTAAGGATATTGAAGGAAAAAAAAATCCATTTCCACTTTTGATAGAAGAATTGTAGGAATTTCATGAAGAATAAGGGCTAGTTTTAAATAAGTTAGCTGAATCCTGCAAGTCACCGTATCTTTAATGGTCACTTGGTAGAATACTGTTACTTAAAAAATAAGCAAGCTTTCAAAATCAGAATTTCACAGGATCACAAAAAGTTGGGAGACTTCTAGGGGTAATTGTGACTAATCTAAGGGTTAGATAACTGGTAGTAATAATTTTAGACATGTCTGACTCTTCATGATCCTGTTGGGGGTTTCTTGGCAAAGATACTAGTTTGCTATTACCTTTTTCAGCTCATTTCACAGGGAATTAAAGTAAACAGAGTTAAGTGACTTGCTCGGGATCACATAGTAAATGTTTGACACTCAAGTCTTCCTAATTAAACTCAAGTCTTCCTGATTTCAGACCTGGTGCTCAAACCGTTATGCTACTTAGCAGCCTTGGTAGAAGCAATAGCTAGCACTTATAAGGTTTGCAAAGCACTTTACATACATTTTCTTATTTGATCTTAACAATAACCTTTTGAGGTAAGTGCTCTTATTAACCCTATTTTACAAATGAGGAAACTAGGACTAAGAGAAGGAAGTAACTTGTCTAGAGTCACATAAGTAGCAAATGTCTGAAGCAAATCCTGGTCATTGAAATGACACACTATTTCCTACCTAAGGTGGCATACCAAACCTGGAGTAAGGGATACTTAATTTCAAAACCAACCGCAGACACTCACAAATTGTGTGACCCTGGATAAATCTTAACCCTGATTAAGCTTAATTGTAATTGTGTAATTGTTGTATTTGTAATTGTAAAATGGGCATCATAATAGTACCTATCTGCCAGGGTTATTGTGAGGCTCAAATGAGATAATATTTGTTTTAAAAAAAAAAAGCTCTTAGTGCAGTGCCTGGCACACAGTAGACATATCACATCACTATAAAGGGAGACAGGTTATGAATCCAAGTCTCCCTAAATTCAAGTTCAAAATCATTATCCACTTTGCCATTCTGCTCAAGAGTTAGAAGAAAGTTCAGAAGCCATCTAGTTCAAGTCATATTTGAACAAGAATCTTCTCTACATCTACCTGTCTAGTGGTCTTCCAGCCCTTTGTTTTCCATGATCTCTCTAGATCATAAATTGTGGGTTCATAAATATGAGGGATCATATGCCATTCTTTATTATTATTATTATTATTTTGTTTCATTGGAAACAAATTTCCCTGTGTCTATTATAACTGAATTAATCAGAAATAGCTTGGTGCTCCCATAACATTTCCCTACTTCTCTTAGATTTCAAATTCTTATAAGAATTTGGTTTTGTTTGTTTGTTTGTTTGTTTGTTTTGTTTTATTTCCTAGCTCCAGTGATCTAAAGCTAGAGTGGATCATTGCATTGTCAGAGAAAATGAAAGCCAATTAATAAACTGAGTATCAATTAAAAGCTATAATATTTCAATATTTCTATTATTTTATTTATATGGGTATCACCTTTGTTGGTGCAGATCACTCTTCTCCATATATACTCATCCTATAAAATTTTTGTCCATGTTTTCCCATAGATTCTTTATTGAAGGTTTATTCATTGTGCTTCTTTTAGGTTTTAATTACACACTCATCCACATACTGGTTCATTTTTTTTCAGTCGTGTCTGACTCTGTGACCCCATTTGGGATTTTCTTGACAAAGATACTCAAGTGGCTTATTATTTTCTTTTCTGGTTTATTTTATAGATGAAAACTGAGGCAAACAGAGATAAGTGATTTGCCCAGGATTCTATAGCTAGTGAGATTACTGATGCCAAAATTGTCTGTATGAAATTAATTCTGGGTAATAATCATACCAGAAAGAATATAGGAAAAATGTCACTCTTTTCTCTTCTCTGTAGAAGTAAGGAGTTATGGATGGGAAACATATGTGAGGTTGGACTTGGTTGATAGTTATTTAGTTTTGCTGAAATGCTTTTCCCCACTCACTTTTTTCATCTTTCTTACAAAGAATGGCTCTTTGGAGAAGAAAGTGGGGAAAGAATGGACATAGTTGAAAGTATTTGGAAATTAAGATAATGTAAAAAACATTAAAAAGATAATTTGGTATAGTAAAATTAAAAACAATATTTTTACTATAAATTGTACTCAGACTACTTTTAGTTGGTCAAAGTGAATTAAGTATTCACTAAATTCAAATAACTGTAGGCAGTTAAACTGGATGATTTAATCCATATCTTTTTCTACTTCATCCCTTGCCCTTCCTCCACCCCATAATTATGGATTATGTGTGCCTGAATTACATGTATTGGAACTTGTACTTCTACTTTTTTGGTTATTTGTGTGTGTGTGTGTGTGTGTGTGTGTGTGTGTGTGTGAACATAACCTTTATGACACAAATTTGTAGATCCCACTAATTTGAAATGGTCTATGATTTCGAGGTTTGACTACTTTATTTCCTGCCAGCACATTTTCCTAACCGGAGAGGTTAGTTAGTCATGCTGACAGTATCCTATATTATGTATATAGTTTACCGTTAAATTGGATCATTACATTTGGACTGGTTTTCTGTTACTTGGAAGGGTATCCAGATACTTTAGTTGCAATTATATCAATGTAACTGAAATGACCAAATGATTAATCATGATAAGCTAAAGACTATACAGCAAAAGATAAATAGTAGCAAAACTAAATATTATACAAAGATTTGTTGAAGAAGCTGGTAATGTTTAACAAGTAGACTTGGGAGTATGGGAGTAGAGTGGAGATACTATGGAAAAAAGTCTCTGATTTTTAGATAATCTATTCCTCACCTGATGAACAATCACTCAGTTTCCAGTTCTTTGCCACTACAAAAAGAACTGCTGGGAACATTTTTGCACATATAATTCTTTTCCCTTTTTTATGATTTCTTTGGGACATAGACCCAGTAGAGACATTGCTGGATCAAAGTATGATAGCCCTTTAGGTATAGTTCCAAATAGGCATATTGCTTTGAAAACCTTAAAAAATATTAAAATGCCAGGTATTGATTAGAACTGTCTTCTATTTTCTATTTATCAAATCCTTTTCCTCACCTCATTCAAGAACCTCCTACTAACAAAAGTGGGAAAAATCTTTATAACCAATGTTTCTGATATATATTTCTAAAATATATAAAGAACTGTATCAAATTTATAAGAATAAAAGTCATTCCTCAATTGATAAATGATCAAAGGATAGGAACAGCAATTTTCAGATGATGAAATTAAAGCCATTTATACTTACATGAAAAAATGCTCAAAATTACTATTGGTTGGAAAAATGAAAATTAAAACAACTTTGAGGTACCACCTCATACCTCTCATATTGGCTAAGATGACAGGAAAAGTTAATGATAAATGCTGGAGGGGATGTGGGAAAACTAAGAAACTAATGCATTGTTGGTAGAATTGTGAAATGATCCAACCATTCTGGAGAACAATTTGGAATTTTTCCCAAAGGGCTATAAAACTGTGCATACCCTTTGATCCAGCAGTGCCATTATGGTATCTGTATCCCAAGGAAATAATAAAGCAGGGGAAAGGACCCACCTGTGCAAAAATGTTTGTAACTACTCTTTTTATAGTAGCAAAGAGTTGGAAAATGAGTAGATACCCCTCAATTGGGGAATGGCTGAACAAGTTGTGAAATATGAATATAATATTTTTCATAATTCATCACTTGATTCTTCTCAGTGGTTCAGTGATCAAAAGGAATCCCCATAGACTTTGGGCAGAAAATGCCATCTGAATTCAGAAAAAGAACTAAGAAGACTGAATGTAAATCAACATATGCTATGTTCACTTGTTTTTTCTGTTTGTTTTTTTTAACTGTCCCATGGTTTTTCCTTTTTGCTCTGATTTTTCTCTCCCAAAATAATTCATGAAGCAACGTGTATTAAAAATAAATAAATTTACTAGGAAAAAAAAAAAAAAAACCTAATGCCAGTTGAAAGAAGGCTTTTGAGTAAAAAAGAAATCACAAAAAAATACTACCAAGTATCTTTATATTGGGCTTAATGTAGGTCACACATAAATGATTTAATTTAGTTTGGGGACTCCTCCTACTGTGGCAGATGGTACCCAGTCAATACATTATACTCTTAGTGGGCTGCCTGAGGTTTAGGAAAGGTAGTGATTTGCTTTAGGTCACACAGCTAATAAATGTCAGAAGTAGGACTTGAACATTGGCCTCTTCTAACTCCAGATCAATATACTTTCCACAACTTTCCAAATCAAGTACATTTTCCATGACTCCATGCCATATCACTATGTAAGTCATTCTTCTGAAAATTATGTTTTTCTTCAGGGCAAAAGTCTATTCCACATTTGGTTTGATCAGTGTTTACACTTAATGAAACTCAATCATTTTATTTCACAGATGTGTAGATATACTTGAGATCTTATAATCATCTTTTCCTCATGACTCACTCTTATCCACTTAACTAATAACTTATCCACTTAATAACTATTTCTTAAATACCTGCTATGTTTCAAGTATTGTGCTAAGGATGGGGATACAAAGAAAGGTATAAAATAGTCCCTGACCTCAAAGAACTTAACAACCTAATATGTGAAACAACTTGCCGATAACTATGTAACCCTAGACTCAAAAAATCTATTTTGTAGATAGTTGGTAAAAGCTACAGGTAAGATCTGGATTCTGATTTCCTGTACTGAAATAGAAGATATATTATTCTACCTTCTTTTCAGCTCCACAAAAAGAAAAAGTCAATGTCCAAAGGCATTAGAGTTTGATCATATACCATTTTCAGCTATCTATTCTGGAAATTTTAGGGAATTTTCCCCTTCACTGGCATTTGAGATTATTTTCTTGCTCCCAAAAACAGAACTCATTCAATCCATCCTATGTTTTTCTATAAATTCTTTTTTTGATGTCTGTTTTAAATGCATTTATTTATTATTTACTATGTGTGTCTATTGTGGAATGAGAATCTGGTGGGAAGAGAGTCAAGCCTTGGATAGATATCTTAGATCCCTCCTTCCTCATTAAGGAATAACAATCAGGAGTTTAATTTAAACCCCAAAATTATTTCTCCTAGAATAACTATTTTTTCCTATTAATTTGATTGGAAGTGTTTGTCAATAAAATTTTTTAATACATTTTATTTTTTTATTTTCAAAATACATGCTGAGGTACTTTTTAACCATTAACCCTTGAAAATCATGTGTTCCAATTTTTTTCTCCCATTCTTTCTCCTACTCCCTTCCCTTAGACAGCAAGTAATCCAATATAAGTTAAAATTATGCAATTCTTCTAAACACATTTCCACATTTATCATGCTTCTCAATAAAAATCATATCCAAAAGGAAAAAAATTGTAATGCTAGAGAACCTGAGGGAAGATAGAGATTAGAGAGTTTTTAATATTTTATTTGAGAGGGAGAGATTATACTTGGGACAAAACAGGATCTATGTTGCCCCCAGGAAACTGAATGGGACTTGAGTCTCAAAGCATCCAGTAATGAGTGAAGAATTCTAGGGATTCTTTATAGGGCTCCAGCAATCAGGAGAGACAAAGGTGGGGGGGAGGGGAGGTAGAGCACTGTTGAGTGGGAACTTTTCAGGAACAGATCATAAATTTGATTCTGACAGATTTGGGGTGAGGACCATAAATTCTGATAAGGAGAGGCTAGGAGCCACTGAGTGTAAGGTAGGAGATTACTTACCTATCTCTAAATAACTATCTACAATTTATGACTCTATGGAATGTTAATGGTCAAAACTAGTTATCTCTGTTCTAATTTATATCAGTTCCAATGGTTAGGAAGGGGGTTTGCAACTAGGAGGATTGAGGCAAAATAATTGAGGGAAACTGAAGTAGAAAAATTTAGGAAACTGAGGCAGAACAATTTAGGGAAACTGATTCAGGACAATTCGGGGAAACTGAGGCAGAACAATTTAGGGAAACCGAGGCAGAAAAAGGAAACTGTGGCATAACAAAATAAGAAAGAAAGAAAAAAAAAAAGCAAGTAAACAACAACAGAAGTGAAAATACTATGTTGTGATCCTCATTTAGTCACCATGGTCCTCTTTCTGGATGGAGATGACTTCTGCATCACAGGTCTATTGTAATTGGCCTGAATCATCTCATAGTTGAAGAGTCATATCCTCCACAATTGATCATCACATAATCTTGTTGTTGCTATAAAATGTTCTCATGGTTCTACTCACTTCACTTAGCTTCAGTTCATGCAATTCTCTCCAGGTCTTTCTGAAATCACCCTGCTGATGGTTTCTTACAGAACAATAATATTCCATAGCATTAATATACCATAACTAATTCAGCCATTGAACAGCTGATTGGCATCCACTCAGTTTCCAATTCCTTGCCACTACAAAAAGGGCTAAAAACATTTTTGCACATGTGGGTATATGGGTCCTTTTCTTTATGATCTTGTTGGGATACAAACCCAATAGAGACACTGTTGGATCAAAGGGTATACACAGTTTGATAACCCTTTGGGAATAGTTCCAAATTGCTCTCCAGAATGATTGGATCAATTCACAACTCAGTCTCAGTTTTCCCACATCCTCTCCAACATTTATCATTTATTCTTGTCCTCTCAGCCAATATGAGAGGTATGTTGTGGTAAGTCAGATTTACCTTAATTTTCATTTCTCTAATTAATATTGACAGAGTATTTTTTCATATGACTAGAAATGGTTTAAATTTTTTCATCTGAAAATTGTCTGTTTATATCCTTCTACCATTTATCAATTGGAGAATGACTTGTATAGAATAACAATATTTAAAGAATATATAATAATAAATGTAATTCTAGTCTGGTACTCCCTTTCTCTTAGGGGAACAGAATGATAAAACAAGTTACATACAAGGTAGCCTAGAAATAATGAACAAGAAGGAAGCCATTAATTAAGAGAGATTGGGAATGGCTTCCTGAGGAAATAGAATTTTATCTGGACTTGAAGGAAGTCAAGGGATGCAGGAGGAAGAGATGAGGAGAGAGATCCATTCCAACTACGAGGGACAGCCAGTGAAAACTCCCAGAGTTGGGAGGCAAATAATAGCAGGTATTAAGTAATAGAAAAAGTCTTGGGCACAGGAATTAGAAGACTTGAGTTTGATTGCCATCTCTTTTACTAATTTACTGCTATTAGTAAATAATCTCATCTCTTTTGGGCACAATTGCCTCATCTGTAAAATAGTAGCTGACCTGGCAAGTAGGAGAGAAAGAGGCAGTACTTTGTTATTGAAAGAGTGATGAACTTGGAATGAAAATATCTGGGTTTGAATTCTGCATCAGACAGTTATAGGGTGGTAGGTTCAGATCTAAAAGCAAGGGGTGTCCTGGAACCACTGAGTGCTAGTTATTAAATTTTTCAGTGTGAGCATTCACCCCTCAGAAATAGGTAAGTAGTACAAATCAGAACTTGATTTATTATTTTGTTGATTATTTAAGCTTAAGAAAGTGGTAAGAAAATGTTAATGATGCAAATTTAATTTAAAAATGTATCAAGGATTTATTTATTATTCCCACAGTGGGATAGAGGATATGGAACAAGGGTCAAGGAATCAAGAAATAAGTAGAAAAAAATATGCATTGCTCCCTAGGAGTTAGTCAGTGAATCCAAAAGCAATATGGAAAGTGCTTACTGTGGTGTTTATAATCAAATTGAGAAAATAAGGAATATGCAAAAATCAAGACAGGATGTTGTGGAGAGTGCATCAATGGAGTTTCTGTCATCTTTCAATATGAGGAACTCTGGAAAGCTGTTTTTTGCACTGGAGCACTAAAAAAATATATTTTTTTATGAGTCTTTTAAAAAAATTCTTTCTTAAAGCTTTTCATTTTCAAAATATATACATGAATAATTTTCAACATTTCACCCTTACAGAATCTTGTGTTCTAAATTTTTTCCCTCCCTTCCTCCCATCCCTTCCCCTAGATGTCAAGTAATCCAACATATGTTAAACACGTGCAGTTCTTTTATACATATTTCCACGAATATCATGCACACACACACACAAAAATCAGATCTAAAAGGAAAAAAAATGAGAAAGAATACAAAATGCAAGCAAACAACAACAAAAAGAGTGAAAATATTATGTTGTGATCCACACTCAGTTACCACAGACTTCTCTCTGGGTGCAGATGTCTCTCTTTATCACAAGAACATAGGGACTAGCTTGGATCATTTCATTGAAAAACCAGTTTTTTTTTTTTTTTTTAATATTCTGTTCTTAACATTGCCAAAAATTTCTTCCATTATTCACATCTTTCTACAGGTCATTCTATACAATAAAGAATATTTTTAAAAGAAAAAACATTTAAAAAAGAGGAGCAAATTAGCAAAAATCAATTAATTATTTGTAAAAAATATGAAAATATATTCAATTTCTTACAATCATGGACTTTCTAGTTATACAAAAAAGCAGGAGTGTGTGTCTTTTCATATCTCTTTTTTGGGGCCATGTTTTTTTTGGGGGCAAAATTATAAAAAATTTGCAATATTCATTTTTGATTATGTTGTAACAATCCATTTCCATTTTCATTGTCACTTCTTCCCCTTGCCTACTGTATTTTGTATCATTTCATATAGGTTACCCTGTGCTTCTCTTTATTCCTTACATGTCATTTCTTATAATACAGTAATTTTTCATTATATTAATTTGTCATACAGTTTGTTTACCCATTTCCGACTGATGGACATTACTTTGTCGTAGAGAAATTTCTTATCCACCACCAAATTTCCTATTGAGGAGATCTTCATCCATCATCTTATTTCTAGTTCCTTAATATTACTCCTGAAGTTCCCCTTCCCCTGGACCCTTATTTTAATTGGGGGAGAATAGGAATGAAGTCAAGGATAGGATAATGATTGTATATAAACTCTAAGTCTTATGTCTATTGATTTGCAATTGGAGATATGTATGGTATAGTGGAAACAGTTCTGAGTGAAGAGTCAGAGTATATTGACTTTGCCACTTATAGGCCAGTAAAGATTTGTTAAATATTTAGTATGCATGTAATACTGTTCTAAGTATAAGAATACAAATTGGTGTTGAGAAGGGGATATTATGTGTAATGGAATGGTGAAAAGGAAAAAGAATTTGTAAAGAGAACCTGAAATGAGAATTGGACACAAGATAGATTGCACTTAATTCACAGTTTGAGTTCTGGTGTCTTGTTAGATTGTAAATTTTAAGAAGACGGGAACAGGGTCATTTTTCATCTTTGTATCTTCAGCATGCAATACTGGGTCTGACATTAAAAATATGCTCAAATATGTTTGTTGAATTGAATTATTATTACATCAATCAAATGGGTCACAGGCTTTTGTAGAAAGAAAATGCAAAAATTAAAACCTTGAAAAATGTAAATTTGAAGGTTTAGTTTAGTTTTCTAGAATAAAAATAACATTGAGAATATATAAATATGAATCTTGAAACCCAAACATGAAGAAAGACAATTAAAGAATTAAGGCTTTGTATATTTTTTAAAAAGCAAACTTTATTGTATAAGCTAAGAAATGTTTGTCTATGAGTCTTTGTAGTGCCAATAGATGTGAGGGAAGTGGGGAAGGGGAGAGTTCCTGCTCAAAATTCATCATGCAAGTACAGTCATGGATGACTCTAGACTTGTCTGGATTGTAGATTTGAATGATGGAATCTTTGTGGGAAACTTTTCCTTCACTCCCTTTACAAGCCAAGATCCACAATGTTGGAAATAGTAGCTCAGTAGCTGGCTGCTTATGGATAGTGTAGTTGAAAAAGCTTTTATTTGGTCCTAAAATCTATCAATTTAGATCTTTCTACCATATTGTCTGTCAACCTGTCATGTGATGACAGATAAGATGATGACGTGTAAGCAAAAATATAATTTACATGATTTTCCTTAAATTTAAAGCACAGGAATTACAAAAATTGTGGAAAATGACTTTTTAGAAAAAAGTTTCTTTTCTTGGAAACAACTCTACTTGCAGGTTTCATTTCTAGAAGTCACTGCTTTTTAGTGGTTTCTGTTGTCTTAAAATAGCAAAAAAGCAATACTTTTGTCATGTAGAGGGAAAGATGCTTCCATGTCTTGTCAACTGATTCTAACTTCAGACAAAGCTAAGTAAAATATGATACATACATATATACATATAATACACACACACACACACAGACACACATACACATACATACATACTAGAATGAAATAAAGAATCAAGTTGACTATCAAACATTTTGCTTTGCAGGAAGAGGGCACAAATTGTCAATTTAAGATGATATTGGAATGATGTATGAGTCATAGTGTCATACTGGGCCATTAGTTTAAACTATTGGCTATGAAGGAATAGAAGAAAAAGTGTGGAGCAAATTTAAAAAAGAATAAAGCCAGTAGTTATCTGTGTGTGAACATGTGTATCCCAAGTTACAGATACATATACATTTAGTTATTTTTATTTCACAAACAAGGGAGTTTATAAAATACAGGAATTACTGAAGAGGGTAAAAGAATTTCTAAGTGTTCAAGGTACGGTGTATGGGTGTCCAGGGAAGTTTAACACCTCTGGTATGAGGGCTTGTTGAGACCTTTTCAGGGCTGCTCACTTACCTTTGGTATCCATCCACCTTTTACCTGACTTGTATCTGTGACTTCAAAATGCTGTAGCATGCACAGCAGCTACACTTAGTAAAACTATCTTGGCAGATGGATAAAAGGTTTGAAGGGAGCCAACAGTTTGTTAGTTAGGGGGATATCTATCCCAAGCATATGAAGACTTCTCCTGCTGGAAAGGGAAGATGATAGCAATTTGTTCCAATGGTCATAAAGGCAGCCAAAGCAGAAACTGTGGAGCCTTTAGAGCTTGATCAGACATTGAAGACACCAAGGTCATCCAATGCATCCTGGGCTATCACAATTACCTCACTTTTATCCTGTCCCTGGACTTGATTACTCAGGAAAAGTGAAGCTGATGCCTTTGTTCAACTTTGCCTCACTTAAATCCAATTGACTAGCAAGTCAAGATAACACCCCATGAGTCATTTTACTCAAGATAACAATGAATACCACATAAAGGACACCTTTTCATTTCACAAGATACAACAACAATAATTACAAAATCACAAAGGATTCACAGAGATTCAAAATAGCTGGCATAATTCTCTAGTTTCTCTGGTGAGATCTGTCCATCGTACTTTTTCAATAATCTATATGGTTCCTCAGATTCCCTAATGTTATTTGTACTCCCCTTGGATGGGAAAATAAATTTGGGATTATGAAAGAGGCAATCACTTGACATTTTGGTGAACTTTTGGACTTTTTTTTTTCTAAGTATCTATTTAAATTTCTAACCCTATAATATTACTTGGACTTTTTCCTGAAGTGAAGTTTTCTAGGAAGACAACTACTTTTTCCTTGGGAAATACAACTTACAAAAATAGAGGAAAAGATCTAGGCTTTTTGCTCTTTCATATGAGGTTTAATTCCTTGCTTATTCTCCAGCTTTCAGGACAAAGAGGCAATTCTCTACTATCTAAGACTCTACCAATACCCAAGAATTCCTTCTTTGCTCTCTAGAAGATCAGGTTCCCAAATTCTCAGCAGTTTTTACAGAAGACTAGAATTCAGGAACTTCTAACACTCCTCTGCAAGTCTGGGATTCAAACATTACAATCACTTGACTACATAGTTCCCCCCTTCTGAATCCATGTAGTTAACAGCATATTCAGCTGCGATGTATTTTTATCTTTAGAGCTATGTTCAGAAATTTGAAGTCTAGGAATTCAGGATTCAGGAACTCTTGTTACTCAATTTGAATAGTTTTCAAATATTGAAAAAAAAATACCCTGAACTTCTTTTGGCTTTATTATTTTGAGAACAATGAATAATTTTGAGAGTTATTTAAGGAATGCCATTGTTTCTTAAAACATAAATTGAATATTACTACAGTTTCTGCATGAGTCTTAACAAATATGCTATAGCACGAGGCACCAAAAATGAAAAAAAAAAAAGGTTCCACTCCCTGTACAATAGCTTTATTTGTATCTGTGTATTGTATGAAGGTTTCAAATTTTGAAGTGGAGTGATATAATGGAAAGATCATTATATGTGGAGGCAGAGAACACAGGTTAAACTCCTTCCTGTGTTATCTATTTGCTGTCCTTGAGAACTTGGTTAGATACTTCCCTGGGCTTCTTAGTGGTACAATGTGCAGAATGTCTAGCCTAGGGTAAAGAAGATTCATTTTTGTGAATTCAAGTCTTGCCTTAGATACTTTTATACTAGCTTTGTGATTGACAAGTCACTTAACTCTCTCTGTTTCACTTTTTTCATCTGTAAACTGAGCTGAGGAAGGAAATGGTAAACCTTTCTAGTATCTTTCCCAAGAAAATTCCAAATGTGGACACAAAGAATAGGGAACAACTGAATAACAGCATCAAGATCAGGGACTTGTATTAAGTGACTTTTCAAGTCCCTTCCATCTATCCTGTATGTCTCTTTTATAAATCTATTTACATCATATTGATTTCTCTGTTAATAAATAAGGTTCTTGAGGGCATAGGACATTTTTTTCTTTTTTCTTTGTTCTCCAGAATTTAATAGAGTGCCTAGAACATAGGTAAAATAATAAGTGCTTTTTGATTGATCTTGACTTTCAATCCATAAGTCTATTATTTTGGTGCGTTTCTTGAATCATTTTGGAGTAGTAAAAGAATGCTGTTTGTTAAAAATATCAATTTGCATCACATTCATTCAGAAATGTGTCATTTAATTGAAGAAATCCTTTTGCCTCCCAGAAAATACTTTTTAAAAAATTCCAGTTTTATCCTAGAAATGGTTAGGTAACATCTATAACTCAAGTATTTAATTAATTCCCTACAGTTAAAATCTTGGATTTGTTTGGTATGTATGGATGCTCTCTCATTCAACAGAGATCAACATTCTTCTCTCCACACCCTGATATATGATCTTCATGAGATGCTATAAGCAAACATATACATGTAAATCATTTATATATGTGTCTGCCCACACACATATCATATATATCATATCATATACTTGTGCTTCTTATTTTCCACCTTCTGATGCTTGTCTCTTAACAGCAACAACAAGAATAGCAATAAACATGAAGAAAAAAATAAGTATTGACAATATCTTGTTTGATGGAATCTTTGTTGTTCCTCACCCATAGTTAGCCATCCAAATAAAAAGCATTTATTAAATCCCATTAGTCATGGAAATATAAATACAAAAGCAATCCTGCCCTCAAAGTAATTACATTCTATTGAGGGAAACAATAATAAATTAATATGGAAAAATTTACATATATTCATATTATATATATATGTATATAGATCAAAAGATACAGATTTGTGTATATATGTGTGTGTGTGTGTGTGTGTGTGTGTGTGTGTGTGTATGTGTGTGACTTGTAGATAATGCTTCTCAGCCAATGAAAGCACAACTAATGTCTGGACCTATACCTGAAGTTTGATAAAATTCTTTTGGAATCTGACATCCACAAGTATATCTTCAAAAAACCAGAGGCCCCCACAAACCAAGATGAAATATTAGAGTGGGACTTTAGTGAGCAATTTATTTTATCAACTTTATTTCCCCAAAGGAGGTTGAATGTTTGGGAAGTATTCAGACATTTTCCAAAAAGGAAGCTATTAAAAGCAGAATATATGGAACATGATTCATTTTCCTGAATTCCAAGAAACCAATACCTCCGTGTTTCCTTAGTCAGATGAGTCATTCTTCCTGCATATGCTAATAGATTTCAGGGGAGGTAGGTGACATATGAAAGAGTGATCTGAATATTATAGCAAAAGTAGGTAGTTTTAAAAAATTGTACTGATAAAAAAAATTGTATTACTATTTTCTGTTTATTTTTCTATTTATGGACATAATACACGAGCCCTTAACTTCTATCATACATTGATCATATCTGATGAAATTTTCAATGTTACTAGGTAATGGAGAGGAGGAGGTACAGTTTTCTAGTATTGCTACTTATGAGTTGGCACTTACATGTCTTTCATTGATTTTTCAGCTGATATCAATTAACCATGTAGAATAAATTAGATTTTTAACAATGAATTATTTGGTATAATAAGAGTTGGTGGAAAATAGAAGCTCTTTCCTAAGAGATTCTCTCAGAGGCTTAGATGGTAATTGCTTCCACCACTGGACTAGTCCATTATAGGAATCCTAAATTCCAAACTGGCTTGCTAGTCTATTAAAAGCTCCACAAAATATGAGTGTATTTTGAAACATTTTCAACATATTTCTTGTGGAAAGTCATTTCTTTTCATCCAATGACTACAAACATTTGGCTTCTTCCAAATTAATTCATTTTTGTGTGTATAGTTTAATGTCTTTGATTGAGCAAATATATTCTCATGTGATAAATGCGTTAAGGGTGATTGAGTGCAGTTGGGATGAAGATATATCCTTTATTTGCACACATATACCACAGTTATTTTCACGTATTTCTGGATTTATAGGCAGCCTCTTTGCTTATCTCTTTAAAGGATTTATCCTTCTTACAACGTAAGCATGGGTGACTACAAAGATTCTGTACTTTGACCCCCTACCCTCTCTGTATTATATATCATGGTGAGCTCATCTATTCTCACCAGTCAGCTCTAATCAGATTTTTGAGAAAGCAAATTTTTATCATCAAGTTTCTCTTTTAAATTTGAATAATCACTTAAACCAGATTACTCACTAACAAAAATTTTACCTTCAAGATCCTTTGAGAACTTCACTTGTGTATTTATAACTGCCTATTGGGTGTTTGCCACTATATGTACCACCTTAAATTCAGCAAATCCAAAAAAGAACTCTTCATTTTTGCCTTTATAATTGTTCCCCTCTTTCTAACTCCTTTGTTTATGCTAAGAACAGATATATCCACTGAGGCCTATAAGCTCAAAATCACTTTTTGATTCTTCCTTTCCCCTTACCTCTCACTTTTAACATATTTCCAAGTCCTGTGAATTTTATTTCTGCAATCTCTCTCCTATTCTATACCCTTTGGTTTATTGCCAACATAACTCAGGGCTTTGTTTCTTTTCATTAAGGTTACTATAATATTCTTTAAATGGGCCTTTTTGAATCTAATTTATCCTGTCAGCAAAGAACCACTTGTATAATTTTTCTTTTAATTTCTAAAAAAAAATGTTGAAAGGGAATCTTTTGTTTTTCCATGACCATAACATCTGAATATACTTCCCACTTTTTACATGTGTTGATTATAGAAGATAAAAATTTAGAGATGATGGTGAACAAGATGGATATACGAGCCAACATAGTAGAAAAGAAATTGTATTAAACTTATAAAAAGCTAATTGAGGGGGAACTTACATTGAGACCTCAGTGATACATCCCTCTACAGAAGGTTGTATAAATAAGTAATTCCCAACAAAAGTTTTATCTGTTTAATCTGGCCTAATTAAACTAGACCAGGCACTTTTATATATGATATTGAATGTTTAGGAAGTAGCTCAGTAACAATCATATACAAGAAGTGTTGAACAATTAATTTTTTAGTACTTGTCTATTATATAAGATATTAGGATAAATTGGGGAATTCTGGTGGCTGAGTTCAGACACAAGTCACTATATATCTGAAATCAAAAGAGATTTTTTTGTTTAACCTTTATTATGTAAATGAAAGCAAAATCTCTGCTTCATCAAATAAAAAACTGAAACTTGACTTGAAACAGAAAAATGTCCATAAAATGACTCCCAATCTATGTTTGACCACAACCTACTCTTGTAGTCTCCCATACTTCTAAGAAGATAGCATTTTTTATTATCTATTTTCATGGATTTTCATTGTTTTTTTAATTCCTCATAGTTTAAGTAAATTTTAATTTTAAGCACATTATCTTTTCTTGTATCAATTGGTTTAAAAACCATGTTATCTGAAGTCATAATTTCCTTGAGAGTAGTGTTTAACATGTTAAAAAACATGTTATCTGAAATCATAATTTCCTAGAGAGTAGAGTCATCTCTCTGTCTCTTTCTCGGTGGTGTAGCACAATGCTAAGGGGATATAAAAGTGGGTCCTCATAAAGTAATTGATTTGAAGATTATAGCTCTAAATCTACATATTTATTTTTTAAATATTATTTTTTTATTATAGCTTTTTATTTACAAGATATATGCATGGGTAATTTTTCAGCATTGACCCTTGCAAAACCTTCTGTTCCAACTTTTCCCCTCCTTCCCTCCATCTCCTCCCTTAGATGGCAAGTAGAACAATACATGTTAAATATGTTAAAGTACATGTTAAACACAATGTATGTATATATATCCATATGGTTATTTTGCTGCACAAGAAAAATTGGACTTAGAACTAAGGTAAAAATAACCTGAGAAGGAAAACAAAAATGCAAGTAGACAGAAACAGAAGGATTGGAAATGCTATGTGGTAGGGTTCACACTCATTTCCCAGAGTTCTTTCTCTGGGTGTAGGTGGTTCTATTCATTATTGAACAATGGAACAGATTTGCTTCATCTCATTGTTGAAGAGAGTCACGTCCATCAGAATTGATCATCATATGGCATTGTTGTTGAAGTATATAATGATCTCCTTGTTCTGCTCATGTAAATCTCTCCAGGCCTTTCTGAAATCATCCTGTTGGTCATTTCTTACAGAACAATAATATTCCATAACATTCATATATCACAACTTATTCAGCCATTGTCCAATTGATGGGCATCCATTTAATTTCCAGTTACTAGCCACTACAAAAAGGGCTGACCCAAACATATACAGGTCCCTTTCCCTTCTTTAAGATCTCTTTGGGATATAAGGCCAGTAGTAACACTGCTGGATCAAAGGGTATGTACAGTTTGATCACTTTTTGAGCATAGTTCCAAATTGCTCTCCAGAATGATTGGATGCATTCATAATTCCACCAACAATGTATCAGTGTCCCAGTTTTCCCACAGCACCTCCGACATTCATCATTATCTTTTCCTGTCATCCTAGCCAATCTGAGAGGTGTGTAGTGGTATCTCAGAGTTGTCTTAATTTGCATTTCTTTGATTAATAATGACTTGGAGCATCTTTTCATATGGCTAGAAATAGTTTCCATTTCTTCATCTGAAAATTGTCTGTTCATATCCTTTGATCATTTATCAATTGGAGAATGGCTTGATTTCTTATACATTAGAGTCAATTCCCTATATATTTTGGAAATGAGGCCTTTATCAAAACCTTTGATTGTAAAAATGTTTTCCCAGTTTATTGCTTCCCTTCTAATCTTGTCTGCAATAGTTTTGTTTGTACAAAGGCTTTTTAATTTGATGTAATCAAAATTTTCTATTTTGTGATCAATAATGATCTCTAGTTCTTCTTTGTTCACAAATTCCTTCCTCTTCCACAGGTCTGAGAGGTAAACTATCCTATGGTCTTCTAATTTATTGATAATTTCTTTCTTTATGCCTAGATCATTAACCCATTTTGACCTTATCTTGGTATACATGTTAAGTGTGGGTCAATGCCTAGTTTCTGCCATACTAATTTCTAATTTTCCCAGCAGTTTTTGTCAAACAGTAAATTCTTATCTCCAAAGCTGGGGTCTTTGGGTTTGTCAAACACTTGATTATTATAGTTATTGACTATTTTGTCCTGTGAACTTAACCTATTCCATTCATCATTTAGTCTATTTCTTAGCCAATACCAAATGGTTTTGGTGACCACTGCTTTATAATATAATTTTAGATTTGGTACAGCTAAGCCACCTTCATTTGTAAATCTACATATTTAAATTTGGAAGGACTCTCAGAGGCCATCTAGTCCAAATTCTTCATCTTACAGATAAGGAAATTGAGGACCAAAGAAGTGAAGACAATGTAAATTATAGCTCAGCAGAAAATGGAGGAAAGAGTATGTTGAGAAACTATCTCAGTAGGGACTGTTAACAAGGTGGTGGCAGTGAGAACAGGAATAGAGGGAATGGATGCTAGATATTGGAAAGGTATAATCAATAATACTTTGAAAAATTATTGTATATGAGAAGTGAAGAAAAGGGAAGAATTAAAAGATAATACCAAGGTTTTGAATATGGGGTACCAGACAGGGATCTTAAGGGACTCAAATGAGAAAATGAATATAAGTCACTTTGTAAACCACAATTATGTCAAAGCAAGTCATTACAATTATCATTGTGATTATCTTAAAGTTACTAGGCTTTCAAGCTGGTGATGACATTCCCTGAGCCTCCTGAACTTTTGTTGAGTTTAAGCAATGTTTATAGAGCAATATAGGAATGTGTTGGTTTAAAAAAAAGTATGTTCATATGCTTTTAAGTTTAATCTGCATTATCCCCTTCTTTTAAGTCTAGAGAATTAATAAAACAATAAACCAAATCCTAATTTGTTATGATTGTAGATTTCTGAGATATAAATGCTCATCCTGAAAATTTAACACGGCTCTCACAAACTAGAGTGGTCTCCAGTATTCCTGGAGTTTACCACTACTACTATTACTATTAATCCTTCTCTTTCTCCTCCTTCCTTTCCTCCTCCTATTGCTTCTTCTTCTTTTTCTACTACTACTACTACTACTACTACTACTACTACTACTAGCTATTCTTTACATAACATCTACCAAGCACTGTGCTAAGGACTTTACTGATATGATTTTAGTTGATTTTCACACCAGCTTTCAGAGATAGCATAGGTTAAGGGATTTGTTTAGAGTCACAAAGATAGTTAAGTGTCTGAAACAAGTTTTGAATTCAGGTCTTCCTGATTTCAGGCCCAGAGTTTTATCCACTGTACCATGTTATTGATAGATGAATAATGACAGCACTGACAGAAAGAATAAAATAAAGGCAAATTTCATTATATTGTGCTTCACAGATCATTGCTTTGTTTTTTGTTTATAAATTGAAACTTTGTGACAACCTTATGTTGAAAAATGTACTGGAGCCATTTTTCCAACAGCATGTGATTATATCATGTCTCTGTGTCACATTTTAGTAATTCTCACAACACTTCAAACATTTTATTATCATCATGTCTATCATGGGAGTCTGTGATCACTGATCTTTGATGTTATTATTTTGATTATTTTGGAGCAAATTAGCTAAGCCTGTATAGCACAGTAAATTTAATTGATAAATGTTCTGTGTTCTGATTGCTTTACCATCCTACCATTACATCAGCCACTTGCTCTTTCTCCTTAGGCTTCCTTATTCCCTAAGACAATAATATTGAAGATGCATTTATTATATAAACTTAGTTGATAAAGCAACATCAGCATTTAAGAAAATTGGTTCCCATTCCAAAAGAAGTTCTACTACAGGTAAATTGCTATTAAACTGCACCACATGCCATAGAAAAATCTTTCATAAAAGGAAGAGTCAGTTGATGAAGTAAACATCATTGTTGTCTTATTTTAAGAAATTGGCACATCCACTCCAATCTTCAGCAACCACCAACCCAATAAGTAAGTTAGCAGCTATCAACATAGGAATAAAACTCTCACCAGCAAAAAGATTATGGCTCACTGAAGGCTCAGATGATAATTAGCAATTTTTCTTTAGCAATAAAGTATTTTCTAATTAAAATATGTATACTTTAAAAAGACAATATTATTGTACACTTAATATTAACTACAGTATAACATAAATATAATATTTATACACGACTTGCTTTATTGCAATATTCACTTTATAAAGGTAGTTTGGAACCACACTCATATTATCTCTGGGATATGTTTATATATAGAAAAATAGATTTTTGCTATATTGAATTTGATTTATGAGTAGTGCATGCTGATTGAGTTATTCTTAAGGAGTTGAAGATGTAGATATTAAGTAGGCATGACATAGATATTAAGTAGGCATAATATATGTATTTAGGAGGGTTTAAACCTTTTTTTTTTTTTTTTACCCATTCCTATTGAGACTAGGATTCTAGAGCTACTAGCCCTTCTCCACCATCTAATTCCTCTGTGTCATTTCTTGTTTATGCACCTCATTGTGTAACATGATTACTATTTTTACTTTTCTTAGATGGTTTTACTTTTTAGAATTACATCATACTCAGCTCAACCTCAATTTTTCTCTCAAACTACTTGATTTCTAATGACAATCTTAGATACATTGTTTAAATTTCCATGTAAAAAACCCCACACAGTTCTTCTTATTGAATCCATTGAAATTAGTCTTTGATGTTGACTTTATATGTTGAATTATCTATTAAATTCATGTTTGCCACAAATCCTGAAAATATGACAGTTCATTGAATGTCCATTTTTTTCATGAGAATTATTATTAATTTTGCTGGATATGATATTTATTGGCCACAGTTTAGTTTTTTAGATCTTTGATATATAGTATTCTAAAATCTGTAGTCTTTTTTTTTTTTGTAGTTGTTGATAGGTTTTATGTGATTCTGACTATTGTTTCAGTTTATTTGAGCTGTTTTTTGTTTGTTTTGTAGTTTGTAAAATTTTCTTTTTGATCTGGGGATTTTGAAATTTAGCAATGATATTCCTGTAGGTTTTCCTTATAGGATCTCTTTTAGTTGATGATTGGTGGATTTTTCTAATTCTGTTTTCCCTTCTTATAATATTTCAGAACAATTTTCTTTAATTATTTCTTATATTATTATATACATATTCTTTTTTTTAGTCACAGCTTTCAGATAGTCGAATTGTTCTTATGTTTTCTATTTTTGATCTGTTCTCTAGATCAGTTGTTTTTCTTATAAAATATCTCACATTATCTTCTATTTTTCATTCTTTATACTTTTTTTTGTCTCATAACTTTACTGGCTTCCTCTTGCCCAATTCTAATTTTCAAAAAGTCATTTTTCCCCTTAGACTCTGGATCTTCTTTTCTAGTTGGTTGGCTTTCTTTTCATAATCTTGTTTTTCTTGAATTTTTTTTTAAAGTTTTTTTCTCATTTGATTCTTAAAGTCTTTTTTGAATTCTTCTACAAATTCTTTTTTGGGTAGACAACCATTTAATATTACTCTTTGGGGGTAGGAGAGGTTTTTTTCTTACTTTAGTATCCTTTTCTAAAGATGAACCCCTCATTTCCCCTATTACCACAGTAACTTGTTTATTGACTGACTGATATAGGATATAATTACTAAATGTATGTTGAATAAATGAATGTGTACTTGTTTCACTATATGTATTTTCACATATATTTTATTTTTTCTATTTTTTCTTTTTTTATTATTATATCCTTTTTAATACCATCAATATTTATTTTTTCCTTTTTTACATATCTTTTTAAAATTATAACTCTTTGTTGACAGTACATATGCATGGGTAATTTTTTACAACATTATCCTTTGCACTCACAACTTTTCCCTTCCCTCCCTCCACCCCTTCCTTAAATGGCAGGCAGTCTTACACATGTTAAATATTTTGCATATATTTTAGAGGCAACTAAATGGTGCAAGGGGAAGAATGAGTTGCCTTGGATTCAGGAAGACATGAGTTAAAATGTGGCCTCAGATACTTATTAGCTATATGACCACCAAAAGTCATTTATCCTCTGTTTGCCCCAGTATATTCCACTAAAAATGATGCACTGACTACAAATCTTTCAGGGAAGTTGTGAGAATCAAATGAAATAATATTTGGAAATTGCTTAGCATAGTACTTGTCACAGAATAGGCGTTACATAAATGCTTATTTCCTTCCCTGTTTAAATAGATACATTATATTTTGTTTTAAAGCATCTTTTCCCTCAGAATTTTTCCTCTGAAAATAATTAAAAATATCTTGGGGGATGTATCAAGAGTAGGTCTATTTACTACTGGACTGATAAGATTTACATATGTTGCAAAATATACTTACAAAGGATATATTTAGGCTCTTAAAGTTTAGAAAGGACCTTAGAAATTCACTAGTCCTTCCTAAAAAAAAAAAAGACTCAGAATCATCAATTTCAAAGAAAGAAATTTTCATGAGCAAATTAGATATGGATAGTATGAAGAAAGTGCTGAGTATGCCATTATTTATGTGTATTTGTTAAATTGTGGTATTCTCTTCTTTTTTATAATATGATCAGTCTCTCTGGGAGCAGGATTCTTGGGGAAGTTTTCTGGAGGCAGACTTAGTTTCAGTTCAGTTCAGAGCAATAATCACTTCAAATGCAGCCAGCTGATAAAATCCAAATGTTTATTTTATCCTTCCAAGTCTTGTCTCTTTCCTTGGGCCTGGTTAGCTTTCTTAGAGGCCTCTCTCCCTCCTATGTTCCAAGAGCTCTTGCAGCTTGTCTTTTGCCTCTGCCAGCTTCTGTCTCTAGTTCAATTCTGACTCCTGGCAATCTTTTGAACTGACTGACTGACTGACTGACTGAAGCTCTTTTTATGCTCTTTTAGAGGTGTAAACGCAAAGATTGACTCCTTCTCCAAGAGTGGGATTATGGGAGGTGTGAATTCACAAAGTTATAAAGCTAACTTTGTGTATCTCCCATACTTGTGAACTTCAATGTGTGAGCTCTAATATGTAAACTCTCTTAAAGGTGTGAGCTCTAATGTGTGATCTCTGTATAAACTCTTAAAGGTGCAAACCCAAGCACACAAGCATTGTTTCCATCAATTCCATTGAGTTATCACCTTGTTTCAAGTTCTGGCCCATAACACTAAATGATGGCCTTGAATTTCATTATTGTGGAATAATTTGAGGGACAGTCTGTGGCAGATGAGCAGCTAGATGGTGCAGTGAATATAGATGACTGGACTTGGAATCAGGAAGACTCATTTTCATGAGTTCAAATCTGGTAGTGATTTCAGGTTTATCTTGATCACCCCACCCCCAATTCCAATGTATTTCACTTTCATTCTAGAGATCCATATAATAACCCGGTGTTATAAAGTCGCTCTGAGGGCATGGATTTTCTCAGAAGAAAAATCCCATTGGGATTTGCTAGAGAAATATTTTCCCCTTCCAAAAGACCTGAAGAATTTAAATAATTCTTGTTATTGGAAAACAGTTGAGCCTTTTTCTTTTGTTCTGTCATGTCTGAATTTAGTTCCCCATATCTTTTTTGGTTTTGTGGATTCTCCACTCCCCAAAATATCATACTGTCCTAGAATTCTCTCACTCTTAGTATAAAGTTGGTTTCTTCTCTCTCCAAGAGGTTTTTACCATTTAGGAATTGCCTTTTCTACTCCACTCTCTCACAATTTTTGACTGGTTTCTAAAACTCTCAAACTTTGAGTTGCTGTAGAGGCAATCCCTAAAACTGGTATTTACCAGGAAAACTAATTTTTCTTGCTAGAAGACTGTATTCTGAGATCATACTGCCCTAGAAATTCTCCCTTCTTTCTGCAAGAAGATGTGTTTTACTACTTACTACTTTACTACTTAGACTACATGGTTCTTTCCAAAGCTGATACATGTTTGAGAATAGTTTTGCCTGTGCTGCTTCTTCTTTAAGTTAGAAAACTCAAAGTCCAGTTACTCAGACCAGGACTGCTCAATATCCCATGACTGATAATATCTCTTGGGCAAGAGGCTATAACCTCTGAGGCTAAAAAGAAAATAGCTGCTAGGTACCTTGGAGATGATGGAATGCTACACCAACACTCAGGTTCCTCCTAGAACCAAAGTCCTGTTTCAGAATTTTGGTCTCTGACCAATACTTAGAAAAGAAGAAAAAGAAAAGAAAGAAAGGAAGGGTTTAGTAGGTTTGTTGGTTTTATTCATGGACAATGGAAAAATATAGCTTCTTCATCAAATACGTACAAATAAACAAATTCATCATAATGTTGCAATGGAAATTAACATATACTGAGGCACAAAGTTTTGGGCACATTCAATTTATTGCTAAGGCTATCAATGACCAATAAACTAGGTCACTCAACTCCTCAGACAGTCAAAAGACTATGATGTAAAGATTTACTAACTCTTCATATAGTTTTGGAAAATACAAGGAAACAAAGAAGTGGAAGCATAAAACAATATATTGCTTTCAAATTCTGAAGTATCATAGATAATGGAAAAATATGATTGGATGGATGCAGTCTAGAGTGCAGGATTAGCAAAAACCTTTCTTTCTTGCTACTATGGAAAACTCATTGGTGATATCTATCTGAGTAGATAATAGTCTAGAGTTCTTGCAGGACAGAAATAAAAAAAAGTTAAAAGTAACAAACTTTTTGATACCCATCTGTAGAAATGCAGAAATGAAGAAGTAACAAATTGCTTGATAGCCATCTGCATCTTGTATTCCTTGTTAGTAAGATTACAGTTCTCTCTTAATTGTACTTAGTAAGATGTGTGGAGACATAGTCTTTTGAATTAAGGTGATTCATGGGACAACCTAATTCATGAACTTAACTCAGAGACCAAGAAACATGGGGTATTTAAATTTTACAAATTTACAAGGGTGATACAGAATAGAATCAATTATAAAATGGATTCAGAATCAATTTGATTTTCTCAACCACTCACTGAGACCCAATCTCTATGAGGCATGCATGAGGGTTGCAATCTAGAAAACCTGGATTAAAGTCCCACTCCTGACACATCCTGGCTATGGTACCAGAAACATCTAAATTAACCTTTCAGTCTCCCCAGGCAATTCCCTAAGACTCTGAGTTGCAGATTTGCTTTAGTAGGGAGGATTACCACTGAAAGAATCAATAGAATCACAGATCTAAAGTTATTGTATATATTGTTTTGCTGGTTCTGCTTGTTCTATTAATTCATACATGTTTTGTCATGTTTCTATCCATCTTCTGCAGAAAACCTGTCCCATAAACCCAAAGACCCCAGCTTTTGGGATAAGAACTCACTGTTTGACAAAAATTGCTGGGAAAATTGGAAATTAGTATGGCAGAAACTAAGCACTGACCCACACTTAACATGGTACAACAAAAGAAGATCAAAATGGGATCATGACCTAGGCATAAAGAATGAGATTATAAATAAATTAGAAGAACATAGGATAGTTTACCTCTCAGATTTGTGGAAGAGGAAGGAATTTATGACCAAAGAAGAACTAGAGATCATTATTGATCACAAAATAGAAAATTTTGATTATATCAAATTGAAAAGTTTTTGTACAACTAAAACTAATGTGGACAAGATTAGAAAGGAAGCAATAATCTGGGAAAACATTTTTACAGTCAAAGGTTCTGATAAAGGCCTCATTTCCAAAATATATAGAGAATTGATTCTAATTTATAAGAAATCAAGCCATTATCCAATTGATAAATGGTCAAAGGATATGAACAGACAATTCTCAGATGAAGAAATTGAAACTATTTATAGACATATGAAAAGATGCTCCAAGTCATTATTAATCAGAGAAATGCAAATCAAAACAATTCTGAGATACCACTACACACCTGTCAGATTGGCTAGAATGAAAGAGAAAGGTAATGTGGAATGTTGGAGGTGTTGTGGGAAAACTGGGACACTGATACACTCTTGGTGGAATTGTAAATACATCCAGCCATTCTGGAGAGTGATTTGGAACTATGCTCAAAAAGTTATCAAACTATACATACCCTTTGATCCAGCAGTGTTACTGCTGGGCTTATATCCCAAAGAGATTTTAAAGACGGGAAAGGGGCCTGTATGTGCAAGAATGATTGTGGCAGGTCTCTTTTTAGTGGCCACAAACTGGAAACTGAGTGGATGCCCATCAATTGGAGAATGGCTGAATAAATTGTGGTTTATGAATATTATGAAATATTATTGTTCTGTAAGAAATGACCAACAGGATGATTTCAGAAAGGCCTGGAGAGACTTACAGAACTGATGCTGAGTGAAATGAGCAGAACCAGGAGATCATTATATACTTCAACAACAATATTATATGATGATCAATTCTGATGGACCTGACCCTCTTTAATAATGAGATGAACCAAATCAGTTCCAATAGAGCAGTAATAAACTGAACCAGCTAAACCCAATGAAAGAAGTCTGGGAGAGGACTATGAACCACTACATAGAATTCCCAGTCCCTCTATTTTTGTCCACCTGCATTTTTGATCTCCTTTGCAGGCTAATTGTACACTATTTCTAAATCCAATTCTTTTTGTACAGCAAAATAATTATTTGGACATGTATACATATATTGTATTTAACTTATACTTCAACATATTTAACATGTATTGGTCAACCTGCCATCTGAGGGAAGGGGTGGAGGGAAGGAGGGGAAAAGTTGGAACAAAAGATTTTGCAATTGTCAATGCTGAAAAACATTTATGCATATATCTTGTAAATAAAAAGCTATAATAATTAAAAAAAAGAAAACCTGTCCCAATCTCTCTTAATTCTAGTGCCTTCCCTCTTCTAATTATTTCCTATTCATCCTGTATGTAGTTTATATATAATTTGTATATAGTATGTTTGTACAAATTTGTTTGTTACTTATTTCCCCCATTAGATTATGAGCAATTTAAGGGCAAAGACTGCTTTTTGTCTCTTTTTATATCCCCAGTATTTAGCACAGTACTAGGCACATACTAGGTGCTAAATAAATGCTTATTGATTTCTCTGAAATCTTCATATTCATTTTTTGGTGGCATAATAATATTCTATTACATCCATGTGTACAACTTGATTATCTTTGCCACAATCAATATCTAACTACTTTGTTTCCATTTCTCTGCAGCTACAAAAGTAGTTGTTAGTATATTACCATTTATATGCCCTTTCTTCCCTGCACCCTAAGTCCTGTACACTTTCCCTGCCTATTTTTTAAAAAAACATTTCTATGGGGCAGGTCAAAGAATAAATTGATAGAATAAATGGTTCTCAATTAGAAGGATCTTCATACATTATGTAGTCTAGTCTTCTTTGACAGATAAGAAAAATGAATATAGGTATTATTACACCCATTTGGCAGATCAGGAAACAGATTTAGGGAGTTAGATTGAAAGACAATTACATGGCTATAAAGGTTAGAGTAGCAGATCTTCTAACTCAAAGTTTAGTGCATTTTCTAATACAAGAAGTTGCTTCTCCAATAAGTGCTGAATATAGCAAATCTCCACTTTGAAGCAACAGGGGTGCATCAATCAGAAATATTTTCAGACTATCTTTTTTATGTTCTGTTCTTGATACTCACTCATTTTTACTATTCTTTAAAAAGAACTCTGTCTACCAAGTGTGGGGGATGAAACCATATTACTTACCGCCAAGTTTTCTTTTTAAACAGTTTATTCACTTAACCTTGTTTCTGTGGGACAGACTCATATAAGCTGTGTAAGGGATTTGACTGTGCAAACATGAACTTTGAAAAATTGTACAATTGAGTCTTCTTTGTGACTTCCCACAACACTCCTCCCCTCTTCCATCCCACCTCTTCACACACACATACTCATTATTCTCAATGGGAACAGAGGGCATTGGTTATACAAGGTCACTAGAATACGGCAATGCTTTAGGTCTCTGGACTGAATAATGTGGCAGAAAGACTTTAGCAAAAATTATCTCTACCTAGTAATCAATGGAGAGTTCTTTTAACCACAATGACTCTTTTATGCCACACTAATTCTCTTGGTCAAAAGACTATCTTGAAGCTATTCCCTCTGGATAATTTCTCATGTTCCCAAGGGTGCTCACATGCAGAAATTGTTAGAGTTTGGCTAACACACTCAGTCACTGCTCAAAGGTCAAGGAAACTTCTTCCTCTCTCTCCCTCTCCCCTCTATAGATGTTCATAGTTTTAGGGATTGAAAAATAAAGCTAGATTTGTTGTTGTATTTTATTCTTTACAATGCAAGAAATGGGTTCCCTTGGCTATGATTGTAGCAGAAAGGAAAAAGAAGCAGGTTTGGAAATATCCTGTTTGTAGTTGTCCCTTGGTCTCTCTCAGATTAGTTTCTCATTTTTCCATATTGTTTCAACTCCCTACAGATTTTAGATTCTACAGTTAAACTTTTTGGTGTCAAGATTTTGTTTTCAAGTGTAACTATGATAGCAGATAAGGGAAACTCTAATACAGCTTGTTATAGTCTCAAAAAATAACAAAATATCTTATTGAATTCAATTTGTAACTATCTAAACATTGATAGGGATACAAAAACAGGAGCACAAATAGTACTTATCCTCAAAGAGCTCACAATCTCTTGGGAATTACTGCATACATAGAACTAAATGACTATTTAGAGCAGTAGCTAAGATTTCTTCTTATCTGAGGAGAATAAGATATTCTTATATCTTACATAAGATTATAGGCACCTCAGAGGACATTCCAAAGATGGGCTGAATGGAAGCTGTGTAGGGGCAGTTCAACAACCACTGCAATTATTCTAAGAGAGGAAATGAGAGACTCTGGATTATATTTCATAGATGCTGGGAGAAAAGATAAATCATTTTAGGTTCCTAAATATTGGGTAAACTAAAGTAGTTACACAATATGAACTAGGCAATCTTCAAACTATAACTAGATCATTTCAATGAAGAAGCATGTCCTATTAATACCAGATCTTGATATCCTGAGTAAAACCTAAATTGTTCTACTTCAGTTATACTCTTAGTAAATGTATGACAATTTGAGGAAGGTTCTTATGATTCACAGGATTCATCAGTAGTAAAATAGCCTTTTCCCTTTTGGACTTAAGAAAAGGGTAACTCTGAACATTTAGACATGAAACAGTCAAAATGATGAACCAGATTTGGTGATGAAGTGGTTAGGGGAATATGCTTATTTTTTCCCCCCAAGACTGAAGTCATCTGGTTAGTTTATAGAGAAAATGTTAAGTTCTGTAGTAAACACAATACTTTTCTATTCTAAAGCCACAAACCCTAGAATTTACAGTTCCCCTACCTTTTAAATTAGGTGATCTTTGGGACCGTTGTTTTTCTCAAATGGCCCTTAAATTTAAGTCTACAATTCTCTTTTAGCCACTTCAACTGCATAACTTCAGACACACAGATCCTCCCCAGAATGTTATCCTGAACTATGACTGTTTATTCTGAAGTAGCCAGGTTTTTTTTTGTTAAAAGAAGAGTGGAAAACTCAGAAAATATAGGTTGCTCAAGAAGAGTAGAAAAATGAACTAAAAAATGTGAAGAATAAAAAAGCAGTCATTTTATTTAACCCAATCATTGGAGCTGACACATACTCATGAAAATCTTTGTTGCCATATGACAATTTTGAAAGAAACTTTTCATAAACTTCCTAAGGCATCTTTGAAAGGGTTTCTTTCTGAAAATTACTAGTAATGTGGTTTTAAGCCCAGAATTCTTCTGAAAGTCAACATAGAATTATAGAATCTTTGTTGTTTGGTCCATCATTAGAAATCATTTTATCTAATACCTACCTGAAGAGTATAAATCCTTTCTTCAATATTTCTAACAAGTAATGATCTAGCCAATGCTCAAATTCCTACAATTCAGGGAACACTATCTCATAAGACAGAACATTTTGGGATAGCTCTAACTTTTATAAAGTTATTTCTCAAGTTAAGTCCAATTTTCCTTTCTTACAGCTTCTTAGAACTAGTCCAAATTTTGTTCTCTGGGATAATGCAAAATAAGCCAAATTCTTTGACATTTGGTTTGTCACAAAAAGAACTTGTAGTTTTTAAGCTTTTACATTTTATCATCTTAACATAAAAGTCATTGTGAAAATCATCTGAAAATTAAAAAAACAATTACAGGCAACAATGGATTCCCCCTCTCCTCCTCTCTCCTCCCCCCGTAGTTGATTTAGACTTTGGGAAGATAGTGAGAGCACAGTAGAAAGAGCACATTGGACAGAAAAAGAAACCTGAGTTATAGTCTCAGTTCTTTTATTTCTTCCCTATAGGTAAAATAAAGGAGTTAGGCAATATAATCTCTAAATTTTGACATTGTGTGACCATAATTTTGCTCACCTGAAAGAAAAAGTGAGACTGGTCATAATCCTTTCTCTGAAACTTGCTACTGATATGAATTTTGCCAAATAAATTCACCTTTCTAGATCTTTGTTTTCTTATTTGTAAAATGAGGGAATTGAACTTGATGAACCCTTAAGATCTTTTTTCAATTTAAATCCTATAATCCTTCATTGTCTTAACTATTTACAGAAAATATGATCATAAACTGTTGCTTTATTGTTACTTGTTTTTTGTATTCCAGGTAAAATCCCTGATTCCTTAAACCAATACTAATATGAGAAAATTCTAAATCTTATTCAATAATATTCTATGTTGTCAAGGTCTTCCCTAAAATGTACAGCCCAGAACAGTGAAGATTGACATATTTTTAGTCTCTACCTGACAAAAGGAACTCCATGTTTGACCAAGATTGACCTACTTACACAAAACTGGCTGTCAACTACTTTTAGACAAGGGTCTACTGATTATCATCAGTTCAACAAACTTCATGTACTCCACATATACTAGATTAGCAAATTTTTCTAATTGCAATATCTTTAGGGTTGACAAGGCATAAATCAGATTACTAGTCAGAGAAATTTCCCCTGAGGGCCTTTTCCATTCAATTCCTGTGAATCTGTCCAGTAACAATAACCAGGTATAAGGGCAAAACTCCAGAGATCTGGACTTTTAATTGGGGAATATGCTTCCTACAGTACTCCTGAGCTTGATCATGTCAGTGCTTGATCATGGAATTGGAATCTGGGGAATCCCACACTTATACATATGTGAATAAAGAAATTCCTGACTTTTGCTCCATTAAAAGTTTATTTTCTTTCTCAGTATTCTTCTCAAGAACAAAGACAATGTTTCAGGTTTACACTTTATAAAAACAAAGACATTAACTCAGTAAAGGTATCTTAGGCTTATCTGCAGTCTTGATTTCATAACATATGAAGATTAAAGGACTGGGGATATTTAGCCTGGAAAAGAGAAGGCTTGGTTTGGGTTGAAGCATCCCAGTTATTTTTTTAATGATTTGAACTTGATAACCCCTGAACTATCTTTTAAAGCAGATTTATAGAAACATAGAAACAAGCTTTGGAATTTAGATTAGAATTAAATTCTCTTCAGAAAATGCCTTTGAACAAAACAAAGCACTTATCTATATTAAAATACTTATCAAGACATAGAAGTGGCAATAAAAGAAAGTATTAAAAGCTCTCTGGACCAATTATATTCAACAGAACTAAGTGACAAATGAATATTTAAAAAAATCTAAACATTCATGTTAATAGATCAAGAAACAGAGAATATAAATAACAATATCAGGAAAATAAACTAAATAAGTCTTAAAAACACAGAGTGAAATGGAATCATAAATGAATTATATGAAAAAAAAACTTAAGGAACAATTAGAGTATGAAATAAAGAACTGGAAAGAAATAGGTAAAGGTTCCTAACCAAACCTCTTCTATGAAACCTGCAAGCATGATTTTGACACTAAGCCATAGAGAGATAAAAGAGATAAAGAAATGTGTGGAGCAACATCTCTAATATCAATACAAACATTAAATTATCAGGAAATATATATTAAAAGTATATTAAAATAGTATAGTCTATGCCTAGGTTAGATTTACTCCAGGAATGCAATCTTGGTTCACTATTAGAGTACCTATATACATAATGGACCATATTAATGACCAAAAAAAAACAAAAAAAACAAAAAAAAAAACAAAAACAACCCAATTATAGCCACAAATATATAAATAGCTTCTGACAAAATGTAATAGATCTTTTTGCTTAAAAAACTCAGAGCATAAGAATTCCTTGATAGAGTGAATAATGTTAATTTATTTATAATAAATATGAAATAACCACAATGAACAAAAGCTACCAATCTTTTTAATAACATCAAGAATAAAGCAAATGTATCTATTGTCACTAATGTTATCTGATGTGTTTCTAGAAATACTATGGTTAACAATAAGCCAAGAAAAAATTTGGAGAAAGAAGCATAGGCAAAAATGACAATTAAACAACCACAATGACAACTAAAATTTAATTGAAATAATTAATAACTATAGTAAATTGTCAGAATATAAACTAAACTCACAAAAGTTATCATTCTAATATCATTGTCAGAAAATTGTGAGAAAACCCCAGAAGAAAAAAATGGAAAAAGAAATTCCATTCAAACGAATCATAGATTGCATATATATATATATATATATATATATATATATATATATATATACACACACACACACATATATAGTAGTCTATCAAGATAAACACAGGAATTATATGAATTCAAGTATAAACAAAATTCTTCACAGAAATCCTTGGAGTGCTTTATGTTATGATTTGAGCAAGCACAGTGACACAAGGTGCCAGGCATAGGACTCAACTCCCCCACCTTGTTTTAATTTTTTCCCAAGATTTTTGCCCCTTTATTTTATTTTATTTTTTTAAAACTTTTTATTGACAGAACCCATGCCAGGGTAATTTTTTACAGCATTATCCCTTGCACTCACTTCTGTTCCAATTTTTCCCCTCCCTCCCTCCACCCCCTCCCCCAGATGTCAAGGAGTCCTTTATATGTTAAATAGGTTACAGTATATTCTAGATACAATATATGTGTGCAGAACTGAACAGTTCTCTTGTTACACAGGGAGAATTGGATTCAGAAGGTATAAATAACCCGGGAAGAAAAACAAAAGTGCAAGCAATTTATATTAATTTCCCAGTGTTCTTTCTTTGGGTGTAGCTGCTTCTGTCCATCATTGATCAATTGAAACTGAATTAGCTCTCTTTATCGAAGAGATCCACTTCCATCAGAATACATCCTCAAACAGTATCGTTATTGAGGTATATAATGATCTCCTGGTTCTGCTCATTTCACTTAGCATCAGTTCATGTAAGTCTCATTTTTGCCCCTTTAGATTTAAAATAAAATTTCCTGGAGTTCCTCAAAAGAAAACGTACATTATATTAACTATCAGATTCTCTTCAAAATCAAACTAAGAGGAGAAGATGGAGCTAGTGTTCTTTTCCCACAGAGGTTTTTCCACTTACTGGGGCATAGGACTAGTTGCTGAATTGATTATGATAAGTAGAGCCTTGCTTAAAATAGTTGACAGCCAGTACTGTGTAACTAGGTCAATCTGAAGAAGTTTTCATCAATACTGATGAACTTAGAGGTCAGGTAGCCATTGGTTGGCCAAGCATTAATGACAGCATTGGTAGCCCTTTAAAAAGCAAATTACGGTCTCTTATGAATCAATGGAGACAGAAGATAGTCCTGAAGAGTGTGAATCAGAAAACATAGTGAACTACTGAAGAACAGAGCTCTTAATATAGAAGCATTCCTTGTCTTTGGGGGAGGAGGGATTTCTGTCTTATCCCCATTCTTCATTTTTCATGATGTCTTACACTGAAGTTCAGAAAAAAAAAAGTTTCACTCAGAAAGAAAAACCACATCCAACATGGAACAGGACAGTCTGGAGATAAGAAAGAGCTTTGAAGAATGAGGCCTCCTGATAATTGGCCATCATTAATGGAGTAGAAGAAAATAGGCCCAGGAATTCTGATTGCACAATCAGTGGAAGAGATACTTTATCTAGAGGTTGTAGTATGAGAACACAAGGAGAGAAAAGCAGGGGATATGCTGATCCTTCAATACCAGGGATAGAATAATCTTAGTTACATGTTCTATAAGTATGTTCCAAATATGTACTCAATATTTCTACTAATGTTAAGTATAGTCATTGGAGAATGCACCTCAACATTTATTCTAAGATAGAGAAAATATGTATTTATTGTTTTTATAATGCCATTTTATGTAAATGTCTTTTCTTTGAGCTAATTGTGTCTACAGGCTATTAGAGGTAAGTACACCAATGGAGGTTCATGAATTATAATTTTAAGAGTGTCAGATCTAGGATCTGGATCTGAAGGGAATTAATTAGATATTACAGAGATGAAGTAAAGACAAAAATGCTAGTTTCACAAAATTTTTAATGTCTTGATGTTTTAAGTATTATCCTTCTAGTCACGTGTATCCCCAAAGCATGTGTCTTACTACCGATGTACCCATTGAATTGTGCTCATTCTTCCCCTCTCCTGAACTCTGGGTATATTTATGGGAGAATGTATCTTTGATATTTGAAGAAAATGTCTTGTAACTCTTGTATTTGTGATGCCATTTTATTTTTTATTGAAGTTTTTTATTTTCAAAACATATGAAAGAATAATTTTTCAACATTGATCCTTGAAAAACCTTGTTTTCTAATTTCCCCTCCCTCTTCCCCTCACCTCCTCCCCTAGATGGTATGTAAACCAATATATGTTAAACATGGAAAAAATTTATGTTCAATCCAATATAGTTACATTTATTTATTTATTTATACGATTATCTTGCTGCACAAGAAAACTCAGATCAAAAAGCATCAAAAAATATGAAAAAAGAAAATAAAATTGAAGCAAACCACAACAAAAAGAATGAAATGCTATGTTGTAATCCACACTCAATTTCCACAGTCCTCTCTCTGGGTATAGATAGCTCTCATCATTAAAAGATGTGATGCCATTTTAGTCAATACCTTTGTTAAGGAAATGAGTATACTCATTAAGGGAAAGTCCACCAATGGGGTCTTGTTTGGCCTCTTCTTTTGGGGGACCTAATTAGCCAGTGGTGTCATGATTTGAGTGAGTGAGCTCTAAGGGAAAGAGTAGGGAAATTATATTGAAGTCATCTGTTAATGTGCACTTATGTGTCTCTTGTGTTAAACAATTCTTTTTTTATGGAAGAAATAAATAGCTGTCCTATACCTCATTCATCTTGTATAATGAAAACTTTTTCAATCTTTCTTTTTGGAGAGTGCCTAAATATGAGCCAAACCTAATCTTTAAGCAATTGTTCTCTAGTTCCAGGGTAGGGGTATAAAGAATTAAAGAGTAGGAGAAAAACAGTCTGACCTCCCCATTTAGAGATCAGATCTCTCAGTACTGTACTTGATCCGAGAGTTCCTGGGTCTTGAAAAGATGGATCCCTAGTAGAAGGAGCAGAGATAGACCTACTAGTCATTTAAGATCACACATATAGATAAGTAAACCAAATATATACAGAGGAACTTATAAAACCATTTCCATGAAGTTGATGTTGAAGTTCCAGGAAAGTCAAGGGTTCAATGATTTGACAGCAAAATGTGGTGGGAGTTCATTAGCAATAGCATCACATGGAGGAAGAGGACTACACAAAAAAGGGTCAAAAGAATCATGCAGATGAAATAGGAGGACTCATGATGATTTACTTTGTACAAGAATGTGGCATCAGTTTAAATTTACTCTGTGAAATTTTTCTGTATTTTCTGATATCTCTCCACCCTATCTGCTTCCATCCCACTGCTTAGCTAAAGATGACATCTATGAGCTTTGGTAAGTGAATAATTCTTTCTGATTTCTCAACAGTGGAGATCTGTGTGTTCCCAAGAGGATTTAATCCAAAATTTAATTCTAAGACAATATTCAAATGCAGGGAAATATGTAGAACTGTAATTCACTTTGGTCTTTGAACAAGTGTCTGGGTTGAGGAAGATAACAGGAGGATTGAGGCTTACTTATCAATTTTGCAATTTCAAATATATTTATTAAGATTAGACATTATTTAGGAATATTGTAATATATGCTTTACATATATATGTAAAATATACTTATTTACTTGAATACATCATTTATGAGGCCAAATAACTTATAATACATCTTGTTGGTGTCCAAAATCCTCAATTCCTTGGAACCTGGAACAACAAATCTCTAGTATAGAGGTTCTTAACCTATAGGACTATGATAAATTTTAGGAGGTAATGAACTTGGATGTTGAAAAAATAAATTTTTATTTCAATATAATTAATTTCTTTTTAATTATATATATATTTGCATCTAAAAATATTATTCTAAGAAGAGGTCCATAGGCTTTATCAGGCTGCCCAAAAGGTCCACAATATAAAACCAGTTAAGAGCCTTCACTATGGGTCAAAGATTCAAGATGTGAAATTCAAAGATAATTAAGGAAATTAAATGACTTTTCATTTTCTGATGGCCACGATCAAGGCTGACATTTGAATAAAGAAATTCTTAGTTTGTAAAATGGATGTATAAATAGAAACAAATTCAATAATTATATTATTGTTTTTCCTTAACTCTATGTCGAGAAAGGGGCCAGACTAATCATGCTTCTCTCTCCAGACTTTGCCATCAAACTTCAGCTATCTTCTTTCACTGATTTAGTTCCTCTAGGAACCTCCATTTTGGCTTTTTTTATCTCCATGTTATGTGTTGTCTTCCCCCATTAGAATATAAGCTTTTTGAGGGTACAGAAATTTTTCCCTTTGGTTGAATTTGTATCTTCAGTTTTGGCACAGTGCCTGCCACTTAGTAGGTACTTAATGAGGGTATGTTTGTTGATTGATTGATTGTTAGTATTTTTGTATTACATAATTCTTCTTGAGTTTCAACAATTGGTTTAAAGATTTTTCTTATAGTTTGAAAACCTTATGAAATTCATTTTCTTCCTTTAGTTGGGAGAAATGACTTAGGAACACAAAGGAATTCAAAAATTGGCAATTCAGGAGCTCTACATTCTAATCCTATTCATCTGTCTCATTTGGTTATGGAGTTTCTTTGGCTTCAATTTACCTGTGTTACTAAACACATTTACACAAACAACACATTATTGTACTAATTCATTGAGAATGATATGAAATACTAATGAAAAATTTGTAAATGTTAACAACTAGCATACACACACACATTTATATATGTAGATGTATACATAAAAATGTTTTGCATGTTTTAAAATATTTCATTTTATTTACCTCATTTATTTTGTAGTATGAATAAAATAATCTGGTCAATGTTAGATGAAATTTTACTTAGATTTGGGTTTAGATTTGAAAACTATCTAACTATGCAGTCTGGGTGATTTAGTCAAACATTTGAGGTCCTCCAATTGGTCTGGAAATCTCATAAAAATAGACTTGATTGCAATACTTCAGCATTTCCATTGCTGGTTCCAGCCTAAACCAAACAGTTCAGAGTTGTGTCACTAAGAAAATTCATGGAGAATATATAAGATGAGTGGACTTATAAATGTCAAAGGTTTTTCACAGGTCCTGTTATGCTTAGGTTGTCAAGGTTTTCTTTGGAAATACAGTTGTAGTTAAGCTGTTATATTCATTCCCAGCTACATATTTTGTGACTTGACACATAATTATAACTAGCTGAAATAATTTCAAAGAAAGTGTATCAACAGTAAGATGGTAAATGAGTCAAAAATTCTTTGACCATGGCAGTGTATGAAATAAAAGAAAAAACCTTATTCTTTTACAGCTATCATTGCTGAGTATAGGAAATGAGACAAAAATGCTAAAAATCATTATTTCATAATGTAAAATAATAAAAAATAATAACCCCAATTTATATATCTCTTTAGGGTATGCACAGTAATTTGACTATTGATGTTCTAAATAAAGATCCCAGTTTAATGATCAATAAGTTGATTTATCAGAATATAATAGTACTGAAATACATTAAAGGATGACACAAAATTTCTTTTTGGAGAGGCAAATAAGGTAGTAACAGAGTTAGTTTCATTATGGTCTAAAAGGGAAAAACCCCCCAAATAACACAATTTTGTGAGATGGTTGGTCCTCTTTCCTCCTTAGGCTCATGATGAGCAAAAGAAAAAAAGATTTTCAAGAAGATATCTGTGGCTTGTATCTCAAAGAAATCCTGGAAATAATTCAACAAAATTGCCCCAGAAAAATTGAGCCTGGAGAAGAGAAAATTATTAAGGCTGATTTGACAATAATCTCCACGTATTTTAAAGGCTGTCATGAAGAGACATTAGATTTTTTCCCTGTTTGGTCCTAGAACAGGAGATAAAAGTTACAAAGAAACAAATTTGGCATTGATGCCAAGAAAAATTTCCTAATACATACAGCTGTCCCAAAGGGAATAAGTTGCTAAGGATGGATTCTTCCTTATACATATTCAAGAATCTGGATATTATTGTGAATGGGCAAAGGAAAGATTTCTTTCTGATATAGGTTGGATTAGATGCTGTTATAAGTCTCCTTCAACTCTAAAACATTGATTCTGTGATTAGATGCTTGAAATGAAGTCAACATATAATATAAATTCAATATAAAGTTGGACAAAGGGGAGGCTGGTAAAAACTAAGATAAGCTAAAGATTTTCAGAATCCCTAGATTGCTTATGGCTACATATTATTAATACTTTCATAGGAAGAATTAAAAGGAAATAGAGAGGGTGAGCACTGAAGAGATAGACAGCATAGTAAATAGAGAAGGTGGGATTTGGAATTAGAGGATATAGGTTTAAATCCCAACTCTGCTATTTACTGTGCAAGTTATTTAACCTATTTGCATTTTTTGGGTCTATGAAAGGAGGAGGCTGCACTACATGACTTCAAAGGTCCCTTCTAGTTCTAAAGTAGCAAACACATATAACACATGTGCCTTCCAACCTGTGAGTCCACAGTCCTCTCTCTGTGTGGGACCTCACAGAATTATTGAAACAAGCATAGCAAGTATTGTAATGTTGATTTTCATTTAACTCTAAAAATAGGTATATAATAAACAAGGAAGAATACAAGCATTTATTAAGTATCTATTATGTATCAGGAACGTTCTAAACTTTTTATAAACATTATCTCATTCGATCCTCACAATAATCCTGAGATGTAAATGCTATTATCAACCCTCTTTTGCAGATAAAAAAATTGAGACATGTAAAGAGTAAGTGACTTACTTGTATTCACACAGCAAGTTAGTGTCAGAAGCTGGATTTGAACTCCAATCTTCCTAATTTCAGGACTAACATATTATTAAATATACCATCTAACTTCATCTAAATAAGCACACATTTCATCTCTAGACTGAAAAATATACATCTTGTACATGATGTGTGCTAGAATTTTGTACATGTATGTCAATTCTATTGCATTTAAAGTCATTTCAAAGCATAACTGAATTTATAGTAGATTTTTTTCTTTATTTTCTCAATCAATACTGATAATATAACTAGAATCATGTGAGGGTTCACAGAATTCAGACATTAAAAAAAAGAGTCCTCAAACTGGAAATTTTTAACAAGCAGGAAATGGCTTTTTACAAATGTGGGAGTCATTTCTGAATCAGCCTGTATGTGTAGTTAGACCTGAGTCATTAGGACAAGGTCAAAATATCACTGAATCAGAAAAAAAAAGCATAAATACGAGAAAGCCATTCAATAAATACTAATGTCAAATATTTTATCATAAAATGATACTAACAAGGCCTTGAGAGCTTATGAAACTCACAGGATTAATTCAGTTATGAACCTTACTCAAAAGAGTCAATTTCTATGCCCAAAGGGTAATAAAATTATGCACACCCATCCATCCAGTCAAAGATGTCTATATGTAAAAGAGATCATTTAAAAAGGGAAAAGGACTTCCATAATATTTATACCAGCTCTTTTTGTGTTGGCAAAGAATTGGAGATTGTGGGGATGCCCTTCAATTGGGGAACGGCTGAAGAAATTGTGGCATACATATGTAATGGAATATTATTGTTCTATGAGAAATAAATAATCAGGTTTCAGATAAACCTGGAAAAACTTACATGAATTGATGCTGAGTGAAGTGAGCAGAATGAGGAAAATATTGTACATTGTACCCACAACATTGTGCAATAATCAATTTAGCTCTTCTCAGCAATGGAATCAACTAAAACAATTCCAAAGGACCCATGATGGAAAATGTTATCTATATCAAGGGAAAGAGTTATGAAGTCTGAATGCAGATCAAAGCATATTATTTTCACTTTTTTTGTTTTTCCTTTCTTGTGTGTTTTTTTCCCTTTTGTTCTGATTCTTCTTTCACAACGTAATTAATGTGGAAATATGTTTAACATGATTGCACATTGTAATGGGCTGAGGCTTGAGTTGATGCACTGAGGTCCCAAGCACATGATGCTAAATAGTACTTGGACCATACTCTATTAATATATATATGCTTGGAGAAAGAATGGCCCCTGCCCACTCTTTGTGCAAGTCCTGATGAGTTGTATAGGAAATGACGATTCTGGTGGGTGGAGGCAGGGGAGTGGAGAGGGAAGTGAAAAAGAGAGACTGCTGGCTGGTTTCTTGACACAGCTGCTTACATTGCTATCGCGAGCCCCCTTCACCTCCGATCCCTCTTTCACCACAATCCCCCTTCATCTCTGCTGGCTGGCTTCCTGTTGCAACTGCCCATATTGCTATCACAATCCCCCTTCACTTCAAAAAGAATAAAGATTGAAGATTTTTCCCTTAACCTGAATTCCTGACTCCAGCTGATTTTAAATACACGGTCATCACATTTGGTGCCCAAGCGTGGATACCAAGAACCCTACTTTCACTGAAGAAGTCTCTGGTGACCAGGAACTTAGGTGAGTATAATAGACAAACAAGGAACTTATTTTCTTAAAGACTAAACTAGTAACCTTTTTTGGCTGAAATGGGACAGATGCTAGCTAAAGACAGATAGCTAGACTTCTGGGTACATTAAAACGCACTTCCCCTTGGTTCTTAGAGGAAGAGCAAATCTCTCCAGATAATTGGACATTAATTGAGCAACAGCTCTCCGCATATTACAATGAAAACGGTCCTCATTCAATTTCCATGGAGGCATTCTATTTATACAATATAATACATTTGGCCTTAAAAAGTCATATAAGTTATAGAAGAAAGAATAGGAATAGCCAAATGGGGAAGCCTGAAATAAAGGAGGAAGACAATGAACAGGTTAATGACCATATCCCCACAGGGCATGAAGACTTAAGTGAGGTTTAAGGGTGTGGTGAATCTGAGGCAGCTTCAGCCCTACCTAAGGAGAAGGTAATTGACTCTCCTCCATCAACTCCACCCTCTGAGATGGAGGGAGGAGGGGTAGTGAGAGGCGGAGTGACAGCACCAGCACCTTCCCCCCAGCATCCAGCCACTCCTATGACTAGATTGCAAAAAGGACTAATTAAGGCCAAGGCAGAAGGGAGAGAGGTATCAGAATTTGAACATCATTTTTCTTGTAATTCAACAGTTTAATTCTTCAGGTCAAGAAAATAGAAAATACGTTCCTTTTGATATAGAAATCCTCAAAGACCTGAAAAAGACTTGCACTCTTTATGGGGCTACATCAGCTTATGTTAAGATGTTATTACAGAATTTGGCTTTTGAAATCTTGACTGAAAATCTATAGCAAGAGAATGCCTAGAACCTGGACAAAACTACTTGTGGCTTTCTGAATATAGTGAGCTCTGTAGGATACAAGCCTAACAAAACAGTCAAAGTTGAATTCATGCTGCAGTCACCTATGACCTACTAATAGGTGTAGGTTCCTAATGGGGAAAATGCAGTAACAGACATTTTGATAAGGCAACTTGCTAAGGAAAATGTTAATAAGGTTTGCAGAAGAATTACACTAGGACTGCACAAGGATGCTCCTTTAGAGGAGCTCATAAGAAGCTGTACCACAGAGGGCACAAATGCTTTTTATAGCCAGGCTATGATGCAGACTTCCCAAAATCCAAACATGGGGAGACAGGTCCTTTTTGGCAAGGAACTTCCAGAGAAAGTCGTCAGTGCTTTCAGTGTGGTAAAGTAGGGCATCTGAAAGCTCAATGTTGGTATAGAGACAGAATGAGAAAACAGGGTGGGAGAACAAAATCTAATACCCCATGTCCAAAATGCCACAGAGGCTTCCATTGGGCCTCAGAATGTAGACAGATTCAGGGAAACGGGATGAGGGGCCCAGCCCCACAGCCCAAGGCAAAAAACACTTGGGGCATGATGGCAGCCAATGGTGCACCCAGAGAGTGCCTAGAAGTCCAGTACCCAGACATGACCAATCAACCAGAAAGCCATATGATGGGAGAAGGGAATTACACAATCAACCAGCCAAGAAGCAACCTGATGGGAGAAAGGAATTATAATTGGGGAGAATAGAGCTGTATGCAGCTGGGACAACTGAGATACCCCTTAGAGAGGTGAAATCTGTTCCTCTCCAGCCTATGGATCCTTTGCCTCCAGGCACAGTAGGCTTGACCATTTCACCTCCTGAGAGTACGTACAAAACAGTGTCCAACCACATGCTGATGTGGAAAACTGGGGAATGTGTAGATAATATCCCGGTCACTAATACAGGTAGACAATGTGTGACTTATCACCCAGGAGAAGTAGTAGCATCAGGTTTACTCATACAGAATCCTAATAAGCAACCTGGTGATAGTCACCCAGATTCTGGCTCCAGACCACAAAAACCAGAAATATACTGGACAGCAGCTGTAACAGCTGGCCGACCTATGCTCACGATCTATATAAATGGCCTACCATTGGAAGGATTGGTAGACACAGGTGCAGATCTTACAGTTATTAGAGGTGCCAGTTGGCCCAGTCACTGGCCAAAGATTAAAGCAGACACCTATATGTCTGGAGTAGGAGGATCAATAGCAGCTGAAGTTAGTGCTGCCCCTATGAGATGGACTTTTGAAGGCAAAACAGTAGTTTTTACTCCTTTTATAGTTGAAAAAATCCCCATCAATCTGTGGGGAAGAGACGTTTTACAACAATTAGGGTTAAAATGAGTACTTCCGTTTTTAAGCAGGGCTGCTGTTGAAGGCCTGCCAACACTTTCACCTGTTCCTATCCAATGGAAAACTGATACACCAGTGTGGATAGAACAGTTGCCCTTAAGTAGCGATAAAACTCTTTCATATGAGTAGAAATAGTTTCAATTTCATCATCTGAAAATTGTTCATATCCTTTGACCATTTATCAATTGGAGAATGGCTTGATTTCTTATAAATTAGAGTCAATTCTCGGAAATGAGGCCTTTATCAGAATCTTTAATTATAAAAATGTTTTCCCAATTTGTTGCTTCCCTTCTAATCTTGTTTGCATTTGCTTTGTTTGTACAAAGGCTTTTTAATTTGATATAATCATAATTTTTTATTTTGTGATCAATAATGATCTTTAGTTCTTCTTTGGTCACAAATTCCTTCCTCCTCCACAAGTCTGAGATGTAAACTATCCCATGTTCCTCTAATTTATTTATAATCTTGTTATTTATGTCTAAATCATGGACCCATTTTGATCTTATCTTGGTGTACGGTGTTAAGTGTGGGTCCATGCCTAATTTCTGCCATACTAATTTCCAATTTTCCCAGTAGTTTTGTCAAATAATGAATTCATATTCCAAAAGTTGGGATCTTTGGATTTGTCAAGCACTAGATTGCTATAGTTATTGACTATTTTGTCCTGTGGATGTAACCTATTCCAATGATCAACTAATCTATTTCTTAGCCAATGCCAAATGCTTTTGTTAACCACTGCTTTATAACATAGTTTTAGATCAAGTACAGTTAGGCCACCTTCATTTGATTTTTTTTATTTTTTTCATTAATTCCCTTGAAATTCTCGACCTTTTGTTCTTCCATATGAATTTTGTTATTATTTTTTTCTAGGTCATTAAAATAGTTTCTTGGAAGCCTGCTTGGTATAGCACTAAATAAATGATTAGTTTAGGAAGCATTGTCATCTTAATTATATTCGCTCGGCATATCCAAGAGCACTTAATATTTTTCCAATTATTTAAATCTGACTGCATTTGTGTGGAAAGTGTTTTGTAATTTTGCTCATATAATTCCTGACTTTAGTTTGGTAGATAGATTCTCAAATATTTTATGCTATCAACAGTTATTTTGAATGGAATTTCTCTTTGTATCTCTTGCTGTTGGATTTTGTTGGTGATGTATAAAGATGCTGAGCATTTATGTGGATTTATTTTGTATCCTACAACTTTGCTAAAGTTGTGAATTATTTCTAATGCTTTTTAATAGAATCTCTGGGATTCTATAAGTATACCATCATATCATCTGCAAAAAATGATAATTTGGTTTCCTCATTACCTAGTCTAATTCCTTTTATCTCTTTCTCTACTCTTATTGCCGAGGCTAATGTTTCTAATACAATATTGAATAATAATGGTGATAGTGGGCAACCTTGTTTCATTCCTGATCTTACTGGGAAAGGTTCCAGTTTATCCCATTACATATAATGCTTACTGACAGTTTTAAATATATGCTCCTGACTATTTTAAGGAAAAGTCCATTTATTCTTATACTCTCAAGTGTTTTTATTAGGAATGGATTTTGGATTTTATCAAATGCTTTTTCTGCATCTATTGAAATGATCATATGGTTTTTGTTCATTTGGTTATTGATATAGTCAATTATGGTAATAGTTTTCCTAATATTGAACCAGCCCTGCATTCCTGGTATAAATCCTATTTGGTCATGTTGTATCATCCTGGGGATGATTTTCTGTAATCTTTTTGCTAATATTTTATTTAAGATTTTAGCATCAATATTCATTAGGGAGATTGGTCTATAATTTTCTTTCTCTATTTTCAACTTACCTGGTTTAGATATCAGTACCAGGTCTGTGTCATACAAAGGATTTTGTAGGACTCCTTCAATCCCTATTTTTTCAAATAGTTTATATAGCATTGGAGTTAATTGTTCTTTAAATGTTTGGTAGAATTCACATGTAAATCCATCTGGTCCTGGGCGTTTTTTCTTAGGGAGTTGATTTATAGCTTGTTCTATTTCTTTTTCTAAGATGGGACTGTTTAATCAGTTTACCTCTTTCTCTGTTAATCTGGACAAGCTATATTTTTAAAGGTATTCTTCCATTTTATTTAAGTTATTAAATTTATTGGCATAAAGCTGGGCAAAGTAACTTTTAATTATTGCTCTAATTTCCTCTTTATTGGTGGTGAGTTCTTTTTTTTCATTTTTAAGACTAACAATTTTATTTTCCTCTTTCCTTTTTAAAATCAGATTTACTAAAGGTTTATCTATTTTGTTGGGTTTTTTCATAGAACCAACTCTTAGTTTTATTAATTCAATTGGTTTTTTACTTTCACTTTTATTAATCTATCCTTTTATTTTTAGAATTTCAAGTTTAGTGTTTGACTGAGGATTTTTAATTTGTTCCTTTTCTAGAATTTTTAGTTGCAAGCCCAATTCATTGACCTTCTCTTTCTCTATTTTATGCAAGTAGGCCTCTAGAGATATAAAATTTTCCCTTATTACCGCTTTGGCTGCATCCCCCACATTTTGGTATGATGTCTCATTGTAATGTCCGCATTAGCCCCCTGGATACCTTAGAATCAGCCGGAGTCAGGATAAACAGAAGTCCTTAGTTTTTATTCTTAATCTTTAGAGGTAGGATTGAATTGGATGGAAGCAGAATCTCCGCAACCTTCCTTCTTACTCGTCTACCACCAAAGTGATTCTGGCTAGTCTTATTCCACCTCCTAGTCCCTCCTACAATTATTTGTATACACAAATTATTGAGCCAGCACAAAATAGTGAGTGCATCGACTTAAGAGCTTCAGCCCTTTACATGTCATTATTGTCATTTTCTTGGATGAAATTATTAATTGTGTCTATGATTTGCTATTTTACCCAATCATTCATTAGTATGAGATTATTTAGTTTCCAATTATTTTTTGGTCTATTTTCCCCTGGCTTTTTATTGAATGTAATTTTAATTGCATTGTGGTCTCAAAAGGATGCATTTACTATTTCTGCCTTATTGAATTTGAATTTGAGATTTTTATGTCCTAATATATGGTCAATTTTTGTATAGGTTCCATGAACTGCTGAGAAGAAAGTGTACTCCTTTCTGTCTCCATTTAGTTTTCTCCAAAGAACTTTTCTAGTATTCTATTTATCTCTTTGACTTCTTTCTTATTTATTTTGTGGTTTGATTTATCTAATTCTGAGAGTGCACAGTTGAGCTCTCCCACTATTATAGTTTTGCTGTCTATTTCTTCTTGCAGCTCTCTTAATTTCTCTTTTAAGAATTTAGAAGCTACACCACTTGGTACATATATGTTTAACATTGATATTGCTTCATTATCTATGCTATTCTTTAGCAAGATATAGTATCCTTCCTTATCTCTTTTAATCAGATCAATTTTTGCTTTTGCTTGATCTGAGATTAGGATGGCTACCCCTGCTTTTTTTACTTCAACTGAAGCATAGTATATTCTGCTCCAATCTTTTACCTTTACTCTATATGTATTGCTCTGCTTCAAGGGTGTTTCCTGTAAACAACATATTGTAAGATTCTGGCTTTTAATCCAGTCTGTTATCTGCTTCCTCTTTATGGGGGAGTTTACCACAATCACATTTATGGTTAAAATGACCAATTCTGTATTACTTGCCATCTTGTTAACCCCTACTTATGCTTTTCTCCTTTTCTTTCCCTTTACTCCCCTCCCCAATATTAAACTTGTAAACACCACTTGCTTCTCACAGCCCTCCTTTTTTAGGATCCCTCCCCACACTTTAAAGTTCCTCTCCTTATCTTACCCCCTTTCCTCACAATTTCTGTATTCCTTTCCACTTAGCTTACTCCTTCCCTTTTCACTTTTCCCCTCCCACTTTTCAGTGAGATGGGAAAAGTTTTTCCGTAAATCAAATATGTATAATATTTTTCTCTTTAAGCCAATTCTGATGAGAGTAAGATATACACCATGTTCATCCCCTCCCTTCTTTCTCTCATATATAATAGGTTTCCTTTGCCTCTTCATGCGATGTAGTACCCCCACTTTACCCTTTTTCCACTTCTAGTTTCTAGAACAAATTATACATGTGTTCTTTATGTATTTTTATAACAGAAATATAGTTCCTTGGAGATCAAACTTTTTGTTTATTTTCCGTTTTTTTCATCAGAAACAGATGAAATTCATCTATTTCATTGATTGTCCATCTTCTTCCCTGGGAAAAAATGATCATTTTAGCTGGGTAAGCTATTCTTGGCTGCATACCAACTTCCTTAGCCTTTTGGAATATCAGATTCCAGGCCCTTCAAAACTTTAATGTGAATGTTGCTAGATTCTGAGTAATCCTTGTTGTGGCTCCTCTATATTTGAATTGGTTTTTTTTTTCTAGCTGCTTGTAATTTTTTTCCCTTGGTCTGATAGTTCTGGAATTTAGCCACAATATTTCTTGGAGTTTTGATTTTAGGGTCCCTTTCAGTAGGTGATCAATAAATTCTTTCCATATCTATTTTACCCTCTGTTTCTATAACATCTGGGCAGTTCTCTTTGATAATTTCCTGGAAAATATTGTCCAGGGTCTTTTTTTCATCATATTTTTTAGGAAGTCCAATAATTCTTAGATTATCTCTCCTAGATCTATTTTCCAGGTCTGTTGTTTTCCAAGAAAGTATTTGACTTTTTTCCCCCATTGTTTCTTTTTCTTTTTCTTTTCTTTTCTTCTTCTTCTTCTTTTTTTTTTTTTTTTTTTGGTTTGGTTGACTGATTCTTGGTGTCTCGAGTCATTCAATTCTGTTTGTTCAATTCTGATTTTTATGAATTAGTTTCTTCCCTCACTTTTTTATATCTTTTTCTAATTGTCCAATTGAGTTTTTAAGTGAGTTGTTTTGTTCTATGGAAATTTTTTCCATTTTGCCAATTTTATTTTTAGAGAGCTATTTTCTTTTTCCAATTCAGTAATTCTATTTTTCAAGGATTTGATTTCTTTGTCCAATCTATGTTTAAATGAGTGAATGACTTATTCAGACTTTCTTGCCAAGCTTCCCTTTTCTTTTCCCATTTTTCTTCTAGCTCTCTTATGAGAGCCTTTTTAAATTTCTTCTATGTGAGTCTTGTGTGTTGAAGACCAGATTATATCCCCCTTTGGGGATTCATCTGGAGACATTCTGTTTTTAGTTTTCTCAGGGTTTAAAGTCTGCTCTCTATCAGTATAGAAGCTATCAATAGTAAGAGTCCATTTTAATTTTTTGCTCATTTTGTCAAAGAAGTATCAAAGAAAACAAATTAACAAAAAAAAAATGCAGTCTGTTTTCTTGGGGGAAGGAGTTTGGAGAGGGCTGGATGGTATTACCGAGCTTCCTCTACAGACTGCAGGGACAGCAGTAAGGCACCAGCAGGACAGCAATAGTTGTGCTGCATCTGCACTCCTGAGACTCTGAGAGTGTGCTGAGACACTCCGGGTGGGTGTGGCCAGGTCCTGAGAGACCCTAACCTTTTGGGGTTATAGTCTTTACCCCCTGTGTTTACAGCTTCTCTACTAGTGTATTGGCTTGCTGCCAAGACAAAGTAACCACACTTTAATAAAGTTCTTTCCTCAGAAACGGCTGAGATCACACCCCATCCCTCTCCAGTCTGTGCAGTGTGAGCTGCCTGCATACTCTCACTGACTGCCCTCAGTCTGCGCCTGATCTGACCATCCCTGCCCATGAGAAAAACAGACCTTTTCTGGCGAATTTTGAGGACATCTTCTGTTGGTAATTATTTGTGGATTTTTTTTTCATCAAGCACTAATTCCAAGGCCTTGTCATGAAATAAACTTGGAGAGCAAGGATGGAGTTTAAGTAAATGTGTGTATCCTCTCTGCCATCTTGGCTGGAAGTCCCTGACTTTCTTGGTATGACCTTTCCAACACTTTTCTCTGCCTTCTAGGTGTTGTTTGTTAAGTTCTGGACTGGATGGAGGAACTTAATTCTATTTATTTATATTATTTATTATTTGTCTTTCTGAAGTCCTTTTCAGATATTGAGTGGGGTTTATATAGGAAATTTGGGATTTTCTACAATCTTTGAGATTGCTTTCTTAACTAGAAATATCCATATGTTGCTCATGTTACATTTATCTTTTGAACTTATTTGATTATTTCTGAGTTTCTACTCCTTAAACTCAGTGTACTATTTGCTTTAGAGGGAGAAGATTTATTTCAACTCCTTTCCATTCCTTTCATGCTAATCACAATCCAGGAACAATGGGAATCTTTGCTCTACTCTGTCAGTGACAGTTAACTTCTTTTCTATAAAATTATTTTATAGGTGAGGAAACTGGGGCTAAGAGAGATTAAGTGATTTATTCATGGTCATACTAGCAGCAAAATGGCAGAATTGGGATTTGAATTCAGCTCTATCTGCAAAGCCAGTAACTTTTTCATAGAATCATTGCTTATTTCCTCAAAGTTAGTATGAAAAACAATGAAATTGATTATTCTTCCCCCCCCCCCCACATTTCCAGCTTATTGTTTTGTGCAGTAAACTAATACTATTCCAAGGGGGAATATTCTGTATTATAAAATGTTTTTGTTAGTTAATATAAAAGTTAGTAATGTATAATCATCAAAAATATGAAATGTTGTTAAGACCATGCATTTATATGTATCAAATTATAATGCATGAAATAACTATAATCTGTCAATAATGCACTAATTTATAATGTGTCAAATAATTGTAATTTTAATTTAATTAATCAAATTTAATTTAATTTAAATAATTGTAATTGTAATTTTAAGAATTTATATTCACTTGTGTTTTAATTAAAATGTCATTTTGTTCAAAAGGAAGAAGTTATCTTGTAAGCCTAATACTAGATTAAAGAGAGCAGAGTATTTTGTTTTTCATTTAAATTCTTTTTATTTGCTTTTGTACTATTCATATTTTAAAGGTATTTTTAAGGGCCATATGTTGTTCAAAACAGTAGATTATGCACAATTATACAATTCCATCTATACAGAACTCTCCCCTGGGAAGAATTTTAAGAGTTCATGATTATTTCAGCATCTGTCATTAGTCAGATTTCATTTTTTCCATGTGTGTCTTTTGAGAAATATTAGCACATTCTTTCCCATCAGAAATTCTTTAAGTTAACCTCAGGATTTGGAAGTAGGATGTTTCTGTATGAAAATCCTAATATTTTAAAGCAAAGAAACATGAAAAATGCTGTCTTGTTCTTATAATGATTCTCTGAATGATTTTTTCTGCAGTTTCCAGGTAAAAAATTTTGATAATCTAAATAAGGGTAGCTTTAAGCTAATTTCCACTGTCTCTCCATTTCCTATATTTCTTATTCTTTTTCTTCTGTATGAGTATGGATTGACATGCTAATGTGGCTATCATCCAGTTATGAGAGTAGATATGGAGGGAAAAAAAAAACACTTCTCCCCATCACCAACATTATGGAAACTCAAAATTTGGTCTGTGATCATAATTTCTTTGTTTAGACCTAGGTAGATGATCATAAAATCCAATAAAGATTAAGTCAAGGAAAGCAACTATATTTGAAAGGTAGAGTGGCAACTTTTCCAGCATCTAGAAAATGAGGATTATGTTGACCAAGGTCTCCATGGTGATTTTGTGCATGATTTTGAGACAGTGGGACAAATCAAATATATTTTGCTAGCTAGAGTGGGGTAATGGTAGATAGAAAGAGGTGTGAAATAAAGAATGTTTCCCAGACTTGACATGAATACCCCAGTGGTGGGAGAAGCTAGTCAAGCCAGGTAGAGGGCAGTAGATGCCTAAGGGGTAGTTTCATGAAAAGATGGTTGTAAAAATAATTAAAATAAATTGACTGTCCCATTAGAGTGATTCCTGTTACTATATTCATATTTTCAGTCATATAAAAGATGGAAGAGCACAGTTATCCCATTGACTCAATTAATACAAATAGCCAATTAGAATAATTGCATATTGTGAATATACTAACAAAACCCCTAACTTATCTAATTTGGTTATCAATGATTAAATCTCCACTTAATATACAGTTGAAAATTTATAATAGTAACATGGGATGTTGTTAAGGTCATGAACTTATTTTTAATCAGTTAAATTACTATTATCTAAAGAATTTTATATAACAATTTCAATCAAAATGTCACTTTGTTCAAAAGGAGGAATATATCTTTTAGACAATTCTTTTTATTCTAAATCAAATGCTAGATTAAAGAGAGCAGTTTTCCCTCCAAAGTGATAGTTACTTAGTCTCTGATGTCCAAAGTAAAACAATAGATTTTCTCCAAACCTTGCTATTGTTTGTCAATAATACTGCTATGCTCCCAATCACCCAGGTTCCTAACCTAGCCATTTTTGTATTTCTCTTTTTCTCATCCTGTCCCCATTCAATCAATTATGAGTTTTTTGTTTGCTTGTCTTTTTTTTTTTTTTTTTTTAATTCTATCTGTACAACATTCCTTCATTCCTCCTCTTCAATCACAATGCCATAGTTCTAGTTCTTTGGGACTCACTTGGTCTACTGTAATAGCCTCTTCATTGTTAAATATGCTTTTTATGTTTTCTTTCCTCTATACAATTGCCAGATAGCTACCCTAACACATAGGTTTAGCCTTGTTCCTTTCTTGCTCAAAAACCTTCCATGGTTCCCTATATCACCCTTAGGATAAAGAACAGATTCCTCTGCCTGACATTTAGGAACGTGGACATTTAAAAATCTCCTTGATACATTCTGTACCACAGCTATATTTGTATCATGAATTCAGCATTCCATTTCCTGCCTATGTGCATTTTCACTCAGCTATTCACTGGTTATAGAATGTATTGTCTGTTTCCCCACCTTTCAGAAACCTTATTACCCTTTCAAGATCAACTTTCATCTACCCTTCCTTCCTTCCTTCCTTCCCTCCCTGTATTCTCAGAACCTAGCAAAATGCAAATTATCTGCACAAAATAAACTACTTAATAAATATTTGTTGAATTGTTACATTGAATTTAGTTGAATTATTATATATTTGCAGGGAGGAAGAAGATTATATAGAAACTCAGAAATAACCAAATATAATAGGAAACAGATGAGGTGTATCTTATATTCCTTATGTTCCTTCTAGTAAATATATACTCATCCCATTAGAAACTACATTTCTCACAAAGCTTTGGGCTCCAGGTCCCAGAAATTGGGGCTGATGACAGGAAGCTGGGACTTCAAATTCCTGTGGGACGCAGCTGGTGGATGTCATTTTAGGTAAGAGAGGGAAGCCAATTAATGTGGGAGAGATGACAAGAAGTCTAGGATATATTTGTATCCAATTATTGAGGAAATGTTTTTCTTGACTGCATATTTATCGCAAGGAATTTGTTTTTCTTTTTTTTCTCTCCAAATTGAATGGGACCTGTGGGGGAGAGAACAGAGATTTATGTTAAACGTTAAAAGTAGAGGAGTGTGTGTGTGTGTGTGTCTGTGTGTGTGTGTGTGAGAGTATGTGTATGTGAGTGCATGCATGTATATGTAGGGGGACTGCTACAGATGTGGAATGTTGTATGTACTTTCAGATGAGGCCACTTTATTATTAGGCTTACTTAACAATTTTACTTTGTTACAAAAAACCTTTCAGGGAGTGAAAATATTTATAATGTGTAATTTTCCACATCAATAAAACTTAAAACAAAGAAGAAGAATTCTGGAAGAAGAAGAAGAAGAAGAAGAAGAAGAAAGAAGAAGAAGAAGAAGAAGAAGAAGAAGAAGAAGAAGAAGAAGAAGAAGAAGAAGAAGAAGAAGAAGAAGAAGAAGAAGAAGAAGAAAAACAAAAGAAAATGGGAAGAAAAATACTAGGATCTGTAATTGACCAGAAATGAAATTATTATTTGGGTAGATAATTATCCACACTATGAGTACATGTCAAAAAAAATGAAGAATTTATCAATTGAATAAAGCCATTAAGTGAAACACTGTTTACTTTGGAGCTGCACTCCTTTTCCCTTTCTGTCATGACTGGCTATTGGCTTTTCATGGATGTTCTAGCCATGGGCCTCTGTGTGGCCATGATCATTTTATCTCTGCCAAGCCACAAAATCTCTTGTTTGCTCCTTTTAGACCCTTTGATCTAAGATGTCTTCTGGGTTTTTTTCCTCCACCTACATCTTTATAATAGCATCATGGTCAAAGTTGCCACCTAGCCAGCAGCTGACCTCTCTGACATTCTATGCAAGAAGCTTTATCTGGGACCAAATGTGGACTGACATTTCTTGATTGTCTTTTCCTGAAAAAAATAGTTTTTCTGAGTTCCATAGGCAGTCATTTTTCATATGGGAATTGGTGATATGGTGATGCCAGGACCCTTCCTATCCTTTGTGCTAACCATAAGAAACAGGAAAGAAGTGACTTCTGTGGGAAGCTGGGACTGGGGCATATCTTGGGCCAAATGAAGAAGGTTTCCTATTTTCCCTACACTCTCATTGGATCCTTTGTAGGTCTTATCAGTACAACAATAGTAGTGTCTCTGATCCATTGGACTGCTGAGCCTATCTTCCTCTGTATGGTGCCATTCACTTTTTTGCTACTTCTCACAATGACTTAAGAGGAGATCTGTGCCACATGTGGTCTCAATCTTTCTACTCTCAGGCTCATGGTTCCTGGAAGTATGATGGATTATCTAGGAAGTTACCAGACTGCTCTGTTCCTATTGTCTTGATCCCTTTCTGGTTTTGTTCCTTTCTGGAGTAATTCTGGCCCTTAAGGTCCTGGCCTGGGGTGCTAGTCTGATATGATTTTGCGTTGAAAAGAGGGTGAGGCTCTAGAGACCTCTTTGGTTTCTTCTGTACATGTGGAGTTGGAACCATTTGGTGAAATATTCATTTTCTCCCTTGTTTGTTTTTATGTACCTGCTCAACTGTCTTAGTGAGAATGGGAGGGACTAGATAATGACAAGGAGCCATCAGGAGCTATGGAAAGGACCTTTTTCAAGGAAGCTCCATATCATCTGGGACAGGGTTCCCATGGGGGACTGCCTTTCAGCAACATAAGATAGAAGTTCAAGAATATTTTCTGTGGTATAAAATGACTTATTGAACACTCACACATCATTGATCACATTTGAAGAACTTTAAATATCCTAATAGGTATGAATATATTGTTTAATTATGATGTCTGAAGTGGGCTATTGTGGATTGAAGTTAACCTTTTATATTTAGTCTCTTAAAGGAAGAGGACAGATCTGCTTTAGTCATTTGGAGACATCTAGTGAATTAAGTGCATGTCAGGTTCCTGAGAGTTGACCCGAATCTTGATGCTTGATTCAGTCTTTCATTCTTCACAGCTCCATCCAGGGGTCTGAAATCATAGAAGTTTCAGAGTCTCTTAGATTGAAAGAGGGTAGCTGTAGAAAAGGAAACATCATGGCTGAGTTGTGGGAGTGTTCAAATACCAATTTTCTGGATTGAGAATTCCTGAAATCTCAGGCTTATGAGGGAATGTTCTGAAGATGGAACATCTGGGCCTCAGTTTACTAATCCATGAGTTGAAGAAAAACCTAGAATTTGTACTCTCTTGCTATCCATATGATTCAGGGGGACTGGTTGATGGAAGAGAATTTGCTTTGTACTAATTCCAAATTTATTTTCCTTTCATTATGGGGAATGATGTGGCATGTAGGATGTTCAGGAAGGACAAGTACTGTAATGGGCTGAGGCTCAAGCTGACGCACTGAGGTCCCAAGCACGTGAGGCTAAATAGTAATTGGACCATACTCTATTAATATATAAGTTTGGAGAAAGAATGGCCCCCGCCCACTCTTTGTGCAAGTCCTGATGTGTTGTATAGGAAATGTCGATTTTGGTGGGTGGAGGCAGGGGAGTAGAAAAGGAAGGGGAAGGAGAGACTGCTGGCTGGTGTTTTGACACAGCTGCTCTTGTTGCCATTGCGATGGCCTTCAGCTCAGGTCTCTCTCTGCTAGCTGGCTTCCTGTCGCAGCTGCCCATATTGCTATCACAATCCTTCTTGCCCATATTGCTATCGCAATCTTTTTTCACCTCTTCACTTCAATAAAGATTGAAGATTTTTTCCCCTAACCTGAATTCCTGACTCCAGCTGATTTTAAATATGCAGTCATTACAACGTACCTCTGTGAGGACTTACCAAGCCCTTTTCAGGGTTGTTCATTCATCTTTGGTGTTCACTTTTCATCCAACTCTCATCTGTGGCTCCACAAAACCGTAGCATGCACAGTGGCCATACCCCAGTAAAACTAAATCAGCAGATAAGCTAAGTCAGGCTGAGGGTAACCAGCAAGCTTCAGACTAATGGACGAGTTAGGGGAATGTTAATTCTAAAAATGTGAAGGCTGTTCCTGGTGAATAGGAACTTGTTCCAATGGCCAAGAAGGCAGCAGAAGCAGGTGCTATGGAGGTCTTAGAGCTTGGTTAGACATCAAAGACTTCTAAGTCACCCAGTGCATCCTGGGATTGCTTTGCTAGTCATATTGACTTTTGTCTTTGCTACTGTACTTTAATGACTTTGGAAGAGAGAGTGAAGCTGATGACTTTTTGTGTAACTTTGTTTCACTCAAATCCAATTCATTGACAAGACAAGACATAAACCCATGATGATCACTGCTCTTTGAAAAGGTAGGATAAAGCTAGGGACCTATATTTGTCCCTGAGATCTTCAAAGGGAAATAAATACATTGTTACTAGTTCTAATTATCCCCTTTTTTTCCTATTTATTTTTCTTCATTGTTTATAGACTCCAGTTAGTTGTTTGTATTGCTTACATTTTTTATCGGATGAAATAAAGGTTGTCCTTTATCAAATATACATTATTATCTTCATTGCTTTCATAGAAATTAGGCCACTTTATTCACTTTTGTTGAGACTTAGGAGTGAAATTCCAAAGTTCCAAGGGAAACTAAGTAAAGGAAAAACAAGACATGGAGTGATATTCAGAACCTTTCACTTCTTGCCTCTAATGCCAGACAAGATTGAACCTAGGCAACATTAACCCAGAGCTTGTGGTATTGTCACAGATTATATAAACTCAAAATGAAAAATAGTTACTATTCTCAGGTGAAGCTTACATTCTATTAGGGAGATACAATATTTGCACAGATAAATGTAAGTTGAAGAGAGAGAGAGAGAGATCTAATAGCTAGTGGGATCATGAAAGGTTTCTCAAAGGAGGAATCAATTGATATGAATCTAGGAACATGTTTTGGATTTGGAGTAAAGAAGACATAGGGATTGGAATTGAACTATCTATTTGTCATCTTGATGTAGTAACTTATAAAAGGACCAATAGGGTAGAGTAGAGCAAGAAAAGAGTGGGATCGAGCAAGCTTTGGATCCGATACATACCTTACTATATCAACACCAACTCAATGAAATAATATAAACATTTTTATTTTCAAACTTTGAAGTTTATTTTAAAACTAAAGACATTTTCCCATGGTAGTTTTTGGAATTTAAGGATTTATTTTGGAATCCTAAATATTTCTATAAATTTCCATAGCTATCACCCTACAGGAGAATGTTCCTTTGGCAAAGAACTATTGAGAAATATTTATTTGTCTTCTTGTTTTTCTTTTGGGAAAGTGAACTTAAAAAAATGTATACATGGGCATGCAATTCATAAACATTAATAGCAATAGTAATTACCTACTAACAACAATAATTTATAATGTTTGAAAATTGAGCTAGTGAAGCTTAAAACAGCAATAGGTGTTTTGGGTCACCTTGTATTTAGAGAAAAAAAAATATTGTTCTGCATCTTCCTCCCCTTGAATTCAGTGTATGCATGTATGTGTGTGTGTGTGTGTGTGTGTGTGTGTGTGTATGTTGTGTATGTAGTTGCTTTTTTTTTAATGGGTATAATATAAAGAAAGCATCTGGCAATACTAACAATAGAACATGAAGAGGGAACATTGTTAGTATGTTGTTACTATAAAAGAAGCTTTTTTGGTGGGGTGATCTTTCCTTTGACAAATATTTTTATAAAAGCTAAAATGAGTGAGCAAAGTGGATTGCAAACATTACTTTTTATATAATCCCCACTGTCTTTAATCAAGGTTATCAATCAATGGGATATAGTCATGTGTGCATCTGATTTTTGAGAGCATTTTTACTGGCCTTTCTCCTGAGGTAATAGAATAGATAAGATCCTTAAAAACAGAGATTGTATTATTTTTTGGTATATTTATCACCTAATCCTAGCTCGGTGTCTAGCAAAATGGTAATGCTACTCCATAGTAGTACAGCATCCCCAGCCCAGCCTAAGCTCTTTGAATGTCTATAGTGGTGTAGTAGATCCAGAGTGTAGACCCCCTGAAAGTAAGTGTGGAGTCATTAGTGAGAGGAACAGGATGAGTGTAGTTATAGGGTCATTTAGAAAGTATGAAGAGAAAGATAGAGAATTTCTTAGAATAAAGTGTTATTTGCTTATAAAGCATTTGTTATAAGTGGGAAATGTAAATCAATGCTTAGTTTGAGTAGGAATTAATTAGATCATGGCTTCCCAAAATTCATTTTAACCCTTTGAGTACAAAGAAAAAAAAATTCTGAAGGAATTTGAATATAGAAATTGAGTACTAAGTCACATCATGCTTTACCAAGAGCCCAGAGGGTGTTTACATATTGGGTCCCAGTGTATTCCACACTCTAATCTTAATGCTTTAAGAGATTGTCAGAATGATTCTCAATGAAGTCCTACTCATACTTATTTCATGGTGGTGTGCAAGTAGTCCTGGGGTCAAGAGGTTAGAAAGGCAAAAATATAGTACAGGGGTACTTTTGGACATTTGTAGCTGAGATATACTAGAGTCTCTTCATGAAAAGGGGAGACCTAGATGCCCTGGGGAGAAAGTATCAACTTTTCTTCCATTGGATTGATAGACTAGTGCCTGGAACATAGCAGTCACTTGATAAATGTTTATTTAATGAATGAATGAATGAATTGATGAAGCTAATCAATAGGTATTTTCAGGTGAGAGAATATCCAATGAGTATCAGAGCAAGAAGAGAAGAGTAGTTAAAAATCCTTGCGAGTAGTACTGAGACAACTGTTTGGTGACTTTATTACAACAGTAAAGTAGATATTGTTTTCCCATGGCACATATTCAAGAAATAATAAAAAACCTTCCAAGACATTAAAACAGATGACTACTTCCTGCTTCTAGTCATTAATGTAAACAAAAGATATTGTTATGAGTATCTCTGTCAAACATTATGAAATCTTGAGCAAGAAACTGAAGAGCCTAGGAATATGGGTAATATTTTCCTCATTGCTTTCCATCAAAGGCAAGGGATGCAAAAGGGGGAAAAATATTTGGGGAAAGAACAGATAATTAAGGGGATGGCAAAGATGGTGGGTTGGAAAAAGATAGTTAAGATATTGCATAAGAATGGCAATTGGATTTCTATACCACAAATTGAAAATTGAAGAGTTGATCAAGAAGATGAAACCCATGAGTGGATTTGGAACTGTTTAATTCCTTAAAATTTAATAATAATGTGTTTTGGAAAGAGATGAAGTGGATCTAATAAGGGAAATTAGGGACTGGGCTTAAAGTTACACAGATATATAATAGAACTAGGATTTGAATCCATGCCACTAAATTTAAATCTATTGTTCTTTTATTATACAATGTTGGAGGGATATAATAGTTGTTTTAAAGTCCCTGATGCATGGTCATTTAAAAAAGAGATTAGATTTATTCTATGTGGCTCCAAAAGAAAGGAGTAATTTGGAAGGAATAGTGCTCAAAAACAATCATACTTAGCTATTTCAAGAACAATTTTCAACAATGATAAGCATTGCATTTACTTCTAGTTAACTCAGCTGAATGAAACTCTCTTGCCTGAGTTATTCATGATTCACTAGTCAAGCATCAAAATACCTCTGGAGTTCCTTGTGCTTGCTTTCTCAGATGATTAGTAGGTCAATCCTAGTCAAGATGCAGTAAGCAGGAGCTTCCTCAAAATGCTGTTATTGCAAGGAACTAATCAATAGTAGGATAAGCCTTTAGGGGTAGAGGGATCTTTCTGGATGAGAAGATAGCTAAAGCATAGTGATGTCAGTAAAAGAGCCTGGAGAGGAGTGGGGGAGTTTACATGTGTGATTAGATACTTTCTCTAAATGGTCTTTCTAAGACATATTTTGTCTTCTAGTTCTGGGATATCAAGGTTATTTTCTTAATTTCTTAATTGATGCTGTCCAGGTCCTTCCCACTCCCTGCCCCCCCACCCCTCTTTTTTTTTTTTTAAATCATGATTTTTAAGTAGTCCAATAAATTCTTAAATTATCTGGCCTGGATTTATTTTCCAGGTCAGTGGTAAAAATCTTGCAGAAATTTTTTTTTTTTTTTTTTTTTTTTTTGCTGAGACAATTGGGGTTAAGTGACTTGCCCAGGGTCACACAGCTAGACAGTATCTGAGACCATAGAAAATATTTTTGATAAAGATCCTACACATTCAAAATATGTAGGGAATTGATCTGACCCAGGGACCTAGGATCTATGGTACACTTGAACTCAGGAGGTTACATCCAAGATTAGAGATATCCATTTGCTCTTCAATCACCTTGGCTCAGATGAAAAAACACAAAGGAGAATTACAGAATTATAGAATTTGAGAGACATCTAGTCCAACCCATACATGAAAGAGTTATTATTATAACTTACTATAGTGATCAAATAACATATTCTTGAAGTTCTTCCAGAAGAAACTGAAACCTCAGGACACTAATTGGTAAGCATGGCTCTACTGGAATGAATAAAAGAATTGATAGGGATATTTTCCCTTTATATTAAGAGATAGGCAATCTCTGAGGACATCTCAGCCTTTATACTACTTTTTCTCCCAACATATGTAGTATTCACATATATCTCATAAATATTTGAACGTTCTGATGGAGAAACAGTACCAACCTGTCAAATGGAGATTCAATATATTTTTTAAGACTTTCAGGAGTAGGGTCTAAAATGAAAATGGTTGTCTGGAATGGATGCAATTAAGTCAGCTCTATGATGTATCTAGTCATATTCATTTTATACAATAATCACATTTTACCTCAGGATTCTTTTATGGTATGCCCTTCATAATTTGACTACAAATTACTTTTTCAGTCTTCCTGTGTCTTACTTCTAATGACTTAGTCTAAATTCCAATCACATTACCTTCCTGCTTTCCCTCACATATGACATTCTTTTTCCAAATCTGTGCTTTGGCATAGCCTGCCAGGAATAAGTTGCCTTCTCTCTCTAGTTTCCCTAGAAGAAGAGAGTTTCTAGGAGAGTTTCTTTTCCCTAGAATTCCTAGTTTCCTTCAAATCTCAAGTCTAGAGTAACCTTCTCTAGAGGCTTTTCTGATCCTTGTCTTATACTCAACTATGTTACGTCTCCCAAATTATCTTGTATTTTTCCTACTTCTCATATATTTATACATACATGCATGCTCTCTCTTCTCAACAGAATATGAACTTTCTTCCCCTTCTTCCAGCAGAATATGAACTTTTGAAAGACAGGGATTGTTTCATTTTTGTCTGCACTCTTAATGGCTAGCATAGTATGTAACCCCATATTAGTTGCTTAATAAATGATGTGGATAGATAAGCCCTTTGAATTGTATTTGGAAATAATTGATTTATTTTGTAGCTATATCTGGTGCTACACTCTTATATTTGTTGCAAAACCTTGTTTTAACCTAAAAGCTCCTAGACAGGGTTACAAACTTTGTAATGTAGTAAGTGTTTTATAAATATTTGTTCAATTAAATTGAATTAAAGTATTAGCTAGATGAGTTTCTTTAGATGGAAACAAAATAATAACTGGGAAGCAAAATATTGTTCAGGATAGGTATAGCATAGCATAATATGGCAGGATGATATGGCTTGTTTTATGATAGTTTTAGCCTGGTCATATGACCATTTAAGTAGGGCTGATGGGACTGAAACAATGAGAAGGAAGCCATCTGAGACAATGAGAAGGAAGCCTCAGATTCAGCTTCTGTGAGGACAACACTGAGAGAAAAGGCATGATGAGGTCTGGATTGACAGAAGAGGCCCTGCTTAGGAAGCAAAGCAAGTAGGGAGTAAAGGGTGAGTTATTGACTCCAGAAGAAGACTTGGTTCCTCGGACCCTAAGGCCTTTAGGGAAGTTATGAAAGGAGGACAAAAGAGTTGATTAAAAAAGGGAAATTCTATATTGCTTGGGAAGTTCTGAGGCTTTAGGCAGGGAGAAAAAAAGAAAGGTTCCCAGGGAGTTTTACTGGGATAGAGCCTTCCTCATGGCTAAACTGGCTCACATAAAATTTTATTCATTTATAGGAGAAAGGACACAAGTTCTGAAGTTAGAGGATATAGAGTTAAATATTTTCTTTGACATTTACCACTAACATGGGTAAGCCTTTTTACCTCTTTCAATCCTAGTGTTTGGATTAGATGAAGTCTGAGTTCTCATCCAGCTCTAGATACATTACTAAGCAATTGAGTAGAATGATAGATGGAACACTAACCCTGAAGTCAAGAAGACCTGAATTCAAACCAGTCTCAGACACCTATTATAAGGGGGATTGTTGGCAAGACACCTGACTTGTCTGCTTCATTTTCCTCCTCTGTCAAAAGGGGATAATAATAGCACTTATCTTCTAGGGTTGTTATTAGGATAGGATCAAATGAGATAAAATTTATAAAATGTTTAGTACAGTGCCTGGCATAAATAGATGCTATATAATGTTAGTTATTGTTAATTATTAGCCATGTAACTGTGAAATACATTATCAAGCAAATGGGCAGAACTGGGCATGTAAAAGAGTTACAAATGAAATTTTGCTTCCTCTATTCCTAGTTCTGCCAACTGACCTGGCCAGTGACATTTAGAATAATAGATCTAATGTTTAAATACTGGGTCTGAAATCAGGAAGATCTGACTTTAACTTTATTCCCAGAGATTCACTAGATGTGTGGTCCTGAACAAGTCATTTATTCTTTATTTTCCTCACTTTCTTCAATTGGATAGGGGGGATAATAATAGCACCTACCTCACAGGGCTGTTGTGTTGCCTCATTATATATTGAGGCAATTAATGCCCAGGAATTGGAACAGGATCTAAGTCATCTTAAGTGAGTTTGATAAATTGAACTTATTTGAGCACTGACCTGAACTAAGTTATTTGTTTTCTCCATTTTCTATTTCTTTCACTGTCAACTATCCTTTGAATAGTCTCTCCTTTTGATCACATGACAGGTTATATTTAGTAATTAATAAGCCCCATTCTCAGGCTCATAGTAGAAGAATGGATTATTACAAGTCCTCAAGAGGGGAGCCTCTGAAGACCTATGTAGAAGTTGAAAGAATTTACCTTTACATCTACTTTAACAATTGCAAATAGAGCATTGCCTCTCTTCTTTTGTTCTAGGGATCATATTATTGGGCCCTGAAGAGCTAGGAGAAAAAAAAGATGAATATCTTTAAGAATCTTAGCAAAAACCAACCAAAACCCACAAAAATTCCAAATTGCTTTGAGTATAAAGGATTTTTGATACATAATTTCATATTTAATGTTAAAAAAGAAAAATCTAATTAATATCATTATTTTCTTACAAACACCCAGTTCATATTTTGCAGAGTCTTTTCTGAGAAATTCTTTCATAGTGAAACCATCTTATGGTTCATTAACCATCTCTTTGGAATTAACAACTATAATGTCAAATTTAAGCCATTAAACCACATATATGGATCCCTAATGGATTGTACAATGACTTAGAAAACCACAAATTAACATTATCTATATTTCACTGTATTTTTATTTATTTTGTTAAATACCTCCCAAGTACTTGGGAATGTTGTAGATTTCTGTTTAACAACATAGTTTATAGAATACTGTCATCTTCCATTTTAAAGTTCAGACTGGTCTCCTATTATGTGTTTCCAGTTTCTATTACACTTTCCCATAATTACCATATTTGAGAAATTTTAGATCTGGATAAAAAACAAAAATTATTTAAAAATTAATACGTTTTCCTTTTAAAAGTAGTCATTTGTAGCACCTCTAGTCTAGGAGCACTGTAGTTTCTTTAACTTCTTCATCCTCCTTTTTGGCAACAACTTTGAGCTTGCAACACATTCTTTTGATTATCCTTAAGAATATTTATCCTTTCAGGATTTATATGATTCCCAAATAACACATAATGGAAATATATATAATCAAATTGGGCAAAATTTAAAATGAGTCAAGATGATTTTCTTTTAGGTTCATAAAATATTTTTGATTCTAGCCTTTTGGGAAGCCATTGCAACTCAGCAAACCCTTATTAAAAAGTACCAAGTGCAAGGTACTGAACTGAACTCTAGAGCAAGATTTTTTGTTTTAGGGTTTTTTGATAGTTTTTAAATACAGGTATCCTGGAGCCAGCTTTAGCCACCTTTCCTTAAACTTTGTGTGAACATTTACACTGCAGAAGTAGGTAATTCCAAGAAATGGAGACTTAATTTATTATTTTGTTGATTGTTAGACATGAGAAAGTGTTAATAATATAGATTAATTTTATTATTATTATTATTACTTTTTGCTGAGGCAATTGGAGTTAAGTGACTTGGCCATGGTCACACAGCTAAGGAAGTGTGAAGTGTCTTAGATCAGATTTGAACTCCAGTCCTCCTGACTTCAGAACTGGTGTTCTATCCACTGAATCACCTATCTGCCCCAAAGTAGATTAAATTTAAAGGCTTTTTTTAACTACATTTTTTTTTTCATTTTCTGGGAGATCAGGTTAGTTAAATATTTACTACCATGCTCCTAAGTGGCTTTATAAATATTTCTTAAGCCAAAAAGGAGTTCAATAGAAGGCTCAGGGAAGAAATCATCATCAGATTGTAGATCTGGTAAGTGTAGTCCAATAATTTTTTTTTTATTTTGAAAAAAAAATTCTTTACAACATTATCCCTTGCACTCACTTGTGTTCCGACTTTTTCCCTCCCTCCCTCCACCTCCTCCCCCAGATGGCAAGAAATCCTATACATGTTAAATATATCACAGTATATCCTAGATACAATATATATGTGCAGAACCGAACAGTTCTTTTGTTGCACAGGAAGAATTGGGTTCAGAAAGTAAGAATAACCCGGGAAGAAAAACAAAAATGCAAACAGTTTACATTCATTTCCCAGTGTTCTTTCTTTGGGCGTAGCTGCTTCTGTCCATCATTGATCAATTGAAACTGAGTTAGATCTTCTCTTTGTCGAAGAAATCTACTTCCATCAAGAATACATCCTCATACAGTATCGTTGTTGAAGTATATAATGATCTCCTGGTTCTGCTCATTTCACTTAGCATCAAGTGTACTCCAATAATAATAGTCATAGTTAACCTGTTTTGTGTAATAGACCTCTTGGGTAGTTTGGGGAAGCTCATGACCTCTTTCTCATCATTTTAATCCCATTTTGGGTTTCCTTGACAAAGATATTGGGACACCTGACATTTCTTTCTCCAATTCATTTTTACAAATGAGAAACTCAAGCAAACAAGATTAAGTGACTTGCCAGGGTCACCCAAATAGTAAGTGTCAGAGACTAGATTTACTCAAAAAGACTCATCTTTTTAACTTCAAGCTGGGCACACTGCCCACACCACCACTTAGTTAGAAGTAATGAAAAAAAAGATTTACTTCCCAGTTCATGGTAAGTCTGAATAAGCGTCACACATAATCTTTGTTACTCATGGGCCACTACCTGTGAAAGGTGCAGAGGCCAGAAGAAACCCCCATATCCCGATTTTTCCAGCCTCTAGAATCTCTGCTACAAATATTTAGAATTCTTTTTTACCTCTTTTGTTAAAATATCAAGTGAACCAACTTGAGTCCCTGCTGGTCCAATATCAAAACATCAACCACAGGAAGAGACATGTCACTTTAATATTTCCAGCATATTAAGTTTAAAAAGATCAACCCATGAATCCACTAAACAAAACAACAAAACGGAGTCTGCATTTCCCAGTAGAGTAGTTCTTTTCTGCTCTAAATCCTTTGAGCCCATGATTTTAATGATGAAATCCAATGTTTTTTTCATCACAGCCTATTTAGGAAGGAGAAAGAGCAAGGGGACTTTCTCCTTCCCACCCGTTCCAGTTTGACTATAAAGTCACACAGGAGAGTCCCAGGCTTGTTCTTCTGTTCCCTTATAAACAGCATCCATCCATCCTCCTCTTTCTCCTCCTCTCGCACTATTTTGGGGCCACATGATCTCATGCTCTCTGCAGACCACACTATGCAATTCAGGCAATACTAAGGTACTGAGCAGGGCGATTCCTGCAAGTCTTCAGATGGTGCCCAGGGTGGGGTGAGGGGAAAGGCTTTGGGGGAAGTTAAAGAGACATACACGTAAAACACCCAAAATAACCCAACAGCCAGAATGCCCGAAATCAGACAGGAAGCCAAATAATCCGGGGCGTTGGGCCGCTCTCCCCCTCACATTTTACTTTATTGGCTAGGGGAAAAAAGCCAAGGATCTGGGAGGAGGCTGGCTGAAGGAGGGGGGCGGAGTCCTCGGGGCCAGGCCGCCCTCAGTGCTCTATTAAAGCCAGGCAGCCGGCAGAGGAGTCAGAGAAGCAGAAAGCTTGAGCCAACCATGGAGAGAGATGGCTTCAACGGGAGCCACCGGGGCACCAAGGAGAGCCGCGCGGGAACAGGCAAGGAGCAGGACTACGGGGACACTGCCGGGGACCCTCAGGCAGTGAACATGCTGGCTCCTCTGGACATGGGGGACGAGCAGCAGCCGGAGAAAGGCGCGCGGGCTCACAAAGCCAAGAATCCCAACACCTACAAAGTGCTCTCCCTGGTGAGTGAGGTCCATTGGACCGTCCGGGTCCGCTCCAGGGGCCAGTCCCAGGGGCCCGACCCAAGACTCTCTGGAGCAGGTGCCGCCTTTTCTCCGCCCCCGCCCGGGGTCAATGCCAGGACCGCAGTGCTTGCTGGAAAGAGCTCTACCTTAGCCCTGCACAGACCGTGTGATCTGACCACCTGGCTCTGGGGCACACTGTGGGCAAGTGGGCAGGCAATCCAACAGACTGAGACTGACCGACTGACAAGACAGGCAAACTAACAGAATCACTGACAGACAGACTGGCAAGTCATACGAACTGACTGAAAGACTGATATACTGACAAGACAGGCAGACAGAAAAACTGAGGTCAAATTAACCGAGAAGTAGATGGACAGACTAGACAGACTGGAGAGACACCAGCTACAAGAATGGCTGTATGGCTGTCTCACTACAATTGGAGGACTGGAAACATGGAGGTTTATTTGTAATTATTATCATCACCATGTTAATAATTACACAGAATAATCACATCATTTATCACCACTATTTACACGGGATTCTAATAATTTTAATAATATTCTTAAAAAAAAAAAAAAAAAAACTGGACCTGTGATTTCTTTACTGTAGGGAGCTCCAGATGAGGAAACTCCTGTTCAAATAGAGCAACAACAATTTTTCAGTTTAGAGTTCTAGAGCTTCCTGGATCACTGAGAAATTGAGAGTCACACTGTTAGGATGCACCTGTGGTAGAGGTGGGCAAGTGGGAGGGAGGTGAGACTTGAAACTAGATCTTGATTATACCAAAGCCAGTTCTCTATCATGTTGACTTTCAGATAAGTAGAAGATATTATACTTTGAGGCAAATATAATATATTGTATAATCTTTCATTAATATGTTAGTGTAAATCTTTCTTTCAAAGAGTTTAACTCTCTTTGATAAATATGACTATCCACCATCATTATCTCACTAAATTTGAAATATTCTTTGTGACTTGTATAAATTTTTTTTAAAATGGCTGAGTTGTGAAGACTAAACAAAATGATTAAAAAGAAAACCACCATCTTGGAGTTAAATCTTCAATAAGCCTAGAAAGGCTCAAATTTTCTAGAAAGTAAACAAAACAGGGAAGGTATTTTATGGCTTTAATATTGAGTATGGCTTTGATCTTTCTCTTGTTTTTACATCATTTGGATGAACAAAGGAACAGGGAGACATGGTCTCTAAAGCCTGTCAGGGCTTTAAGTCATTGGCATTATGAAGGCTTAAGAGAAGATTTTAAGATAGATTTTTGTAAATGTAATCATGATTTCAGAAAGTCCTGTTGCTATATCTTATTGGTCCTGGCATAGGAATTTTGATTCAATAGAAAAGTCAATATTCACACATTATAGGAATCAGTAATGTTATATTGATAGTTTTATGATTTCTATTATATAACCTTTTTTTTTTTTTGTAGCATAAGAGTTGTGTACAACTTCGTGTGACTTCATTCGGGGTTTCCTTGGCAAAGATACTTGGCAAAGTAGTTTGCCATTTTCTTCTTCAACTCATTTTATAAATGAGGAAACTGAGGCAAACAGGGTTAAGTGACTAGGAAGTATCTGAGACTATATTTGAACTCAGAGTTTACTGACTTTTGAACTGAAGATCACTTAGCTTCCCCTATACTCACTTAACTCTAGACTATATTATTTTTCATTTTTTTTTCTGATAAAGCTACTTTCCTTCTGATTGTGCTACATAATAAATACATTAAGGAAGAAGCTTAGTATAGAGAAAAGAACACTGTCTTGAGTCAGAGGACCTCAGTTTAAATCTTGTACCTGATGCTTCCTATTATTTGTCTTTGGAAAAGTCATTCAACCTCAATGAACTTCAGTTACTTCATCTGTAAAATTTATACTAATCAACCCCTGAGGTTTCCTTGAGCTCTAGAGCTATGATCTTATGGGAGTTAGATAACAAAGTACTATGTTAGGTCATCTTACAGGAGAAAAATCAGAAAAAGTTTTAAAGAATCAGTGACAATTTAGTTAGGCTTTAAAAGATGGATAATTACTATAGTTCCCTGGAAGAAGGAAGGGAGGATGTTGCAGACACATCAAGCAACTTAAGGTAATTCTTAGAAACATGAAACCCTATGGGTAGGGAAAGAGTAGTAGTGGTCAGTTTGGTTAAAGTACAGAGAACATGGAATAGAAGAGGGAGAAAGATGGTGAAATGATGGGAGATGATGTTACATAAGGATGAATTGAAGAAACTATTAACATTTATTCTGTAAGTTACCAGAGATTAGGGATTGGGTTTTTAGTTTGTTTGTGTTTCTTGTTTTTTTTTTTTTTTTTGGTTTGTCTTTGTATTTCCACTGCAGAGTAGGTATTTAATGAATGCTTGTTATATTGAATTGGAGGTGGAGTAGGAAGGAACATCAGGCAGAAAAGGAATTTGACTTAATTCACTTGTCAGGAAATAGTGGCAGTAGGTGAGAGAAACCGATTTAAGATTAATGTAAGGGAGGAGAGGGAAAAGTCCTACAAACACCTTCCTAACAAGAGCCATCCAGAAGTTCTATGGTGTGCTCCTGGATGTGGTTCCTTAAGCCCTCTGCAATAGAGGCTGGATGATCATGCGTTGGTGATGTCATTGAGGGAATTCTTGATAATGTACAACCTGGATTAGTTAGTTTGCATTTCCTTTCTAACTGAATCAGTGAGACATTTGGAAAAAACAGAGTGCCATCATATTGTGGATGATATTAAATGCTAGATGGGAGAACTTTCCTCAGTAAAACAACGGATTGCTGCTGAAGATTTCTGAGAAAGGAATTGAGACAATTACTAGAGGTTCTTGCCGAAGGAATATTATCCTAATAGGGATATGCAAGTATGAAGTGGAAGATGGGAGACCTAAAACTAATCCACTGAAGTATTTCAGAGATAGAAACAGGGAAATTTCTATTAGATTGAAGCTAATGGGACTAGACAAGCTAGAGGTGGGGTGAATCTCCCTAATGATGCTAAAATCTTAAATAAGATATTAGCAAAAAGACTTCAGAAAATCATCCCCAGGATAATACACCACGATCAAGTAGGATTTATACCAGGAATGCAGGGCTGGTTCAATAATAGGAAAACTATCAGTATAATTGGCCATATTAATTATCAAATTAACAAAAACCATATGATCATCTCAATAGAGGTGGGGTGGATGTGAGCAGTAATGAGGAGATGGGCTCTACAGGACCTGATAATAAAACAGATTTGATAATTCCAACATTCTGTACATAGTGAAACAAGGTGTATGGATTTGCCATAAACAAAAATAATGAAGTCAAAAGAATTAGGAGTTTTACATGAGAAAGACACTAAAACTCATTTTTGAACATGTTGAAATCTAAGTATAGGTATGACCTCAAGATAGAGAGGTATGGACTGTTGGAAATAAGAATCTGAAGCTCAGCAGTGAGGTCAGATCAGAGATAAAGTTTGGGTAATTATTTGCTTAAAGGGGAGTAGCTGAAACCATGTGAATTGATATTGTAAAAGGGAGAGAATATAGAGAGAAGAAAAGAAGACCTAAGACAAACAAAACTTCCTGGTATAGTCATAATCGAGGTGTTTGGGAAGAGAATGAGGAGCCAGCAAAGGCTAAGAGGACAAACTAAAAAACAGAGAGGAGAAACTAAAAAAGAAGAGAGAGAGGGAGAAAAAGAGAGAGATAGAGACAGATAGATGATAGGCAGACAGTCATAGAGACAGAGATAGAGACAGACACAGAAAGATAAAGTGAGGGAGACAGAAACAGAGAGAGACAGCAGAGACAGAGATCATTGGGAAGGGTTTACTGAAACCTTTTATATTTAGGATAGATTTTTTTTTTTGTTAAGCATATAATAATAATAATAATAAAGTATTTTTTAAAAAAGCTTTGGAAAGGTCAAGGATGATAACAGTTGAAAATGAACACTATATTTAATGCTTACATGATCACTTAAGAGGTGTGGAGTGATAAGATCTGATTATAAGAATTGAAGTAAGGATGAAGAAAAGGCATCAGGCATAGACAACTTTATTTTTTTAAAATAGAGAAGGGAGGGAGAGAATGCTGCTTTTTGGGATATAAAGTTATGTGGATTGTGGAGCTTCTCCCCTTAAATGGAGAAACTTGAGCATGTTTGTAAGAGAACAGGAAGAAGCTGATGGCCAGGAGAAGTAGAGGATGAGTGTTAGAGCAAGATTTTGGAGAAGGCAGAAGAAAATAGGATTAGGGAGTCTCATAAAACAGCTTCAGACAGACCATTTGCTGTAAAAGTAGGTGAGGACAGGTATAGAGTATGAGATACAAAGGGAAAAAAATGCAACAGTTGCTGAAGAGAATGAAACAAATACTGTTTATAGTGATGGGGTTTTTCTGAGGCTCTCTCTGTACCATAAAGACATTAAATTTCTTATGCTTTATTTACCATTTGATATGTTCATTTTTGTAAAACATGTCAAAATATCCATTCTTTATGGATTAAGCAAGAAGGAGCAAATTTTAGCTTGTAAGGTTGTGAGTATTTTCAAAGAATTAGATACATTGAATCTTGCTTGGAAAAATCATGGTTCAGAGCTATTAGTGATATGCTAAGTGAGGCTACTATGCCATAACTAAAAAGATACTCTAGAGCAGGAATTTTTAACTTTTTTTTTATATAATGGATTGTATTGGCAGTTTAGTGAAGCATACAGACCCTTCTTAAAATAAGGATTTCTTCAGAAAACACATGTTTAGCAAATGATTTGACTGAGAGATCCCATGTAATATAATAGAAAAAGTATTGTACATGGAATCAAAAGATCTTTGTTCAAATCCCATCTCTACCACATACTATATGATCTTGGATAATTCATGTTACTTATTTAGGACCTCTCAGTGGAAAAATGAGCAGATTCAGATCAATTACACATCAAAAAAGACTACTAAAGAATACCAGAGACATCCTCGGTGGGTATGAGGAGGCTATAGTACATTTCAAATAAGGAATTGGGAAGGGGAAGTGGCAAAAAGAGAAGCCAGAGAAATGTATGAATGAGGAGGAAAAAAATTGACTTAATTTTTTAATTAATAAATTAAATTTGATTTAATCAATGAGATAGATAGATGATTGAGGCATGGCTCCATCAGTATCCTAAAATATCAAGGTTCAAGATTAGATTGTAGGAGGGTATTGACAAGAGTTTGAGACAATGAGCAGACATAGATATGATAAGCATTTTAGACAGGGATATCCATATTGATGAGGTCACAGATCTACTGAAGTGCACACAGATAGTATAATATAATTTATAATAATACAATATAAAATTATAGGGCAAAGAAGAAATAAAGGCAGAGTTTTCTTGGAATACTTGAAGAAGAAAAGAAAACTTTCAGTTGGAGAAGATCAGAGAATAGTAAGCACTTATCCCTTGAAAAAAAGATGAAGGCTTTGAAAGATGGAATTGTCCAGACTATTCCTGAGTAGAACCTCTGTCACAGTAGCAGATTCCTTTTCACTACAGGTTGTCCTTCATTCTTGAAGGAACTCAAGTTGGCAAGTACTTTCAAGGCCAATCTAGTGTATGTTTCCTTCCATAACATCTCCAACAAGTATTCATCAAGTTTTTGCTTATAGTCTATTGACATACTCATTGCCAGATCTAGCTCAGTGTTTGAAAAGCTTTAAAGAAAAGTGTAGGAGAGGAGTAATAGATTACCTACCAAACTGAACTTCTATGGAGCCATTATTCTGATCTCATTGTTGTATGCCTATGAAACCTAAACAGAATACCAGCAATATGTCAAGAAACTGAAATGGTGCCATTTGAATTGTCCTAAGATTCTGAATATCATCTGGCAAAGTAAGGTACCTAATACTGAAGTCATCTCAAGCTATTCTGTCATGTTTTCAAACTCTACTACAAAGAGCACATCATGTTGTTCAAATGCCAGATTTACCTTTCCGTAAAAGACTTTTATGGAGAATGCACAAAGAAAAGCACTCACATGGAGGTCAGAAGAAATGATGCAAAGAGATTCTCAAGTTCTTTCAGAAGAAGTTTGGAATTGATTCTGAAACATGGGCAAAGGACTACCCAGCATGGTGTGCTCACAACAAAGAAGGTACTGTGCTCTATGAGCCAAGCAGAATTACAGTAGCTCAAAAGAAATGTGAGATACATGAATTTAGAAACATCTACACTCTGAATCAGGAGTCCTCAAACTTTTTAAATAGGTGGCCAGTTCACTGTCCCTCAGACTGTTGGAGGGCCAGACTATAGTAAAAACAAAAACTATGAACAAATTCCTATGCACATTGCATATATCTTATTTTGAAGTGAAGAAACAAAATGGGAACAAATACAATATTTAAAATGAAGTAAAGTTAAATCAACAAACTTACCAGTATTTCAATGGGAACTATGGGCCTACTTTTGGCTAATGAGATGGTCAGTGTCTGGTTCCATATTTGTCACTGATCGTTGTAATAAGTGATGCAAGTGTGCATCCGTGAGTCTTGATCTGGTTGGAGATTTCAAATATTTCATTCTAGAAAAAGTCTGTTCATAGACATAAGTGCTACCAAAGATGGTTGCCATTTTGAGTGCATGGTTCCTAAGATGAGGATATGTCTCAGAGGGGAGAGATACATAGAAATTATGAAGGCTGCTTGACTTGAATGCGTCTTTTAGAGAGTCACAATTCTGCAGTTCAGCTAGTTCCATTTGGTAAATTGTATCCTCATTTTCAATGTCAATAGAAAATGGATTATGGAAAAGCTGTATGTCCTGTTCATGGAGATGAAGCTCTAAATCTAAATCCTTTTGCAATTTTTCCAGTGAATCCACACATGTTTTATTTGGGAATGCAATCAGTGGTTTTTCCGCTAACAGATTTTGAGTTGTGGGGAGATGGCAGAAGTTTTCCTCCTTCACTTGTTTGATGAGGAGGCCTAATTTTACTTCAAATGCTTTGACATGTGATTGCATATCACAGATGAGTTTCCCCTTTCCTTGAAGTTGCATATTGAAATTGTTGATAGTTCTGTTACATCTGTCAGAAAGGCAAGGTGCCATTTCCATTCTGCATCATTCAGCTCTGGTACTTCTTTGTTTTTTGAAAGCAGAAAAGTTATAATCTATGGAAGTAAGTCATAGAAATGTTTCAAAACCCTCCCTCGACTCAGCCAATGGACTTCTGTGTGATATAGAACCTCTTCATACTCAACATTTAGCTCAGACAGAAATTCCTGAAATTGTCTGTGATTTAGTGCATCTCTGATGCTCTAATGAAGTTAACACAAGATACCACAATTTTCATAACAAAGTCCCACTTCAGTGATTTACTACACAGCACTTGTTGGTGATGAGGCAGTATATGACTATTGAATGAGAATAGTTATGTTTGTCCATCTCTTGGTTAATGCGAGCAATTATTCCTTTCTTAGACCCCACCATGCTAGGAGCACCATCAGTTGTCATGCTGGCTAGTTTAGCCTAGTCCAGCTCCAAACCATTCATAGTTTGGCAAACCTTTTCATAGATATCTTCTCCTGTAGTTGTTCCTTTGATGCTTTGCAGCAAGCTCTTCTATGACTTCAAAATAATCATTCCTCTCACAAATAAAAATTAGAAGTTGTGCAGAATCATGAACATCATTGCTTTTGTCGAGTGCCAAGGAAAAATATGAAATTTTTTTTAAGGAGTTTTGCAAATGCTGATGCAGATTGTCTCCCACTTCTTCAATCCTCTGTGTAATTGTAGGTCCTGAAAGACTCACTGTACTAAATAAATCAGCCTTCTCTGGACACATCTCTTTGGCAATGGAAAGAAGGCATTCTTTAACAAATTCTCTCTCCATGAATAGTCTGCCAGTGCGTGCTATTAACTTGGCAACTTGAAAACTTGCTCTCAGTGATGAAATATTTAGTGACTTCTGCATCACAAAAATATTTTGCTGAGTTGTCAATGTATTTTTCAGTTTCAATATTTTATCTTTTCTCACTTCTTCAACCAAACAATCATATTTATCTTTATATTGAGTTTCATGGTGTCGACACAAATTATATTCTTTGAACACAGACACTGTATTCTGGCATATCAGACATACAGCTCTTTCCTTGTACTGCATGAAAAAGTAATCATAAGTCCACTGTTCTTTGAATATCCAATACTCCGAGTGAATTCTTCTTTTTCTTGACATCATTATTTCCTAGAGATTCCAAATTGCTATTAGTAAAATACACATATATATATACACACAGTGCTACAAAAACAATATACCAGCAATAACTTTGCCCACACAGACATACAGACTGCAATGGCCAACTTCCTCCAAGCTGCCTCTGCGCTGTGATGCCTCCATTTCCTGCACTCTCTCTCCCACTCTTCGTGCTCCTGCTTCTGACCTTCACTGCTGCAGTGAATTCCCCCTGCCGCAGCTGTGACATGCACAGCATGCACTGTACATCCCCCGTGCCTATCTGTTGTGGTGGCTGCTGTTACTGTACAAGGCTGCGGGCCGTCAGTTCTCCGTCTTCTGCATCTCTCTCCCTTCCCCACACCACACACCCCGGCCTGGGAACTTACCTCACCTCGGTATCCCCTCACACTCTGTCTCTGCTGCCTCAGCCCACTGCCGGAAGTGTGTGTTGCTAATGTGAGTTTAGGTCGAACGTCACTTCTGGTCTGATTTTACCATAACCCAGTGGGCCACATAAATGTCCTCAGCAGGCCGCATCTGGCCCATGAGCCGTAGTTTGAGGACCTCTGCTCTAAATGTTTGTGTGGACTATTTGATTACCTGATATAAAGTAGAGCCTTCTGAGCTCACATTGATTTGATCAGTCACAGTTGGATACACTGTACCTTGGCTCCAACATAGCGATATCATTTTGATATTCTTTGAGAATGATGGACAATAGTGATAAGTCTGTAGTGAAGAGAAATGTTACCATGGCAGATGCTCCACTCAGGAATAATCTGGATAGCTCTAATTGTTAAAATGTTTTGGTTTCTATCAAGCTTCAATTCATCTTTCTGTAGCTTCTCTACACATTGTATTTAGTTCTGTCTTGTGAGACTGAGCACAATTCCTTTTTCATATCATAGTTTTTCAAATATTTGAAGACAACTATCAATCCACCTCTTCTTTTCCTTTACCTCAATAGAAAAAAAAAATCTGACTCAAATAAGTATGCGTAATCAAAGCAAAAAAAAAAAAATAACCAAGTTGTTTACATCTGAAAATTATTTTACTTACTTGGGATTATGACCTGTCAAGAGACATGCTTTATTATCCTCCCCCCCAAAAATATAGTTAGTCATTGCATTATTCAAGCTTTTTAGTTTTTTAAAGTTTTTTTCTTTAGAATATCATTATTGTATAAATTGTTCTTCAGATTTTTATCACTTTACTGCATCAATCAATAAAAAAAATCATCCTCAGTTTCTCCAAAATTGTCCTATTCTGTACTTCTTTAAGTGAAGTAATAATACATTATATTCATATATTATAATTTGTTCAGTCATTCCCTAAAATAACTTGATTTAGCAATCAAGAAGACATAAACAGTTCATCTGCAAAATTGAAGAGGAAAATAGGGTGATACATTTTTAGTATATAGCAAGATCAAGTGAAAAAAAATTTTTTTATTAACAAAGACCTGATCATGTTTTTTTAGGCACCAGAAATAGATCCAATGCATAGAGAGATAAAAGATGATGGGTGAATAATATGAAAAGTTCCCAAAAAACACAGGATGGGAGTTAATTCAAAGGCAAAAATAAAGAGGTTAGTCTTTTTTTTTTTTTTTTTTTTTTTTTTTAAAGAGCTATTATTTCTGAGTGGCACAAAAGAGAATGGGTAAATTATATGAAAAAGTTTGAGGTATAGGATTGGATTGGGAAGATGGGAACTCATACCATTGGCCATAGTAGTCTCTGAGGTCTCTTGGTTTTAACATACTGCAATTCTAAAATATTATGATTTAAAAAAATAAAATAAATTATGATTTTAGATTTCAAAAAATCCTATTAAATTGAGTTTTCTTATGTAATGGGAAAAAGTAGGGGAAATGGAAGATTCATATTCATTTCTATCACTTAGCTGCAGTGTGACCTTGGTCTAGTTATTTTACCTTTCTAGACTTCAATTTCTTCATCTGAAAAATTCAGGGATTAAAACATATGTATATATATATATAACCTGGATCCCTTCTTTCTCTAACATTTTTTGATTTTAATTTGCCAAGTACACTTAATTATCTATTTTACAAAGATGAAAAAAGCTATAAGATACTAATTTTAGGTATGCAAGAACTTCCAGTCCATTCCCTTCATTTTAAAGATGAGGAAATTGAGGCTCAACATTACATAGGGAGTAGACAGCAGAATTGGGTTCAAACCCAGATCTCCTACCCAAAATCTGGTGCACTTTGCCAGAACCAAATTCTCTATATGTGTTCTTGATTCTATACCCATCTTCTCCAGCAGACTGCTTCTACTATTATCTCTGATGGCTCCAGTCATCAATCACTCAGCACCCATTGGTTCCTTCCCTGTTGCATACAAACATACCCTAATCTTCCCCATATTTAAAAATCCACACTAGATCTTTCCATTCCCACCAGCTATCATTCTATATCTCTCTTACTTGAAAAAGTCATCTTTACTAAATACCTACATTTCTTTTCCTTTCATTCTTTTCTAAACCTTCTGTAAATTGCCTTCTGACTTCATAATTTACCTTGAAACTTTCTTTTCAAAGTTACCAATGATCTCATCATTGACAAATCTAAGGGCTTTTTCTCAATTCTCATCCTTCTTGACCTCTGAAACATTTGACAATACTGACCACTTTTTCCTCCTAAATAACTTCTCTCTGGGTTTTTCTGACTTTTTTTTCTTGGTTTATCTCCTGTTTTTTCTGACCATTCTTTCTCAGTCTCCTTTCTTGGACCTTTATGTAATTCTCAGTAACTATAGTTGTAATGATATAATTCAGTTTTAGGTTGTCTTCTCTTTATAATTTTTCACTTAGTGATCTTATCAGGTCCCATGAGTTCAATTGTCATCTCTTCAGATACACCAGACATATTTATTCAGCTGTCTGTTTTTTGAGCTCCTGTTCTATATCACTATCTATCAACTACTGTGTACTGGATGCCCTCAAATTCAAAATGTCCAAAACAGAACTCATTATTATTCATATTCAAATCTGTCCCTCTTTTGAACTTGCTTATTACTATTAAACACACTGATCTTTCTCTTATTGTCCACCTAGTAGAATCTCTAGCTTCCTTTAAAACTCAGCATAAGAATGTGTGGCACAATAGCAACCACAAAAACAATCAGAGACTCTCAGAGTAAGAAAAAACAAAAAAAGAGTTTATTATGATCTCTTGAGAAAGAGTACCTTTCTCCTGTCTGACCAGGGTTTTTTTTTTTTTTTTTTTTTTTATTATTATAGCTTTTTATTTACAAGATATATGCATGGGTAATTTTTCTGCATTGACATTTGAAAAAGCTTTTGTTCTAATTTTTCCCCTCCTTCCCCCCACTCCCTTCCCCAGATGGCAGGTAGACCAATATATGTTAAATATGTTAAAGTATATATTAAATATAATATATGTGTATATGTTCTTACAGTTATTTTGCTGCACAAAAAGAATTGGACTTTGAAATAGTGTACAATTAACCTGTGAAGGAAATCAAAAATGCAGGTGGATAAAAATAGAGGGATTGGGAATTCCATGTAGTGGTTCACACTCATTCCCCTGAGTTTTTTTGCCGGTTGTAGCTGGTTCAGTTCATTACTGTTCTATAAGGAACTGATTTGTTTCATCTCATTGAAGAGAGCCACATCCATCAGAATTGATCATCATATAGTATTGTTGTTGAAGTATATAATAATCTCCTGGTCCTGCTTATTTCACTCAACATCAGTTCATATAAATCTCTCCAGGTCTTTCTAAAATCATCCTGCTTGACCAGGTGTTTGTTAGTGAAAGCAGTGCAAAGTAAAAACTACAAAACACAAGATTAAATAGCCTGAATACAGAAGTCCCCACCCTTCTGCTTGGCCTTTTCTCCCATTTGTTTGTGTAGAAATCTAATCCAGAAACAAAAGAATAAATTGCTTAAATACTTAATTAATACTTAAATGCTAATTAAAAGGTGGTGGGAAACGGAAGGGGATGAACTCCTGCAACTTTTTCTTAGCTACAGCTCTATTGTTATTATAGTTTCATCTCAAGTCACAGTTATATTCCCATGAGAGTGTTTTTACTCAGTTTATCCCACACAAGAAGAACCTTTCTGAGACCATTCTCCTTCCCCAATTGCTAGGGACTTGCCCTCTACAGCATCTTCTTCATACCCTATATTTTATCTTGTATCAATTAATTTATGTATATGTTATTTCCCCTCAACTGAATGTAAATTTCTTATGGGCGGGACTATTTTTTGCCTTTTCTGTATATTTCCAGTACTCATGCTTGTTGATCAATTGAGTGAATAAAAAAGTTAATATGTAAAATATTTGCTTCATTAAGTTATTAAACCTGATATTATATTAAAATTATAACAAATGATTCAGTAAATTCAATTAATCAAATGGTGGATTGTTCATGATTCATGATTTAGATGAACATCAGTATGGCTAATATATTCTAGGCAAATTTCAAGCATAAACAACACACAAAATGTCATACACATTTTTAAAAATTATTAAGTTTTCTTTAATTCTCATAGTGATATGTAGCTCCTAGGGAGAATGTAACATTAATCCTAAGGCTACCTGACCTAGGGAGTGTAGTAGTTCAGAACAATACTGGCTGTCAGATAGACTGTTGGTCAGTAATAGCAAAATCTCTGAGACAATTTAAGCCACAGAATTCAATAACAGGGTGCAACTCCACCTCTAAACTATAGAATTCAGTACTCCTCAACTTGACCACTCCTCAATTCTACTTTTAAGCCATAAAAGTAGCATATCAGTGATGTGAAATACCTGATCTTTCTATCTTTTTCCTATAAAATTATCTTGCTCCTGCTTCTGATTCTTTTGAAACTTAGGCCACTTCAGTTGGCATTACAATTATAATAAACTTTGCCCCTTGACTTAGAGATGGGTCTGAACCTGCAAATTCTTTTTACCTTGTGACACTAATCTGGAAGTCCAATCTTTTTGTGGTCTCCTCTGAACCCCAGCAATAGCACTCAGTAATTCATAATAGAGTCAAAACATTTTAGTTATTTAGTGGGAGTCCATAAAATAAGCAGAAGTATCAAGGAAGGCTGAAGGGTAGTGCCAGGAAACAAAACTCGTATTTTAAAAGTTGGTTAAGGAAAGTCTACAAAATGAAGATGCTTAAAGTTGGCTAACAAATCGGGTCAAGGATGGAAGATGTAAAAAACTTTTGCTTATTGAGACCTTCAGAAATTACATTTGTCTTTTGTCTACATCTGCCCACACAGCTTTTTGTGGACTTCTGGATCTACTTCATATGAGCACATATTAATATATGATGTGCAGGCTGGTTCCAACATGTAAGAAACCATTTGAATCTTCTGCCATACCACAAGACATCTAAAAAATTAAGAATTGCTTCTACTGGCCAAACTTTTGGTTTGCTTGGAGGTCTCAAAGTACTTAACTGATGTATCTATTTAGTAATCCACCTCTGTTTAAATGAGACAATAAGATGGCATAACAGTAGAGTGCTGACTTGGAATAAGACAGATCTGAGTTGCCTTAGAAACTCATCAGCTGTATGCCACAGGCAAGTCACTTAAATCCTCCAGCTTCAGTTTTTTCATCTGTAAAATAGAGGTGATAATACCACCTTCTTTGCAAAGGGACTATATGTTATTCTAGAAACAATTAGGGAAGAAGTTGGGAACTGCATATTCTTTAGTTATTAGAATGAATGAGGGGATTCAAGATAAGATAGAGATTTGTCAAGTCTCACCCTGGTGTTTAAAGGTGAAAGAAAGTAGGAATTACTAATCTGATGAAGGTGATGTCGACCTAGAGTTTCATAATTTATATTTCTGTAATTCTTTGTGATTTAAAAATACAATTATAGATAACTTGTATTTCTTCTTTTGAAAGCTGGGTAGTTATATCCTTTGATCATATCTTTTAGGCACTGCCTATTGTTCTTACAAATTTAAATCAGCTTTTTATGTATCATGGATCTAAGTCCTTTTATAAGGGAAACTTCCCCCTCTCAAATATTTTTTCACTTCTAATCTTAACTGCATTGGCTTCGTTTTTACTAAAACTTCTAAAATTTTATGTAATGAAAATTACCTGTCTGTCCCTTGTTTCTTACCTATAGTCTGATCCAATTTCTTACCTAGAGTCTGGAGGCTGACACTAACAACAGGCCCAGTTTGTGTATTTCTGTATAAGAGATTTACAAAAGCACTTTCTCATAACAGACCTGTGAAATAATGCTGTGCAAAAACTTTTTTTTTCCAGTCAGATCAGAAAATTGAGGCTCACAGAGTTTATTTTTCATCATTGATTTTTTTCTCTCCATTACCCCTATTTAGCAGTTCTCATGTTTTGGTGATTCTAATTTTGATTTTTTTTTTTTAATTGTGGGATTAGAACTGAAAGGGACCTTAGGGCTACTTGATCCAATTTCTTTGTTTTTCAGACAACAAAACTTAGGCCCACGAAGGTTATGACTTGATTATGGTCAATGAGCATAAAGCTCATAAAGAGTTTTTCTGTTTGTTTTTCATTCTCAAAGAGGACCATGACTTTTGGGAGGTGATACTCTGACATACAAGTGAATAGGATTTAAGTGAGGGAGGGCTGTGCAAAATTATGTGCCTCACTTTCCCCTTAGAGCCCTCTGAGTACAATGGCCAGATATAGATCAAGACAAGAAATGCCTCTGAATGCAGTGGGAAACCTTGGCCTTTTTAAGCTAAGGTCTTTAACAGTTGTCAGTATGACTGAGGCTGTATCCATTCAATGAATAAGGATAGGTAGCAAACCTAGTCCAAAAATATATATATAAATAAATAAATTATTGACAGAATGGAATCTTTTCACTCCAGAACCATTGATCTTCCCTTACCTTTTCATTCATCAACCCCATTGTAGGTCCAGGTCTCCTTTTTATTTTTACTTATAATTTATATTATATTTTATGTATATTTATCTATAATTAATATTTTATTTATTATCACCTAAGATTTTCTAACATCTTTCCCTTTTACAAACTTCTAGCAATTCTTAATTACTTACATAGTAAACTCCAAGCATTTAAAGTGTTCTCGAGTTCAATTCCCAACCTCTTTTTTCCATCTTTTGTTTTTCACCATTCTAGCAGTCAATCATATGAGACCCTAGCTTAAATATACTTCATTCATATTCTTTCTCTGGCTCAGAAGACTTTTGCTTTTTTTTTTTTTTTTTTTTTTTTTTTTTACTGTTCTCCTCTTTGTCGCTCTGAATTTAGAATCTAGATCTTAGTTTATACTGTCTGTTGTGGACTTATCTCTTCCCGGTCAGAAAGAAGCCCAACCAGCTATTATCAATCATAATTAATTCCCAGATTATCCTGTTTCTATTGAGTGATGTGAGAAAGAAATTCTTTTGCCTGTCCCTCAAATCTCCAGGCACCTTTAAACAATCTTTGAGATATGAATGAGCATATCTTTAGACAGGTATGGGACCTGATCTGCCAGATATTTTTCATCGGAGTCTTTGATTTGTCCCTCTGAGCTACTAAATTCTTCTCTGGTCTTGAGAAACCTCCAAGGCTGTATTTCCCCTATAAAAGATCTGCTAAAGCTGAAGATTTTTGCTAAGTCTTTTTCAGAACCATACCCACTATGAGGTCTTCTCTCTTTCTCTCTCATAGTGCTTTCCCTTTAAAATGATGTCTTTCTCCTTACTCTAACTAACTCAGGCTAGTCTGCTAGACTCCTGTATGGGTCTAATTGCCAGTAAATGGTACACCCAAGCTTAATGTCATATTCCTTTAGTGGATTCTTCCAATTCCTTTCCTTGGTAATCCTATTGTTCTCCGAATTCTAATTTCACATCTGTCACTTCTGGTGCCTATTTTATCTCTTATTTTGCCTATAATCTCTTCCTCTAAATAAACCTACCTTTCAACAAAGAGAATGACAATTGTGGATTTGTCACTTGTTTACTTGGAACCAGGAATTGCTACCCTGACCTCGTTACTCTTTATGTAATGCCAAAGAAACTGAGCAAGACAGAGGTTAGAGACCAATTCAATAGTTTATTAAATGGAGAGAGATAATGGGACCAAATGGATCTTGGTCCCAGGGCTAGACAAGACTATCATCTCAAAGAGTCCACCAATGAAGTACTCAGAGGGCAAGCCTTTTATGGTATAACAAGAACAACGACACGATGGGGGAAGTACCTGAGAGGGGATAACCTAATGAGGGGAGGCCCCTAGGATGACACAATGGAGGGAGGTTACTGATATTCTAATGACATCTAAAATGGATAAACCTTTATCCTGTCAAACATTACTGAATGTCTATAACCTAAAGATATAAAATCTTTATCTTATCAACAATTTAAGAGAGAATGATTATAGCCTGGGGTTTTGGGGCTGAGCAACTGAGGTAGACCTTTATCTCATCAAACATTAAATGGGAAAGGTTATAACCTGAGGCAGAATAACTAAATAGGACAATTGAAGGAACTGGGTCACAACATTAAAAGGGAACTTTGGTACAACATTTACATTTCTTTCTTTAACTCCAGGGTGCTAAAGTCAGATCCTGCACATTTATGAGAGCTTCTTGCTGAATTTTTACTGTAAACTTTTATGCATCAGAACTATGCAAATACTACAAATTATGGTTGATGAAAAAAAGTTAATAATGGTGATCTGTGTTATGTGTACATTCCTTTTACTTTGTAATGCCGGAGAAACTGAGTAAGATAGAGATTAGAGAGTAATAATTTATTAAATGGAGAGATATATTGGGACCAGATGGGTTCATAGTTTGGTCCCAGGGCTGAATGAGACTATTGTCTCCAAGAATCCAGTTCACAATGAGTTCTCAAAGTGGCTCAGATGCAGGGGGTAGACTGAGGCAAGGGTGGAGTCAGGGTGCTGAGAGCAGGAATGGGACTCTGACAGGGTGGGGTGAGCCACTGGAGATAAAATGACATAATCAGGGGGAGGCACTATGGACGTGGGGAGAGGCATCTTGATATTTATCATTTTGATATCTGGCATTCCAATAGCTTGGGATGGGGAGAGGCATTCTGATATTCTAAAACATAAGATCTTTTATCCTTATCAAATACTCTGATAAAGAGGGAGGAGAGGTTTTGCAGAACTGAGAAGCAGGGAAACCGAGGCAGGATTGAGTCAGGATAATTAGGGAAACTGAGTCAGGACAATAAAAGAGAACTGTGGCATAACAATTTACACCGCCGAGGAGTCAGCTATTAAACAATTACCAGTTTCCCCCTGCTTTGACTCTTTTAACCCTCAATATTTGAAACTTTAAATAGTCAGGCAATCCTTTGCTTTGCCACTTAATCAAAGGCTACTTTTAATGGTAACATAACTATTTTACATCTGTATACCTCCTATTTCCTACTGGAACTAAAGCTTCCTAAGGGGAGGGATCATGCCTTACCAGTGGTTCTCAAAGTATAATCTAGAGAATCCTGGGGATCTCTAAAACCCTTTTAGAGGGTCTACAAATTCAAAAATAGTTTTTATTTCCAATATGGTAAATGTCTATAAATATAATCCAGATAAACAAAAATGCTTTGGAAAGATCCTCAATAATTTTTAATAGGATAAAGATACTGAAAACAAAAGTTTGAGAACCACTGCCTTAGACTATATTTATGCTCCTTTCCATACCTAGCTAACATTGATATTTTACACATAACAAAGAAGATGCTCAGTAAAAAAAAAAAAATGATGTTAACTATCAATAAAATATTTTCTTAAATTCAATGGCAAAATTTCTAAAGGCTTTTCCTGTATCAGATTTCTAGATTCTTTATCCAAATATGTTTACAGATTTAATCAAATGGATTTAGGGCTACACATAGTCAAATATATTCATATTTCTTTCTTTTCTCCCTGAACTTACTATTTCACTAAGAGATTCCAGTCTACATTTTATGTTTATATCTATAGCTGTAAATAATTTTCCTTTGGGCCCTAAGCAGAGGTAGAAAATGTGTTTGCGAACACCTCATTTAAGTTTATTTAAGCCCCATCATCACCTGTTGCATAAAGACTTCTTTCAGTTGTGTTTTTATTGGCTGTTTCCTCAGAGAATTCTTCTTGATTAAATTCAAGGTGGCATATTGACTGTGTTTTAAAAGATGAATTTAGAAAAAAGCAAGTTGGAATCAATCACCTAAATTGACTGAACACAATGTTCTTTCCACCTTTTGCTTTTCGGCTTTGATTTAGAATTGGACAGGAATAAGAATTTTTTTTTTAAATTAAAATGAGGCAACTGTTGAAACAAGAATAACCATGTAGGAGGAAACTTGGAGATCTGTAATTCTTTTTAAACCAGTTTCTCCTTTCCCTCCTTCTTCTGAGAATGGAATGGGGATGGGCATCCCTGAGGCGAAAGTAACATATTACCTTTTCCTTTTTTATCACCTCTCTTGTGAGTCTAAATAAGCTTTTAAGTATTGTTGGTATATCAGCAGAAGGATCAGGTATATCAATTGACTCCAAAATTTGTTTAGTTCTTTGAAATATTCATAAATTCTGGTCCTTCTAAGACTTTTGAGCAATGGTAGAATCACACTCAATAAAATTCACCTGGAGTGTGACAATAATATAACTGTTTGAATTTGAGAATTTTGAGAGAGATGCTAATAAGTCAAGAAGGACAACAAACAGTACAGTGGAAAGAATTAGCTTTGGAGTCAAAGAACCTAGGTTCAAGCCCTTTTATTGTCACTACTCATGTGACTTTGGACAAATCTCTGAATATCTGCATCTCAGTTTCTTCATTTGGAATTAAGTGATCCTTCTCACTAAAAAAAAAAAAAAATCTGTGATTATCCTTCAAATAGAGTGGAAAGTGACCTTATAGTTATCATTTGTCCTGTTGATTCTTTGTTTTATACACTTTTAGCACATCAAACAGGTGTTTAAATTAAATTTCCAGTTATTAACCTTAAATATAAGAGAACAATTACTGATAACCTTTTAATATCATATGGTAATGATGATTGAAGACAGAATGAGAACAAAAGAATTTGCTACTAATTTGATGCTCCTTTTCTATTTGAACACTTTTTAAAAAATAAAAATGCTAATTAAGTTGGCTAATCAGCCAACATTTATTAAGTGCCTCTCATGCACTAGGCCCTGGGATGAGAAAGACAAAAATGAAATAGCATTTGAAGTTAAGGAACTTCTTTATGTAAAGTAGATAGTGTGTATATGTAAGAAGAAAGCTTACTTTTCTGTTTTGGTGGTAATTCTCTTAGAGCCAAATAAAACTTTTCTTGGAGACCTCTTATGGATTTGATTTGCCCAAACATCTTTGATTAGGTAATTTATTTTCTTCTCTGTTTAAGGTTAGAAAATCTTTGTGGTTAGTAGGAAAGAGTCTTGGAAATTGGAACTACTATTCAAATTATTCTATAGCTTCTAACTATAAAGAAAAAAGTTACTAAGGATGACCATTGCCATGATTAGAGATAACTAGTTAAGACTTGAAGGATTTGCTCAATCTGTCAGAGTTCTAAGTTATTGCAATGTTTCCTGTTGAATTGCTTGATACTAGTTGACACATCAAAATAAATTTGAGAATAAGCTGTTGGCTCCATCTCCTACTTTAGAGAAATCACTTCCCTTAATCCCTCTTGGGGGACACTCAAATATAAGGGAATTGAAAAGATTGTCAGATATAATTTAGGCATGGATTTGACTAGATGACCATTGAGATCTCAACTAGTTATCAAATGAGTAAATTTTCCCTTGCTGCTATGTGAAATATGAGGCTTTAAAACTCATAGATATGTTCATCAGATATATTAAATTCAACAAATTTCATTTATTTTCTTTTATGTCTAGCAATTATGTGCATTTGATTTAGGGATAAGTTAGGTCTTAGAGGCAATAGTGATGATGGTGGGAAAACAGAGGTGGATTGAGAATAATGGGATGTGTAAAAGTTTTGTCTAGTAAGTATCAGACTAAAGTTGAAGAATAATCCCACTGGGAATAAAGCTCATAGTTTAATTGTTCCTGTTTTTTTTTTTTTTTTTTTTTGGGGGGGGGGGGTTAATTGAACTAAAAATTTTAGAAGGAAAGAGCATAATACTAGGAACCAGGAAACCTCGTTTTTCCTGGCTGTATGGCCTTGGACAAAGATATAGCTTTCTTGACCCTTTTTTCATCTGAGTATTTGCACCAGATCCTTTACAAGATTTCTTACAAAATTCATCTACTGTCTCTAAGTTGTCATATTAAAAAGTTAAATAGAATCACATTCTAAACAAATTATTTTAATTAAAAACTTCATCACAAGTTTTCTTAGTCTTTTAACTTTATGTTTAATTTTAGTATTTATTTTCCTTAAATTCTTTCTTAATTTCCACTGTCAACTCCTTTGGGAGGGAAAAACAAACAACAAATACAGGAGTATGTTTTTTTTCCAAGCTAGTTCATCAGATGGTTAGCATATCTGGAACATTCATAGGAAAGCAGAGAAGCCATGATATTACCAGTCAGTTGGATGTCAAGCATATTGGGAAATCTTCCCAATCCTAATGATTGAGGTTTGGAAAAGAACCTGATAGCATCATCTGTACAACAGACTCCTCCAACTAAAACTACAAAGTGCTTTATTCAAAAGTTTTCAAAACTGTAATTTCAATTACCCAACCCACTATTACCACAACTCATTCTTAGCCAAGGGCATTGTGTTCCTTCTCCCCTGTACTCAAAACAAACAGTAATGTGAGTGATATTTTGCTCTGCTATTGCAAATGTAAATAACTATATTATTAGAACATTTTTGAAAATTTGGTCTTTCTGTAATTTTTATCTTTTGAAGTGCATGCTCTAGAGCTAATCTCAAATTCCCACTTTCACTGGCTAATCAAGTCCCCTGAGGGCTGGTCCTCTGAGGGCCTGTGCTACACATTACTTCCTCCTCCACTAAATTCTAGGATTAAGCCTTGATTACTACAATAATTATACTGCAGTTGGATCTGCTTGCTTCCAGTCAGCTATTAAAATGATTTTCTTAAAACACTGTTTGATCCTGTCAACCTCCCTTTACCCCTTATCCACCCCATTTCATAACTCAATAAACTCTAGTGGTTTCCTATTACTTCCAAGAGCAACTGCAAAATGTTGTTTGGTGGTCAAAACCTTTCATAATCTAGTATCCTCCTATCTTTCCAGTCTTCGTACACCTTACTCCTCAATATGTACTCTTCCATCTAGTGACATTGGCCTCCTGGATGTTTCATCAATAAGACACTCCGTTTCTTGACCTCCACAATTCTTTCTAGTATCCCCTATATCTGTTTCCATTCTGACTACTCATCTCTTTGGCTTTTTTCAATTCCATCCTGACTCCTACAAGAAGCCTTCTTCATACCCTCTTAATTCCAGTCTTCTGTTAATTTAATTTATCCTGTATATGATTTAGTTTGTACATATTTGCTTGCATGTTGTTTCCTCAATTAGATGGTAAGCTCCTTGAGGGAAAGGATTGGTTTTTTGCCTTTTTTGTATCCCCAGTACAATTCTTGGCTCACATACGTGTGTTGAATTACACTGAAAAATTGAATCCAAAGAGATTGGGGTGTGTTTTCTTTTATTATGATGCATCAGTCCTTACCAAGTATGCTTCTCCCCTAACTCCTTAGGATTATCAGTTGATATTACTCAGCTATACTTTATTAGCTTTTAGATAGAGATATTATTAAGGTCATATATGATAAGAACATAGGGTATAAAACAACTTCTCTTCTGAAGTCTGTGATGTATGCTATCTCTAGTATATACTGACTTCAGGGAAGAGTACATTCAAACTCAACAAACACAAGTGGCAAATGATTACTTGCAATTCCTAATTGCTCAAAGTTTTTTTTTCTTGCCTTCTTGTAGTGTTCATGAAATTCCTATTAGGTATGGTGGAGCTTTCTGTTGGACTCTTGCAGAGTTTTGAAGCTGTTGCTTCCTAGTGTGTCTGGTTTGTTTTTGATTTCCAATGCCACCAATCTTTGCTTTCCTAAGAACATTGCTAAGATGATGGGAAAAGTCTAAATCTTTTAACTCTCAAAAATTTTTTTTTTCACAAAAATATTTTATTTTTCCAAGTACATGTAAAGATAGTTTTGAATATTCATTTTTATAAGATTTTGAGTTCCAAATTTCCCTCTTTTTATCTTATTTTCCTCCTACCCAAGAAAGCAAGCAATCTGATATATATTATACATAAACAGTCCTTTTAAACATATTTCCATTTTTAACATGTGCAAGAAAAACTAGACCAAAAAGGAAAAAAATGAGAAAGAAAATGGAAAAACAAAAATAAAAAACCCAAAACAAACAAAAAAAGGTGAAAATACTATTGTATTTTCATTGTCTCCATAGTTTTCTCTCAAAACTAGTGGAATTGTCTTGGATGACTACATTGCTGAGGAGCTAAGGCTATTATAGTTGATCATCATATTATCTTACTGTTACTGTGTATAATGTTCTCCTGGTTCTGCTCACTTCACTTAGCATCAATTAATGTAAGTCTTTTCTGAAATTAGTCTACTTATCATTTCTTATAGAACAGTAATAATATTCCATTACATTCATATACAATGACTTATTTAGCCACTCCCATTCCCCAAGTGATGGGGAATCCAGTCAATTTCCAAACCACCACAAAAAGAACTGCTACAAATGTTTTTGCACATACGAGCCCTCTTCTTCTTCTTCTTCTTCTTCTTCTTTTTTTAATAATCTCTTTGGGATACGGATTTAGTAGTGACATTGCTGGTTCAAAGTAAGTGCAGTTTTATAGCACTTTGGGTATAGTTCCAAAATGGTCTCCAGAATGGTTTGATTATTTCATAACTCCATCAGCAATGCATTAGTGTCCCATGAAACCTCCAACATTTATCAATTATCTTTTCCTGAAATCTTAGTCAACCTCATATCTGTGAAATGGTACCCCAACGTTGTTTTAATTGGAATTTCTCTAACCCATTGTGACTTAGAGAATTTTTTCATATGACTTCAAAATGTATAAGATCCTTTTCTGGGTAAAGGTTTGGGAGAGGAGATCAAGGCTTTACTTGTCTCCTTCCTCTTTCCTTCCTAATTAGGCCTTAAAAGCTTGGCTGAAATTCTTTTCTTAAAATTGATCACTGAATTGATCCAGGGTTTTGAATTTATCTAAAATACAAAACAATTTAAGAGTATTTCCTTTCTAATTGCAATACCATTTTATCCAATGATTTTCAAGGACCAATGATAGTTACTATTGTGCTTTTTATTGTTTAAGTGATTTAATAGTGATATCTAAGCCTCATTTATACCTAGGTTGTAGTTTTTCAACCAGAAGTGTTCTTTCCTGAAAAGGTAGCTAATTTTAAGTGGGGGTGGGATTGATCTAGTCAATGGATCATCATTCTTATACTTTAAAAAATTATTAATGCTTTTTCAGCTGAATCTGTGATTTCAATGGTAAGAAAGCAGCTGGCATGGATCTTTTCTTCCAAAGCAAATCAGTACCTTCTCTGTAACATATATTATTAGAGAGTTAGTTGTCTAAGGCATCAAGAGTTTAAATCACTTGCTCAAGATCACACAACCAGTTTATTACAGATGTGGCACTAGAATTTAAGTTTTTCTGATTCAGAGGACAGATTGCTATCCAGTGTGCAATACTACTCCTATCAATTTTATGTAAAAGATGACAAAATAAAGGCATAAGGGTTCTTATTGATATAATCAAATAAGTGGTAAACAAGAATAGCACTTAAACTTTATAAAGTGCTTAAACACTTTATATTTACTATAAATACTTTATTTTAACCTTGTGTTAATCCTAGGAGGTTGGGTATTATAGATAATATCATGCCCATTTTAAACATGAATTAATTGAAGTTCAGAAAAGTCATAATGCTCCTAGGATCATATATTAAGAGGCAGTTTGACCTCAGGTGTTCCTGGATTCAAATCCATGATTCCACATATTATAGTTGTATTTGAATTTAAAATCTCAGAATTTTCATTCTATATTTTGATCACAGAATCAGTTCACTTTCTTTCCTCTAATTTTTTTAAAATAGGGAAACTAATTCATGCAAGGAAAATAGCTACATTGTATATTTTAATTCTACCCAGTCTGTCCCCAGATTCCAAATTCCAATAATGCAACTGTGGTTTTTGGAAAGTCACTCAACCTTTTTATGCCTGTTTTTCTTCTCATTTACAAAATATGGAAACTATTTGCCAGGTGCTTAAGCATAGAATTCATGACAAAAATCTCTATAGTCATTTAGAGGAAATAAATGATGACTTTTAAGTGATGACTTATTCTTAGTGAATATCTTTTCTCATCTTTGCAAAAATAAGAATTGAGATGTTTGGAGAGTCAAGCATAAATCTTAATCTTTTGTTCTGAAGTTAGATTTTGGTTTTATTTTTCTGTAATCTCTTACAAATCATCACTTAAATTTTAATGTTTTTGGATGATAGTAAATCACTATTTGTACACTTGCTATCTGAATTGCTATAGGGGCATCAAGTGTGGAGTGATGAGGATATTATTCATGGGAGCCAATAAGGCCTAAGTTCTAGTCCCTCCTCTGATACATCTTGGCTGTGTGACCCTGAACAAATCACTTAACTCCTTCTGTGCTTTTTAAATGTAAGTTTCAAAGTGCTGACTTGTAAAGGTAGAATGGGTTTCTTTAGAAGGGAATTCCTTCTACCAAAAAAAAATTACAGGTTGAGTTCTAACTTTTCTTTACTAACATCTTTATCTTTGGGTCCTTGATAGTTGCAATTAAGTGGAAACAGAATTTCAGCTATCTCATTACTGTATCTTATTTTTGTCCATTCTGGCAGTTTGGGAAAAATGATATCAGTCTGCCAAGGACAGGACCAAAATCACTTAGAAAATCACTTTTCTAAGAATTTACTAGTATCTTTTACAATTCTGGCCCAAGCAAGATAGACAAAAATAATTTTGTTTTCACTAAATAAAATGCTTCAAAATGATGTCATTATACTTTAACACATCATTCACATATAATTAATGCTCATTAACAAAAAAATGAATGGAATTTAGTGTATCCTCTGCTTTCTCCAGCTAATTCCTCTCAAGGGAATAATTTTAAAATTATCAAAAGGATACAATCTAATGCCATGAATAAGATTTGTTAATTTTTAGCCAAGTCAAAATTCATGTTACTAACAAAATATTTCTTTGCAAACACCCTGTAACACACAATCTAAAATCCCAATTGGAGTAGTTTGAGCATTTGCAAAATCAGGAAAGTGTGGTGACCAAATGTTCTTACAAAGGGCCATACTGTTTTGTGTAGAGCCCTGAATGCCAAGGGAAAGAGTTTAAATTTTCGTTCTTTAGTAACAAAAAATCATTGTATTCTTATGAGAACAGGGTCTGTGAAAGGAAGATAAGCAATGTGAAGGCTAATCTGAAGAGAGAAAAAAATGAAGGTTGGAAAACTCATCAACAATTTCAATAGTTCAGAGAGTACTGATGTTCAGCATAGTGTCTGGCCCATAGTAGAGTAAATGTTTATTGGTTGATTCAGCTTGTCTTTACCAGAATGGCCACAAAAGAATGTCTATTTAGAGAATTAAGACATTGTTCCAAAGTGATCAGCTGACACTTTGGTCATTTCATCCCTTTTTTTTTCTCTATCTTGCAGCAGGTGGTATAGTGGGTGGAGTACTGTATTTGGAGCAGCAACCCTTGAATTCAAATCCTATTTCAGATACTAGCTAGATATGTGACTCAAGGCAGATCATTTAACTTCTCTTGGCCTCAATGTCTTTCTCTATACAATGGATGTAATAATAGAATCTACTTTTGTTAATATGAAGATTAAATGAGATAATATACATAATAAGGAATTGTAAATGTTGACTGTTTATTGTTCCTTATTTCATAGTGCTTACAATCATTAACATTATATTAGATTTACCATTAATAATTAGCTTTCCTTTAAATGTCAGTTTTTGTATGAGTGCTTTTTCTGTAGGTGAGGTGAAAAAGTAGAAATGAAAAAAATAATGTTATGAATGAATTAAAATGCATAGTAGCAACAATATTGCACAATGATCAATTGTAAATGATTTAGTTCTTAGCAATATAAAAATCTAAGACATTCCAAAGAACTGATGATGCCAATATTGTGAACCTTAGAAAAAGAATTAATGGGGTCTGAATGCAAATTGAAAAACATATTATCTTTTACTTTCTTATTTTTTTTTATTTTTTTTTCTTTTTACTCTGTTTTCTTTTACAACATGACTCATTTGAAAATATGTTTTGTATCACTGCCCAAGTATAATCTATATAAAATTGCTTACTTTTTTGATGGAGGATGGGAAGGAGAGAAAATTTGGAACTTGAAATTTAAAAAAAAATAATGTTAAAATTGTTTTTGCATGTAATTGGAAAATATTAATAATTCCTATGATGTGTACTTTTTTAGATAGCTATATTTAGTATTAAACTTTGGCCTTTCTGTGCTTGCAAATTCTTCAACATTAATTTACTTTTTCTCCAAATTCACTGACATGCAACCTTTCTGCTGTTTGATTTTAATTGAATGCTATAAGGATCTATAATTTTGTTAGTATCAATACTTGTTCTGTTAATCCTGGTTTCAATCTCCTGTAACTTGGGGATAGTTTGTTGAAGATGCCGGTAAAGAAATATTGATCATGCTGTGGTTGCTTTTGGTGAACTAAAGTGGTTTATTTTTCTATTGTAGATAGATAATTCCTCCCTGGGCTTGTACTGAAATTTTTCCAGATTGGTAGGGCACATCATCAGTCCTTTCATTCCCCTGACCTGACTTTCCATATACCAGGGTTAAGTGTTTTGTATAAAAGGGTTGTGTCAACTTCCATGAATTTCTGTGCTCTTTGGGAAAAGAAGTCAGTGTGATATAGAATATAGAAATTTACCCAAGTGATAGGTTAGCTCTTTCCATAGCTTCTCTCTCTCTTCTACTATTTGGCACAAGGCCTTGGCACTATACCCCATAGCTTAATTTCATAATTTTTTTGCAGATGCTAGAGATCATAGAATTATGAATGATATCTGAATTTTCAGGTTACAAATAGTAGTGATTTTCATCATACTAATTAGAAAATTGGAGTGAGTTTGACTTCTCCCAGATCTTTATCACTTAGAATCCTGAGTTTCCTTTAAAGTTCAGCTCCTGATCTCTCAAGATACTAGTTCCCTTTCCCCAAATAATTTCCTATTCATTTTTTCTACATATCTAAACATATTATATTCTTTTTTGTGTATTTATTTCTAGAATCTAGCATAGTGTCTGGCACATAATAGGTGTTTTATAAACACTTGTTACTGTATTGATTCATTATCTCTACTCAAACATGTCACAGGAAATAACATGGTACAGTGACCTTTCTCCAATGTGCACACTTGTGTGCACACATGTACACATGCACACAAACACGTTCAGGAAACACTTCATGAAAGAGGAAGAATTTGATCCAGATCTGCAATACTTTTATTTAATAGATACTTATAGGGTATGGAGGAAGGCATTCTAGGTTAAAGCAAAAGCTCATACAAAAGGGTAGAGATTGGAAATTATGGGATATATTTGGGAAATAATTAGCTGCTTTCACTGTGTGAAACTCAGGATAAATTCATTTAGTGAAGCAGTAGAGACTAAACCTGGAAAGTCTGATTTTTACTAGAGCATAGAAGGTCTAAAATGTGAAACTTAGAAATTTGTGACTTTCACAGTTTACAAACCTATTTTAGCATCAACAAAAAGAAATAATAGCAAGTTAAGTTTTATTTGTGGGCAAGGAATTTTAGCTTTTCTATAAAATAATTGTAGGCAAATTCTCTGATTTTTTTACTTTTGTTCTATAAATTCCTTGGGAATGAATAAAGAGTATTTAGACAAATAGGAAGTTTCAATAAAATTTTTTTTAGTACTTAACCTGATTTGTAGAAGGTAATTAATAAATGATTAATTTATTAAACAAGGGGCAGCTAGGTGATGCAGTAGATAGCACACCAGCCCTGAAATCAGAAAGACCTGAGTTCAAATCCGGTCTCAGACATTTACCACTTCCTAGCTATGTGACGCTGGGCAAGTCACTTACCCCCAATTGCCTTAGCAAAAAAAACAAAAAAAAAACAAAAAACAAAGGAAAAAACTTTATTAAACTAGAGAAAAAAATTAATAATATTTGTTTTGCTTATATGAGTTGAGTGTTATACATTTGAAGAAAAGATATTATTCTCACTACAATTTCGACTAAAGTATATTATATACTTGCTATGAGATTTACTTTATCTTTTAAAAATAAATGAGTCTTGGACTTTTCTGGGTAGACTTTTCCGCAAGGAAACCAAAACAGAATCTAACTTACAGCTTTATAAAAATAGTTAGATTTAGATTTTGAAATAAAACAATGTCAGAGGACAATAGGAGAGTTTTAAATTCTCAAATTTTTCAATATGTATCTAAAAATTCTTGCTTTTTCATTTTTTGGGGGGGAGTATAGGTAGAGTAACTTGAGACCACCCACCAAAACTTAACTAGAATAGTCCCAGGATGAAAGAAATAATATATTTTTTGGCTTCTTCTTAAAGATTTTCCATATTAACAGTTCTGAATAAGGTTTTAGCTCAATAATGCCGACAGTAACAGGTGTTTTTGTTGTTGTTCAATTGTTTAAATTGTGTTTGACTCTCCTTAACTCCATTTGGGATTTTCTTGGCAAAGATACTGAAGTGGTTTGCCATTTACTTCTCCAGTAACAAGGCAGTAATAATAATAATTACAATAACAGGGAAGATCTGTATAGTACTTTTAGGTTTGGAAAGCATTTTTTAAAATAAATATCTCATTTTATCCCATTACAATCCTAGGAGGTAAGGGATATTATTACCTCCATTTTACAAATATGGAAACTGAGGTACAGAGGGTGGCTTGCTCAGGCTTAAAGAGCTAGTAAGAACCCAAAAGCTAAACTCAGGTCTTCCTTACTTTACATCTTAATATTATCTACAGCACCAGCTTACTACCTTTGTTTACATTTAAAACCTTTTACAGCCTGTCCCCTCCCATTCCAATCTTGTTATATGGCATGCCATTTCATTTGCTCAATGGTTCAGTCTACCATACTGCTTATTCTTTCTCAAATATGAAATTCTATCTCCTATCTCTGTCTTTTCACTGAGGGTTTCCTATACTTGAAATATATTCCCTTATGACTTCTATATTGAAAAAATCAGATTGATTCTGTTTCTTTCTTAACTGATCCAATAGTCTAAATCATTATTCGTTGACTGAACTTAATTCAGAAATTTATTGGCCATTTAGTGTTAATTTTGAAATTCAGTTCTCTTGTTAATTACTGTTCTATTCTTGGATCAAGGAAATCTGTTACCTTTGGCCATCAGGGAGTCTGGTCTAGTAGCTTTAAACTATCAAGCTTTCCTTCAAGGATATCTAGTTTGTTATCCAAAGACATTTGGTTCGCTATATCTCTTCTTGGAGATGCAATTGGACTCAAACAATGAACTTTTCTTAGTCGTAGGAAAGAAAGAAAGAGTTGTTGCTAGCCCTTATTCTTAATTTCCATAATGTTTACTTTCATTTATGGTACTAACCTTCCTATTTTCTGAACTCCTTAAAACAATAAAAGAGAGTTGTCCCCTTCATTTAGGGTCTTAGCTTTGCTGGGGAAACTGAGATCCTGTTTATTGGTAAATTTACACTACTAAATTGATCATACTTGGTACTTTGTGCCTCAATTTACCTTAATTTAAACTTTTACAATTTAGCAATCAGGAAGGGATTGGATATAGGAAGCTAGTTCTTGGAGTAACTTCTTAGTGACATGTAGGTGACATTTTCATTGGTTGAGGTGGGGGATATTTCTTTGCGGAGACTTGCCCTAGAGATGTGAACCTCCTCTTATACCCCAGGCCCAGACTTTCCAAACCAAAGGTAAGCCCCTTTCCCCCACCAATGTTGGGGAAGCTGCAGTGGTCTTTGTTTGTCTTAGTGTCTTATCTATGCTTAAGTTTGATAATAGAAAATCCAGGAAATTCTCTTAGGGTACATGTCCTTTGAAGAAACTCTAAGCTCAAGCTGAGTCATACTCAAAATATTTGTATCAATGGTGGCTCTTTAGGGAGGTGATAAAATAAGTCATGGGCCACTTATTGCCATTGGCTGGAGAGGGAGATTAAAATTTGAGCTTCTCACTATAATTGAAAGGTCAGAAGACTCCACACTTCCCATTCAAAAGGGGTTATGATGTCAAAAGGGGTTATTGGCCAGTGACATAGTGGGAAGTCACAAATAGCCATAATTGGCAAGTGATTGATAAACTGGTAGTGGATTCTTCCAACCCAAAAGGAGGTAACTAAACATACAGCTCAAAAAAATTAAGTTGAATGATAAGGGAAATCTATCTAGTTATCACCTAGGAACATTCTTATCCAAATTAGTCTAACATATACTAGAATCTCTGACTCCCATATTTAGTCTGAGAAAATTATTTTCACCTAGTGCACACTAATTTTTTTTAACTTTAAGAATTTTTGTCATTGAGACTTTTTATCTTTGTGTCTATCTTGTGGAAACAATCCTTCTCATTGAAATTGGTTTTGGAAAATTGTGAGTGGGAAATCAAGAAAGAAAAACCTTGCCTCTGAATGTTACTCTGCATCTCTTTGTGTTTTATAAGCTATTCCTCCCCCCCCCCCGAAGAAAAGAATATGAACTTTTCTGAAGAGTTCTCTAAATCTTCAGCAAAAATAATCTTTTTTGCTTCCGATATATTTCTAATCTCTGGCCAAGTTTTGGAAGTACAGGAAGAAAGATAAAAAAAGGAAATCTTTTTAGTTCAGACCATATAATGTTATGACAATGTAAACTAATTAGAAAACATCATTCTTCTTGACTCCAGACCCCAAGTACTATTTATGAGATATTATGAATTTACTAATTTGGCTACTAGAGCTGTTGTCAAGTATTTAATGGGGCACATTTTAAAAGAGGAAGAGAAATAATTCCTTACTGTGGGGAAAAAGGAAGAAGAAAATGGAATAAATTTTTTTGAAAGGCTTGGTAATCATTTAATTGTTAACTAACTTATTGTAACAATATGAGAGTAATAATAACTATATCTATCCCTAAGCTATGATTAGTAAAAGTTCTATTTGAAGTAAAATCTTGTGTGATTATAATATGATATTGTTTTGAATTTTGAATTAAAATATAATTGTCTGAATTATCATTGTCAATAATCCATCATTCAAATGATATTAACTGCTCAAAGGGATTGCAGTTTGAGAATGACTAATGCTTGGGAAAAAAAAAAAACCCAAACTCTTGATTTGGTCTCTCCATTATGCTATTTCTGAACAGGAATATTTCCCCGGAATTAATCCTAAAACTTGCTTTCCAGTTTTATATATAATCTATATCTATCTATCTATCTAGCTCTCTATTTCTATTCCTATCTCTATAATATCCTGTAGATAAAGTGGCACTTTTTCTAAATGATTGTCTGTTCCAAATAGTAAACACAACTCTTAACTTGGAAATCAAATGGAACTAATTTAGTTTTATTTTATTCTACTTATGTTATGTCATTCTGGGCTTTTAGGCTTAGATCTGGAGGACCACTTTTGGTGCTGTTATAATCATGTCCCTTCCTCTTCCTTTTATAGCAAATCTCTCAAATATTATATGACTTGTGTTGTTGCGATACCTCAGTGTGGTGGCCAGCACAACACAAATGGGCTAGTTGGTGGTTGAAAATGAGATGAGGTTGCTGATAATTCAACAGAACCATTTATTGAGAGAAATCATGTTGCTTATATTCTTAAAACCATATGTTACTATGAAAGGCATTATTTGGTAACCAACCCTGGTTTCTGTTTTCTATGATCTAACTCTTTGAAGGATGTTGTTAGTTTATAGGGACTCAATCTAATTTAAATTTCACAATGCCCCAGTAATTGTGCCAGGATTTTATGTTTTTCCATTATTTCAAGCTTAAATGCACTCTATTACTCTTGGGAGTAGGGAAACATCCCAGTTACCAAAGTTTCTAGCTGTCGGGGAGTTCTTTACATTTCCCCCATTTTTTGTTTATTGAGGAGCTCTCAATTCTTGAAGTCTGAGATCCTGCCTGTGGACATTCTCTACAATTCTATTAATTATGGTTAGAAAACAGCCAACCAGAGTGGGTCCACAGATACAGACACATATAAGCAAAATTATAGCAAATGTTATGAGTATAATTACATGCCTAGTGACACTGAATGTTTCTTGTGCTCTCTTAATCCAATCAGCAATTGTTTGGGCAGTCTGGTCAGGTTCTAGATTTTCATGTAATTCTTTATCTAAAATATTAGCAATTTTTTGAAGATCTTCAATTTCCAAAGTAACATCTGAATTTTTCCATAATCAGTTAAGGTGATTTCTAATTTTATCTCATTCCCACTCTGACTCATTATATTCCTTATTAATCATACAGAAACTAGTGAATCTGTAATCACATTCCAATTTTTATCTAATTCTCAAAGTTTCCACTTGTTTTCCTATTTCAAGGACATCCTCCCTTAATTGATTTATAGCTTTATAAAACTCCTTATTAATTTTATTCTGCATAGCAAACCCTTTAGAAATGTTCAGAGTAAGTTCATGAAAATAATTACCTTGAACCACTTGATTTTGAACAGTAGTTACAGACATAGTAATTGAGGGACTGAAAACTAAAATAGAAATTAATGCAATTATACTAAAAACAACACATGAAATACATGTGTTTCTTTCTATTTTTGCTATTGTTGCTTGACTAATTTCTCCCCACATGAAAGCATAATCATTCCCCAAAAATGCTGCACAGTAGCATTATATGATTCATTCTTATTTCTATTCCGAAAATATCCTTCTATCAGAGCAGATGGTAATGTGATGTTCCAAACTTGATCATTCCCCTTTTGATTATTTCCCTACTAATTTGATTTGGGATATCTCCCATGCATATAGTGATTACGAGATTGCTTATGCTAGGGCACATAAGTCTGATTCCAAATTGTGTGACAAAGTCTCCACTCTGTTCTGCAGTACAGAAAAGGAGGATCAGCTTCTTTTAAGTCCCATAAGCCCTGATCCAGACAAGGTGGTATATGGATATCCCAAATGGGAGTTGTTTCACAGTTCTGTCCCAATATACCCATAACAGTAGTTGTCAGATTGAGGAAATATTGTATTCTTTGTGGCACTATAGACTTAAAGCTTTTTTCCACAATTAGAGGTTACAAAATTCCTACTAGCCAAAAGCCTGCGAAAAGTATCATATTTATAATGAAAATGAATAGGTTGTATCAGACTACACCTGTTAAAATGAGCATTTGTAGTAGCACATAGGGGAGAATCTTTAGTAAGTTCAGTAAAAATAAGCTTAATTATTGAACAATTTGACTCCTCTCCATGCTTATTAATATCAAATTCCTTAACTGAATATTGAGATCCATTATCATACAACAGAATTTCAGAAATGTATTCTTCCCATACAACCACTCTCAACCAAGGTAGACTTTGTATAATATTACAAAAGGTTTTGGTTTTTCCTTCTCCCAATTTAAGTTGTGCCAACTCTAGGTCCAGTTACAAGAGCTATGCCACTCAGTTCCCCTTGTGGTGTAGTTGGCCTCTGTGAGTCTTCTTTTCTTTTCTTTATTCTCTGTGTCAATTTGGACAGGGCAGCTACATCTTTCCAGGTGTCTCCTTCATCTGTGGAAGTACAAAAAAAACCTTGACCCTGAATTAGTACCTTATCAAAGCCCTTCCATCTCCCATTGATATCCTTTCATGTCACATATTGTGACAGGAGTGGCAGAGCTGGCCCTTTAATCTTTTTTTTTTTTTTTTTCTCTTTGAGGAAAAATGATGTAGTGAAGGAAAAAAAATTAAGTCAGCTGGGGTGTGGGACATGTTATTCAGTGTGGGATAATTAATAGTATATATTGCTTTAGCAAGTCTGTTCTTGGGAGACTTCTTTCCCTTTTTTGTTTATCAAGAATGACTTTCAAAGTTCTATTCTTTCACTCTACGATAGCCTTTTCTTTAGGATTGTAAAGGATTTTACAACATGTGAAATACCCCAAGAAGCAGAGAATTTCTTAAACTGCAAAGAAAAAAAGCAGGTCTGTTGTCAGTTTTGACATGTTGAAGGATTCCTAAAAGAGCAAAGCAAGATAATAAGTGATCTATTACATACTTTGTGGTTTCTCTGAGTTAATAATAATAGGATACAATTATGAAAGATCTTACTGTTTTTATTCTGCATTTGTAGTCAATTCCATATCCTATATAATTAAGTAAATGAATTCTTAGGCTTCTAAGTAGTTATATATTCATGTATAAGATTAAATCCTTAAAGGTAAAGTATCTCATTCTTTGGATGTTATTGGGGATGAAATCCTCTTCAGGAGAGAATTAAACCCAGAAGTAAAGATTTTTCCTCCTTTAAAGCTGTTAAAATTAAATGGAATAGTAAACTTTGAGAAAGTTCAGTATTAAAATATTGTCTCAAAGAACTAGGATTTATAAGTGCATGTAATTGGCTCACAAATGTTTCTAATGGGATAACAACTTTAAAATTAGAGTAATAATTTTATATGTAAAATTGCCTTGATAATTGTGAAGAGAGTCAAATTGCTTTCTTATTTGAAGTATCTATCTCATAATTTTAAGAAGGACTTAATTTATGTCAGATACTTATGAATTTCTTTTAAAGATATTTTCTTCAGCAGTGTTTATATCAAATACAGGGTTTAGGTAAAGAAAAAAATAGCAAGTGGCATGTAAAAACTTAAATTCTCTGTTTTTAAGTAATCCATTCTAATTTTTTTTATTATAAATTCTTATAACTCTCTATATAACTCTATAATTCTAGTTATAAATTCTTATAACTTATTAATAACATCAGAATCACAAAGCTTGAAGTGGTTTTCACTTCATGAACTAGTTATTGGAAAACCAAATTTAGGAAGTTGTACTAAATTTTTTGAGTCTTATAATTTGCAGGTTTTTTTTTTTTTTTAAGCAGAATTAGGAGTCTCCGCAAATAGCTTGGAATCAGAGAAATACATTTATTGAAAAGGATGCCTTCCCTAAGAATGAGGCCTATTTTAGAAAATCCAAGAGAAAATGTTTCCAGGGACCAGAGGACTATATAAGATATCTGAGATACAAGATGAAATGTGCTAATTAAATGGATATTGGGAATAAGTTATTAGGATACAAGGAGACTCGATGTTAATTAATATTGATTATCATTATTGTATTATTTTGGCCTTTTTGTTTCACAACATCTATGTTTGCAGAGTTTCTATTAATTTTTTTTTTTGCTTTGTTATTTTGATTATTTGTAAGTCTACCTTCTAAAATTAGTCCAAGGTTTTATATTTTTACTATATCTTGTGCTATGATTAATCAACTTTGTTGTTCTTACATTGACTGGTCACTAGAAAATGTGTGTGTACTGTTATGTACATACTTATGTTAAAAATCTTATAGTCTTAGTCTGTAGATAAGTGACCTACGAAAGATATACAAAACAAGAATTGAAATGATCAGATTGATTCTGTGTCTTTTTAATTGATTCTATTTACAATTAGTTAATTTTTGTATTGTTATTTATTCTTTGTCTCTTAATTCAGATTATTTAGCTGACCTTTAATGCGTTAAATTTAGAAATCCAGTTCTCTTGTTAATTACTGTTATAATTTTGCATCAAGGAGATTTGTTACTCTTGCAGATTGTAGGTAGGCACCAAAGTCTGATGTAATATCTTTACACCATCAAGCTTTCCTTCAAAGTTGTCTGGTTTGTTATCCAATGAAGTCTGTTAGCTGTCCTTGTCATTGCGATTGGATTCATATGATGAATATTTCTTAGTTACAGGACAGAAGGAGGTAGTTGTTGCTAGTCTTCATTTTCAATTTCCATCCAAGCATTTTCTTCCATCTATGATGCTAGTCTTCCTATTTTCAATACCCCCACAACAATAAAAGAGAGTTGTCCTCTTTATTTGAAGTTTTAGCTTTGCTGGGGAAGCTGAGATTATATTTATTGGTAAATTTGCACTTTAAATTGATTATTTGGTATTTTGTGCTTCAGTCTACCTTAATATTAATTGTTAACCTATCTTAGCTTTTTTATTTTCCTTTAAAGCTATATTCAAGTCCTATATGAAGCCTTTTATGATCTTCTCATGTTAGTTATCTTATATCTAATTGGCATCTCTCTCTCTCTCTCAAATCTATACTATACTCTTCTTTCCACAGAATATTGAAGTCAGGAACTTCAATTTTTCACTTTTGTCTTTATATTTCCATAATTTGACATTTTGTAGGTTTTTAATAGATGCTTGTTGATTATTTGATTGGCACAGTTTTCATGATACTGTGCCATACTATGCCATGCTTTGATGTGGGTTATTAGGGTAAGATTTTAGTGCAGAAGACTCTAGATAAGTTACCATATCTTTTTGATTGCTTTAAAAGGATAATAATTAAAATGAAATCATTAACAGTAATAATAGCTATTATGCATATAATACTTAAAATTTTTCAAACTACAAGCAAATACTATCTCATTTGGTTTTCATAGTAATTCTGTGAGATAGATCCTGTTATAATTTCTCTTTTACTCATTACCTTCTATTTTAGAAGTCTTGTCATTTGGGTTCTCTTTTAAAGTTTTATTGTTATATTTAGTTTTTTATATTGTAAATAATTTGTTTCCTGACACACTATCTTAAAAACAAAAGCAAAATTGACCAGCAAAATGATTACATATGACAGCATATGTTTCATTATACCACCATGTTTTGTTTTGCCCTCTCAAATTTTCAAAGAGAAGTATATTTTATAATTTATTACTTGAAACTAAGACAGGTCATTGTAATTGATCTGAATCAGGCTACTTTTTAAGTGTTATTTTTTTTCATTTTATCTTAGCTACTAAGTATCTTTTCTCAAAATACTGCTTACTTTTCATTTTGTAAAAGTCTTCCCATCTTTCTTTAAAATTCTCTCATTCCCTGATTTTTTTTCACAATTAATGATATTCCATTTTATTAATGTGCCATACTTAGCTTGGAATTCTCTAACTGAGAAGTACTTTATTTTCAGTATTTGTTGCTATAAAAAGTGTTGTTAAGAATCTTTGGGCATACATTTGAGTCATCTTTTTTCTTTGATCGCCCAGGGGAACATGCTCAGTCTTAGAAGACATTTCTTAAACCATTCTAGATTGTTTTAAAAGGGTTAGACCATTTGCAGATCTATCAACAGACCATTTACAGATCCATCAAAAATATATTAATGACCTGTCTTCTTACAGACTCTCTAACAGAGATCATGAAACCCTAGTGTTTATTTGTAACCATCATTTATGTTCCGTTGTTCATTAAAGAGAGGGCATAGAATCATAGAAATCTAGTACACACCTAAACATCTTCATTCACATTTTAAAATATTAGTACTGAGGATAAATGTTATTGGGCCATATTTGATATTTGATCTGGGAAAACCTTATTTAGATCTAGTCCAACCTTCTTATTTTATGGATGAGAAAAATGAAGTATAGAACTCTTGTTTATCTTTTTTCTTACTATACATGTACTCTGTAGCCATTTGACTTGCTACACTGTGTCTGAGGACATGAATAAGACTCTAATCTCTAGGTTGGTTTTTATTGGCAAGATAAAGGCTAATCATTTGCAAGTTTGATATTCTGGGAAATAAAAATATAGTATTCTTTTAGACAAAAAAGATGTAAGCATGTATTTATTTTATTTTTTGACATGATCCCATTGCCATTTCTCTCCTCCAGTGCTTCCAGTAGTATCTTTATTCTTGGAAGTTTTGTGAACTTGAGTAATATAATATAGAAAGGAGATGATTTGATCAAGTGATATTGAGATATAGTGGTAGAAAAGAAATCATATAATTTTAAAACTAGAAGAAATCTTGGTGATTCTTTTGCTAAGTTAGGGCTGAAACTAGGGAGGGATAATTACAATTTTCTCCATGACACCAAAATAAAAAGTATGCAAAAATTTTATATGCCAGTGTTCAAGAACAAGAAGCCACTTGACTGATGAGTTCCCCCTCTCCTCTCAAAGAAATTTGTCTTAATTATTATTGGATTATTTTTATATTATGAAATATGAAATTGATTTGAGGCACATTTCATTTATACTGACAGCAAAATTTCTAGTTAAAGCTTCAAATAAAGTTTCCTTTCTTTTAAAGATGAGAAAATGGAACAGTAGCAATATATCAATATTAAATAGCTAGGTAGTATCTGAGATTGAACTAGGATTCAGGTTTCCTGACTTTAATGTGTTATTTTATCTATTACAATGTATTATTTTGTTTTACTTTCCCCACAAAGTTGCAAGAGGTAAAACGGACACATACCATCCATTGATCAACACTTGTTTATTATGTGGCTACTGTGGTGTCAGGTGCAGGAAATAGAAAAAAAAATAATCCCCTCTCTGAAGTTCATAAATCTATAATGTCTTCAGTAACAATTTAATTAGGGTGCTGGTCAGGCTATCTCCAATTTCCCTTCAATGAAATAAATTGATTTGGGTTATTGGTTATTAATGAACCTTGTTACCTACCTGATGTAGCAAGAAATATTTTGGCAACATAAGAGAGACAGCATGACGTTGTGGTTAATAGAATTGCCTTTGGTGATAGGAAAACATGAATCAAGTTCCATCTCTGACACGATTAGTTATAGAATTTTGGATAGGACCAATTAATCTCAGAAACATGGGTCACTTTCTGGAATACAAATTATAGAACAGCTACTGATATGAATCAATGGAGGAAATTTCTTCAACAATTCTCCAATAAATGTAACCAAAAAAAAAAAATCCCAGGATTGGTTGAATAAAAATTTAAATAGGTGAAAATATTGTTTTGGGAAAATAAAGTGGAGTTTTTGTTTTGCACAGGTGCTGTCTGTTTGCATGTTAACAACAATTCTTGGGTGTATATTTGGATTGAAACCAAGCTGTTCCAGAGAAGGTAATCATAATAGCAGATAATAAAAGTATCATAATTCTACGGTTAAAGAAGAGATATTGACTGACATTGTTCCAATATAAATATCTAATGAGTTTAATTTAATTTATCCTTATTTTTGGAGCCCACTTTACCTTCCTCACCATATGATATTAGCCATGTATGTATTTTCATGATTTTTTATAACAACATTTTTATCAGCATTTGAATTTAAAATGAGGAGCAGAGAAGTTATTTAAGTGAGAACTATGGCTGACAAAGATACTAACAACAGTGTTCTTTGGGAATCCTAGACTTCCATTTAATTCAATTGTCCCCTACTAATGTTTTAGAACAAATTATTGCTACGAGTACCATGGTGGCTAGTCTATGTATCCTCTGCATATATGTATTAGGTTTGGATGATTTCTGCTGTCATGGAAACTTTTGTGAGCTAGAATAATATATTGAAAAGTTCAATGTGCTTGACATGGAAAGATTTATATTATTTTTCTGGATCTACTACTTGCTAGCCATATGACTTTAGGTAGGTCATTTAATTGTTCTGTGCATCTGTTTTATGAATATTTGCATTACCAACTTCTACAGCATTGTGAGGATTCAGTTTGATGATGAATGTACAGCATTATGTCAGACAAACATATAAAAATAATCTATGAATATTTCTCAAGGCTTCTGGAATTCTGGCATTGCAAACAGTTCAAGTCTTAAAATATAATTTTTTTATTATAGCTTTTTATTTACAAGATATATGTAATTTTTCAGCATTGACAGTTGCAAAACCTTTTGTTCCAATTTTTCCCATTCTTCCCCTCATCCACTCCCCCAGATGGCAGATAGTCCAATATATGTTAAATATGTTAAAGTATATGTTAAATACAATATATGTATACATATATACATATATATATATATTCATATAGTTATTTTGCTGCACAAGAAGAATTGGACTTTGAAAGAGTATACAATTAACCTGTTAAGGAAATCAAAAATGCAGGCGAACAAAAACAGAGGGATTAGGAATTCTATGTAGTGGTTCACACACATATAATTTTTTGTTGTTGCTCTTGCTAAAGCTTTTTCCTATTGTAAAATCTCTTTGAAGCTACTTTCCCTAGCTTCCACTAACAATATCAGGTTGGATTCCCAGAGGTAACTTACCTATTAGGTTCTAGAGATAATCCTATGAGGATGCACTTTTAATGTATGACCCAACTGGTGTTTCCATGAACTTTTAGCAGCAGACTCATTAAACTCTTATCAAAGTCCTTTAATTAAATGGCTTAGCAAGCACAGTTAGTACAAAAGTTTCCCTTCAAAAGCCTGGGGTGCAATATTTCACAAATATATGTAGCATCCTTGGGAAGAGAGGACTCAAAATGCAATAGTAATAAGGATATTACTATTCAATAATAATAAAGCTGTTACTGTTAGAGTAGTAATGAGGAATATTGTGTCTAAAGAGTAACTCACAACTCTTTGTACTAGAAATCCTTTCTCCCTTCATAAAGTCCTTACATAGCTCACTATGTATATGTCCTTTCTGCTGATGGGCTAACAACTAAACTGGTTTCCAGTATCCACTCCTTTCTTGAGCTCCATATCTAGCACTTCTGTTTACCAGGAGAGATCACATTCTTTGAAATGACCTTTTAGGCAACTAACTATCTTTTCTTATTCATATGTTTTTGATGTATATCTCTGCCCCTGGCTAACTGCATTGTCTCCTATTGATGTAGTTTATCCAATGACATGATCAGTGTAGGATAGAGGATAACATCATTTCTTTAACATTCACTCTCCCACCCTCTGCTGCCTTCTTTGTCTCCACAAAGCTTTCCTAAGTCTGGAATTTTCCACCACTGAACTGGCCAACTACTGAGCTGACTTGCTGTTTTTATCCCTAGCCTGAGACACAGAATGGGTTCTCTAAAATGGTCACAAGATCTTTCTTATGTCTATAGTGGATAAAGATCCATGTCAAAGCCCTATAATCATTTCTCATTAAGGACTTTTTCATACATTGGTGTGAGATTGTTGGGATATTCCTTAATACCTACTTTGCAGTTTGTAATTACATCCTGATTTTTCTCTAATTGCATTAGTTAAGGTGGGGACAGTAGGCCCCTACTCCTTATCCTATGTTTCCCTGAAGTCAGAAGGTTCAGAATTCACAATGAGAAAATGTTGTGAGTAGAACTATAATATTTGAGCAAATTACAATGTACCTTTCAGTTTAGAGAAATAATTTAGATAGCTTTCCTCAGGAATAAAAGATGGTTTTATTATGAGCCTTTTGAAGCCTTAGAAGTTTTAACAATTAGACAAATTATTAGGCAACTTTTTTTCCTCTTGCTAAATTTTTCCATTATTGTAGGATTAGGAATAGTGTCTAGTTGTTTTCAGAGTCTATTAATCTTAAGTAGGTTCACTTTTAAAGTTTCCTTAAGAATCTCTCCAGAATAAATATATAGAATTTATTAAATTAATATTTTAAAACTCATCACATTATAATGATCTGAATCAGAAATTTACTTTGCAATAAGTTAAAATAATACATGCTAACTTAAATATTGAATCTTTCTATAAAAAGTCAATATCTGTCTATGATATAAAAAAAGAATATTTGTAATTATAATTATAATATCTAAAAAAAAAAATCACTTCTTGCTTAAAAGAGGAGAATAAAATAACCATGCCCTGATAAGATAAGAAAAAAACCCCCATCATTTATATTCATTCTGTGTATGGTAACATTCCTGTTATGTGCTTGATGTGTACATGTGTGCATGTATTCCTCTTCACCAAAGTATGTCTTGCACCACTAATTTTCTTATGATATCAATACATTCCCTCCTGACTTTTTTATCCTTTTTTTTTTTTTTTAAATCCATATTCATTTCCTGGGTCCTAGTCTTTCAACTCCCCCTCCCCCACAACATTTGCATTACTAATTACTCAAATGCCTCCTGTGCCAAATTGTTATTGTATTACTAATCTCAAGTGGGATCACTTTTCATGTTTCCTTTAGGAATTTCTTCATATTAGATATTTCATTAGCATTTACAATTTTATTTTTTAGCAGTGAAGATTAGTCATGCAGTTTTTGAATGAAAAATTCATATTGACTTCAGTATCAATTATAAAAAACCAATACTATAATATTGAACATTATCTATAATATAAATCTCTTAAAGAGATATTTGATTAATAATAGATTCTCAAAAATTTTACCAAATTTATAACTGTAATTATTAGGTCAAAAAAGTTTCTGATCTTTTTTTGTGTATATGGCTCCATTGTAGTTCTTGTTCAGTCATAACTGAATTTTTGTGAACCTATTTGTAATTTTCTTGAGTAACGATACTGGAATGGTTTGCCATTTTCTTCTCCAGATTAGGCAAACACAATTAAATGATTTGTACAGGATCACACAGCTAGTAAGTATCTAAGGTTGGATTTGAATTCTTGTATTTCTGACTCCAGACTGCATCCTATGCATTGCATTACTTATTGATCCTAAGTTGCCCTATACTCCAAAATTAATTGAGTGAAAATTTCCTTGCCAATGACTTGGGGAATTTAAGAGAGAATTGTGGACACAAGCTACTTTATTACTCATTTATGTGGTGCTGACATTTTCTCTCTCATTGAACTGGTATAGCACTTCAAATTATAGCACTTAGCAAAGTGTCTGGCACATCAAAGGAGTTTAATAAATGTCAATTGACTGACTTAAAACTTTTTCAAAATTCTTCTCTTCTTTACTTTGCTTTAACCTTATGTTAATTTTGTATATTAAAGTCAGGTCTGTTTAAATCAAGGAAACAAGTGGCCCTAGGACAAATTCTTTCTTTTCTGTCCCTTGTTGAAATGTTGTAGTTTACATAATCTCATGCAAGCTGGAACAGACCAGGCAACTGTCAGACACCTTCACCCAGGACCAAAATTTTATTTAGAGCTCTTGTTCTGTTTTCTTCCTCATTTTGTAAGTTTGGATCTTAATAGGATTTTATAAAGATTTCGTTACTGCAAAATTTCTTTCCTTTTAGTTAGTTACAAATAATCCTATAAAAATGATTGTATTATACTACCAAATATGATATTGTGTATTATATTGGGTATTAAGATAACATGGTTATTAATACCACTGATGTTATTTAAGCCAAAATTTTAAGCTTCCCTTTTTAGTGACTCTATGATTTGATTTGAAACGTTGATGTGCTGTTTGTTCTATATACATTTTTAGCAGCAGTTAACTCTTTGTTTAATATTTCAGTAAAAAGTTGCAAAGGTCGCTGTTTTGAGAGAACATTTGGGAACTGTCGCTGTGATGTTGCCTGTGTTGAACTTGGAAACTGCTGTCTAGATTACCAGGAAACATGTATAGAACCAGGTATAAAATATATGGGGAAATGGAAAGGGAGTAGAAATTAGAAGAGGAAAAGACAAAAATTGAGCCTACAAGATGCATCAAAATAGACTTTTTTTGGAGAATTTGTTCCTCTCACAGCTTGACAGGACTTGAGATACAGGATTCTTAGATAGAGATTTTTAAACATAGCCCATGTGTTGATTTAATAGTTTTTTCCTGGAACATGCATACAGCTAACTGCCAGTTTGTGTGAAGAATGAATCCTCTGAAGTAATCATATTATTTGAACTCATGCCACATAGTTCTTCTACTGGTCTAGAATCAATTACCATAATTTATATATTTATAATTTTTAAACATAACAAGTTATAATTATAACTTTTGAATAGTGCAAATTCAAATATATTTAACCCCTTTAGAGGATTTATTATTCAAACTAATAAGAATCTAACTATGTTTGCTGTAAGGGAAGTCTTCATCTAGAGTAGAAAGCAATAGGTTGTTGGGTAGAGACATGTGCAAAAAAATCAGACTCAACAGAAATCTGATTAAATTAGATTTGAATAAAAATTAAGAAATGTACAGAAGAAGCAAATATAAAAGAAAATGCAAATGAATAAAGTAGTTTTGCAGCTAGAATTAAAATTATATACACATATATCTACACAAACATGTGTATGCACATATCATACTTCTTTAAAAAAAACTATGTAAAAATTATATATTTTTTTCCTTTCTTTTTGTATTTTGTCATGTTTTTTGCTGATTATGTCTACAATAAAAAAAAAATTAGTAACAAGACCCAAAACACAATCACATTCTGCATATTACCAAGGCAAGAGCTTAATCTTTTTATTTTTTTAAATCTAGGAACATATATAGAAATAGCTTTAGGCTATACAGGTCACTTTTTCATAGGAAACATATTTTGGTTTTTAATTTCAAATTATTTAGATCTAAAAAATTCAAAGCATTTATGCTCCAATACTTTTAAAAATTAGTGACATGAGAGAAGTATGAGCATACACACACATATGTGTATATATACATATTTATCTCATGCCAAATACATTTCTTTTTCTGAACTTTGCATTTGGGCTTGGTGCTTAGAGTCTGTATGATGTATTAATCCTTTAATTATCACTTCTTTAGTCATTACAGAGCTAAAACATGAATTCTTGGACACTTACCTAATATCAATCTTTTAAAATGTCATAGAGAAAGAAAATTTTTCTAATCATGGATGTTTTTCACTACATACTTCACAGATTTTATACTTTAATCATTCATTGGCTCCATAATCACACTGAAATGGGTGTTCCCTCCACTTGAGGATACCAGAAGCTATGCATGCTCTCACTGTGTGCAATCTTTATCTATAGCTTTGTATAACTGTTCTATAAGGACCCACCAAATATCTGGAGACTTTGTTTCCTTATGGATACTAGTATAATAGATTGTTTTTCTGCTAGCTCTCACAACACTGTATGAGCCCTTCACCTTTTATAGTCATAGTCTTTTATGTCAATTATTATGTGCATGTTATTAATAATGGGCTGGAGCCTGCTTACAGATCCAGCATGCAGCTAGACAGTGCAGTGGATAGGATATTGGACTTGAAGTCAGGCAGATATGACTTCAAATATATCACTGATATTTACTAGCTGTGTGATAATGGACAAATCACTTAACCTTTGTTTCCTTCAGCTTCCTAATCTATAAAATGAGGAAAGTAAAAGCACTTACCCTTTAGGGTTGTTTTGAGGAATAATGAGATATTTACAAAAGGCTTGCAAGACTCAAAACTCTGTATAAATGTGATGATATGATGATGATGATGATGATGATATGTCTCTCTACTCATAACTGGGTCACTGAGAATTATGATTTTTTTTGAGATTGTGATTTGCCATGATTTATACCTAGATAGTATCCCTGAGAGAATCTAGTTTGGATGAATTATGAAATTTCACAGAGTGATCTTTTTAAAAAACACAAAGTAAATAATCTTTTATGAGTACATTATTTCACAGTACTAAATGAGGTGCGGGTAAAAATTTAGACATTTTGTGACTGGTCAAATACCTATATCTCTGTGGTGGGTAGGCAGAGGAGAACTGATGTTGTGATTCTTTTCTGCCAATATAATGTTTTAATTTTTAAAATGTGAAACTGGGGAGTTGTTGTTTTGAATTAGCTGTAGTTGCATGTTTTCAATTAATTATCTTGATACTCATTCCCTTGATAGTCAAACCTCAAAATTTTTATGTGGTTGTATGGAGGTTAAAACAGAATTTATAGTAAATCTCTACCTTAAACTGCATATAGTCAATGGAAGTCAAATCTGAAAAATCAGCATTTGTCCTCCAGAGGGACATTTATGTTGGTGACAGCATTGTATCCAAATAAGAAGCAATTTTATTTGACTTTTTTCCTTTTGTTGTTTCAGAGCATATATGGACTTGCAGCAAATTCAGGTGTGGTGAGAAGAGATTACCCAAAAGTCATTGTTCCTGTACAGATGACTGCAAGGAGAAGGGTGACTGCTGTATTAACTATGCCTCTGTTTGCCAAGGTAAAAATTCTTGACTTGATTCTACTTCTGCAATATACTAACATCTTTATGGATGTTTCCTGGACCTTTGGTTTATGTTTCATCTTTAGATCTTGAGAAGAAGGTGGAGAGAGCTTCTATGACAATCATGTTCAAGGAGAGGAGGAGAAAATAGTGCCTATATCACAAGCTTAGAAAAGTATTTAAGAGATTTTGATTCTAGGTGTCTCTGTGACTTATGATTGGTTCTGTGATATTGAACAAGTTGCATAACTGCTCTTTGCTTTGTTTGTACAAGTTTTAAATGAGTGAGAAGGGAGTGGCACATGGTCTGATAAAAAGAATCCTGGATCTGGATATAGAAGACCTCTTTCTCTTTCTCTCAGTGATATTAGACAAGTCAAGTAAATTTCCAGACCTTAGTTTCCTCATCTCTAAAAGAAGCTTAGTTTCTCCTCTAAAATGAATTCTGTATCTGTCAATACCAAGACTGTTCCATCATGGAGATGCTATGAGATATGTTTCATATGAAACAGTGAACAGGAAAGAATTGTGAAAAATTATTTTAAATTATTATTTAATAATTGTTTTTACTAATATGTTGTAACTATAGTAGGTGTAGAAGGACATAAAAAAAGAGTACCTTGAAATTCTATGGAGCCCAACTTTTTGAGAGTTAATTGATTATTTTTTAAAAGATCTTTTCCCCTGATGACATGAGGATTTAGATGTTCTATAAAGTCTAGAAAAAAAATCCCAAAATGGGAAAGCAGAAGAAATATAATAGATAAGTTTTTAAAAAATGAAACCAAATCAGAAAGAATTTATTAAGCGCCTATTATGTGCCAGGCTTTTTACTGAGTATTTTACAAATATAATCTTATTTGAGTCTCACAATAACCTTGTTAGGTAGGGGCTATTATTATTATTATTGTTGTCATTTTACAGTTAAGGAAAGTGAGGCAGATATATGCAGGAAGCATATATTATCAGTAGATAAGGAATGCTACATTAGACTATTCACTTAAACATTCTCCCCTTTTTCCAAGGTCCAATTAAATGTTATTAGAGCAGTAACAATTTCTTATATATTTTAATATTTGACATGTCCTCATGCATTTATATGGGCTTGCAGGTTTTAAAGAAAAGCTGCCATTTGATGATGTGCCAGGATCATAGTTCTTGATAATATTTTATTTCTCTAAAAATCTTCTTTTTAGGTGAGAAAAGTTGGGTAGAAGAAAAATGTGAAAACATTATTGAGCCTCAGTGTCCAACAGGGTAAGATTATGGGTGACAATCTCAGTTTTTATCCCTCTGCTTTTAAAAAATCTCTTCATCATATTTAAGAGAAATCTTTCTTTTCTTCCCTTCCCCATCTTCAATTGTGTGTAGTGGGATGGTAAATAACTATCCCCAAATCTTGTGTAACATTTCTTATATCCTAATATACTTGTCTATTTAATATAATATGCTTATATTGAATCAGTTAATTCTTAGATGTTTAGTTTTTCACGTATTGGCTTTAAACTGTTTTACCCCTCCTTGTCTCACACTGTTCCCCTCTTTTCTCTATTTTTGCCAAGTGGAATTTCTTCTAGAACTCATATTTTCCTATTATTTCCATGCTTCTATTATATAAATCATTTGCTTACATGCATTTTATGATTCAGCCAAACTAATCGTCCTGATTTTTCTCATGATATTCCACCTCCCATCTCCATGCTGCTCAGTATTTCCCTCCCTCCCCCTTTTGAGAATATTATCTCTTCTTATCTACACCTTTTACAATTTGTTATTTCTAAAAAACTCAAACTAACTCAAAACTCAGTTAACTTCTGGATAAAATCTATTCTGATTTTCCCCAGATGTTAGTGCCTTATCCTATACCCCAATTTAGCTCTTATTTAATTTGTACATACGTGTACTTATGTCTGTACAAATTCTTTTCTCCAATAAAATATAAGTACCATGATAGCAAAGCTTTAGTTTTTTGTCTTTGTATTCCCAGTGGTTAGGTCTTGGAACATAATGAAAACTTAATAAATACTTCTTGATTGAATAATCTAACTCCATCTACCTGTAAAACTTATTTCAAGATTCTGCTTAGTCTGCCTCTTGCATGAAGTGCCTTCACATTAGCTGGAAGCAATCTTTCCCTTTTCTGAATTCTTATAGTATTTTGTTTCTCATATACATATGTTGTTTTTATTATAATTATCTACTTATATGGCTGCTATGATTGTAAGTTTATTTATTTATTTTAATTATTATAATTTTTTATTGACAGAACATATTCATGGGTAATTTTTTACAACATTATCCCTTGTACTCACCTCTGTTCCAACCTTTCCCTTCCCTCCCTCCACCTCTCCTCTAGATAGCAGGCAGTGTTACACATGTTAAATATGTTATAGTATATCCTAGATACAATATATGTGTGCAGAACCGTACAGTTCTCTTGTTACACGAGAAGAATTGGATTCAGAAGGTAAAAATAAGCTGGGAAGAAAAACAAAAAATGCAAACAGTTCACACTCATTTCCCAGTGTTCCTTCTCTGGGTATAGCTGATTTTGTCCATCACTGATCAATTGGAACTAAATTTGATCTTCTCTCTGTCAAAGAGATCTACTTCCATCAGAATACAGTCTTATACAGTATTGTTGTTGCAGTGTATAATAATCTCCTGGTTCTGCTCATTTCACTCAGCATCAGTTCATGTATGTCTCTCCAAGCCTCTTTGTATTCATCCTGCTGGTCATTTCTTACAGAACAATAATATTCCATAACATTCATATACCACAATTTGCCCAACCATTCTCCAATTGATGGGCATCCATTCATTTCCCAATTTCCCAAGAAAAGCCACTACAAAAAGCGCTGCCTGATTGTAATTGTCTTAAGAAGAAAGCTTGCTGTATTCAATTCTGCATCTCTTTCAGTATCTATCACAATGCCTTGTATGTAATTAATAAATGTTTGAATTGAATTTAGCTGAAAAGAATCAGAAATTTGTTTCATAGTTTGAAGAAATATACTGGCTATTTTGATATAAATTAAGAAGTGAGAATGGATATTGTACATTGTCCAAAAAAAGACTTTTCTTTAAAAGTCCTGTATTATTTATAGTTCTTATGAAAACTGTCCAGACTATGTTGGATATAACACATTGAACTGGTCAGTTAGTACATATAGTCTGATGGACATTGTACATGCATAATTAACTAGTTCCAGAATTGATTTGAAGATTAACAGTGCAGTGGATAGCTTCTAATATTCCCTAACTTCCTCTCAAAACAAAGGTTAATCCTTTTAAATAACAACATTCTTCCAGTAATGGTATAAAGCTGCAAGTCATAGTATATACCATTTGGAGAATTAAAATTGAAGCTTACCCAAAGGTCAATGGAGAAATACATAGTGGGTATGAGTAGGTTGCAATATGAATATATTACCAACCAAGGAAGGACAATCCACTAAAAAGATATCTGGCTAGGAAAGCAAATGTGCTTATAATTTGATGAGGAGGGACTTGATAGAGTGTTTGCATGTTTCATTGGTATCTGTGCAATGTTAAAAATTCACTGAGAAAGTTCCCACAATAGGTTGGATGACTCCCCAGTGGATGATGTTTGGTAGTATTAAGACAAGAGCCACCCATAGTGATAAAGTTGAATAAGTTAGGATGTGAGTGGGTATCTGAGAATTCCTACAATGATAAACTGATCCATTACAGTGATAGAAATATGAGTATGTTAGGGAAATATGATTATCTTCTGAAATGGATTTAATAATAGCTTATTGTTTAAATTAATAATCTTAATTTGTTTTTATCTCTGTTGACTTTTTATTTTGTATAGGGTCAAAGGAAATTGGATGTATATTTTAAAGAATATCCCCTTTTTGCTAAGTTCTGGCTAACTTCCTACTAGAATCAAAAAATCTATCAGATTTCCCAGCTAGATTTTCAGACAAGGAAAATTTTGCATAAATAAGAAGGGAAATTTCAGGCAAGTCTTTTCTCATTGCTTCTCTTTTTTCTGAATATTTATGACATTCAATTAACTACTGCTGCAGTTTTTAATGGCAATTAAATGATTTTTTAATTGCTCTATAATTCTTTCCATGATGATCCTATTCTAGAATATAGCTGATCATCCTTGAACCAGTATAACTGAATTTGTTTATTGGTAGTAATCCAATGACTCATACAGAAAAGAACAGAATGGAATATTATAGCTGGAAAGGACCCTAGAGATCATCTAGTCATGCCATTTCATCCTGCAGAAAAACAAGTAAGTTGTGAATGGTGAAATGATATGTCAGAGATCTCATAGTTAAGGCTGTGAATCCAGTTTTTTCTTGTGTTTTTTCTAACGAACTGATTTTGCTGCATCTCAAACAATGTCTTCTATTGAACTATTATATATTTATATGAGTATGTATACATGTATATACATATGTATTATACACAAATTTTATATACTTACATATACATACACCCCCCCATAGGCATACACACACACACACACACACACACACACACACACACACACACACACAGAACTGACTTGGGCAAGACAGAGAGATATAGATTAAAGTTCCTACTATTATATGTATTTAACCTCTAATGTCCCCAGACAGTTCTGTAAGTTGCAGAAGAGTTGTCACTCAGTATTGGTAGATTAGGTTTCCTCCCCTGGACCTCCCCACACTAAGAAATTTCAGATACCCTGCAATCTGTCCCTTTCTCATTATTCAGATTACCATGACTCTAGTTCATTACCTCTTACCTGGATGATTACAATAGTTTCCTAATTAGCTTCCCTAATTCAAGTCTCTCCTTACTCTAGTCCATACCCCACAAAACTGCCAGTCATTTTCTTGAAGCACAGAACTTATCAAGAGATTTCCCTCTTAAGTAATGTCTACAGCTTCCTGTAACTTGTAGTATAAAAATGCAGATTTAAATCTTTAACATTAAAAGTCTTTCAAAGTTTGTTTCTAATCTCCCTTTCTAGGCTTAGTATATATAACTCTTCTCCCCATGTTTTCTGGTAAAGCTAAAATGGTCTTCTTGGTGATCCTTGTCCCTCCTCTCCCCTTGGAATATATTTATTCCTCACCGTCTCTGAAAATACTGGGAAAACTTTATGGGTATTACAGTGGTATATGATTATTTTATAATGAAAGTAATAAGAAATTTTCTGAAATGTGATTCATAATGTTAATAATCATTTTTTACATCTATAAAGGCCTATTTTTTCATCTCTAAGAGTTTCTGGTTTCTTTTAAAGCTTTGCTCAAGTGCTACATTTACAGGAAGCCTTTTTAAATCTTTTTGAGAAGATATATTTAATGTATACTTGTATGTGTATATGTTGGACATGACTAAACACATGACTAAATATTTTATTTTTGTATTTTATATATACATATTTATTTTATTTTATTTTATTGTATATTTTATTTATACTTGTATGTTTTCTTTTCTCCTCCCTCTAATACTTTGATAGAATATAAACTCCTTGAAGACATGGACTACATCATTTTTGTCTCTGTATTCCAAGTGTCTGACTCACAGTTGGCATTTGATAAATGCTTGTTGATTGATAAAAAAAAAGTGAATACTTAATGAAAATATTATATAATATCTGTATATCATGAAAACTAGGTCTACATAACATAATAATATAATACATAATACTCTTATTTGTGGGTACATGTAATTTTATTTCTGAACTGAAAATTTCTTTTACTGAAATTGATGAGGATGAAATTGTCCTATAACTTATAGATTTGGAAGTTGTCTGGGGCCACTGAGAGTTTTAGTGATTTGTCTTTAAGTTGCAAACAAGTGTGTGTCAGAAATGGGGCTGAACCCAGATCTCCCTTAGTCCCAGGTGAACTATTTTCAATCCACTATGCCATATTATTTAGATATTTAGATGCAACACACAAATATAAATTAGATATTTGCACATAATATATGTATGAACATATTTAAATCAATAATTCCTAATCCTCTAGGATTCTTGTTCAAATCTTTCACATATCTTATGGGGTTACTCCATAAGTAAAGCTTACTATATTGGAGATCTTTTCTTGTCCTTCTATTTTCTCAAAATTCACATTGTTTATATATATGTGCATATAAACTTTTTTTTTTTTTGGACAGGATTTATGTCCAGCTTTTTTTTTCAGTCCCGTCATAGTGGAAAATTCGTCATTATGAAAAAAATATCAAAAGGAAGAATAAAGTTCATCAAAATGCTCTTTCCTAAAAACAGCTTTTTCTTATGACCTAGGTTTGAAATCCCACCTACCATTTTGTTTTCTTTGGATGGCTTCAGGGCAGAATATCTGCACACTTGGGGTGGACTTCTTCCTGTTATTAAGAAACTACGTGAGTAACTTTACTGTTGAACATGGTAATGTGATCTTTCAATGAAAGAGTTGATGGCAAACATGCTTGGAAAAGTACCAGTAGAATTCTGGATTTTTTTTCTTTTTCTTTACTGTCCATTCAGCTAGAGCAGCTGGTTGACAGATAATGGAACTTAAAATTGGGATAACGGTAATGCCTTGCTTTTATAAAATGGTAATAGTGACAGTTATCATAGCTTCATTGGTCTCAATCATTTTATTTGTGTTTGTTCTTTCCCAAAAGCTTGGATTTCTATAATAAGCAGAAAATCTTTTTATGTATTTTTTTTTATTTAAAGGTAGAATTTTAAGTTTTAATGAATTCCTATTAGAATACTGGTTTATCTGCAGAACCATACTTCTTACACAGAATAGAAAAGCATGGAAACTTCATATACTAATTGCTTCCACCAGATGCTCCCAATTTATTCATTTCCATCAACAGCTCCTACTAAATGATCATTGTGTACACAATATTGCATGTATTACTTAGGCAGTAATTCATGCCAAAGATTTAAATCATATTACCAAAGAGTGAATATTCATTTTTCTCTTAAAGCCCTATTATCTTTATTAGTGAGGGAGGAAGGAGTGTAGTTGGATATTTAAAACTAGAGTATTTTACTCATTGTCAATAAATTAATCCATCCTACTAGGGTAAAATAGATGAAAATAAATATTTATTTTTCTAAATTGACATAGAAGGGTAATATTCTTATGAAAGTAGTTGGCACATAGGTATGATGCTAATGGTGCAGCAAAATAGCATGGTGAACAGAGTGCCACCTTCCTGAGGTCAGACACTTATTAGCTATGAGATCCTAGACAAATCACTTAACCAACTTTGCACCAGTTCCCTCATCTATGAAATGAGCTGGAGAAGGAAATGGCAAACCATTCCAGTGTATCTCTACCAAGAAAATTCTAAATGAGGTCATGAAATTAGACATGAATGAAAATGACTGCACAATAACAGCATGATGCTAATGACGAATATGAATTTGATTAATACTCTATTTCTTTCAAACTTTGAAAGAGTTGGCTTTATAACTATTTGCGAAACTCAAATTCTGGAGTTTCATTTGACATATAAATTCTTTTAGGGTTTTTTTTTTTGGTATTCCAAAATAATAATTATTTGGTGGTATATATGGATCATGTGATTTTTATTTTGTTTAAAATATCAAACTTCCTCTGAAATGCACATTTATAGAAGGATTAATTTTTCTTAGATTCTTCTTTTGAAACTTTTAAATGACAATGTTTTCCACAGTAGGATAAGAATTTAATTCAATTCTTTGATTACCTTAATTTCAGCTAATTGATAGAAAGCTCTTTTGTGTCTCTCTCAAATCAGTTTTACCTTGAGGGAAAAATCCTCATATAAAAGTAAGCATTACCCTATAATACATATCATCTATAAAGCATTTAATCTATAAGGTCCATGCTAATTCTCTTAGCACACATGGTTTGAGCTTGGATGTCAGAAGTTTATTAGTACTAAAGGAAAGGAATTTATCTGAATTAAGATAAAGCCATGATCCTGAATTCATTATTGGGCTTCCAATATCAGATGATATAGAATAATTAATAGCCTTATGTGATGACCGGATTAGCACCTTGGATACCTTAGAATCAGCTGGAGTCAGGATAAGGAAAAGTCCTTAGTCTTTATTCTTGGTCTTGAGGTAGGATTGAATTGGATGGAAGCAGAATCTCCGTGACCTTCCTTCTTCCTTGTCTGTTGCCAAAGTGACTCTGGCTAGTCTTACTCCACCCCCTAGTCCCTCCTACAATTCTCTGTATACACCAGTTATTGAGCCAGCACAGGATAGTGGGAAGGGCCATTCTCCAAATACATTCCCATAGAGTATTGTCGAATAAGTAATTAGCCTTAAGTGCTCAAACGGACCTTAGTGTATCAACTCAAGGGCTTCAGCCCTTTACATCTCTTGCTTTCTTTTGTTTTAGAACATAGTTGTCATGCCATCCCTGACTTCTCAGGGAGGTGAGAACCCCAAAAAGGAGGTGATCACACCCTCTCTGAGTTCTCAGGAAAGGAGGTGAAAACACAGAAAAGAAGGTGATCACTCCCCTCCCCCCGCCCCTGACTTCTCAGAAAGGAAGGTGAAAGCACTAAAAAGGAGATGATCACACCCTCCCTGACATCTCAGGAAGTGAGATGAAAAGCACCAAAAGGAAGTGGGAATTGCTAGCAGGTTTCTGGGCTGAAGGGTCTTATTAGAACAGGTATGTACAAACCCATCAGCATGAGAGTTTTTACACAAGAAAGCATATAGCAATAATGCACAGACTATTAGTCTCTCCCCACAGCCAGTGCAGGCTCAATGTAGTGTAACAAACATGAATTGCACATGCAAGTAGTGATATAACAAACAATATAAATCAACATGGTATTGTAAAAGATTTCCAGAAATCCTAGAAGGAGGGTGTGTAAACAACAGTTATACATATGCCGTCTTCAGCAGCCAAGGAATAGTCCAAAACCAATCTATTGTCCATTGCTTCACGTGTCAGAGAATCCAGTGATCCCCACAAGTTTTTGAAGTCCTGCAATAGTCTTTTTATGTGTTAGGGAATCCAATGATTCCAGCAGATTTTGAGGTCCTGCAACAGTCTTATCATTTCTCAGAAAATCCAATGATTCCTGAGGGTTTTCAAGTCCTACAACAGTCTTATCATATCTCAAAGAATCCAATGATTCCTGAGGGTTTTGAAATCCTACAACAGTCTTATCATGTCTCAGAGAATCCAATGATTCCTGAGGGTTTTGAAATCTTACAACAATCTTATCATGTTTCAAAGAATCCAATGATTCCTGAGGGTTTTGAAGTCCTACAATCTTTTTATGTCTCCGGGATTCCAATGATCCCTGAGGGTATTGAAGTCCAACAATTTTTGATGTCCATGAGTCAAATGCCATAACTGCCAAGTTCTTTCAGTGGCAGGCACAGTCAGCAATGCAACCACCCGGTGTTTCTTGGGTCTTCTCCTTTGTTATAAGGGTTTGCTCCATCTCTCTCCAATGGACAAGGAGAATACGCCTCATTGGCACCCATCTGATTCCTTCTCCATCTGTGGAGATACAAGCAAACTCTTTCCCCCCAAGCAGTTAACCTATTTGGTCCCTTCCATTCACCACTTTCTGGGTCTCTCCACATCACCTGGTGATTATCTAAAAATAGTGGAGCTGCTCGCACTGGACACTGCCCTTCCAGTGGGTTATAAAACCTATCTGCCAGAGCCAGTGCATCTTTGTCAAAAATCAAGAAATTAATAGTATAAAGGGCTAGATTTAGAAGTTCTCTAGGGTAACCTATGGCTCCCCCTTTCTTTTGTTTTTGGAGGAATGTTTTAATATCTGTTTCTCCTCTCTACTATTGCCTATCCTCAGGATTAAAAGGTATTCCAATAGTGTGTAAAATCTTATACTGTGCACAAAAGTATGCAAAATGCTTAGAAGTATATGAAGATCCATTGTCTGTTTTTATTGCTTGTGGCACACCCATAATTGCAAATGCTTGTCTAAGGAATGGAGACCCGTGTGTAAAATTTGGAGCCATGGCTAATAAAATTTGCCACTCTGGGATGGTTTTACAGCATACATTAATTTGTGCATTAGTATAAAAGGTGTATATCTTGTCAGGTCTTATCTCAGATAATTGTACTGCTCGCTTAATGGCCTTTAATAAAATTCTAGCCACAAGCACTGGGTAAGGAGTAAGGCTTTGTTCTGGTTGTGCCGGGAGGTTCACCCACTCTATCACACTGTCTCCTTGATGAAGGACTCCTGTGGGTTCCTCTTGGGCAGCAAAACTAATGTTTCCAAGGGTTTTTGAGTGACTCTTTCAACTTCATTGGATAAAGCCAGTTCAACTTCTCTCAAAGCCTCTTGAGCTTCTTTTGTAAGCTTGTGTGGTGAGTTTAAAGCACCGTCTCCCCTTAAAATGTCATATAATGGTTGTAATTGATAGGTACTTAAGCCTAACACTGGATGCATCCATTGGATATATCCTATCAATTTTTGAAAGTCATTTAATGTGTTTAGCTTCTCTGTTCTTAAGGAAGTTTTTGTACTATAAGCACCTTAGGGTATATTTCATATCCTAAATATTGAAAAGGAGCATGTCTTTGAATTTTTCTGGAGCTATGTGCAATTTGTAGTTCCTTAGTGTTTCTATGGTCTTTTATAGACATACTTCTAACATTTGTTCCTCAGAAGCACATTCCAATATATCATCCATGTAATGTAATAACATAACTTTTGGAAATGCTTTTCTTACTGGAGTAAGAGCAGCAGCAACATACATTTGACACAATGTCGGGCTGTTTTTCATTCCCTGTAGCAAAACTGTCCATTCATATCTTTTATAAGGCTCAGCCGAGTTAACGCTGGGCACTGAAAAGGCAAATTTTTTCATATCCTCCTTAACTAAAGGGATAGAACAGATACAATCTTTAATGTCTATAACCCAAAGAGGCCATTCTCTAGGCAGTTGAATAGGAGATGGAAACCCAGGCTGAAGAGTTCCCATAGTTTCCATCTGTTCATTCACTTTTCTTAAATCAGTGAGCATCCTCCATTTTCCAGATTTCTTTTTTACAATGAACACTGGGGAATTCCAAGGACTTAGAGAAGGTTGTAAGTGCCCTTGTTCAAGCTGTTCTTGTACTACATCTAATAAGGCCTGAATTTTATCACTACTTAAGGGCCAGTGTTCTATCCACACTGATGTATCAGTTTTCCATTGGATAGGAACAGGTGAAAGTGTTGGCAGGCCTTCAACAGCAGCCTTGCCTAAAATAAAAACGAAGTATTCATTTGTAATCCTAATTGTTGTAAAATGTCTCTTCCCCACAGATTGATGGGGATTTTTTCAACCATATAAGGAGTTTTTTTACTTCTGTTTCATCTTCAAATATCCATCTTAAAGGGGTAGCACTAACTTCAGCTGCTATTGACCCTCCTATGCCAGACATGTAGGTGTCTGCCTTAATCTTTGGCCAGTGACTTGAGCCAGTTGGCACCTCTAATGACTGAACGATCTGCACCAGTGTCTACCAATTCTTCTACTGGTGTGCCATTTATATAGATATTGAGCATAGGTCAGTCAGCTGTCACAGCTGGTGTACAGTATATTCCTGATTTTGTTGCTTGGAGTCAGAATCTAGGCAACAATCCCCAGATTGATTATTAGGAGTCTGTATCAGTAAACCTGATGCTACTGCTTCTCCTGGTTGAAGTCACATATTGTCTACCTGTATTAGTGACTGAGATATTATCTACGCGTTCCCAGTTTCCCACATCAGTGTATGGATGGACACTGTTTTATAAGTTCACTTATATGTTTATAAGTTCAGGAAGTGAAATGGTCAAGCCTACTGTGTCTGGAGGCAAGGGATCCATAGGCTGGAGAGGAATAGATTTCACCTTTCCAGAGGGTATCTTAGTTGTCTCAGCTGCATACAACTCTATTCTCCCCAAATGTAATCCATTTCTCCCATTAGGTTGCTTCCTGGCTGGTTGATTGTGTAATCCCTTTCTCCCATCAAATTGCTTCCTGGCTGATTGGTCATGTCTAGGCACTGAACTTCTAGGCACTTTTTGGGTGTAGCATAGGCTGCTGTCATGCCCCAAGTATTTTTTGTCTCAGGCTCTGGGGCTGGGCCCCTCATCCTATTTCCCTGAATGAGTCTACATTCTGAGGCCCAATGGAAGTCTCTGTTGCATTTTGGACATGGGATATTGGGTCTTGCTCTCCCACCCTGTTTTCTCACTCTGTCTCTATGCTAACATTGAGCTTTCAGATGCCCTACTTTACCACATTGAAAGCATTGATGAGTCTCTTTGGAAGTTCCTTGCCAAAAGGGACCCTGTCTTCCCATGTTCGGGTCTTGGGGAGTCTGCATCATAGCCTGAGTATAAAAGACATTTGTGCCCACTGTGGCACAGCGTCTCATGATTTCTAAAGGAGCACCCTTGCGCAGTCCTAGTATAATTCTTCTACAAACCTCATTAGCATTTTCTTTAGCAAGTTTCCTTATCATAATGTCTGTTACCGCATTTTCACCATTAGTACGTACTACAGCTGTCTGCAAACATCCCACAAAATCAGCAAAGGATTCATTTGGCCCTTGTGTTACTTTTGTGAAGGCTTCACCCTTGTCATTTTCACTGGGGAGAGAAACCCATGCTTTGGAGCAGCAGCAGCAATTTGCCCATATGCTGCTATGGGCTAATTAATCTGTACTGAAATTTCTGCATAAGAACCTACCCCTGTTAGTTGATCACAAGTGATTGGATGATTAACTCCACTATGAGTATTTTGTTGGACTTGTATCCTATAGAGCTCCCTATATTCAGAAAGCCACAACAAGTTTTGTCTCGGTTCTAAGCATGTCCTTGATATAGATTTCCAGTCCCTAGGGGTTAAGACTTCATAAGCCAAATTCTGTAATAACATCTTAACATAAGATGATGTAGCCCCAAAGAGTGCAAGCCTTTTTCAGGTTTTTGAGGACTTCTATACCAAAAGGAGCATATCTTCTACTTTCTTGACCTGAAGAGTTAAACTGCTGAATCACAGAATACATTTCTAGTTTCAGCTCAGCTGTATCCTTCCCTTCCTCTGTGGCTTTAAGTACTGCCTTTTGCAATCTACTCATAGGAAGGGGTGATTGCTGGAGAGGAGGGGCTGGTGATGTCACTACCCCCCACTCCTCCTCCTCCCTCAATCCTGGAAGGTGGAGTTGATGGGGGCATGTCAAGGACCAGTTCTGATTTAAGCAGGGTTGAAGCTGCCTTGTGAGAGCCAGAATCACCATGCCCTTCTCCACACTTTTCATCCTCACTTAACTCCCCATGCCCTCTGGTGATAGCACTTTTAATCCATCCTTTGTCCTCCTCTTTTTCCTCACAGTTCCTCATCTGGCTGTTCTGAAAAAATTTCTTTTTTCTATAACTTGCAGCCTTCTTTAAGGCCAATTGTATTATGTTGTATATATAGAATGTTTCCTTGGAAATTGAATGAGGACCTTTATCATTGTAGTATTCACATAGTTGCTCTCCTACCAATTTCCAACTATCTGGGCCTATCTCTTCTTCCTATAAGAACCAAGAGGACGTGTATTCTAATGTATCCAAGAGTCTAGCAATCTGCAACAAAGTTATAATTAAGTCTTGTACCTTGATCAACTTAAGCATGCTTTCTATAGTGCCCCTTCAGGGTGGGGTGGGGTGGGGCTGGTGCTGGGGGAGAATCTTTTCCCAATATCTACCCCATTTCAGCTAGAAAAGGTTACTAGTTTAGCCCTTAATAAAGTAAGTTCCCTGTTTGTCTATTAAAATATTCACCACATTTCCTGGTCACCAGAGACTTCTTCAGTGAAATTAGGGTCCTTGGTCCATCCATAGAGTATTGTCCAATAGGTAATTAGCCTTAAGTGCTCAAACTGACCTCAGTGCATCAACCCAAGAGTTTCAGCCCTCTACCAACCTTAAGGTTGTTTGTTGTGTGTTACAAATTTAAAAAAATCAACCCACAGGTTAGCTAGGAACAAATAAAATAAAGTTGTTTGTACTTTCCAGCTGCTTTTACCAATAATGAGATGTGGGACTCCCACCTACTTTTACTTATACTCAGACAAGTCATAAGTAACTGCTATACTATTGATATTTTATAGAAAATAACATCTTTACTGTCACACAATTGACTGATAGTTACAGAAAATACAATAATTTTCAGGACTTGATTGTTGACTATAAAAACAATATTTGATTTGATGGGAAAATATTGTTTTCAATGAATTTTACCATTAAGGTATTTTTCTGGTATGAATTCAGATCATAAAATTCCTTCCTAGATAACACAACAATTTGCTTGATCTCTGGATTGTTGATTTCAATAAAGAAATACAATAGAAAATTTCTTGTTAAAGGTTTTGCCACTGGTAGTGAATATATCTGGATGAGAATCAATATGGAGAGATTCCTGATGGATGACAACATCTTCCCATTCACAAGTGCCATTCTGTTGATTAGATTGAGCTCCATATGGATAGTGAGCCTCTAAAATTAGATTTTCAATTAGTGAAAAGGACTTAATATAAGTAGATCCAGAGGAAGATTAAGGAAATTTAAAATACCCATATTTTAGTCTATTATAGATAATTTTGATTTAATTACAAGCGTATCTCATATAGATATCTTATATTGGTGAATCTAAAGTTACACATGTGAAAGAGAGTAGTCTGAATCATTTTATTTGATTTTATTCTGAAATTAGGAAGTAAAACAAGCATTTCCATAATATAAAAGAATAGAAAAAAGATGATTGCACATGAAACTGCAAATATATTATCTATAATGTGCTATTCCTTTTTTCTACCTTAGAGATGAGACATATACATATATATGTAAATGTAAAACCATTCCATATATACTTCTATTTATTCTTTATCTGGAAATTGCTCAGTGTTTCTAGTCCCCCCTCCCTTTTTTTCCCCCTAAACAAAAATATCATCTTCTTACTATCAAAAATTTTCCAGTAATGCTGTCTAGTTGCAAATCATGGAATGTATAATCTTTGAGGAATCAAAATTGTAGGTTACCCAAAAGAGCAATGACAAGTTGCATTTGGGCATAAAAAAGTTGTACTATAATATCAATGATGAATTTTATCTCCCAAAATGATAGCTTATGTATTGTAAAATGATAGCTTATGTATTGTCTAGGGCTTGGGTTCAAGAGACATCAAGGAAACACTTGAAATATTGAATGGATTTCCTTTGAAGGATTTACTAGAAAATATAGAAAAAAATTACAAATGATAAAGATGTGAATGGTTTGAAATTTGTATTTGAGGAAGTGCTGATTTTGATGAGATTATAGATTCATTGAAACATTGCCTGATTAAAAGGTAATAGTTCTATTCTACTCTTCCTGATCCCATTTGAAACTTTTTTGGCAAAGACACTCGAGTGGTTTGCCTTTTCCTTCTCTAGTTCATTTTACAGAGAGAAAACTGAGGCAAACTGAGTTAAATGATTTACCCAGTGTCATACAGATAGTACTTCTTTGTATTTGAGCTCAGGTGTTCTAGACTCCAGGCTTGGCATTCTCATTAGTTTGAGCAATACAGTTAACTAACTTTCAGAAAATGTCAAATACTAAAATTTAAGTTTAGAAAATATATTAACGAGTGGGTTGCATTTAAGAAAGATTAACATGTCTTTTGAAGAAGTTTTCTTTGTCCATATAATTATTGGTTTATGGAAAATTACTTCTTGGTGATCTAAGTTACAGATTAAAATGTGATAATTTTAGGTTTAAGAATTTAAAGTTTAATTGTTAGGATTTACTTCAATGACAGGTCTATTAGAAATGAAGAAAAACATCTGTGAAATTATAGTGTTGGTAGAAAGACAATTTGATTTTTGTACAAATTTTCATAGATTCATAGATTTAGATCTTAAAGAGTTAATAAAGTTAATCTTATCTAGCTTTTTCATAACTCGAACAAGTTCACAAAGATTGAAGAATGACAGAGCTGTGATTCAAACACTGATTCTCAAATTTCACATTGAGCGTCTTATCACATCACACTGTCTCTCTACTACACATTTTATTGAACAACACAAAACCACCATTATCTAGTTATTTTTAAAAATGCTTGGAGTATCTTTTCATCTGAAGATTTTTATTACTTATAAACTGGTAGAACATTTAAATTTAAAAATGAAATTTTTTGGCACCATGTTTAGTATTTATCAAATAATATGGAATTGATTGCTCAGTGTTTTTTCATTATTTTTACTTCAAGAATCAAGGAGTTTGCTTGTATGGGCACTACTTAAATTAATGGAATTTACAAGCTTTCTACACATTGGTTGACTTTTATCATAAGTTGCTGAGGGAAAAAAAAAGAATTCATCACTTGTTCAGTGTTCTAGTATTGTTTGCAAATTTTGGCTGATCCTTGTACAGCATGATGCTTTTTGTCTATTTGGAAGTTTTTCTTTTAGAAATTGCCAGAACTCATGTTCCACTGTAGCATGTGGAAAAGCTCTAGTAACTATATGATGATATATTGTAGATTTTTAGGGTCGAATCATTACATATTAATATTAATTATTACATTAATTATTACAATTTTATTTGCATCTTTTTGAAATCCAAGTCCAATTTCATTATTTCTTTGTTGCTGATATTAATGTGCCATCTATTTCTAAAATAAGCTAAACTGGTTATAAAATATTTTTAATATTTAATCACTTTTTGCCTTTAGAAAATTGTGGAACACACACTACAAATTTGAGACCTGTATATCCAACAAAAACCTTTCCCAATCACTACAGCCTAGTCACGGTAAGCTATATATTTTCTATTTTCACTGAGCCACAATGAAAATAGTGTTACTAGGTATTTTTCTTTAAGGTTTTTTTTTTAATTTTTAACAAGTTTACCAATGGATTCTTATCATGTTTACATTGCCCTTTGTTTCTAAGAGATCTAAGCAGATTTCTTTTATAGTTTCTTGAAATAGTCTAGGATCATTTTGTTTTTCGTCATAGCTTTTAGAGAGTACTGATCTCTTTCCCAGGTCATTTGTTTTGGATAGGAATTATTTTCCATGTTTTTCTATTTTCTCAGTTTTTTGACATTGTTTTAATATTTCTAATTGTCTCATAGAGTCATTAACAACTGATTGTTTTCCTACAAACAAAATCATGTCTTTTCTGATTGTTTCTTCTGCATTTGTTTTCCTCTGCATTTCATTTATAATATTAGTTTAACTCTAAAAAATTCATGTCTCAATTCTTCTGAGAATTCTAATTGAAATTGTGTTCAATTTTTATTTTTGTATCTTTGGTTGTAAATATTTTGGAATTATTCTCTTTTTCTGGATTTATGTATTAAGTATGGATTATGTATTATGGATTATGTATTTAATTATGGATTAAATATATCTGTGGTGGTTGGTTTTTCTTGATTTTTTTCAGCTTTAATTCCTGACTTTGGACTTTGTGTTAGGGTCAGGCCCTCTGTATTTCTTGAAGGAAATTATGGGATACACTTGATCCTATTTTGTGTCTTGTTGGTGTATGCTGCTGCTTTCTTGAAGATATTAATAAGGGCTTCATTCCAGAATTTTAGGGACACTTTAGTCTGGGGATCTGTAAGTATTAATAAGGGCTTCATTCCAGAATTTTAGGGACACTTTAGTCTGGGGATCTGTAAGCTTTAAGTGTGCCCAAAGCAGTTTGATCTAAATTGAAGTCTAAGCATTGCCCTCCTTATTGCAGCTTTACAAGTTTCTGACTTGGCGTTGAGTCTAAGTGAAAGAACTATGGGCTTGTCCTTAGTTAGAACTCCAGAATGCTGCTGCGGAATTCAGCCACTATGAGTCAGCTGGAAAGCTCTGCAGGTTTCCCTTTTGCCAGGGATTCCTGCCATGGTTATTCTATGGTAGGCTTCAGATTGGGCTGGGAATTAGATCTGAGATGATCCTCTGTTTCTGGAGTTATAATCACACAGCTTCTGCATAGTTGGGTTCTTTTAAACTCCTTTCTTAGTATATAGTCCAGGGCTGAGGACAACAGCTCATTATGGGAGACTACAGACTAAGCACAGGTCCCTTCCTCAGTCTGCACTAGATCTATGACAAGTATAATAATGATAGAGCTGCCATTTGTCAAATGTTCCTGATCTGTGTATAATATCATACTTTCTGTGCTGGATATTGGACCTTATATAACCAGTGGCAAGTTCTAGTTCATTTCCAACACAGCACTCTCCTTGATATTTTTCTTCCTCAGTGTCCATAGACTTCTATATTTGTCTTCCTATTGTGACCTGGGCTGAAAAAGTGATTCTATGTAATTTCTCTAGGTTTTCCTGGTTAAGGCTTGGACTATTGCATTTTCTAGATCTTTGTGGAATAATTGTTGGGGGAAAGCTTAGGTGTAACATTTGTTTCTTCTATACCATCTTGGCTGACCTCTGTACAATGTAAGACTTAATTCAGAGTTTTTAGATTTAAAAAATTAAATTTCTCAATATGTAGTAAATTAATCTTTAAAAAAAAGTTTTATCGATGCCCTTTGTTTTCACATCAAAGTATTTCTGAATACCTGAATATCTTTCTTCTCCTATATATTCTGAATATTCTTCTCTAGCTAGTGAAAATAAAATTAAGTAAATTAATGAACTTTAAAAGTATATGTAATATTCCATACCCATAATGCCTCATGTCCTCAGGAAAAGGAGGTGATCATTTTTTCTCTCATTTCTTCTACTGGGCTAAGAAAGGACATTATAACTAAAATATTTTCTTATTGTGCTGGTTATTTTGGTCTTCACATTTACACTGATAAAATCACTGTGCAATGTGTTCTCCTGGTTTTACTTACTTTACTCTGCATCAGTTCTAGCAATTTTCCCTTTTTTGTCAGAATACTTCATAATTGTTGTTTCATATACTGCAATTAATATTATATGGTCATCACATACCATATTTTGCATAAATATTCAATAGTCAAACAGTCAATGGGCATTTTATTTCCAGTGCTTTGATGGCCTCCCTCCTCTCCAATGCTTCTGGGAATTTTTAGAACCTTTCATTTTTTCTTTATTCTACTTAGGGAATATTGCTTAGTAATGGCATCTCTGTTTTCTAGAAGTTGTCTGAACATTGTAGTTATTTTTTGTATGTGCCAACAAAATTATTTTCTAGAATATTTAAATCAATTCACAGCTTCACCAAATTGTATTAGTGTGGGTTTTCCCAAAGTCTCTTCACAATCAACTATTTCTGTCTTTTACCATTTATTAATGGTAATATTGGTCATATATTTTTTGTTAATTGGCAATATATTTTGGATATCCAGGATTTATCAGAAATTTTTCATGTGAAGATTTTTTAAATCTAATTGATATTTTCCCTTTTTAACTTTGCTATGTTGATTTTGTTTGTGCAAAATCTTTTTGATTTTATTTAATTGAAACTCAAAAATGAAAGATATTCCCCTTGTAATTTCAAAATTCATAAATTATGTAGGAGATGACCTACTAAGATTAACTCAAGGCTTATAGAAATTCAACTAAAAACATTCCATATATAAAGGATGACTTAAAATTATTGATTGCATAGTAATTGCTAATAGTTTGGTCATATGAATATAAAAATAATGGTTACATTGCCCACATAAAATTATAAATTTAGTGTTACACCAAGAAAACTATGAAAGGATAGTTTTATAGAGTTAAATTAAAAACAATATTCATTTGAACAGAACAGAAAGTCTAGAATCTCAAGGGGAAAGCAAGCAGGAATGGAACAAAATAGTTCTTTTGGACAGATTTTATTATAAAATTTTGGACAGATTTTATTATTTGATAAGATTTGATAAGATTTTTATTATTTGATAAAGTAGTAAAATAAACAAAATAGCAAGACAGAAAAAAATAAAATATTTTCTCAGTGTTTGATAATCTCAAGAACATAAACTAAATAAACACAAATTTCTTTTTTATTAAGAAATTATGGGAAAATTTAGAAAGTAGTTTAAGAAAAAAATAGGTTTAAACCTGCGTCTTTCACAGCATACAATAAAATTTCCACATTATTATTTAAATATAAAATGTCACATCACAAAAAAAAAAAATTGGAAGAAAATGGAGGTATCTTTTAGAGCTATTGCAAAGTAGGGTGATTCTTAACCAAAAAGTAGATAGAAATCACAAAGATTAGTTTCATTCATTAGCCTACTTCCTTTGACCAACTTTATACCCCCAAATTCATGTTTTCCTCTGGTTTTTGTTGCTTTATGAATTAGCAAATGATTTTTTCCCTGACATGAATTGTCGCAAAGTTTTCTTTCTTAATTGGATTCAAGGAGAAACTGAATTTCAGCACAACTTTAGTCCAAAGCTTGAGAATTTCTTTTGCCCCAGTTTTGTGAAGGTCTTTTTGCACATCAATCAAATTGCTTATTTTACTAACTATGCAAAATAGATTTTATTGGGAATGCATCCCATTGCAATATGAAATAACTTCTCTAAATTTTGTATTTTTCAATCTGATTTCTGCCCTTCATTTTTGAGTTCTTTTTACAGCCTATTTACAGTCACAAATATCTAATAATATGTTGAAGGAAGTTTTGTTTTGTCAAAACTTGTGCTTTTGTTATTATGGTTCATAGAAATAAATATCTAAATGTAAAAAGCTTACTTGTTTTACAGATGAGAAAACTGAGGTTCAGATCAGTGTTAAAGACAGGTTTGTATCCAGGTCCTCTGACTGCAGAACTACTGTACCAAAAATATCTCCCTTACTGAGTAGTACAATTAGTGCCTGGTTACTCAGACCATGTTGATAATTTTATTTTAGTTAAGTTTTAATTTTTGGTTTTTACTGCGGTGATGGAAATATATGAAATATTTATTATATTTGTATTGGTTTAAATCTTCTTTTTAGGGTTTGTATCCTGAATCTCATGGAATCATTGACAACAAAATGTATGACCCAAAAATGAATGCTTCTTTTGCACTTAAAAATAAAGAGAAATTCAACCCAGAGTGGTATAAAGGAGAACCTGTGAGTCCTTTGTTTAATCTTCTGAAAACATTTCTTTACTTCCCTTACTTGTTTCACTTAGAGTCGAATGTCAGATCCCCTGGAGTTTAAACAACCCATTTCCTGGTGAAAATGAAGATGATGTTTCAAAAGGGTTTTCTGGAATGGTTGGATTACACTTGATGGTGTTTGGTTATGCTGGCCTAATTCCTCCTCATGGCAACACTATCTATGAGACTGGGCTGGGGAACAGTTTTTCTCTATGCAAGGTTAATTGACCCATCATAGGATGGATGCCGTAAAAATTTAGGGGCATCTTTTAAAAGCAATTGAAATGTGCTATTCTTTCTATGTATAAAATTTTTTAAAAAATCTTGTCATAGCAATTATAAAGGTTTTATTCAGGTAGTTTTGTATTCCCAAAGAAATCTGTACTATGATATTGCTAAAGCCAAGGAATAAGTTAAGCAGGAAGTTCAAGGAATATGTAACTTTCTGAAAATAATATATTTCTTACTAGGAAAAAATATTGAGTATATAATTCTAGATTTTTCAGAATTCATTTATGAGATTTTTGAAATTTTTTTTTTTGGTTATTGAGGAAATTGGGGTTAAGTGACTTGTCCAGGTTCACACAGCTAGGAAGTGTTAAGTGTCTGAGACCATATATGAGCTCAGGTCCTCCTGACTTCAGGGCTGGTGCTCTGTCCACTGGCCACCTAGCTGCCCCTGAAGTTTTTTTTTTATTCCCCAATTATTTTAATTGCTCTTATTCGAAGAAAAACACAGTCCCTTCAGTAAGTAACATTTTCCAGTAGATGGAACTTGTTACATTTAAAAAATAAAACATCATGCCTAATAGGTTAGTTTATTGATGATGATGAAATTTCCTGTTTCATGCTTAAAAACTTTCCTGGTTCTTCTTAATTATCTCCTTAGATCTGGCTTACAACTAAGTATCAAGGTCTTAAATCTGGCACCTTTTTTTGGCCTGGATCAGATGTGGAGATTAATGGAATTTTCCCAGATATTTATCAACTATATAATGGGTACGTTTGCATGGATTTTTTTTTTTTTTTTGGGTTAAGGTCAAAGGATGGTATATTTAGAATTAGAAGACAATTTATAGCCCATCTAGTCAAGCTCCCACATTGCACAGCTGAAGAAAATGAATCATTGGTTAATTGACCTAGCCAGGGTCCCATAGCCATAAAATGTCTAGAACAGGATTTGAACCCAGTAGTTCCTAACTTCAGATCTAGTCCCCTATCTACTACTCAATATTATTTCTCAGCACAATATAATGAAAAGAGTACTGGACTTATAGTCATGAGACTTGAGTTCAAATTCTGAACTTATTATTTGTGTGATCATGGACACAATCTCATAATCTCTCTGAGGCTCAATTTTCCCATAAGTGAAAGGATATAATAATACCAACATTACCTACTGTATGAAATTATTTCAAGGAAAAACCTTTACAAACTTAAAAAAGTTATATAATTGTGAGTTGTTATTAGGAGCACATGGAAGATCACATTATGCCATGATATTTTATACCCTTGTATATAGAGCCTTAAATTCTAACATTTCAGTTTGAGAGGATGGCAGAGAGTTAAGAAAATAGGAAATCTATCTTGAGGAAAATATAAATGGTGACAGGACATGAATGCATATATATATATATATATATTTTTTACCTTCTAATTATAGACTCTGAGAAGCTTTGATAGGTATGATATCCTATTAAAATCATCCCATGCTGAAATCTTTGGGTATGGATAAAAGAATATAAAATACCAAAAAATAAGAAATAAAGTATGAATTTCCTCTTCTGGGGATATGGAGATCATTTCTTAGGAAAAAGAAGGTGTCTGGAGAAGTATGCTAGTGTTTACCCTGGCCTCACAGTAAATACCTCACCCTCAACTTCCTTGATCTCTATTTCCATTTTTTCAGTAACTAAGGGGAGTAGTCATAGTTAGACTTCAAAATTCCTCAGAATCAACCTCCAGCTTCCTGAATTTTGAAGTTCCTTTTTCTGATCAAATTCTTTTTTTCATTTCTTTGCTCTAATGCCCTCGATACTTTCTGGTTTTCTGAATCTGTCATGCATTCTGTTCTTAGTTTTGTACCCTTAAAAAAAAAGCATTTCAATAACTCACTGTTTTCCCTTCTTAAATCCCCAAGGCATTTCTCTTCCATCTCAAAAATTTCCAACCCTGGGTCATCTCCAACATATGTTTTGACTATGACCTACTTCTGGATGCTCCTGGAGGAAGTCATCATTTCAAGCTAACTGGTTCCCTTATAAATTAATGTGAAAAGGATTCCTTGCCACTGCATTGCAGATTTAAAAAAAATCTGATTGTTTATAATATTGACCTTCTCCTTTGTGTTCAAGTCCTTATTCCAGCCATGACTTTCTTTTCATTCATAATACTACTACTCATTATTTCTCACCTGGGATATTATGTCAATATCCTAACTGGTCTTCCTGTTTCAGGTGTCTCCTTTTTAATAAATGATTGTTTATCTGTCCAAATGATCTTTTTCATGAAAAAGTTTAACAATGAATCTTCTCTTATTCCCCATTATATATGGAATAAAATGTAAATGTTTTAGACAGGTTTTTAAAGTTCTTTTTCCAACTTACCTTTCCAGCTGCATTCCTCACTCCTCTGCTTTTTGTACTTTATGTTTCAGCCAACTGATCTAATGCCATTCTTCTCTTTCTTGATTTCTATATTTGTTAAGGTGGTCTACTGTGGAGTCAGAAGACCTAGATTCAATCTTAATCCTAATCCCAGATTTCCTGACACTATCTTTGTGATTTTGAGCAAGTGTTTTAATCTCTCTGGGCTTTAGCTCACTTGACTATAAAGTGAAGGAATTGTACTAAACAGCCTCTGAGATTTCTTTTAGCTTTGAGTCTATCATCATCTAATGAATGCATTCCTTCTACATCTTTATTTATTAAAATCTTTGACTTCATAGGCCAGTTTAGAGTCTTCATCTTGTTGTTCAGTCATTTTTCAGTCATGTCCAATTCTTCATAACCCCACTTGCTTTTCTTGACAAAGATAATGAAGTAGTTTGTCTTTTCCTTCTCCATTTCATTTTATTGGTGAAAAACTGAAGCAACCAGGGTTAAGTGACTTCTCTGAGGCCACATAGCCAGTAAATATCTGAGTCCAGATTTGAATTTAGGAATATGAATCTCCCTTATTTCAAGCCTAGCATTCTATCTACTGTATCACCTACCTGTTCCAGCTTAAGTTCTGCCTCTGCTTTTTTATAGTTTTTTCTGATCTATTGATCTGAAAATCATCTCTTATCCCTAAAATGACTGCAGAATTTTACATAGGTTTTTCTTTTGTTTTTATAACATACCATTTTAAAAGATCATATTCACTTATGTGTCTTTTTTCCCTGTTCTCTTCCCCACAACCCTGTTGCTTTAGACTATTGCTGTTGTAGCATGTAGGTTTGCTAGTAGGATAAAATTGTTAGTTGCTGGAGGGCAGGACACTTTTTTGTTTTCTCCAAGCCTAAGCTAAAGGAGGCAATTAATAAATACATGTTTTATGAATTAAAATTTTAAAAAAATTTGAAAATTAGCCAAATTTGCTGTCAGGAAGTTTGGTAAGAACCTCATTCTGGAATTTGTTGCTATTGTTTGAACAAAAAGTTAAATAATAAAGACAACTGCCTGATAATCATTTTTAAACCACTGCTATTAAGTGTGAGAATCGTATTATAGAAGTTTGCTTCTGACATTTAGATTTTTGATCTGGCAAGAGTTCTAAACCAGGATCTGTTCATTTTAAAGATATTTTGATAATTTTATTTTAAAATATAGTTTCCTTTATAATTACACATTTTTATTATATACATTTAAAATATTCTTCTGAAAAAGGGTCTATAGGTTTTGGCAGACTGCTAAAGCATCCATGAAACAAAAAAAGGAACCATGAGAGAGACAAATAGACAGGCAGACAGAAAAACAGAGAGAGAGATCATGAGATCAACTCACAAAATATAAATGGAACATTATCTTATCATTTAGGAAATAAGAGTTTTAGAAGTGAGGTCCATTTCAAAATAACTTGTGGTTAAACACACTTGTCCTTACTCCCACAGGTAGCAGGTAAAGTAATTAGGACAAAAGCCCAGGTATCTAGATATTAGTTTATTTAAGTCTTTTTAAAAAACTGTTTCAGAAAATTCATTCAACTTTGAGAACTTTAAAATAAACTTGTTCATTGTTTTCTAGAAAATACACGCTATAAAATGAATTACTGTCTAATTACTAAATAAATTGTTTGGGAAAAGAAAGACATTCAATGAATTCCTAATTTAGAAATAAATAGTTAAAATGCTTCTCTGTTGCTCTACTAGTATTCTTTCTAGTGCATGCAAGAGTTTTTTTCTTGGCTTTACTGCTCATGAATTATCTCTTCCCTTATTCTGATGAATATCATCAAGAGAATATTTCTGTGGCAAAACAATAGTGATGTGTGTTTTATGGAATTCTTGGACTTTTTCAATGCATAAAGCTGTTTCTAGAGTATAACTGGAGGCGGTTTGGCCCAATGGCTAAATATTCAGCCTTGGAGAAAGGATTCAAATCTTGTCCTTTACACATATAATCTGGGGGACAGTGGACAAGTCATCTAACTTCTCAATGTCATTTAATCTCTTACTTTTCTTACAAATGAGTTACCAATCTACATTAGATAAAAATCACAGATCCAGACCCCCCAAAAGTTATTTCTAGATAAATAGTAATATGAATATTTAGGTTCAAATGGAGTATATAGTATAGGGAAAAACTACCTGTCTTCTACAATATCAAAATAGTTGATTTCTTTGAAGTATAACATTTACCTCTCAGGATTGTTTAAGGCTCAAATGAGATAATATTTATAATGTGGTAGTAAAGTGCCTGGCACATATTAGGTGTTAAATGAATATTAGCTTTAAAAATTATTATTACTTATCAAAGAAAGCTTGGTTTTTAAACTAAGCATTTGGTGCCTTTTCTCTGCTACCTTTCAGAAAGAACATCCAGCATTCAACCTAGTGTCTGGCACATAGCAGTTGTGTAATAAATATTTCTTTGTCGATTGATTGACTTATAGTAGCCCTTGTCATAGATATTTTTCTTTTGATTTATCTTCAAAAACACTCATTCTTCCCTCCCCCTCCCCCTTTTAAAGTTCTATCCCATTTGAAGAAAGAGTTTTGGCAATTCTTCAGTGGCTAAAGCTTCCTAAAGATAAAAGGTATGTAGTTGCAGAATTTATATTTTATATTTTCTCTTGTCTTGTCTTAGAGAAGTTAGCTATGTAAATATATATGTATTTTCAATTTAAAAATAACTTTTTAATAATCTTAATTGATTTATTTTACTTGTTAATATAGCCTTGACTAATCTATTGGGCTAATCATTTCAAATATTTTCAAGGCATCAAATATATAATTTCTTTCTCAACAGTCTATTATCTCTGTGATGTGAAATGGATTATGTAATATCTATTGTTGAATTAATCTTTTGTATTTTATGTTTCAATGTGTTCATAAAATATTACATTTTGATACTGTTTGATTTAGACCACACTTTTACACTCTGTATTTAGAAGAACCAGATTCTTCAGGTCATTCACATGGACCCGTCAGCAGTGAGGTAAGTATGTTTTCATTGATGACTTTGTAGAACAAGTTAAGTGCTAACTGAACCAAGAGTTTAGGCAGGTTCTTGATGGTCTGTAGGACTTCAGGGGAGAGAGCGAATGAAGGATGAGAGAAATTGTATTGAACCAAGACTTTGAACTTCTTAGAGAAACAATATTCAGGTAACTACATATATAGTTTCCTTATTTCCTAGTTTGCTTCTTAAAATTGATATCAATTCAAAAACGTAATCAACAAGGCCCAGGATCACTACTATCATTCTTCTTCTTCTTCTTTTTCTATTGAAATTAAGTGACTTGCCTAGGGTCACATAGCATTAAGGAAGCATTAAGTCTCTGAGACCATTTTTGAACTCAGGTTCTTCTGACTTGAGGGCTGGTACTTTATCTACTACACTATCTAGCTGCCCCAGTGTCAATTTTTAAACTAAATTCTTATCAGGCAAGGATTTGTAACAATGGTGATGGTGGTGATGATGATGATGATGATGATGATTATCAACATTTATATGGCACTTTCAGATTTGCAAAGCACTATACATATGTTACATCATTATATCATCACAGTAACCCTGGGTTTTGGATATTATTCTCTTCTTTGTACACATAAAGAAATAGACATAGAGACCTTTCACTTGTCCAGGATTACAGAACTAGTAAATGTCAAGGTAAGGTTTGAACTTAAACTTTCCTTGACTCCAGGTCCAGCAGACTGACAAAGGGCCAGATCTGTTGATCTCATAGGAGGAGGAGGAGGATAATGAGTGAGGAAGCTCTTTATTACTTTCTTTAGATAGTTTTCTATTTCTTTAAGACTTCCTTAATCATCAGAATTTTATGAAGATTTGGCAGATTGGGAATTAGGGCAAAAGTTGCCCCTAAATCTTAGCAGCATTTATTTTAACAACTAGACACTTGGAAGATGATTATAGCCTATTAAACAGTAATTGAGGAAAATGCTGCTTCTATATCACTTCTATACCATATATTGCAAAAATCTCTGTGTAACCTGTCATTCTTTTTATAAATGCCAAAGGTTCTTAAGTACTCTTGAATCGGTTATCACTCTTCACTTGGAAAGCCAGCAAGGAACTATAACAAAAAGAGAGTTAAGTGCTACTTCTTTTAAATATATTTAATTATTTCTTAGCTTGCTTGCTTCTGACTTTTATATGTCTCTTCTCTTCCCAGATAGGCAGGTAAGATCTGAGTTAGACGGCAAGTTTTAAATAAATTTATATGCATATGATAGCACAACACAAATAATTTTTAGGGAAAACTATGATCAGATGATGGTTTCATTGAATAGCCAATCAATTTGCTTACATAAGGAGAGCCAAATAGATTTTGTCTTATAAAAAGAGTTATTGGTTGTTTTTATGACATATAAAGGCAATGAAGCATAGTAGAAAGAGTCTTGAATTTTGAGTCAGAAGACTTGGGTTCAAATTTTAACCTACTGCTTATTAGCTATTTAATGTTGAGAGTTCATGTTTCTCCATCTCACATGGAAAGTGAAGATTAGCTGACTTCTAAGGCCTCTACTAGATCTACTAGATCTTATTATCCTGTTTTGTTCAGTCAAATATTTAGACTGAGCTTGAGCAGTGATATTCTTAATTTTCCAGAAGGGCTATGAGACTCTGTGGGTAGTTATGCTTTTATTGTCTTTGATGTTCTCACTCCTTGCAATACTTTGGAAAAACCCATCATTTAAATAATTAAATAAAATCTAAAAATATTTCACATTCCAATATAAATGATCTATAGATTATTTTTTTTTAAGTTATTTCTTTCTCTTAGTGATTGAAAGCCTATGATCAAAATTGGAAGTCTAGAGCTGATAGATCATCTAGTCCACTGATTCAAACCTTCAATTTTCAAAACTGGGATATTGGGACTCACATAAGTTAGTGATTTAACAAGTTTACCTAGGTTAGGTAGTAAGTGACTGAACCATCATGTGAAATCATGTGTGCTGATTCTCAAGCTCTATATCCTTGCCACTGGACCAGACCCCATCACCTCTATTGCTTATAAATATTGCAGAAATCAGTTTCTTTCTCTCTTTCAGAGAATCTATTTTCCTACTTTATTTTTACCAACTTTAGGGATCTTGGCTCATCCATGTTTGAACTTAACTCTCAAATTCAATTTTGTTTGTAAGCAATAAGATAATTTAAATTCTCAGAAAAATTTAAACTTGATTTGTGTCGTTTTAACAAAATGTTAACTTATGTTGCTAGTGTGTCTTTGAATGAATGAGAGGTCATATCATATTGATAGAAACTGGCATAGCTTGCTTCTATAATGGTAGAATGAATGAAGTTAAAGATTAAGATGATAGGATATATTACCTAGTATAAAACTGAATATGAATATGGATGGGTTTTTTTTTTTTTTCTGTGTGGAGAGTTGAAAAAGAGAAATGTCAGTTAATGTTCTTGTATTAATGTTCTTTTGTTTTCTAGGACTTAATGGTTTCTATGCTTAAGAAAATTATTGGTGTTGCACAGATAAATTGAGTAGACACATAATCCAAAATCAGTTGCAATGCATCATTTAACTATTAGATTAATACCATGGTCAGTTTTGTTAAACTCATTAATCTGAGTTGAAATGTAGTGTGAAGCAGAGATATTCTATGAGTATTTGCCAAGTAGAGATCTTAGGAAGAAGGACTTATCAGATTGGTTATGGTAGTCTCAAAGTCTTGACTAGGCCATTTCAGTGTTAGTAAACTGTGATTTCCTGCCTGTTACTCAATTATTGTTTCCTGGTTTCAATGACGCCCCTGACTCTTGAACCTCAAATGAATATTCTATATCATATAGATATACACTTCAATGTGTTCTTCTTTAAAAATATACATTTATAGAAAAGGAAATATTTGGTAAAAATTTCAACCATAAATCTGTTGCATTACCATTTCTTCTCTTTCCTAGGTTATCAAGGCATTACAGAAAGTTGACAACATTGTTGGCATGTTGATGGATGGTCTTAAAGCAATGAATTTACACAGATGCATAAATCTTATTCTTGTGTCAGATCATGGTAATTTAAATCCATATCAGTTAAACTTGATATTAGAGATGTCAAGAGATTAGTTACATTGATTCTGACTTCCCTTACATTTCACAATTCATTTCATGTAGTTTCCTTCTTATTCTGGGATCTCATAATAATACTTAGGGAAAATATGATGTGATGGCCAAATTAGAGGAAAATTTAAAACTGAACTGCCAAAGTGAAGTAAAGGGTTGAGTAATTATTGGTTCATTTAGGATGGAGGCAACCATTCATCTAAGTCATTATAAGAAGATTTAAAAGCTCTCCCCCCAAAAAATTATATAGTTTGGTGTTCTAAGCCATGCTACTTTCATGAAACTTTTCTATCTCTCTTTTGTTGAAGCAGATATGAGGTAGACTATTATCAGTCCTGACCTTAGCATATTTCAACTCCTAAAATATTGTTTCTTTTTTGATTGTGAACTGCTGTTTACTATGTTAATGATATAATGTTGGGAAAGTGACAGAAGTGTACAGATAGGGTATTGAAAATAACTTCTGTGAAATAGAAATTATTTTTTTGGACAATAAAATAATGATGGTAAAAAACCATAAAACAATAAAAAGTCCAAGGAGAGATTGGTTTTATTATTAATTCTCTAGATGAACTTCCCCAAACTACTTGGTTTTGTTTTCTATCTATAAAGCTGAAATGATGCTATTCTCAACACACAAAACTAATTTGATAGTATTTGAATAAGGATAAGTATTAAAAAAAACAAATCAGCAATCAAAATGTTTCAAAAAATAAATATTAATGAGTATTAGAGGAAGACACAGATAGTATAACAAGGTCAGATAATAGTGATTGATAGAAACTAATGTTCTCAAAGGTGGACGGAGAACATGTTTCATGCTTCTTTTCTATTCTCTATAGAATGAAAGCACAAAATATACCACATGGTTGGAATGCTAAACTTGCCAAATGAAATTCTTTTCAATTTTTTATTTTTATCTTCAGTTCCAAATTCTCTCCCTCCCTGCATTCCTTTCTTCTCACACCCATTGGGAAAGCAAGAAAAAGTAATTTATTACATTAGTCATATTGTGGGGGGGGAGGGAAGCAAGACAAATTTTTTTAAAAAGAGGGAAAAATATGCTTAAATATGTACTCAGAGGCTATCCATTCTTTATCTAGAGGTTGATTGCATTTTTTTTTTTTTAACATGAGTCCTTTGGAACTGTCAATGACTTATGGAATTCTTAAGAGAGAGTTCATTCTGCCTAATAAAGGTTTTTCTCTCTCCTTCCCTTCTTCACTCCTATCCCTCCCTCCCTCCCTTTCTCCTTCCTTTCCTCTTTCCCTTCCTCTCTTCCTTCCTCCTAGCTGTTTTTTTTTTTTAATGCTTTTTTTTTTCTCCTTAGGAATGGAACAAGGTAGCTGTAAAAAATATGTCTATCTGAACAAGTATCTGGGGGATGTTAAAAATGTCAAAGTATTTTATGGTCCTGCAGCTCGATTTAGAATTTTTGATGTTCCAGATAATTATCAGACTTGTAAGTATTTCAACTTATCAGAAAATGAATGATTATATTCAGAATTGTAATTATAAGTCAAATTTAGTCAATATTGACCGGGAAGAAGAAAGGAGATCAGATAGATAAGGATGTTACTTTCCTTTTGATCTTTAGATTAGCAACCTGAATCTTCTGCAATTCAAGCATTTTTTGAAATTCTACTGGCAGGGAAAAGTATAGCCATGTTTTTTTAAGCCCTCTACGCTGACTTGCTAAATTTTAGTCTTGTTGTGTGACCTTTTATATTCAGGTCACATTTATTTTGAACTTATTGTGAAAACATATCAGGGAGTATAGAGTATATGTGTAATGCATGATAACTTCACAAATAAATATTTGAAACCTTAAATATTTAACACAATACTTTTGATTGAATTCCTTTGTCATTATTATTATTATTCTTACAGTCTTGTTTTAGTTTCTAGTTATGTAATAAATTCTCACTTACTAATTATCTGGTATTCTTTCAGTTAGTTATGAAGACGTTGCCAGAAATCTTTCTGTAAGTATTATTTGCTTTGCAAAATCTAAATGTTCTCAATTTCATTGAATATGTATATGTAAATTTAAATAAAAATCATTGAAGGGGTGGATGTTAAACTTTATCCTACTATATCTTAAGTAAAGAATGTAAAAACTGTATAGTGGGATTGTAAGTTTAAAATTTTTGCCTGTGAGGGCTTATCTTGCCTAACTTTATCATTCATTGAAGAGAATATTTGTAAACTGATTAGTCAATAGCCAGAACAAACAATATTTAGTGACAACAATGTGTCTTATCTAGAACATTTTAGCTAGCTTTGGTATTTGGCTTAGAAAACTCCTGAGAAATAGTTTCTGTTTTATTTAGATGGTTCTATTTCATTGTCAAGTTGGCAAAAATAAAATAAAACAAAACAATATTTGTTAGCAGGAAACATTTTCATTGTGATCTTCAAAGTTATTTTATTGTAAGCTTACTCATTTGAAGGCTTTGTACTTCAGTGTCCCAAGAGCTTGTGATTTCATTAGTGTAAATAATACTTTCACCGATATGATTCCCTTTATGCTTTAGTGGATACTCTTCTTGAATTTGTATGCCAAACTTTTGATTCTGAGCCTCTCTATATATGTCCTCAGACAAAAAATCTGTATTATATTTTCAAACTCATATTCATATGCTTTCTAATATTTTATGATGAATCTCAGAGCATTTTATTCTGCTGGCATAATCTTCAAGAACTCAAGATAACTTCTGTGCCATAATGCAAAAATAAAATTAGACTTTAATGGAGGACTTCTTGGAAAGCATGAAGATAATGATTTTACTTATTTTAAATTATAATTATGATTTTAGTGCATGGAACCAGATCAGCACTTCAAACCTTATTTGAAACAATTTTTACCTAAACGTTTACACTTTGCGAAGAATGATAGAATTGAGCCCTTGACATTCTACTTGGATCCTCAGTGGCAACTTGCAATGTAAGTCCTGTGAAGTAAGGACATAAAGTTATAAAAAGTGTTTGTGGCAGAGTATGTGAGGATAGTTTGTATTAGAATTATAATGAAAGTGCATTCAATTATATAAAAAGCTTTATGTGTATTATGTTGTTTAATTAGAGGACAGTGATCCCAAGAAGTAGGTGCTATTATTAACTTCATTTTATAAGGTAAAAAACTGAGTCTGGGAGAAGTTAAATGATTTTCTCAGAGTCATACAACTAGTAATAGAGAGTAATAATAACAATAATTTAATGACATTAAAATTACTATTGTTTATATACTTCTTTAAGATTTGCAAAACTCTTTCCATTTTATCTTATTTTATACTCACAATATCCTTATGAGATGAGTACTATCCCTGTTTTTGCCAAAGAGGTATTTTGAGGAAGAGTTTGAACCCCAGGATAGAGAAAAATAAAAGTTAGGAATTTAGAAGTAAGCTGGTCAGGTAACAAGATCTAGATTAGGATTGTGGCTATAGAAATAAAAAGAAAGGTATACTACAATTAGCAGGACTGATGAAAGTAGGTATACTCAAGATACTTATGGAGGCTCTTGTTATTAAAAGAAAATTATTATAAAATATGTGTTTGAGGAAAAGAAAACAACATGAAGAAGAGACAGGGAGAGGTAGGGAAACCAGGTAATCACATGTTAGCAGGATATTCAAAATAAAGATATTTATAATGATGTTCTGTCAATTTAAAATGCAATGAAACCTTGGAAACATGAAAGTGACTTGTTATTTGCTTAACTTCACCAATCTTATCCTTTATTTGATTTTTTCTTAACATTTAAATGACCTTTTGTGTTTTGTTAATTCCTATTACTTAAAATATTGGTTTGCAAGTGGTTTAAAGCAAATGCTACTGAGTTGTAAACTTCATAAGGGTAAGGAGTGTACCAATTGTTTTATACCTTTCCTCAGAGTATTTTAATAGGATTCTGTGTGTCTGGTCACGCAATGAAAATTATGGACCAATAAGTAACACTATTGATAAACCAAGACTTAAAGCATCAAATTGTGTAATGACCATCAAGTAGAGAGTGGTTGAATTTAAATAATGAGCTAGGAGTCAAGTAATGACATTTTGATGAGTATCTTGTCTTTTAATATCACATAAAATTTTTGGGAAAGAGAGCAAAGAAGGGGGAGACAGGAAAACAAAAGAAAACAATATCTCTTATTCAATTTATAAGATGATATAAAAAAGGTAAATGAAACTGGAACAATATATTTTTAAAGCTAGCTAATCAGCCTTGTGTCTTCCCCAAAAGTGCTTACTTTTAGCTCATCAGCCAATAAAGCATATATTAAGCAGCAACTCTACTCCAGGCACAATAAATGTAAAAAAATCCATTCTAGTAATATATGTCAATATACAATATTAATTAATGTGTCTGTCAAAATTAGGAATCCAACAGAGAGAAAATATTGTGGATTTGGATTCCATGGTTCAGATAATATATTCTCAAATATGCAAGTAAGTGAAAATACTATACTTTGTTATCTTTTTGAAAACTATTTGATGAATATCTACAAACATATCTCAGTTTAAGAAAGTTTGATATGTGAAAATCCAAACTTGCAAAACACAATAAAGAGTAATTCTCTCTTTGCAAAAAGGATTTTAAAAAATCCTTTAAAATTAAGTTCCTTACACACTTGAAATGATTTGATTTGCTATAAATTGATTTACATGTGATTTTTCAGGAGATGCTTACAGTGAGGCATACCTCTATAAAAATGTTAAAATCCTGATTGATACATTTATTAGTTTTAGAACCATGGGGTTTCATTTAATTTTTATAAGCTTCTACATTGAGTTTTTTGTTTTTGGAAAAATAGGGATAATAATAATACTACTCTTACAAAATTGTTGTGAAGATCAATCAGATGAATGATATTTATAAAGTGCTTCTTAATGTACTTGTAAAGTACTTATTCTGGATATGCCACTTGCATTTATTGCTATTTCTGGAAAGGCATCTCCATTCTTCCCATCACCCAAATTTGTATCTAAGGAATTGCCCTCAACTCCCTATCTCACTTTTACTCAACACTTACCTATTCCCCCAACTCTATTTTGCTAAATATTGTAATTTCTTCTTCCACATTTCTTTTATCTCTCTTTTTTCTACTCATATGATCACCACCAAAAATATGCTGGTAAATGTTTAACAACCAGCTCTCCAGGAGGAACAAAGTATGCTTGACATAGTATATTATTAATGCAAATTTTTTTTTAGTAATTTTTAAAGTAATAGTGATAGTTTATTAATATAATATTAATATAAAATAGTAATATAATGTTAATGTTACAATTATTAGTTAATTAATATTCCTTAATTATTAGTATATATTTTGCATATACTAATGTAAGTATACATATTGTCCTCTTGAGAGCAGAAATTATTTTGATCTTTGTATCTTTATGATTGGTACATGCTCAATTAATTAACATTTAACTTTCAAGTCATTTAAGCTTTGTGAATCTTAGTTTCTCCATCTATTAAATGGCAATAATAATAGTTATACCCTGCCTACATCATAGGGTAATTTATACTAAACGTATCATTATAAGGTATCATTACTAATAAAAATATTTACTTTATCAATTGACATTTTCCTTCTAATTTTCCCTAAGAATATACAAATAAACGATTAAATTAAAATGCTATAGATGACAGCTCTTTTGGCACATCTCAATGTATTCTGACACTAAATACTTATCTTTTTGATCAAAACACAGGCCCTCTTCATTGGCTATGGACCTGCATTCAAGCATAATACTAAAGTTGAACCCTTTGAAAACATTGAAATTTATAACTTAATGTGTGGTAAGTGAAAACTGTTTCATGATTTCTGAGAATTTATTTGGAATGAAAATCTAACTATTAGTTTATTCTATGTTCATTAATAGGATGGTATATTATATGTATTTTTGGAATGATTCCTAATATTTTCACTATTGTTCTCTCTTAACTTATTGACATATATGTATTTAATCCCAGATATTGGGGTCCACTTGTGCAAAATAAGATTTGAGACACAGAATGTCATATTTTGGGAAAAACAAATCTGTGAAAATCAGAATAATATGAAATATTATTGGACAGGTTGCCAAGAACTATGTTGAGAGTTTTAAGTAAAAGGCTAGACAAAAGAGACTCAGTAAAATTTTTTGAGAAGGGAGAATTAACATGTTCAGACCTGAACTTTAGGCATATTGATTTGATAGCTAGTTGGAAGATGAATTAGACAGAGATTTGAGGCTGGGGAAATCAGTTAGCATATTGTCATAATCCAGGTGAGAAATGATGAGGCATCTTAAAGTTCAGAACCTAAAGAGGCCTTCAAGATTAGCTAGTTCAAGTGCCTCATTTTATACTTTAGAAAAAACTGAGACACAAAGAGATCATAGAAACCTAGAGTCATAGATTTATAGCTAGAAAGACCTTAATCTGCTTTAAGACAGATGAAGAACTTGAGGTCTAGAGAAAATAAGAGGATTGCCCAAGTTCACACAGCTGGTAAGTATCTGAATTGAGATCTGGACTCCTGTCTTCCTCACGCCAAGTTTAATACTTGATCCATCATATTATGCTTCTGTCTTTTGCCTGATATTTCTTCTTCAAATTAACAGAAGTAGTAAGTGGCAGAAGTGGGATATAAACTTAAGTCCTCTGATTTTCCATCAAGAAACACTCCCTAAATTGTGGCTTGAATTAATGTAGAGTTTATGTAAGGAAAGAAAAATTTGAATATAAGAGCTATCATAGGGATAGGATTAACGAGATTTGGAAATCTAATTTCATGTGCATTGAGAGGAAGGAAAGGCTGATTTAAAGTTTTTAAACATGGATTAGAGGGAAAATGCTGATATCAACAGAAATGGGGAATTTTGGAGAAAGAATAAGGTCTGGGTGAAATATGGGTTTGAGTTGTTTCTTGGATGTTCAGGTGGAAATGTTCAGCAGGTAGTTGTTGATGTAGTACAAGAGCTCAGGAGAGAAATGAAGGCTGGATATATAGAGCTGCAAATTATTTGCAGGGAGATAATAATAAAGATTGGGAATAGTACTGATGAGAATACCAAGGGAGAAAATGTAGAGAGAGAAGAAAAAATGGATTAGAAATGGATCTTGTGCAATAGGGACCCATAATGTGATAGATAAAGATGATAATGCAGCAAAAGAGTCTTTGAAGGAGAACTTCTACAAGTAGGAGGAGAACCAATAGAAAGAGAAATTGTAAGAAAGTGAAGAAGGTATAATGATAGAGACCTGAGAAAAGAGACAGTTATCCCTGATAGGAGGAAGAAATGGATAAGAAGAGAAAGTACCCATCACTGTTCCATGAGAATGAGTTTGCAATGATGGCAGGAATATATGAATAAAGGATTTTAGAATATCTTGGGTTTATTCTGTCACTATATGTGAATTGGATTTTTTATGATTTGTTCAATTATATTTTTAAATGTTTCTTAATCCTTCTATATTCTGGCATTTGAAAAATCTGAAATATTTCCAATGTATAATCACTTTAATGGTAAAAATTGTTTTCCACTGAAAATTTTATAAGTAAGTATAATATGTCAAGTTTCTTAAAGTTTCCAATAAAAGTCTAATATAAATACAGTAAGTGTAAAATAAATGAAAACTATATAAATCCCTTAAATTTTTCCCCCTATATAGATCTTATAAAAACTTATGTACATTAACTTTTAAGAATATAATTAAAATCACTAGGCATAGTACGATGAGCTATAGATCTCTGCTATTAAGGATCCTGAAGTTAGTGGCTTGTTGAAGCCCAGAAGTTCTAAGCTGTAGTAAACTAAGTAAAGTAAGTGTGCATCAAAATCATGAGCACCAGGAGTGGAGGACTTTAACATTTTGCTTACAGAGAAACAAATTGGATCAGAAATGGAGCAGGTCTTGTGCCATTCAATATTAGGATAAAACCTGTGAGTGGTCACCACATTTCCAGGCTGGGTGACATAGAGAAATCTAATCTTTAAAAAAATAATATAATAATGCTATTTAAGAAAGATCTGTCATTTTCTATCTTTTTTATATTGAGTTTAAGTTCTTTCAAATAATTATCTACCACTTCTTGAATCATTGTAGATTTACTGAATTTGAAACCAGCTTCAAATAATGGAACTCATGGAAGTCTTAACCATCTTCTAAAGAAACCTGTTCATATACCAGAGCATCCCAAAGAAGCAAGCCACATAGCAAAATGTCCTCTGATGAAGAAAACAAAAGAAAACCTTGGTTGCTCATGTGACTCGGTAAGGAGAAAGATACTCATTTGAGTGGTACAATTTCTCAGTACACAATATAATATACAAGACATTTGATAAATATTTGATGATGAAATAAAACTATGCTGCTGTAGAAAATAGTTTTTTAAATTCTTGGACTAGTTGGGTATTTTTATTTTAGCTTTTCAGGTTGACTTCCTAGTTTTTTACTTTGACTTTTGTGCTTTGTCAGTGGTTTGCTCTAAATTGATTAAGATGAGGAAGAGAAGTTGAGTCATTGCTAAACAGTGGAGTATGTTGTATCATTTACTATTATTGAGAGAAAGACAGAGACAGAAAAGGGGAACATGGGATATTGAATTTAAGTTGGGCATGATCTTTATTTTCTGTCATATTATTTATGTCATTTAAATATAGAGAGAATAAAGGGTTGGTAATTCTTAGGTGACAAATTTAGCTTGATTGTATTTACCTCTCACTACACATTTATGGTTAAAAACTCATACAGGTGATAAATTTGTGGTGAGATATTTCCAAACATATGGAATAATCATCTGTGAAGATATTTTAGAGGCTAGTTTCTCTTTTTTCCTCTATTAATCTCTGGTCTCAGTAAAAAGATGGTGGGAATAGAGATGGAATGAAATGACTAGTTTCCAATATTTGTATTTCCAATGTTTTACTTACTCTTAAACATAATGCTGAAATTTTATGGAATTAGGATAATTAATAATAACATTTTCCCATATAAGACCTCCAAATTTCTAATTTTATATAGGATCAATATTAATTCATTATAATGTCTAGTTCTTATGTTAAAGATATAAACAATGATAATGCAAATTCATATACATTTAAATTTTTCAAACATTTTAGGTTTCATCCATGATGGATTTTCAGTCGGAATTAAATATGACCACAGAAGAAGGTAAGAAGACAGTCTTATTTTTATGTAAAGCCTGAGGAAATGCAAAAGTGCATTTTTATTCAGAAACATAAGAAACATATGAGTTTCTTGTAGAAACTCCACAAAGGAGCTTCTACTATTAATGTACCTACCTGGTGAACCACAGTGGTCTCTTTGTTTTGGACAGTCTAGACTGTTAGTCATAAGGGGGGCAGGAGTATTTACACTGGAAATAGTGAACGATATCATATTTTGTGGGAGCTGAATCACTCTTTATGACCACAAGGAAGATGTTTTCAAGGTCTGAGCACCTCAAATGATGGTTTAATATTGCCATCAATAGCTTCTACTAAGACTCCTATGTACATGGGATGCTGTGCTAAGCATCAGGGACCATATTAAAGTGATTCAGTGTACCAAAAGTTGGGCTGGTTAAATTTTTGAATAAAAATTGGAAATATTTAAATTATTTTTTCCAATTTTAATTTATACATATGATATCATTTAGCTTAAAATCACTAAGATAGCAGCTCTTGTATAGTTCTGCAGAATACTGGGAACTACTGAGTTTTCAACCCTGAACCTAAAATTGTCTTAGTTTTCTTGTACAGAGATGCTTCAGTTTCCTTTTTTACATAGCTATGTTTTTCATAAGATAATATTTTGATCAGAATAGTTATGTGGCCTATCAGGTTTGTCTTGTATTCCTAATGTGTTAGATGATAACAATCAAGATTTTTTAAAAAAATCTTTGAAATTTGAAGAGAAATCTGGACTGAACTAAGTTAGGCAAAAATTTTTAAGGATGAATAAATGTAAATCACTATATTGCTTCAGAGTCAATTGCATGAGTGCTGAACCAGTTAGACATAGCTAGACAATGGTTCATATGAGAAGGATAAAATGTTGTAATAATAAGAATAACTTGCATTTATATAGATCTTTCAAATTTGTAAAAAAAAAATTTACAAATATTTTCTTGTTTAATCCTTGCAACAATCTTGGAAGGTAAGTGTTATTATATTTTATAGGTAGGGACAGTGAGACAAAGGAGAAGGAAGAGGAAGGGAATAAGCCTTTACAGTGCCTATTGTGTGCCAGGCAATATGCTAAGTGCTGTTTATAAATACTTCATTTAATCCTCACAGCAATACTGAAACGTGGATGCTTTTATTATCATCCCCATTTTATAATTGTGAAAACTGAGTCCAACATAGGTTGAGCTGTGATTTGTCCAGAATACATAGCTAGTAAATGTCTGAGCTCACATTTAAACTCAGTTCTTCCTGACTTTAGGTATAACACTGTGCTATCTAGTTGCCTTATACCATTTTTAGTGAATAACAATTGCAAAGAGTCAACAATGTAGCCTTGCACAACAAAAATCAATAGTCGGAATTGGAAGTTAAGAAAATAGAGGTAGGTTTAGCTTATGTTAGCCTGTATTACTTATAAAGATTTATTTCATTGCTGTAGAGAATTGCAAGATAAAAATACTTCAATACCAAAGCAGGTTGGTATGTTTTCTGTTTTGCTTAGACTATATAAATATTAAATGACTTTTTCAGCCACTGTGTATCATAATAGCTTGCATTAATAGAAGAAAAATCTTTTTCTAACACCTCATTGTATGGAGGAGATGAAGTCATCTCAAAATCTATGTCAAAATCACACTGGAGTGTGAAAACTAATATGGCCTCCCAATTTAAAAAAAACAAAAGTTACAGTGCCAATGATACAAACTTTGGTCAGTTGTCCAAAGACCAGTCTACCTAAATACAGAAAGGCTAACCATAGGGTGATACTTGTTTTTGTTTGTTTTGCTCACAGACATCCTCAAAGATCATCTACTAAACTAGAAAGGGATTCGAAAATGTATGTTAACTAGCATCCCATGCAGCAAAAATCAGGGATTCTTGAAGTGTTGAAGAAATACAGTGTACAAAATGGCTGGGGGAGAGGGGGGTGTTATTATCCCCATGTACTTTGCCTTCATTAAGCTATGGCCAGAGTATTATGTCTGGGTCTGGGGGTTGTGTTTTATAAAGAGTATTAATAAACTAGAGTGTGTCTGAAAGAGAAAAACCAGGATGACAAGAATTGGAAATCATTCCATATAAGGATTAGTTGAAGGAAGTAGGAATGTTTAATCAAGAAGAAAAGTGTTAGGATGATAGTAAAATTGCCTACCTTTTTGAAGGATTACTGTATATTTGAAAGACTAGACATGTTTTGCTTGGCCTCAGATGGTAGAATTCTGAGATGAGTAGAAGACAGTTTTTTGTTTCCATCTAAGGAAAAACTCCTAAGACAGATGTCAAAATAAAATTGATGTTCTAAGTGGGTAGAGTTACTCACTATTGAGGAAATCCTATAGTAATTGGGGATGTCACAAAGGATGTTGCTTCTCATTTGTAGATTGGGTTAAGTGACCTTTAAGATCTCTACCAAATCTAAGATCCTACAATTCTTTAATTTTAGTTTCATATTTGCTAATCCATATGCTATACAATTTGATTGTCCTAAAAACAAACAAAACTGGTTCACTTGCAGAGATTAAGAAACTTAGAATAAATCAGAAACCTAGGAAAAATCATTAATGAAGACAACAGATACTTAACAATGACAAAAACCAAAGGGATTTAGAAAATTTCATAAATCCAATTTGAAGTAGCCTTATGATGAACTATACACACACACACACACACACACACACACACACACACACACACACACACATATATACACGTGTATATATGTGCTAGTGACCTTGTGATTTCTCAAACCTATACTGTTTTTTTCTTACTGGTTTCTCTTTGTCTGCTTATAGGCAAAAGCTACAATGAGCTTTCCTTCTCTTAATTTTTTTTCTTTTTTTGGTGAGGCAATTGGGGTTAAATAACTTGGCCAGGGTTGCACCGCTAGGAAGTGTTAAGTGTCTGAAGCTGGATTTGAACTCATGTCCTCTTGACTTCAAAGAGTGCTCTGTCCATTGCCCCATCTAGCTGCCCCATATCTTTTTGAATTTTTTTTTTTTTTGATTTTACTATTTTAAAAGAGCTTTAGAGTATTAAATTGACTTCCAAATGGGGATGAAAACAGGAAAATATTAGATGAATGCATGTGGAGAAAATATTTTTTTTACTTTTGCTGATATGCCAAATGGATTAACTTTGTAATTTTATAATTTGTCCTCTAGATCATATTTTATTTTCCTTCTCTTACAATTTTAGAAAGGATAGTCAAGCGTAACATCCTGCCCTATGGAAGGCCGAGGGTTCTTCAAAAGAACAGTACTTTTTGTCTTCTTTACCAACACCAGTTTGTAAATGCATACAGCCATGACATCACAATGCCACTCTGGAGTTCCTACAACGTTGGTAAAAATGTAAGTATATGTGACAGTAATATATTCTTCCTCATAAAGCATTTTAAGTGGTTACTATTAGGCAAAATTGTAAAGAAGCATTTATTTGTTCATGGTCAATCTTGGTTTACAACCAAAGACTAATGGGAAACCTGGAGTAAAACAGAGATTTGGATTACAGTCAGTCTCAGCACTTTTCTCTACTGCCTGTGTGATTTTGGGCCACTTGAATAACTTTTCAGGTTCTTGGCTTCTATGTCTAGAAAATGAAGTTAAGTGAGATCTCTAAATGTCTTTCCTAATTCTAGCATTCTTTGAAACTACACTTGGCTTTTTCTTTTAACTGGTTCTATGACTTGTGAAAATAATTTAATCTATTTTTTTTTCATTTCTATGAAGCTCAATGAATGATTTATTGTTCCTTAGGACAGTTTCTCTGCAGAAGACTTTTCAAATTGTTTCTATCAGGATCATCGAATATCTCCAAGTCCGATACAGAAGTGTTCATTTTACAAAAACAACCCAAAGCTAAATTATGGATTTCTTTCCCCTCCACGTAAGTGTAACTTTCTTTTAGACCCACATTACATTATGATGAATCTGTTTGCTCAATAGTTGTTTTATTATGGTTTTTGAAAATTTAATAACAATTTAAATTCTATAAAAATATTTTAAATATGTAACAACTAGGACAATGCTAATATCACAGATATAATTGTTTTGCTTTCTTGTGCAAAAATTAGGAGAAAGCTCATGGTGGATCTTGTATCTAGAGTAAAAAAGAACTTAAGAGTCTATTTAATTCAACCCCCACATTCTATAGATAAGGAATTAGTGACCTGGGGATCTTAAGTGATTTGGCCAAGATCCACAACATTCAAGGTGGAATTTAAAACCAAATTGTCTGTACCATTATGTTTCATAAATGATGGAAAAAAAGAGAGTTTTAAAATGGGGTATTTTTGTGCTTAAAAGATGACTAAAAATATCAGTAGCAGAAAGATAAACTAGTCTTCTTAAAAGGAAAGAGTTGGCATAATTTTTTTTTGCTTAATTTGATGTTTTTTTGTTTGTGTTTTTTTTTTTTTTTTCACAACATGATTAACATGGAAATGGTTTTTTCCACTACTGTCCATGTATGACATATTAAATTGCTTGCATTGTCAATGAAGGAGAGGAGAAAGAGAATTTGGAACTCAAAAATTTTTTAAAGTGAATGTTACAAATTATTTTTACATATAATTGGGTATTAAAATAAAATATTAAATTAATGAAATATTAAATTATAAAAAAGGAGTCTTCAGCATATTGTTTTTCTATTAATGACATTATATCCTTTTGACAGAGAATTTTTTATTAGGCTAAATATAAAAATTGGTAGTCCTCTTGGCTCTCATGGCCTGAGACAACTCTCTACTATAATCACTGAGCAATTGTGTTAGGATCATCATTGGGCAATTGCATTATAAAATTGACTTAAAATTTACTATTAGAATTATATAGGACAGCTTTGTGTATGTGTGTGTGTGTGTGTGTGTGTATGTGTATATGTGTGTGTGTGTGTGTGTGTGTATCAAGGACAGTTTGCTGTTCATTTGTGTGTGTGTGTGTTTTACTATCTGGACAATCAGTGTTGTTTCAAATCCAAGGGGTGAGTTTATGATATGTCTCTCATTTCTCAGTGAAGAATGGAGTTAAATTTAGGGAGGGATGATTGTAAATATGATGAATTTATTAGAGTGATATAACAAATGAGTCATTTCTACTGATAAGTATTGATAGAACTTTATAATTGGCCCTTAGTTTTAAAAGTTTCTGTTTTTTTCTACCAAGGCAGTAATGAATTAATAGGGAGACCTTAAAAAAAATCTCAAGCATATTTCATTTTACCTTTTTTGAAGGATTGTGACTAAAAGAATCCTTAAATAATGTATTTTCCCAAGATTTCATACTATTCTGATGAGATATGGTAGGCCTAGGGTGATATTCAACTTAAATTTCCTCTCTCCTAATCTATAAGAATTTAACCTTCTAATAGTATTTAAAAAAAAAACCAAAACCCTTCTTAATAAAATGTCTGTATTGTTTCTTATTTGTAGAACTTACTAAAGGCATCAATAGTAGACATCACGAAGCCCTGATTACCAGTAACATAATACCAATGTATCAGAGTTTTCAAGGTAAAAATGACCTAGTATAAGCTTTATTATTTCAATGCTTTTGCCATAGTGACAAGTTAATTTCTTTTTTATGCTAGGTATATTCCTTTTTTTTTTTTTTTTTTTTGGTTTTGTTTTAATAACTTTTTATTGATAGAACTCATGCCAGGGTAATTTTTTACAACATTATCCCTTGCATTCACTTCTGTTCCGATTTTTCCCCTCCCTCCCTCCACCCCCTCCCCCAGATGGCAAGCAATCCTTTACATGTTGAATAGGTTACAATATATCCTGGATACAATATACGTGTGCAGAACCAAACAGTTTTCTTGTTGCACAGGGAGAATTGAATTCAGAAGGTATAAATAATCTGGGAAGAAAAACAAAAATGCAAGCAGTTTATATTCATCTCCCAGTGTTCTTTCTTATGCTAGGTATATTCCTGAAAAACTTTATTTTATGCACCAAGATAACCTGAGGATTTATAGAACAAATTACAGGGAATTATTCACTTTATAGAGGTTTCACCATGGAAACAATGTTTTATGATTTCACATAACTTTACATGTCACAGCTCTAAGCAGCAGGTAGCATAGATATTTATCATCTTTATTTTAGTAATGATGAAATAGTCTCATTGAGATTTTGACCAAGATGCCTTGTTATTTTAATTTCTTTCTTCCATAATGCGCACACACACAAGCAAATTGCAAAGTCACATACATTCATTTATAGACACATATATAATGCACTTATATGTAATATGTATGTATGTGTTTAATGAATATGTAATATACACAGAGAAAGCTATACATATGCTTTTTTTTTAGTTACCATATTTCAATCTTTGTGACCTCTTCTTTTTGGGGGGTGATATTGGCAAAGATATTGGAGTGGTTTGCCATTTACTTTTCTAAATCATTTTAAAGATGAGGAACTGAGGCATGCAGGATTAAGTGACTTGCTCAGGTTCACTCAGTTAATGTATGAGGCCAGAGATAAACTCAGATGTTCTGACTCCAGACCTAGCTCTTTATCCACCAAGATATCTATATACGGTTTATATACTGTTTTTATAGATGCTAGACTTGCTATTTACTAAATTTCTGTCACATAACATTATTATAACTTGTTCTTCCCAAATGACACTTTTTCCCTCTTTGGTTTAGTCATATGGAATTACTTCCATAATACCCTATTGTCAAGGTACGCTGGAGAAAGGAATGGAGTTAACGTAGTCAGTGGTCCTGTATTTGACTTGGATTATGATGGACTGTATGATACGCCAGACATACGGAAACAGTAAGAACATACTTCTTTTGTCATTTCTACTTTCTACTTTCTAAAATCAATAGCATCAATAAATAACAAGTGATAGTGCCAGTCTTTTTAATTGCTTTCCAAAATGGTTATATATTTTGACAGGTTTACCAAATTTTTAGGTACCTGCTTTCCCATAGCCCCTGTGACATTTTTCCTTTTTCCTTTTTTTTTTTTTTTTTTTTTTTTGGGCCATCTTTGCTATTTTGATGATTGTGTGATGGAATCTTGGATGTACTTTAATTTACGTTTCTCTAATTAGCCTTGTTTTTTTTTCATATAGCTACAGATATTTTTTTTCTCTTTGAGAACTCTCTATTCATATCCTTATATCTGTTATCAATTGGGAAATGGCTATTTTTCTTATAAATAATTTTCTTCCAATTAGTTATGAATTATGTTTTATGGTATAAACAAGTGGCTATTAGATTCTGTCTTTTTTTTTTTTTTTTAACTTCACAGTTCCATAGATTTAAGAAGGTGTAATTTCAACTTTTGAGCTCTCTTAATGCTGACTAAACCTTATTGGGATTCTAATTAAAAAATAGAAAAGTTAGCCTGTACAAATAGTTGAAAAGAGGAAGTACTCTAGAAGTTGAAGATTTTATAGCTGTGTCCTATAAAATTTTAGACTAATACTTTAAAGAAATTCCTGAAGAATTTTGTTTTTACATTATAAACATTGAGATTATTCCCATTTTTATGGAGTAGTCTCAAATAAAACAATAATAAAACTAAAAATGTAGTAACTTCATCTGAAAGGGAGCATGCAATATATTATATATGTAGCATCCTTTTGTCACCTCTTTAAAAAAATTAATGCAAACCTATTTTCTCTTCTTTCCACTCTCCATATAATGTGAAAAAAAGAAAAAAAAAGAATTGCCCATAACAAATATGAGTCATTAAGCAAAACACATTCTCTCAGTAACTTTATACAATATCTATGCATCATAAATCCATTGAGTTTTTGTAGGGAGCACACACTTCATTATCAGTCCACTGTAATCATGAATGTGCCTTCTATTGTTCATAATTTTTATAACTTTTAAAATAATTTCCCAGTATTCCAGTTTTTCCCAGTGTTGTTATTGTATACATTGTTATAGTGGCTCTTCTCTAAAAAATCTTCAAAATATTTCATTTTCATGATATTGATATAATAGTATAAATTGTTCTTCTAGTTTTGCTGGCTTTATTCTACATCATATCAATTAAAATCTTTTCCATTTCTTTGAAATCATCTATTTCATTATTTTTTATAGTACAATAATATTCCATTATCTTCATATATCAAAATTTATTCAGCTATTGTTAATTGTTATATATCCTCTTAGTTATCCCTCACCTTTTTTGTTCAACTCAAACAGAGCTGCTACAATATGTTTGTAGATATAGGATTTTTTCTGTTTTTGAAAATCTGTTTTGGATATAGACATAATAGTGGTATAGGTATTATTTAGTAATGTTTGTGTACATTTCCAATTGCTTTCCAGAATGCTTGCACCTTTTCACAAGTTCAGCAATCTTCTATGTACTGTTTTCTCACAATCCCACCAGAGTTTTTCATTTTATTTATTTTTGTCATCTTTGCCTCTCTTATGGTTATGAGTAAAATCCTAGAATTGGTTTAGTTTGCATTTTTCTAATTAGTAATGATTTGTGTTCTTGGTTTTTCATACTGCTATAGAGTATCTTTCCTTCCCCCTATCTCTGTCCCACACTTTGAGACCCATCTATAAATGTCCTTCTATATTTATCAAATGGGGAATGGATATTTTCCTTACAAATTTGAATCAATTATTTCTGATACAGGTCTTTATCAGAGAAGTTTGTTGCAGAGATTTCTTTCCTAGTTAATTTTTTACCCTTTAATCTTACTTTTATTAGATTTATTTATGCAAAATATTTTAACTAAAAAAGGATTTAAAATTTTTATTTATTTAATATTTATTCCCAGTTACATTCAAAACAAAAAAAATTTTGTTTTACATTCGTTTTTAAGATTTTTGAGATTTAGGTCTTCTTCCTTATCCCCACCCACAATTAAAAACCCAATTATGAAGTTATGCAAAACATTTCTGTAAAAGTCAAGATGTGAAAAAAGATGTCATATCTTAATGAAAATAAAAACCATCAAGAAAAAAAATTAAAAAGGTAGAGACACAGAGTGACAGAGAGACACATAGACACAGAGAAAGAGATAGAGAGACAGAGAGACAGAGAGAGAGAGAGAGAGAGAGAGAGAGAGAGAATGTTTCAATCTATATTCAGACACAATCAGTTCCTTCTTTGGATATGGATAGGATTTTTCATAATAAGTCTTTCAGAATAGTTGTGGGTGATTTTATTACTGAGAATAACAAAGTCATTTATAGCTGATTATCCCCAAAACATTCATATTATTTTGTATACAGTATATTTCACTTTGCTTGAATTCACGGAGGATTTTTCAGGTTTTTTTTTTTTTAAAGATTTGATTGCATTTTTCTGCGGTATATGAGAAAAAATGAAATTAATGAAAGGCTATTAACACATTTTTAAAAGAAAATAGGTGAGTGTTGATGTTGTTAAATACAAATGATAATATTGGATATTGGTTTTTGTTACAGGGATCTCATTGCAAAGTCTGGCTAAAATAACAGAGTTTTACTATGTATACAAATACTAAGTTTTGCCTTTAAGAGGCAAGAAATAGTCAATTATTTGAATGTAAACCACAGCACATATCAAAGGAAGGAGGTGAGTTAGTTCTTTAGATGTAATCAAGAAAAAGAAGGCACAAAACAAACATTTTTAAAGACCATGCAAAGGTATCAAGGGCTTTAGAAGCACTAGAGTGGTAGCAGTGTGGGTAGAAAAAAAATGATAGATGTAAGAGATATTGCAGAGGTAGAAGTCATTTTGACTATTATAAATACCCAAGTTAACTACAAAGAACACGTGAAGGAAGACACTATCTGCAATCAGAGAAAAAATTAATAAGTAGCTCTTATTACTTATTAAGGGAGGGAAGAGAAGAGAAAAAGGGGAAATGATATAATATTTATAGTTTATACTTTATTATTTAAAAAGCTTAGCAAGTTTTATATAATCAATTTTCAGTTTTATATACAATCATCTTTTCCACCATTCTACTGTTATAGAAATGTTTGTTTTATTTTTCAAGTTCAGAATAGAAAAAAAGAATTAATAAGACATAGCAACTGAGTGGATATAAAAAATGATGCAGATGTGAGGGTCAACAATGCATCTGCAATTTTGAGCATGGATGACTAATAAGATGATGCCATTGATTGAAAATTTTAGACTGGGTGTGATCTGAACATATTTGTTGACAGAAATGAAGGAATCATAGAAAAGGAAAAATTTAATTAAAGAGGGGGTCCTTGAGCAGACTAGATGTGGCACAATTGGAGGGAATAGTATTTGGGGGGGGGGAGTCTTCAGCTTTGGACAAATGAAGCCAAAGTAAGGTTTTGATATATAGATCTAGGATTGAAGATTAAGTTTGAAAGAATGATAATGGGATAAAGGGCAAAAGGTAGGGGATAGTACATTGTTGGAATAACAGGCCATAAGGTCAAGACTTTGAAGAGAAAATGTAGAATCAAAACAATAATAATAGACAAAAAAAATCTTATCCCATGGAATTACTAGCACAGAAGAGAAAATGGGGGGCAGGGGAATATTTTTGTGTAATCATTCTATTTCATCATCCTCTAGATACTAAAGGACATGACACATACTACTAGTACCTCAAGTGCAAGGTTTTGCTGACATTCCTGATTTTGCAAGTCTCCTTATTCCATACAAAATTAGTGGTTTAAATCCTTCCCTTTTTCTCAGATTCCTTCCTTTGACTCACTTCTTAGATATTGGGATTGATGAAGAAGCTCTGATTTTAGTCACATTCTGTTCTCTGGTTTGTATTTTCTGTTGGGTCATGGCTTGGACCACATCCTTCTTTTGTGCTGCCTAACTAGTGACTTATTCTTTTCACTTGCATATAAAAATTCCTCTGGGGATTCAACAATAGTCTGACATCTATTAAAAAACAATTCTATTCCCTTCCTGCCTTTAGATCAGAAGATTGCTAAGATCTTTGCCTATTATGAGATCCCAAGTGAACATGGAAGATTTGAGGGCAATAGAAATGAAAATTAATAACTGAACTTAACTGATATAAAATTCCTAATTCACACCAAGGAACAATAAAAAACTGAAGGCTTTCAACTTGAATCTAGAGGGAATATTGAACCAATGATGAAAACAATTCCTACAAATGCCTTAAGCCTTTTCCAGGAAAAAACATATATTAAGAATTAGCTGTGGCTGTATGTGTTAAGAAACAACTGCCATTCAGAAATCAAAGCTAAATGGGAAGAACACATTTAAAGCCATTAACAGCATCATATACCAGTGTTAATATGCACTTTTAGAATTATAAAATCTATTATAACAGATTGAAAAGTACTCTAACAAATCTCGTACAAGTTCATTATCCTAAAGACATCATGGGAAGCTGAATAACTTCATTCCAGAAAGGAAGACTTTCTTAAATCACACAACAAAATAGGTCAGAAATGTAGAGAAATAAGCATATCTCACTTTACTGAACAATAGTGAAAAATGCTTACAAGTAAGTACCATTAGATTTGATCAGTGTAACAGAAAGTGGCTTTACTCTGTCTGAGCCTATTAAATGACTGAGATCCAAGATTGTCATCAAAAGACCTTTGGCATTAATACAGGCAATAATAATGTGTCACCAGAGGGGTATTGAACAAATGCTAAGTCACATGGATTTGTTTGTAGAGGCAATGTGTCAATCTTATGGTGGCAATTCAAAATTGGTTTATTGCCAACCAGAACTCCATAAGGAACTATGTTAAGGAATCTGGATTTAGTGATTAATATGCTCTATTCAAGGAAAAAGTGGAAACAGCCCAAACCATCACTATAGCCCAACACTCAATAAAAAACATTTAGTGACTATTCAAAACTTAGCAAAGTATAATCTGATTGATATTCATCAGAAGTTCACTGTCTTTCATGGATTGACAAACAACAAATCCGTACCAAAAATATAGACTTTAAAATGTCCTTGAAGAACTCGACTAATAAACTATTAGAACTGGACCAATTAATCCATATGGAATTATTGTCCACAATAGCCAAAGGAATCCATTGATTCACACAAATTTAAAAACAATAGTCAATACTAGTCATCATCAAAGATACTCATAATCTCTAAGCTACATGGACTAAAAAGTCTACAAAATATTGATTCCTGACTAAGGAGATCAAAATCATGTGGGACCTGGAAGAAGTGTATTATTGGACTTGCATCAAGGATACTTTCAGTGAGCCATAGAGGATTATCATATATACCAATTTTAATCAACTACAAGAGAAATTATTTTATCTTTGTAATAGTCTGTAGAACATGGAATATAAAGGCATAACAACACTGTACTTTTTTGATATTTTGTTATAGCACTGTTTCTATACCCCTTCAAAAAAGAGAAAGATGAGATAATTATAGCTAGTATATATACATATGTATATGTGCAAATGTATTTATGGTTTCTACATGTTATCTCCAATTTCCTAATAATGAGAGCTATCTAAAAATAGAATGGGCAATCTTAGAAAATAGCATTTTTTTTTCTCATGTGTGTTCAGTCTATTTGTTGCTATGTCCAGAGAAGGCAAATATATGGGTGTGTATTGGGGAAAAATTGAAAGAAGCATTCTTTTTTGGCCCATTATTTTTCCTCTTAAAGGCTTAGTCCTAGTTTTTTTGTTTTTAAAGCAGAGAAGTCCAATTCTGTCATAATAATACAATTCTGAATGCCACTTCAATCTGATACTGGTACCTGAGATAAAGGATCATTTGGCAGGGACAGAGATGTTCACCAATTGAACCTCTAGGGGAAATAGAATGTATATTATATGAACTAGCCTTGATATAGGAAGGCAATAAATAGGGAAATAATCTTCTATACCTTCCCACGTTTCTTTATTTCTTACAGCACTATATAACAGTGTTATATTACATTTATATTTGTTTAGTCATTACCTAACCAGTTCCTAGTTCTTTGTTACTACAAAAAGAACTGATAGAGCTTTATCTTTTTTCCTCTTTCCTGTGTCCTAGAATATAGGCTTATTGGTAGTATTATTGTTGGGTTAGCGTTTATACATAATTTAGTAACTTTTTAGGCATTGTTCGAATTTTTTTTTTTAAACAGAATTGCTGGGCTAATTCACAGTTCCAACAGTGCATCAATGAACTTCTTTTCCTATAGCTTCTCTGGTATTTGTCATTTTATGATTTGGTCATATTTGCCAATCTGATATATGTGAAATGATACATCATAGTTGCTTTAATTTGCATTTCTCTAATTAACAATTTGGAGCATTCTTTTATATTGTAATACATAGATTAGATTTCTTCCACTGAAAACTACTTGTTTATATATTTTGACTATTTATCCATTGAGGAATGAGTCCTCTTATACATTTGTTACTATATTTTGAAAACAAGACCTTTAGCAAAGAAACTCACAAAGATTTTTGTTCCCCAATTAACTGTTTCATTTCTAAACTTATTTATTATGATTTATTTGTGCAAAAATTTTTGAATAACATGTATTTTGTTCATCCCATTTTCCATAGATGCCTCCTCCTTCTTTATTCTCTTTTCTCTTTTTATATAGAAGAATCAGGGAATAGAATGAAAATGTGTTTAACACCAGTGGTCTTTGTTGTTTGTAACATTGTCGGATTGTGTGCATGTGTGTGTGTCTGTGCCCCCTTGCGTACTCATGCATGTGTGTGTGTTTATGTATATTTGATCATTATCTGACAATACAGATTAAAACAAGGTTCAAATATTGCTCATTCCCCTAACCTCTTCATTTATATAGTGAAAGAAATGATTATTTTTCTATTATGTTAATAACCAAATTAGGATTGAATTATTAATTACCAAGAAACTCTGTGTCTTGGACTTTTCATTCATCTTAATAGACCTATTATTTGTTCTTCTCCTCTCCTCCCATTATGTGAGAGAAATACTCCTATTCCTTTGCTTTTATTGCTTATTGTATTATTTCCTTTCCCTCATCTTTCTTTCTTTTTTTTCCTTTTAAGGTAACCAAAACATAACAAAAATTTACTTATAGGTTCTTCTCCTTATTTAACTCTTATGAATCCTTATGACATTTCATATTTAGGGAATGCTAATATATATATTATATAGTAATATAAATATATAACAAATTATATATTTAAATGTAAACATTCATTCTTACAAAGTTCCTTCTACCCCCTAATTATTTATATTTACCTCTTTTCTGTTTTTGAAATATGATAACCAGGTTCTCTTTTATTTTTGAATTCTTTTCTCTATTGCTCCATTTCATTCATACTATCATTACAGATATTCTTTCATCATTTCTTTGAGGTATTCTAATCAGTCTTCTATACAAACTCTATTTTGCATTGAAGCTTTGAATATAAGTTTTTAAAAATTATTATCCTATTCCAGGTTTCTCCAGCAATCTGCTCTGGATAACCTGACTTTGCTGGCCTATAAAGGAGATAGGAGTTTGCAATCTTGCCTTTTCTGGAATACACATCCTATGCTTGTGATATAAGCAAGAAATGAGTACATAATCTGTTTACATTGTCTAGTGGGTCCAGTCACTTTGTCTCTGGAGTCTGGACATTAAGTCAGTGATCCTGGCTACTCCTGTTCCATAGTTCTTTCCCTGGTCATTCATCTTAATCCCAGAGTATATCTACACATTTTTTGCTTATTTCTTTTTTTTTTATTAAAGTTTTTTATTTTCAAAACATATAGATGGATAAATTTTCAACATTGACCCTTGCAAAACCTTGTGTTCCAAATTTCCTTCCTTCCCTCCTTCCCCTAGATAGAATTTATTGGTTATTCCTACATATTGCAGGTGGATAAGAAAAAATATATAATTTGTGAAATTTTTTACTCAAAGAAGCAACTTCAATATCTTGTAAGCAGGCAAGGATATGAATCTGTGCAAAGAACATGAGAGTCTGTTTACTTCATGTATATCTCACAATTTATTGAGCCTTTCATCAATGCTGGCCTACCAATTATTATCTTTCTAATCTACAGAGATATTTTGGGAAGTAGGGATCCCATATTGGTGTATCAGAGCTAGGAGGCAGTAAGGAAGAAGACCTCTAGCAAAAAACAGTATCGTCAATAGGAAGGTTGTATAAGCTAACCTGCCATTTTACTTACACTATTGATGGTTCATGTATCTTAGTTCATGTTGCCTTCCTTCTGTTTTGTTCCTAGTAACCACTTTGTTTCTTGGGCTTTGGCCTTCTGGCCCTTACTTGACCATTATTCTGATTTATCTTTGGTGCTTTTCCTTTCCTTTTTGTCAAAGAACTTCATCCTCAAACTATTGATTGTTCTTATCACTAGCACTAATAGTGCTTCCCTGTAGTCCAACAGGATCAGAGGTCATGATGATGTTAAATGAAGTTTCAGAAGGGAAGTTGTTGAAAGGCAAAAAAATTATAGAGAGGGAAATTTTAGAGTCCAGGAAACTGGACTAATTTTTCAAAATAAGGAGGTGATTTATTTTCCAGATGTTCACTCCTATCTTTTATTGTTTTCTTTCAAGACAAGCATAAATTTATCTTTAATTTCACATCATAACTAATGAAGTATACCAAGAAGTATTACATGAATTTGGATGTGCTGAATTTTTAGTTTAGGAAAGTCATAAGAATTATTTCTGACTGAAAAACAATTTGTAATCCTGAGACTAGGTAAAAATTAATTTAAAAACTCATAATAAATATATGTAGCTGACAAATGGAAGTTTGTGTTTGATTTAATGATGAATTATGATGAAAATCTGAAAATAAAGCTCTTTCTCTTAATTGCAAAAAAGGGGTGAAAATAGTGAGAATTTTTAGTATGCATTTTTTTAGGAAAAGAAAAAGGGAAAAACGAAATCTATAACTAAAAAATAAAAGAAATTGGTTAACATAGAAATTTACTTTGCATGGTCAAACATGTTGGTAATTGGCTTTGTTCTTGTTGATTTCCCAATAGCTGGGAGAGGGGGAAAGAGAAGGGAAAAAATTGAAACTGGAAATAAAATAAAATTGAATTAAATAAAAGAACTGTGATCTTGGGCATAATGATTTTTATGAGTTGTAAACATACTAGAGATAAGCAAAGGGTATAAATATTTGAGTCTTTTTGTTTGTTTGTTTTATCTGGTAGTGGAGAAATAAATGGATAAATTTATGTAGGATATAGCAATTTTTTATAACAATTTATGAATATCAACTAAAATTATAGAAATGAAAGTGTTATTTATTTTGACTGGGTAGAGAATAAAAGGAAATTAATGGTTTTAATTTGAAAATAAAAGGAATGAGAACCAGGAAGATTTGGATTAAAGCCTCATCTTTGACACATATTGACCAATTTGGAGTAAGTCATCCAATCTCTCAATGCTCTAGACAACTTTAAGACTAAGTAGCAGAGAAAGTATTACTTGTGTTAATACATTTGATTGTAATGATTGTCTCTCCTTCCTACTAATAAGGAAACCTTTCTGTTATTTTCCATTTTTTGTTTTCTATTAAACTGGCTTTAAGACTTTGGTTTGAATTCCAATGTTTCTACTCTACAAGATAGTGTATTTCATATGATGCTCCTTCTGGCCTTAAATTTTCTCTTAAATAATTAATTCCTCATTAAAAACTCAAAACAATGAACAAGCATAAGATTTAGGTATATAAAGAAGAAAACAAAAGTATTGCTTATAAAACCATATCTTTTCTATAAATCCCATATTGCATTTTGTGTGAGTTTTCTGTATACACTTAAAGCTGGATTTTAGTACTCTTGGAATCTTTTGATTAGAAAATGAAATCCACTTGCTTTTCTCAAACCAGCTTTTGCTGGAGTATATAAGATATGTGGCATTTTCTCATGGAGTTTTCCTTCTTTGTCTACAAATGTCTTCTATAATATCCTATCATGTGTTCAACTGACCTGAACTTGAATAGTTGCAGCAAACATAAAAAGGAGCGCCTTACTTAGACAGCTCTCATATATGAGGGTCTTCCCTCCTAAATTTAGGTTTACTTTTGATGGCTTAGGATCTCTCTCTCTCTATATATATAGAGAGATCTCTCTCTCTCTCTTCTCTCTCTCTCTCTCTCTCTCTCTCTCTCTCTTTCTCTCTCTCTCTCTCTCTCTCTCTCTCTCTCTCTCTCTTTCTCTCTCTCTCTTCTCTCTCTCTCTCTCTCTCTCTCTCTCTTTCTCTCTCTCTCTCTCTCTTTCTCTCTCTCTCTCTCTCTCTGTATATATATATATATATATATTATATATATATATATATATATATATATATATAAAGATAGATGAGGTTTTTCCCTCCTAAATTTAGATTTAATTTTGGTGACTTAGGATATCTACCTATATCTATATAGATAGATATCTTTATATAAAAATTTGCTGAGGGAATTGGGGTTAAGTGACTTGCCCAGGGTCATACAGCGAGGCAGTAATAAGTGTATGAGGCCAGATTTAAACTGAGGTCTTCCTGACTTCAGGGCTAGTGCTCTATCCACTGGGCCACCTAGCTGCCCCAGGATATTTTTATTAGATAATTTTAGCTCGAGTTTTATTGTGGTGAACAGTAGCTCTATAATATCTGTTTGGGTAAAATGAAAAGTTTTTTTTAAATAGGTTCCAGAGATATATTCTATGTCTATAATTTGATACATTTGTGGCCTAATCTGTGTGGATACTCCTTCTTAGACAGATTACAGAACAGCCCTTCTCAACTATCTGATATGACTTGTCTATTATTTGCAACAATTATGTTCCAAAGGGTCAGCACAACATATTGAGAGCTTTCTTCTTGATGTCATACCAATATAATCAGAAGATTTTTTTATTGTCTACAAATATAAACTAGTTAATATAGCATACCTACATAGAGGATAAAATCCTTCATATTATGTTGATTTAGACCATCTGCTAATCATAATTTTCCTATCATTGTTAGTCAGTCACCAAGGCATATATTAAGCAACTGTTATATGTCAGGCTCTGTGCTAATCACTAGGGATATAAATTTGACTAGAAACACAGATCCTCAAGGAGCTTATATTTTAATGGGAGACAACACCACATAAGAAGAGGCTGAGAGGGCAGATATGTAGATGAAGGTATCCAACTTGGGAGCATAATACAGAAAATTCTGAGTGTAGCCTAAAGAGGAATGGTTTGCCTGTATACTGTACTTGCATGGAAGTTTTAGAGTGAGTCATACAATTAGAAGGAGGGCATAGTAGTGAGTGAAGTACTTCTATCATGTGAATTCTTGGGGCTGAAGAGCTGAAGAGCTGGAGCTTATTAGAGGAAGTCCAGAATACAGCTTGGAGAAGAATTTACAGGACATATCATATTGGAAAATTGTTACTTTTTTTTTTTTTTTAACAAAGGTTGTCAAATTGGCTTATATGCTTCAGGATAAGAGTTTAGGTATACTTTACAAGTGTACTTCACTGAATTTAAACACAACAATTAAGAAGAATGTATTATTTCTCTCCTAAAGAAATGCAGATTTATTTATTTATTTATTTTTATACATAAATAGCAAACGCATCAATAATCAAGAAGTTCTGATACCCACTCATTACTTCGTTGTGCTAACAAGTTGCAAAAATAGAACCCAGACTCCCTGGAGGTGTGAGAATTCTTTAGAGACCCTTGCGTTTATTATTCCTCACAGGACAGACAACAGTGAAAGTTGTACGGTAAGTATACTTGATCACTTAAATATTACATATGAAAATGTTTATCTCTGTTGAAAGACACAATAGTTTTGACTATTATTTAAAGAAGAGATCCTTATAGACAGCTAAGAAATCATTCACATATACCAAGTTCAACGTACAAAAATAAGATGCTAATGTGCAAAATTTGGTAAAGAGGATGGCTTAAATATTGAATCCCAATAGTACCTGAAGTATTTGTTTATCCTTTTAAATTTTTTTTCATTTCAAAATTGTTGTTGAATGTCAACTAATCATAATTTTAAATTTGATTTTTTGATTTTTTTATTTGATTAATTTGATTGAGAAATTTTGATTTGATTAAAAAATCATTTGCAATGATTGGGTTTTTTGACTGACTTTTATAAAATGTAGATAGTTATTTTTCTACCTCCTTGTTCTCTTGGTTGAGTATTTGAAACTTTGTGTGTGTGATATTACTTTTTAAATGCTACATCTGAATAATTTGAATTTAACCTATTCTTAGACTTGAAATGTTACTTTATAATCTGTCTATTCCAACCTTCTTCCCTGTGTGGGAATGTCTTATACAACATTCTGCCATATACTCATCTGTCTTATATTTAATATTTGCATCAAAGAGTGAGAGGGGGGACATCCCTGTTCTAATTTATGGTGAGATGGTTAGATACTGTCATGAAAGCAATGAACATGGACATGGACATACTATATATATAAATGAAATATATATGTGTGTATAGTTATATGTATATAAATACATTTTTATGTGTATATACTTATTTTCTATTTATATATACATATAAAAATATATGTATGTATTTACTGAGTCCCCCAGTAGAATGTAAACTCATTAAGAGTACCATTATTTGTTTCATTATTTGTACTTAATTCAAGAGTTTCATTATTTGTACCTAATATAATTCCTGGTACATTATATTAATAAGTGCTTTTTGATTAATTGAACTATTAGAAAACTATTGCAATATACAGTAAAATATACAACAGGTAAATACTAATAAAGGCTGTTCTGGGTTGGTGTCAGCATATTTTAGAAGTTGAGGGATTTTATTAATTGGATATGAGAAATAAGAAAAGGGGAAACAGATAAAATCAAGATTTCAAGCATGGGAGATTAAATGATACTATGGAAAGTAAGAATGAGATTAGAAGTTATAAAGTTCAAGAACAAATTTAGAGAAAAGAAATGAAATGAAACATAGTTTTCTATGTGTAGAGTTAAATATCCCAAAGAAAGAGGGAAAAGATCCATAAGTACAAAATGTTTTTAATAGTGTATATATATAGGCACCCATCAATTGCAGAATAGATGACAAATTATGGCATAGGAAAATAAAGGAATGCTAGTGCAACTTAATTAAAAAACACATCAGATTATATGTATACATGTACATATCATATATATATACATATACTTTATACATGTATGAGGGATGAGATAGAAAACCAGATTATAAAGAATTGAGGAGAGGAAGTATAAACAGCAAGTGTGGATAACATTTTCAAGGTATTTGCCTTTGCCTGAGAAATGAAGAAGAGATATAGAATGAAAGTATGAAGGAATGATAGGGTTGTGAAATTTTGTTTTGTTTTGTTTTTAGTAGAGAGGAGAGTTTCCTGTTCCCTCCTTTTCCCCTCCAGGCAAGGCCCATATAGCTTTAAAATTTATCTTATGCAAAATTTGGTTATGCTTCTTCTTTCCTATAGCTCCAGTTCCTTAGTGAATCTTGAAATCTGTGTCTTTTATAATCCAACATTTTCTAGCTTTTATCACATACATTTTTCCTTTGTATACACACCACTTTTAATCAGATTTGTTACTGACTATTCTGCCAGAATGTCCCAATGTTCATAGTGATTTGTATCCCTGGAAAACTCCATGTCCCAATTTCCATTTTTGGAATTCTTAGTTATCTTTAAAATGTAGAGGATTCCTAATTTAGGAACTATTGGGAATTTCCTCCAATAATGAAAGGAAGCCATCTGTGACTTAGTAGTTGAGTTTTAGAGATTTGTTTGATACACAGAACTGAAATGACATAGATAAGTATCAGACGGTATTTAAATCCAGATTTTTTTTTAAAATTCCAATCTCAGAATTCTATTCACTATACTGCAATGTCATCCTTTAAAACACAAATCAAATGCTATCTTCTACTTCAAATTTTCTTTGATCCTCCCCTTTTATTTTCCAAATCAACAATGATTTTCTTCCCTTAGATCTCACATAGATTTTTTTTTTTTGCTTTTATAGTTATTTGTGTATGTTTGAATGTATCCCATACCACAAATTCCCTGAATTCAGGAAGCATATCATATATAAACTTATATTTCTCCTTGATAAGTAGAGGGCTAATACCACAATAGGCATTTTAGAGGTTAGAATCATAGGATCCTAAAGTTAGCAGGGAATTTAGAAATTATAGGATTTAGAAATAAAAGACCTTAGTATTCTTCTACTCTTATCTCTCATAATTAGAGATAAAGAAATTGAGGTTCACCAAGGTTAAGTGGCTTGTACAAAATAACATAAATCATGGAATCTAATCCTTGAATTAGGATAGATTATCATTTATTGGCAATAATTTATTTGCTGTATTTAAGTTGAATGTATTCTGTATGTCATATTATCCATTTTATATATCAGTCACTCAACATTTATCAAATACTTCCTATAGAAAATATGTGGGGTCAGGTAGGTGGTGCAGTAGATAGAGCACCAGCCCTGAGGACCTGTGTACAAATCTGGTCTCAGACACTTAACACTTTCTAGCTGTGTGACCCTGGGCAAGACACTTACCCCCAATTATCTCAGTAAAAAAGAAAGAAAATATACATGCTGCATATTAGATTGTTATCCTATTGAGGGGAAAGGACAATGCTAAACTTATTTTAAGATTACAGGAGGATGATTTAGAGCTAGAAGGAACTTGTAAGTGAACTCATAGAAACCCCTTATTTTATAGTTGGAAAAATTGAGATGCATAGAGGTGTGTCCAGAGTTATACAAGTAGTAAGTGGCAGAACCAGGATTAATACCCAGTTCCTCTAACTCCAAATCTAAATTTTTTTCCATTGCCCCATACTGCCCCTCATATATTTCCCTTTTAATGGCCTTAAAATGCATAGGATCTTGCCAGTAGCTTACACCAAATAATAAAATAAAGTGCTCTATAAATGTGTTTTATTTGCACCATTCTTCTGGTTCTCCTTTGATTCTTTATTTGCTTTAACAGCGTGGAAAGCCTGAATCCTTGTGGGTGGAAGAACTTCTACGGTTTCATAGAGCCCGCGTTACTGATGTTGAACTTATTACAGGACTAAGCTTCTATCAAGACAGAAAAGAGGCAGTCTCAGACATTTTGAAGCTGAAAACATATTTGCCAACTTTTAATCAAGAAGATTGATTTCATTTTTTTCTGCCATGTTTCATTGTGAGAGAGCTTTATATTTCATGGGAAAAAAGACATTCTATTCCCAGTGCCGTATATTAGCATATTGATTGGAATATTCAGCCAAAAGTTGAATTGGGAATTGTCCATGTGACACTTGTTTCTCAGGGAAACTTGCTGGACTAAGCACAGCATTAGGAAGTAACTCCTAATGTCTTACACATATATGAATATGTAAAAATGGCATGCATTGTTCCAGTCTTGGGGATAAAGCCAAAGGAGAAGTAGAATTGCTTTTCTACTTCTCTTTGTCCTGAGAGGAGAAGGGCAAGTAAACCAAAAAATCTTTGGAAGTCAGATTTTTATTTTTATTTTTTGATAATTAATGTGCTCACATAAAGTCTGTGGAAATGAGACTAAAGAGTGGTTCTTTAACATTTCACATCACATTAGGATTTTAACAAAAGTTAAAAAGATGACATCACTTCTAATTTGGGGGCTTCTTAATTTTCTAGTTGTATAAAGTAAATAGGAGCAAAAAAAGCAACTCATCTACTTTCTATAAAACAGAAATAAATCTTGGGAATCAACTTTAGTTGGAGTGGAGGAGGACTGATCTTGAAGTCAGAAATCAATCTTGCAGAAAGACTAAGTGAGCTTCAGACCCTTTCTCTGATATATCTTAGCTCTGTGACTATAGCTAAATCATGTAACTTTGTAGTGCTCTGGGCAATTCTCTAAGACTGAATTACAGGAAATTTCCTCACCAAGACTTCTCCACACTTGTGAATTCATCAGTACTCTTCCAGACTCATTTAATAAATCCCACATGGTCTTTTTTCAGTTTGAATAATCTTAATAAGTTAATTTTTGTAGGAAGATATATAAGTGAATCATGCCTATTTATTGTAAAAGTTTATTATGGGCGGTATTTACCTTCATATCTTTGATTTGTTCAAAGAAGAACCCAATTACAATCTAATTCAGTACTACTGAACTGAGATATTGGAAAGAAAAATTCCTTCTATGTTCTAACTGATCATTTTAAACTTTAATGTTATCTAGTATCATTAGGGTGCATCAAATTTTACTGATACATACATAGAACTCCCCAGAAAGGCCAATACATTTTGTATAGTATTATAGTCATATCAGGTAGGGGAAAGAGGGCAGAAACCTTAGTGGTTGGGAATATACTTGTGTAGCTTCTAAGAGTTTAGTTTACTTATTATAGCTACTGAATACAATTTTTTTTTTTTTTATCTCCATTATTTGTAGCTAAGAGTGATTGTACCAGTCATGGTGATGGGTCAGGAAATACTATCCCCTATTCCTCTCAAGCTCCCTATGGAACAGGAGAGAATACAATGAGTTTTATTTTCTCAGGACTTAAGATATATTCCCTGGTCCCAAATCAGGAATCTTTGGAAACTGTACTATCTTTTGGGACATAATAATTGCTGCTTAAGTCCACCATATGTTTTTATTTTCACATTCTGTGATATGGCCTATTGACAAATGGCCACAAAGAATCCATATGGCTCTCAAAGGTACTCAGTCTGTGACTCGATAATAACTTAGTTCCTTGGAAAATCTGGCTCATTTACTTTTATTTATTCTTTAAAAGAATATATATATATACATACCCACGCACATACATGATTTCACTCAACTATTGTGGAGTCTGTTAGCAAAGTTAAGCTAAATATATAGGTCACCTTATCATTGTGCTATTGTGTCATTGGAAAGTAAGGATAGCTCACCCCTCATATGTGTAACTTCTCACACTACCATTTTCTGCCACTGGTATTATTCAATAGTGTCAAATATCCAATTTATTATAGTGTGTCACTACTTTGTTCTTCCTGCTTTGTAATATCAAATTTATTTTTAAAAATAAATTTACATGTGATACAAACATTTTGTTGACTCTTTTCCTTCCCCCAACATTTATATTATGTTTATTTTTTAAAAGACTAATTCTCTCCAACTTACCCTTTCTGGAGATACAGGGGTTACTCACTAAACCCGACCCAGAATTTATTAGCAAAAGGGCTTTGATTTGCTCTACTTCCAATCTATACTGATTCATCTACCTTTAAGTAGGCTGGTCACTTCATATTTCTAGAAGCTTACCATATCAAGGCCAGTCTTAGTGCTGACACTCTAATAGCATAGGTCCCTAAAGTTCAAAACTGTTTAGCTCAAGACTACCAACATCAATCTCCATAGTAGTTGTGATTATAGGCATGGGCCACCATGCTGGGATTTATTTTCTTTTTTTAAAAATAGTTTTTATTTTAATCTTTAGTTTTTACAACAACTGTTTTACCCACATCAATGAAATCATCCCTCGTGATGCAAGAGTTTTCTTTGAAAAAAAAAAAAGACAAAAGATCAAGAAAAGGAAGAAAATTTCAGCAAAATCCATCAACATTAATTATTATATTCAATAATATAATTGTCATTATATTCAATGTTTCACCCTATAGACTCTTCTTTCCACCTCTACCAAAGAGTAGGGATAAGTGTTTTTTAATATAGTTTCTTTAGAATAAAGTTTTTCTTTGTTTTTTATAATTTTGTAACATCATTCCTTTTTTGATTTTTAAAAAAATGGTTGTTCTTTCCATTTAATTATAGTCAATGAATATATTCTTTTCCTAGCTATCTTACTTTACTTTGCATCAACCCATGTAATCTATTGACTCTTTAAAAAAGAATGTGGAATGTATCTTTTAATAATGATAACATTTCATTTGGATTTAATCCTGAAGAAAATTTGTTATTGCTGATGTTATTTTTAAGGGTTGCTTTTTAAAAAGTGAATCATGCATCTCATTTATTGAAATCATATAACCAATCATTTTTCTCATTCGAATTGTGCATATCAATTATTTTTCTGTGCAGCATCAACTTACCTTGTGTTAAATTGGGTTTGGAATGTATTTTGCAGATAAATATGTCTATTGTGCTTTCTCCAGTAAAAATGGTATTCTACTTATTATTTTGGTTAAACCTTATCCTTACTTTGGTGACCCAACAATAATTTTAAGTCATTTTATGTATTTGTCTTCCACAAATAATTTAATCAGCAACTTATAACCTTATGAAATACAAAAGTTGGAAAACACTTTATTGTTCATCTACTCCCAAGTCAAATGGACAAACATTTATTAAGTATCTACTACATGACCGGCATTGTACTGTATGCTGGGATATAAAGAAAGTTAAAAAACCCAAAACAATAAAATTCCTTTTTCCAACAATTACATGGGTGAGAAAACATGCAAACAACAATGCAAAAACAAGATATGTATAGGATAAATTTGAAATGATCAGCAGAGGAAAGGGGATGACATTAAAGGGACCTGGAAAACATCTCTTTTAAAAAGTAAAATTTTAAATGAGACAAAGGAAGTCAGGGGAGGCAGGAGGCAAAAATGAAGAGAGAATTCCAGAAACTAGAGAAAGCAAGTGAAAATACACAGTCAGGAGATGTAATGTCTTATGTGAAGAACAATAAGGAAGACAGTGTCATTGGATTATAGAGTGGAGTAAAGCATAAGAACATAGCAAGGTAGGAAGGGTCAAGGTTATGAATGAGTTTAAAAATCAAATGGAAGATTTTACATTTGATTCTGAAGTATTAGGTAGGAATCAAGGGTTGGGGAGTGATATGATCAGATCTTTCATTTAGGAAGATTATTTTTGTTTTTAAGTGGAGACTGTATTGAAGGTTGAGGGAGATTTCAGGCAGAAAGACCAACTAGAAGGCTATTTCAGTTGTCTAGGTGAGAGATCATCAGTTCTCCAAAGATATTGGTCCTGGTCATCAAAATAAACCTCTGAAACACAATTAGTTAATTAAATTACATGCAGATGCTTTGTTTCAGTAATTTACTATGTGGGGAAATATTTTATTAAAAATATATAAAATAGTAACTATCTTTATGGTTGTATAGGGGACTTTCCTCCTGGTGTGAAATTCTACTATATATTAGGTTAGGAGGAGGAAGGGACAGGGGAAGGAGGAGTGATAGAATGAACTTCAAAGGAGTTTATATATTTCTAAGCTAAGAAAAAAAAATATATATAAATATTTGGAAAAACTTATAAATACCTCAGCTTGGAGATTTTCATTCTGTCCCCTCCCTATTCCTGTTCTTCCCTTTCTCTCCTCTTCCCCAATGCATTTGTTACTCTTGAGCCCAAGTTTTATTGTCTGTGAACTGTGAAAACTGCTAAAACAAGTCTTCAGTAAGAAGCAAAGTCCATTCTTGGTTCACTGAGCAAACAGCCCTTTTTGATCTGTGACCTTTAGCACATATTTTATGTGTGCATTTTATTATACATTTAATCAGCCCACATCATTGCAGTTGGCTTCACTTTACAAAATAATTTGTATATATATTCTTTCAGCTTCATGAATGCTTGCTTGCTGGACCTTTTGAACATGTAACAAGCAGAGAATATTAATCACAAGAAAAGAGAAAAAAATCATTATCTTCCAGGAAAGCAAACTTCAAAATGAAATATTGATAAACAAGTCTCTGAATTTATCTGATAAATTAGTTTTAGAAAAGTTATCAGAAATCTTAAAATCTCAATTGTACACCTGTAGCATACCCTCAAAGATAACTATATGAGAGCTTATCAATAACTTTTAAATTTAACTTTTTCCCTCTGAGTCAGTCCTTAATTCTGGAAACATATTATTTTTAGTTCAAAATTAAAATTGAATGCTGTTTGTCAGAGATCTAAGTTTTTATTATCTAAGTTAAGAGTTAATAATCTATTATTATTTAGATAATAGATTGACAGAACAAAAAGAAACTTTAATAATATACCTGGTCCATTTTGCTCTCAGGAGAATGTCACCCAAGCCTGTCCCCAATAGAATTAAAAGAGGAAATGGTTCTGTGTATATAAAAATATTACAGCTTTTTTTTAATGTTGGCAAAGAAATATGAAACTAAAGAGAGGCCCATTAATTGAGGAATTCAATAGGCTGTGGTTTATGAAAATAATGGGACTATTACCGCATAGGAATCAATGAGGAACTAAATGATTTCAAAGATATATGGATAGACTTGCATGCACTGATATACTAATATACTAATAAAATCAGCAGAGCCATAAAAATTTATACTATATCATCAACATAAAAATGAAACATTTGAAAGATATTTATAAGCTAATGAGAATCAGGGAAGATTTGTAAACCAAGAACAACACTTTAAAGACAACTCTGAAAGCTATCAGAACAATGATCAATATAGTGGCCATATGGGACAGCTAGATGGCATAGTAGCTAGAGTACTGGCCCTTGAGTCAGAAAGACCTAAGATCAGTTGTGAAGTTAGATACTTCACACTTACTAACTGTGTGATCCTAGGCAAGTCACAATTCCAATTGCCTTGTGCAAAAAATGAAAAACCTACCTGCCCCCAAAACAATGACCATCTATGATTCCAAAGAATCAGTGATGAAATATACTATCTATGAAAGAAAGGTGATAAGTTTATGGCACATGGTGAGATATTAAATTTTTTTCTATACAATGAAAGAATGTGTTTAGCTTGACTGTGTAAATTTGTTACAAGGAATTGTTTTGCTTTTTGCTTTTTTCCTCCATAAGGTGGAAGATGGGAGGAAGAACAGATTTTTCTTAATTTTTTTAAAATAGAAAGGTGGAGATATGCTACAAAAGGGGAATATTGTGTGCATTTCCAAATAAGATCATTCTATTGTTAGTTTTGCTTAACTTTTGTTATGTGATAACTCTCACAAGTGGGTTAATAAATGCCTATAATGTAAGAACAAAATATCAATAAAACTTTTAAAAAATCGTTTAAAAACTAAAGCAATAGAAGAAAGTATGACCAATATCAACAAAAACAGTGGTAGCAGCTCTTTTTTTGTGGTGGCAAAAAAATGAAAACAAACAAGGTCCTCATCAATTGGGGAATGATAGAACAAATAGTTTATTTGAAAATAATGGTATACTGTTGTTCTATAAGAAATGACAATAAGGATCATTTCAGAGAAACATGATAAGACTTATCTGAGCTAGTAAGCAGAATCAGCAGAAAAAAATTATATGATAACAACATTGTTCAAATAACTGAAAAGTGTAAGAACTCTGACTAACCCATTGACCAATTATTAATGTAGAGAAACCTCAATAAAATATATTATCCATTTCCTGATAGAGAGGTGATACCTCAGACTATAGAATCAGGCATATATATATGTTAGACATGGCCAATGTGGAAATTTATTTTAATTATGAAAATTTTTTACAAAAGTTTTTCTTTTCTTCTTGTGGCAGGCAGGGGAAAAACTGAAAAAGAGAACATAGATTTTTGTTCAATGAAAAAATAAAATTAAATAAAAATAGTAAGTCAATTCTTTTGAACCTTTTCCCTCGTCTGTAAAATAGGGATTAATTCTTGTCTTATGGATCAAATCAGATAATGTATGTAAAGAACATGATAAACCTTATAGGATTATATAATTGCTACTTACTCATAGGGAAAATAATCGATTTTTAAAGATCTACAGCAAAGATTTCATAGCATCCTTTAATAACACATTCTCGTAGTAAAGATAAGACTGGGTAATGATCTTCCTTGGAGATAAAAGTGTCTCACAGGGCCTCCCCAAATAGATAAAATCATAGAAATTTTTGGGAAAATATGTTATTTAAATAGTGCTGAAAATTTTGTAAAGCATTTCAGTTAATTCTTAAGAAAGTCAGGAAAACACAGCAGGTACAATTTGAAACTCTAATATTAGAGTACAGAAATGATTGTTTTATCTCCTTGTGTGGCAGTCCAGTTATTCCATAATTTGGCCCTTCCTCCTCTTCCTCTAGGAAAAAAATCTCTGTCTATCCCTCCACTCTTGAATATCCTTTTTATATTGTTTAATACTAATAATAGAAAAAATAATTTTAATAATAATAATACCCTTCATCTTCTTGACCAACTGTCTAAATCTTTTTTTTCTTTCTTTCTTTCTTTCTTTCTTTCTTTCTTTCTTTCTTTCTTTCTTTCTTTCTTTCTTTCTTTCTTTCTTTCTTTCTTTCTTTCTTTCTTTCTTTCTTTCTTTCTTTCTTTCTTTCTTTCTTTTCTTTCTTTTCTTTCTTTTTTTTTTTTTGTTTATTTTTTATTTTTAAATAACTTTTTATTGACAGAACCCATGCCAGGGTAATTTTTTACAACATTATCCCTTGCACTCACTTCTGTTTTGATTTTTCCCCTCCCTTCCTCCACCCCCTCCCCCAGATGGCAAGCAGTCCTATACATGTTAAATAGGTTCAGCTGTCTAAATCTTGAAGCAAAGTGGTTTTAATGATTAGAACACCTGACTTATAGTAAGAAAGACCTGATTTAAATCTCATCCAAGACACTTGTTAGCTATTTGATCCTGAGCAAATAATTGAACATATGTCTACCTTGGTTTCCTCATTTATAAAATAGGGCTAATAATGGCATCTATCTTCCAAGCTTATGAGGATAAAATGTGATAATTTTTGCAAACCATAATGTACTACACAGATGCTAACTAGCTATTTTTTTGTTTTCAAACTTTGAAAACACTTATATGACAAGACTTTTGGGTCATACATGTAAAATTGGAAGGGACCTTAGAGTCATTTAGTGCAATGGTCTCATTTGGCAGGAGGAAACAGAAGCACAGGACTTCCCAACAAAAATGAGGCTCAAGAACCTTCCAACAAAATTTAAAATACAATTTGAAAACAGCTTCACTCTTAGGATACATTCAGCATTAGCTTGCTGGTCTCTGGTCAAAGAAATCCAGCTGCAGGATAGGGATACTAGGATCCATTATTCATTATATCCTCCCCTATTCTTGAACAATGGTTGGTATTTTGGATCTCTTAATATCTCCAAATATATGCATGAGGAAGGGGTTCATTCATAAATGTCTTGTTGCTGCCATAGTCAAAGCTGGATTAAAACAAGAGAATATCTTTTCAGGGTTGACACAATTGTTTCATTGACTTCATCCCAGAGAGAGCTCAAAGCCCGCTGAGCAAACTAGGAAAGAATGAACTTTTCAGAATGATGACATGTTAAATAGAGAACCTGATACAAAGCACCTACTGTTTCTCTTGTAGAAAGCTGACCCCTCTTACAATCATTTGTTAAGGTGAAAGTGGTCTGAGAATAACCTTGGATTCTCAAAACCATTAGGTCAAATGGAACCTTCCAACAGCTGGAGAATAAATAGAGCAGCCTTGGGGATGGGGGATGGAAATGGAGTGTCTGAAAGGGATATGAGTGATGAGATTGAAAGTAAACAGCTGTCAGATACTTTAACTCAAGATGAGTAGATTTTCCCTTAACCCCTTTCTCTCTAAGCCTTACAAAGCCTTACAGCAAGAGAGACTATAGCATATAGAGAAAAGAGGGATGGATTTGATGGTCGGTGATGTGAGTTTGAATATCACTCTGCCACTTTGTGCTTGTGCGATCTTGGGAAAATCACTTGACCTTAATGTGTCTTGAATTCCTGATTTGTAAAATGAAAGGGGCTATATTAAGCCATTCAACAAGCGCCTACTTTGTCCTAACCTTTGTGCTGGGCACTGGAGACACAAAAATGAAATAAAAATAGTCCAAGAAACATACATCATAGATCCACCAAATATCCTTTTATCTTAATTTTATGATCCTATGAGAATCTCATTAATAATTATGTGCCATGCCAAATTTAGCACTACATTATAAAAGCATCATGAAGGAATCTGAAATAACAATACATATCAACACATTATCTATAAAGACATATATTTTAAATGGTAGGAAGTAACCCAAATGTAACTGTTCATTTTACCTTTCTCTTTGACCCTGAGTCCTCAGTGTTGACAAGTAGGTAATACAGAGCTAATCTAAATGACATTTATACTTTTCTTCTTTTTTTCTCCTTTATGTCTCATCTGCGTACCCTTCTTTTTTTAACTGCCTATCTCAGAGAAAAAGATGTTCCTATACTTTTCTGAGGTGGATCCCTTCAGGATCTCAATTATTTTCTCTCTGAATTCACCCATCCCCTCTTGGTTTTTTGGTTTCCTGTGTCTTGAAAAAATGATCAGTTGATCTTCATTAGTTCCTCTTCAAATATTCCTTTTTCTTTCACTGTCGGACATTTTTCAGTATTTTAACAGCACTTCTCTTTCCTAATCATCTATTCTCTTCTTTCTCTTTAGCCTTTTGAAATCCAGCCTCTTCTGTCACCACTTCATGGAAATTTTTCTCTTAAAGATAAACAATAGCCTGTTAACTAGGGTAAGTCAAAAGACCATTTTTTTCATTTCTCATCCTCTACAACTTCTCCAAAGCATTTGCAAATGTTGTTTAGTTGTGTTCCCACTCTTTATGATTGCATTCAGGGTTTTTTTTTTTTTTTTAAGATATTGAAATGGTTTGCCATTTTTTTTCTCCAGCTCATCTTACAGATGAAAAAACTGGGGCAAATGGGTAAGTTATTTGCCTAGGATCACACATCTAGTAAATGTCTGAATTCATATTCAGTCTTCTTGAATCTTCCTGACTCTAGGCCCAATACTCTATCCTAGCTGACCTCAATTTACAAATCTTACTGAGCATTTATTTCTTAAACTCCCCTTTCCCTTGATTTCAGTATCTCCACTTTCTTAGTTATATTCTTAACTCACTGACAATTCCTTCTCTTTTCTCTTTTTCTGGCTCTCTTAATTCTTCCAGCCCCCTAAATGAGATTTGGTCTCCAGTGTTCTTTTCTTCTATTTCTCTTCTCTATTTCTTGAAAATGACATCTACTCTTTTACTTTTAATTATTACTTTTACATACTACATCATAGAAAAACAAATTAAATTTGTTTAATGAAAAGAATAATTAATGTAATAAAAAAGTGATGAAAATGAGATAAATAGAGCAGCAAGACACAGTTGCCACCCAATTTCCCAGAGCTAGTGCTTCTGTTCAAGTCTCTCAAGGAGAGTATTAGTATAGGCTTCTATTTAAGTACTTTGAGATTAATTTGCTACTCACGCCACAAAGAGGAGCAGCAATAATGCAGTTATATGACAGGGTTTTGGGTAACAGTTTCACATACTGCAGGTTAGATTACCGCTTCCCTTTTAGCTTTAAATCTATGCCAAATAATTTCAAAAACTTAAATGTAGGATTTTACATTTATATTTATTAAGTTTCATTAATTCAACAAATGTTTATCATGTATTTTGATTCATACATCTGTTTGCCTCTGGGAAAATCAGTTATTATCTCTGCAACTCATTTCTTCACTTGCTAAATTAGAAAGTCAAATTTAATAGCCTCTAACATCCCTTTTAGTTTTAAAGCTAGGATTTTATTATCCTATGAATTATTAGGAACCTCCCACATATTCAGAGAGCCAAGAAAATAGGTCTCTTTGCTGTTTCTCCCACAGGATAACCTCATCTCCTTACTCTGTGCCATTTTATTAGATATTCCTCCTTCCTGGAATGCTTTTGCTTATTATCTCTTCCTCATATCTTATTTTGTGATTCAATACCAGTCTCATGTCCCCTCACCCAGTAGGCCTTTCCTCTGTTTTCTTCTGTTACCTATTGCTAGTGTCTTCCCTCTGAGATTTTTTCCCCAGTTAGCTGTATAAAATTTGTACATAGTTCTTTGCAAGTGGTTTACCAAATTAGACTGTCAACTGCTTGAGGGTAGGGGTTGTTAGTTCCTTGCTTTTTATCTGTAGTATTTAACATACACACATACATACACACACACACACACACACACACACACAAACATTATCTAAAGCAGGGCTTCTTATACTTTTCCCCTAATGATTCTTTTTTACTAAAAAATTTTTTACATGACCCCACGTTTAGAGAGGTATATAAAATAAGTATTTAAATCAAACATTTAATGATAATAAATCATAAAAAAAATTATTTAAAAATAATTCTTTGCTATGCATATAATTTTTATCATTTATTAATAATGGAAGCAAATAATGAGATGGACTGCTTATTTATTTTTACATTAAAAATTAAATTTTGGTGGAATATTTGATATCTTTTACCATTGACAAATTTTTCACTACCCCATATTTAGTTACATGACCCCATATGGGGTGGTGATGCAGCTTAAGAAGCTTTGGTCTAAAAAGTAGCTGGGTCATATAGTGGATAAGTCATTAGATTCAGAATCAAGAAATTAAGTTCAAATTCTGATTCAGTCACTTATTAGGTATTAGCCTGGGCAAGTCATTTGCCTTCTCTTAGCCACTGTTTTCTCATCTGTAAAATGAGGGAAATACTAACCACAGGGTTACTAAAAGGTGCCAATTACATAAAATATGTGAAGTGCTTTGTCAGCTTTGAGGTGCAATACCCATATAAGTAGTTACCATTAAAAAAAAAGATATTACAATATGGTATGAAGGAGATAGACTTTCAAGCTATTTTTTTTTACAACTCATAGTGGAAATATAGATCAAGTCAGTATTTTAGCAAATGCAGGTGATGATGTCTAGGTTGGGAGTTTTACGTTAGCACTACAATCTATCATCTGATAATGGGAGGTGAAAAATAAGCATTTTTTAAGGAACTGTGTTAAACACTTTACAAATATTATCATACTTGATCTTCACAACAACCCTGAGATGTAAGTGTTATTATTATTCACATTTTACAGTTGGAGAAACTGAACAGAAAGTTTAAGTGACTAACAGGACAACACAAGTGAAGAGTGTTTGAGATTGAATTTCAATTCAAATCTTTCTGGCTCCAGGTGTTCTTCATTGTGCCATCTAGCTGTCAATAAGGCAAAGAGGTAAGAAATAAGCATTTATTAAGTGCCAGCTATGTGCCAGAGCGTATCAAGGAAGACTAGCAGTTCTGCTATGGACGTTTCTTTCAAAGTTGCCCATATACCTTTATGTCATTCAATTCTCACCTGTAGTTCAAAAAAAGCTGTACCACACACAGCAGGCATACTCTAGTAAACTATTTCAGCAGATGAGCTAACCTAAATTCAGAGTTACCTATAGGTCTCAAATCTGTTGGCAAGTTAAGGTGTCTACCCCAATCATGTGAAGACTTTTCTCAGTTGAGAATTTAAAATTTTTTTCCAATGGCCATAAAGAAGGCCAAAGTAGGTACCCTGACATCTTAGGGCTTAGTCAGACATCAAAGATGGCAAGGTCTTCTCAAACAATCACCAGTTGTCATGGCTTTTGTTTTATCACTGGACTTCAATGATCCTGAAAGAGAGAATGAGGCTAATGACTTAGTGTAATTCTGCCTCACTTAAATCCAATTCACTTATAAATTAGAACATCATCCCATTATGCCATTGGGTCCTCTTTGAAAATGAAGGGCAAACAATAGCAAAAATGTGCCAGGCATTCTGCTAAGAACTTTATAAGCACTGTTTCATTTGATTGAATAAAAGGAAGTCATGAAAAAAAAGGGAGTTGGGTGTGAGAATTACTTTTACTTTCTCACTTCTAACCTTTGAATTAGTTGATAATGGGAATATACAATAACATAATAGCTCCTTTATCTATATATATAAGATCTCCAATTTATCTATGTGTGTGAAGTAAGGAGAGAGACTTGGGAATCAGGAGTTATTCTAAAATATGTAGTCTACATCTGGAATAATTAACAAAAATGATATATATTTGTTGCTTTATTACCTACAAAAATTTCATTTATATCTTCTTTATAATAATAATGTGAGATAGGAATAGTAGCATTGTTATCCCCATTTCATAGAAGAGGAAATTGGAACTTAGAGTGATTAAATGGGTTTATTCAAGGTTAGAAAGGAATTTTGAACTTCAAGTCCAGGACATATGATTATAAATAGAGTTGTTTTCATTACGTTCTGAAGTTTGTTCTGAAGAAGAGTTCTGGTTTTTATTGCCATTAAATTAATTAATTACAAGATGAAAAGTCTGGCAACCATGTCACATGAGGATTGCTTGAAACAGGCTGAGATATTTTTAAATTTTGGGGAGGCCATGATAACTGCTGGAAGAGGGGTTTTATGTGTTCTGCTTGATCCTAGGAAGGAACTCCAGAAACAGATTTCAGCTTGAAGAAAAATTTCCTGACAACCAGACCTATTCAAAACAAGGATAAGATGCCTGAGTTTTCTGTTATTGAATATGCTGAAGTATAGTTACATATAATTTAATTCAATAAGCATTTAGTAAGCAGAGACAAAAATCAAATAAGCCCTACCCTCAAGAAGCTTGTCTCCAATATGGTAAATACTAATTATTTTTTTAGTAGCTTCATAAATAACCACTTGCTTAGGCTGAACTGCACTTAGCTAATACTCTTCATTTTTAAGGTTCTATGATATCTCTTATTCAGAGAGCATGAACATTGTTGATTCTTTTAGGTCTTCATAATTTCTCTTTCCTCTCTCCAATAATGAGAGGCCACCTTGAATATCAAAGAACCTGCTTAGAGTCAAAGAAACATAGATTCAAATATGATCTTATATATTTACTAACTGTGTGACCCTAAGCTTCTTTTGACTTCCTCAATTTCCTCTTCTACAAAATGAGAATAATAATAGCATCTATCTCCCAGAATTGTTATGAGGATAAAATGAGATTTTTTTTGTGACTGTAAATTGCACAGCAGAGGCTGATTGGAACTGGAGAGAGAATCCCTTCTTTGGAATTTCCCTGTAATAATGGTCTGGATAAAAAGTAAAAAAAAGAAACTGAGGAAGAGAATGAGAGGAAACTATGAACAGAGACTAGCATTGAAGAGACAAGGGACTCTTCAAGGATGAAAAATTATGGAAGCTTCCTTTAAAATAGTTTACTGGTTATTACTGGTCTTATATCCCAAAGAAATATTAAAGAAGGGAAAGGGACCTGTATATGTGAAAATGTTTTCAGCAGACCTTTTTGTAGTGGCTAGATATGATGTTCTCTTCTTTAAAATATAATGGTTCTCTCTGGGAGTAGGTTTCTTGGGGGAGGTTTTCTAGAGGCAGCCTTTGTTTCAGTTAAAAGTAATAAATTACTCCAAATGCAGCCAGGTGTTAAAAGTTCAGATCTTTTATTGCTTCCTCCAAAATAGCCGGGTTAGGACTTATCTCTCTGCTTGGTTCCAAGAGATCCCTCTGAATGTCTCCAAATCCAAAGGTTTGCCCTTCAGCCTCCAGCCAGCACAAAGGTGGAAAGTGGAATGAATCTCTTGTCTCCTTGTCTGGGGCTGGGCAGCTTTCTGGAGAGCCTTTCAGAAAAGCCTTGGTCTCAGCGAGGGAAGTGCAGGAGCCCAGCTACCACAGTGGTGTGAGATGAAGTGAATCTGGTTGCGTCTCTGAGAGAGGGCTTCTCCTGAACTGACTTGACTGGCTCACTGAAGCTCTTTTTATGTTCCTTCTCCGAAAGTGGGATTATGGGTTTCCTCCCAGCGTGCTCTCTGGCCCTAAGAGCTTCTTGCTTATATGAGCTCTCTAAAGGTGTGAACACAAGCATTGTTTCTATCAGTTCTACTTAGTACCTTGTTTCAAGTTCTGGCCCATAACATCTCCTCCTAAGATCAGATCAATCATACTGAACCATGCTAAATTAGATAATTATTGTCTCTATCGACTCTAATGACTTAACACTTTGTAAGGATTCCAACAGCTAGAAACTGGAAATTGAATGGATGCCTATCAGTTGGAGAATGGTTGAGTAAATTGTGGTATATGAATGTTATGGAATATTATTGTTCTGTAAGAAATGACCAGCTGGATGAATACAGAGAAACTTGGAGAGACTTACAAGAACTGATGCTCAGTGAAATGAGCAGAACCAGATCATTATACACTTGAACAACAATTCTATATGAATATCCATTCTGATGAAGTGGCTATCTTCAACAATGCAAGGATCCGAATCAGTTCCAACTGATCAGTGATGAACAGAACCAGCTACACTCAGTGAAAGAACACTGGGAAATGAGTGTGGACCACAACATAGCTTTTACCTTCTTTCTGTTATTGTTTACTTGCATTTTTGTTTTTCTTCCTAGGTTATTTTTACCTTCTTTCTAAATCTTATTTTTCTTATGTAATAAGACAACTGTATAAATATGTATACATATATTGCATTTAACATATACTTTAACATATTTAACATGTATAGGACTACCTGCCATCTAGGGGAGAAGGTGGAGGGAAGGAGGGGAAAAGTTGAAATAGAAGTTGTTGCAAGGGTCAATGTTGAAAAATTACCCATGCATATGTTTGGTCAATAAAAAGCTATAATAAGAATAAAAAACATAGATTACTGAACATTACAGCAATGGGGGGAAGGGGAGAGATATTGAATATTTATTGAGTTTTGTTTGGGTTAGGGAGGGTAGATCAAAAGTAGTTTAAATAATTCCTGAAAGTGATGCCCATGGGCAGCTTCAGACTTTGGCAAGCTAACCAAACCCTCCTAGCTAAGTTCAGCTATGCTGGTTTCCAGATGTGGTACTTGCTACTATATCTAATGTTAGTGACAGCTCGAGGGAAAATAGAGACATATCCAAGTATGTGTTTTGGAGAATTTATTAGTTTGCTATGCATTTTCTTAAATCATAAACATTATTTGTAAAAGAACTTGAACATGTTGTCAGAGTAAGATAGAAATTAACTAACGTCTCCTGTTATCTTCCTAGCAGAACAAACTTTCTCTTAAAGGTGGATGCTGCCCCCTGCTGACATATTTTGGGATAATTCAGAAAGAGGGAAAAAAACAACCCAAAACCAAATCGTGAGAAACATCTTAAGTGAAATTTACCTAGAAGAGGTGTGTCTTTATTAAAAAACAAAACAAACAAAAAACCAATAAAAATTAAAATTATATGCACAGTACACCTTTAAGTTTAATTTGCATCATCAACATTTTCTCTACCACTTTCTTTAGTCTAGACAACCAATAGAGTAATACAGCAAACCCTGATTTGTTCTGCTGATTAGAGAAGGATTGGGGAAGAATTAAATGTTCTGATTAAGAGTTCCCACATTAGGCATATGAGGATCTTTGATTGCTTTTTACTTATTAAAGCACAATGCTTAACATTAAAATGTTAAAGCACATGATTTAGATTCTATTTGGTAATGTAGAATGCAACTTATGCTGGGAAGTCTTAGGCTAACTTCTAAATACACTGAATATAGCAGTGCTGCAGATATTCAGCAGAGGGCATAGGAGATGCAGCAGAATATGCTTTTGCTCTATGATTAGCCACAGAAGTTCCTTTTCCAAATAAAACTTTAATTTGAGCTTCTTTTGGTCTCAGAAGTGTGAAAAATGCAAGAAAATTCTATTTATTTAAGCTTTTTGTTTTTGTTTTTTTTCAGATATATAAGAATATCTCATTGAAAATTTCTAACTTTTCTATGTACATCAGTAGTGATAGCCCTGTTTTCATTTACTTTTTCACCTCTTCAAGAATTTGTAAACTACTCTTATTTATTAATAAAACAAGTTTTTATTCATTCTTCTATTTCTTTTTTATTGCAATTTTTTTATTGACAGAACATATGCATGGGTAATTTTTTGCAACGTTAACTCACTTCTGTTCCAACTTTTCCCTTCCCTCCCCCCACTCCCTCCCCTAGATAGCAAGCAGCCTTATACATGTTAAATATGTTATAGTTTATCCTAGATACATATATGTATGCAGAACTGTACAGTTCTCTTGTTGCACAAGAAGAATTGGATTCAGAAGGTAAAAATAACCTGGGAAGAAAAACAAAAATGCAAGTAGTCCACATTCATTTCCCAGTGTTCTTTCTCTGGGTATAGCTAATTCTGTCCATCATTGATCAATTGGAACTGAATTAGATGTACTCTCTGTTGAAGATGTCCACATCCATCAGAATACATCCTCATACAGTGTTGTTATTGCAGTGTATAATAATCTCCTGGTTCTTCTCATTTCACTGAGCATCAGTTCATGTAAGCCTTTCCAAGCCTCTCAGTATTCATCCTGCTGGTCATTTCTTACAGAACAATAATATTCTATAACATTCATATACCACAATTTACCCAACTATTCTCCAGTTGATGGGCATCCATTCATTTTCCAGTTTCTAGTTACTACAAAAAGAGCTGTCACAAACATTTTGGCACATACAAGCCCCTTTCCCTTCTTTAGTATCTCTTTGGGATATAAACCCAGTAGTAACACTGCTGGATCAAAGGGTATGCACAGTTTGATAACTTTTTGAGCATAATTCCAGATTGCTTCCAGAATGGTTGGATTCATTCACAACTCCACCAACAATGTATCAGTGTCCCAGTTTTCCTATATCACCTCCAACATTCATCATTATTTTTTCCTGTCATCTTAGTCAATCTGACAGGTGTATAGTGGTATCAGAGTTGTCTTAATTTGCATTCTCTGATCAATAGTGATTTGGAACACCCATTCATATGAGTAGAAATAGTTTCAATTTCATCATCTGAAAATTGTCTGTTCATATCCTTTGACCATTTAGCAATTGGAGAATGACTTGATTTACTTATAGAGTCAATTCACTATATATTTTGGAAATGAGGCCTTTATCATAAAGAACCTTTAACTGTAAAAATGTTTTCCCAGTTTGTTGCTTCCCTTCTAATCTTGTTTGTATTAGTTTTGTTTGTACAAAGGTTTTAAAATTTGCTTATCTTCTATTTCATCAACATAGTTATCCCTCCTCCATCTCAGAAAGCCATCCCATATGAAAAATAGGTTGTTGGGTTTTTTTAAGAGAAAAAAAAAACCAGCATACTTTGTCAATACATAGAAAAAGTCCCAAAACATATGCAATGTGTAATAACCGAGGACTTTCTACCTCCATGAAAGAATGGTTTGGAAGTCCAATCTAATCCAGGAAACATTTATATTAATGTCTACTATGGATCAAGCACACAGCACTAAGTGCTGAGGATACATATAATAAAAAGAAAGATAGTGCCTGTTTTTAAGGACCTTAAGATTTAAAGAGGGAAATGACATACAAAAAGAGGCAAAAAATGGGGGTAGGATAGGAGAATCACTGGGGGATATCCCGTTCTATGGAGTTGAAACTGGGTAGAGGAGCAGACAAAGTGAAATGAACTTAAAAAAAAAAAGTTTCTGCCTTTTATAAAGTAAGGCATTGGAAGGAGTTTGCTTTTCTGCCCTCCACTTCTTCAATCAGATTGAGAGGAAGCTGAGGGAGATTCAATCAAAGCTAGAGTAAGCAGCATCAGCTGGTAAGATTAGAAGTGATTAGGTTATCCTGAGATGAGGCAGAACAGCAGATGCAAAGTGTGTAAGACATGAAAGAATCAAGTTAAGGAATTTTTATTTTATCTTAGAGATAATAGCAAGCTATTAACAATTTTGGAACAAGTGAGTGACATAGTCAGTTCTTTGATTTGAAAGTTTATTTTAGTAGCTGTCTGAGCTGTGTGAAGAGAAGACAAAAGAAGGGAGAGAATGGAGGCTTAGTTTAGAAACTCTTACAATAGACCAAATGAACTGATGAGGCTCTAGACTAACATGGTGGTGTGATAGAGAGAAAGAGGTGGATATGAAAAACATTGTGGAAATAGAATGACAGAATTTAGTGATGAATTGAAATTAGGGATTGGAGAGAGGAGTTAAAAAATGATTGAAGTTTTGAGCCTGTATGATTCAGAGGATCAATAAAAATAAGGAATTTGGAAGAGGAGTAAAATGTGAGGCAAAAGATGATAAATCTATTTTGGAATATGGAGATTATTCAAATGGAGAAGTCTAGCAGGAGGCACTCATACAGGTCTAGACTTCAAGGGAAAAGCAAGGCTGCATCGATCAATCATTATTTTTTTACCTATTATTAACAACAACAACAACAACAATGGTAGCTAGCATTTATATAATGTCTTTAAGTTTGCAAAGCACTTTATACATATCAGTTCAATTTATTTGGGAGTCATCTGAGTAGATATGATAATTAAAGTTATAGGAATAGTTAAGGTCACTATGGGAGAATGTAAAAGAGAAGAGTGTATAAGAGAATCTTCTTCCTTAAGATGCTCTTCAGTTCACTCAGCATAATTCACTAAAATTCTGTGAACTTTTTTTTTTGACATAATCTATTGTCTAATATTTTACATTTGCTTCTATTAAATTCCATTTATTAGATTTAGCTATTAATTTGTCAATATCTTTTTGGATCCTAATGCCATATTTCTGTATTTGCACTATCACTTCCAATTTTTGCTCACTAAGCCTTCATTAAATCATTGATAAAAAATATTGAACATGAAGCCTAAAACTAATATTTGGAGAATATTCCAGAAACATGTCTTTTAAAATAAGGAAAGGAAGCTTTTTTTTTTTTAATCTCTTCTCTGGGGCTAAATTTAATTATTATAATTAATTTTCAATTTCATTTTTTATTGTTGTCATTTCCATTTCCATTATTGCAGTCCGTGTGTATACCATCACCTCCTTCTTCACTTTCAACCTCTTCTTCCTCATGTGCCCTCCCTTAGTCCTATGGCACTTTTTTAAGTCTTTACTTTCTTTTGAAGATCTAGTCAATTCCTTCAATATTCTGGGATGTAGTTTGTGTGGAATAGGTGACTTGAATTCCTTGAAAAGGCAGTGACATACCCTCTTATGATTATCTACTTACTTATCTTGTGTTCAGCTTTCTTTGAACCATTTGCCAGTACCCAAATTCTTCTTTGTGGAAGAGGAAACAAGAAAAATAAGACCTGGGAAATTTATTGAGCCAATTGCCTGTGTCATATCCAAGGAATACACAGGCTACAAATAAAAGGTGAATAACTGGTCGTTGTACACTTTACTCAATAATAGACAGAATTATTGAGAATTAGCATTCTTTTTCTCACTCTCTGACTCTCATCTCTTTAGTTCCACACCTTTGGGGGTAGACTTGAATTTCCTTAGTTGAAGGATTTGGCATGATTTTATACAATCAAATCTCAAATCAGTACTCAAAACGCTTAAATTTGCCTCCCTCCTTCTAATCCAGTCGTGTTTCAAGAGATTATTTGCAAAGGAAAAAGTATATGGCTTTTTAATTATAATATTTGTGTAACAATTTTTGGGGTAAAATTTGGACTGGTTGTCTTTCAAGGAGAACACAGGTTGTTAAAGATCCTGAGAGTTGCATTTCTTCCTGATCTCTTTAGAAAATGATGTTAAACTCTCGCTGTAGCAAAAACTTCATCTTATAGCCCTGATCTCTCTCCCCTTCTTTGCAAGCTGGGGAGAAGTCAGCTCCCAATATCTTTAGTATCTTAGGTCACTTCACAAAGTTCAAGCTTTGTTAAAAGAAAAAAATATGGTAGAAATTAACAGAATCAAGTGTATCAATCAACTTTTCCCAGCCCACATTATCTTACTCAAATTTATGCCCTGTGCCCCTTTTGACTCTACATTCAAACACAGGAGCTTGCTCTATCTTTATACAGCATTCCTGAGGCTCAACCATGGAAGTTTACTCAGGAATTCAAGATTTTTCTATTGTTTCTCCCCCTTCCCCTCTGTCTTCCTCACATAATCTATACAAGAACATACCCACACAACTCCCTGCACTTAATTGAAAGTGTCATATATTCACTTTCTCCAGTTATCTGGATCAGGAGATGATTCCCTTACTGGACTCATATCTTCTACTTGATCCCTAAATCTGACTAAATATGTGATTCTTACACAATAGGAAGCATGTTGCAACTCAAAAATATTTGCAAATATGACTGAGTATATAGATCACACTCAGAAACAATATGTAGAAATACTAATATGATATACATAACCTTGCATACTAGCATATAAGTAAAGTAACATGATATGGCAAGAGAAGCATGATGCATAAACCACATAGGCCATATATAATATATAAATATATCCTGTTTGCATAAGCTATGGTTCCATAAAAAGTACTCATTATATGAACTCTAATAAGAGGTGTCATTGGAATTCATGGGCAAAATTTCTTCTATTTTTCTTAAGGCATCACAAATTAGCTTAGTCACTGGTCTAATGAGCCTAGACTATCTGCTGTGACCTCCTAAGCTTCTAGCTGGACTTTCAGTTAAGAAATGGAGATACAAAGAAAGAATAGACTTTCAGTCTCCTAGTTCTATAAGTACCTTCTGTTTCCTAGTATCCTCTAATAGTAAAGTATTACACACCTGTCGGATTGGCTAGAATGACAGGGAAAGATAATGGGGAATGTTGGAGGGGATGTGGGAAAACAGGGACACTGATACATTGTTGGTGGAATTGTGAACACATCCAGCCATTCTGGAGAGCAATTTGAAACTATGCTCAAAAAGTTATCAAACTGTGCATACCCTTTGATCCAGAAGTGTTTCTACTGGGCTTATACCCCAAAGAGATACTAAAGAAAGGAAAGGGACCTATATGTGCCAAAATGCTTGTGGCAGCCCTGTTTGTAGTGGCTAGAAGCTGGAAAATGAAAGGATGTCCATCAATTGGAGAATGGTTGGGTAAATTGTGGTATATGAATGTTATGGAATATTATTGTTCTGTAAGGAATGACCAGCAGGATGAATACAGAGAGGACTGGCGAGACTTACATGAAATGATGCTAAGTGAAATGAGCAGAACCAGGAGATCATTATATACCTCAACAATGATACTGTTTGAGGATGTATTCTGATGAAAGTGGATCTCTTCGATAAAGAGAGCTTTAATTGATCAAAGATGGACAGAAGCAGCTACACCCAGAGAAAGAACACTGGGAAATGAATATAAACTGCTTGCATTTTTGTTTTTCTTCCCGGATTATTTATACCTTCTGAATTCAATTCTCCCTGTGCAACAAGAAAACTGTTCAGTTCTGCACACATATATTGTTTCTAGGATATACTGTAACCCATTCAACATGTAAAGAACTGCTTGCCATCTGGGGGAAGGGTGGAGGGAGGGAGGGGAAAAATCGCAACAGAAGTGAATGCAAGGGATAATACTGTAAAAAATTACCCTGGCATGCGTTCTATCAATAAAAAGTTATTAAAAACAAACAAACAAAAAAGTAAAGTATTAGTCAGGAAAGGGGCTACCCCTAGCTTCAACCCTCTCTCTTTGGCTGAAAAAAAGATACTCTTGAGCCTCAGATATACTTGTTGAGTTCCCTGACCCTCTGATGGGAACCAATAATATGTTTCTTTCTTATCTGAATTTTCATATGCTGAGCTATTATATAGCTTTGAGGGTCCATCTACAACTGAGATGTGGATTTTTTCCCTCAGAATCCAATTAGCTGACTTTCCATCGTCTTTGTTTCCATTGCTCCTGACTACAAACAATCTATTGGTAAGCACTTAATATGTCCTGAGCACTGTGTGAAGCTCTGGGGACAGAAAGAGACAGAAAGTTTCTGCTTTCAAGGAGCTCATTTTCATGGGCAAATCAACATGAAAAAACCTATGGATATATAAGAAATATACAATGTAAATAGCATGAATTAATTCTCATGCCCAACTAGATACTATGTGACTGTGTACTTAACAGAGAACTATAGAGCTTCCAATTGGCTTGTTCTAACTAATCTAAAATTTCCTTTTGTCACTCCTCAGGTTCTTTCCAAAGACAATGATATTTCAGTCCACATAAACCTTTATATCTTTTCAAAATAACCACAATCAATCTATATATCTCTCCCTGCCATGATCTTACATTTGTCTTGTTTGCTTTTTTTAAAAACACAAATGCAAGGAATATAATTATTCTTGTTGAATTTCATCTTATTAGATTCATCTCTACCTATAAAGGTCTTTTTGTATCCTGTCATGTACTGTATGAATTGGGTTACACAGTGGCATAGCGGATAAGGCCTGAAGTCAGGAAGACCCATCTTCATAAATTCAAGTCTGGTTTAGAAAATCACTAGCTGTTTAATCCTGGTCAAGTCATTTAATCCTGTTTGCCTTAGTTTCCTCATCTGTAAATGAGCTGGAGAAGAAAATGAGAAGAAAATGAGAAGAAAATGACAAATCCCTCTAGATCTTTGCCAAGAAAACCCCAAATGAGGTTTTGGGGAGTTGGACACAAGTGAATTGACTGAAAAACAATTGTATGAATTACTCTTCCCACCTTTGCATCATTTGAAAATATGATGGATATACTCTTTATATCTAATTTATTGGTATAAATGTGAAACAGCATAGGCCTAAGTAGAGATCATAGGGACATTTTCCTGCAAATCTCCTGTCATGTTATAAGCATTAACAATGTTCTTTAGGTTCAGTCAACCAGCAGTTTTGACTATCTGAATGCATTATCACCTCCATTTCTTCCTAAAATATAGTATGAAATATTTATCAAAAGTTTTTCTAGCATCCTGAGGAGGATTATGGGGATTGAATGTGGACCACAACATAGTATTTTTGCCTTTGTTGTTGTTATTGTTTGCTTGCTTGATTTTTTCTTTCTTATTTTTACTTCTTTTTGACCTTATTTTTCTTGTGTAGTATGATAAATGTGGAAATATGTTTAGAAGAATTGCATATGATTAACCTATATTAAATTACTTGCTGTCTAGGGGAGGGAGGAGGTGGGAAGGGAGGGAGAAAATTTTGGAACACAAGATTTTGCAAGTATGAGTGTTGAAAACTATCTTTGCATGTATTTTGAAAAAAAAAGCTATTATTAAAAAAATTTTTTATTGCTAAAATCTAGGTAAACTATATCCAGAGCTTTCCCCTTACCAACTAGGTAAGGGAATAATCTTGTCAAAAAGGAAAAGGAATATCTGGTTTTTCTTGTGCAGCATGATAAATATGGAAACACTTAGAAGTAGTACACATATTTAACCTATATTAGATTACTTGCTATCTAGAAAAGGGAGTAGGTGAGGAAGAAGAAAAAATTGCAAAACAGGTTTTTGCAAAGGTGACTGTTGAAAACTATCTTTGTATGTATTTGGAAAAAGAAAAAAAAACTGTTATTAAAAAAGGAAAGGAGGTTATTCTGGGATGATTTATTTATTTTTTTTTTTAGTGAGGCAATTTAAGTTAAATACTTGCCCAGGATCACAACTAGTAAATATTTGAGACCAAATTTGAATTTAGGTTATCCTGACTCTAGGGCTAGTACTATCCACTGTACTACCTAATTTCCCTGGCATAATCTATTCTTTTTGAAGACATGATAACTTTTTGCAATTATCATTTCTCCTTCTAGATATTTGTCAACCACCTCTTTTAATCCTGGTTAGCTATGAGCACAGAAGCAATAAAAATTTAACAGATTTAATACTGATGAGATTATTTTCTAGTCTGTTCTTATCTAATATTCTGTTAATATGCAGATAGATTGCTTCTTTATTCTTTTATTTTCATTGTTCCAAATTAGCACCCCCCAAAAAAAACAAAATCCCTCAACAAACAACTTATAATAATAGATAGTATAATAATACCTCATAATTGTAAGAGTTCTCAGAATTCATCTAGTCTAAATTGCATGTTATGGATTTCCCTGTAACATTTCTAACAAATGATAATCTATCTTCTGCTAAAAGATTCCCTCTAATGGAGGATTCATTACTTCCTAGGGAAGCAATTTACATTTTTGTACAACTTTAATTGGTTAAGATAATTTTCTTTAGGTTGAGAAAATATTTGCTTCTCTGTAGTTTCTACCTTGTCGCTTTCTGAGGATAAACAAAACAAATACTTTTCCACATAACAACCATTCAAGTATTTGAAATGAACAATAATGTTTTCTCCTAAGTCTTCTCTTTCTCAGACTAAACAGACTCATTTACTTCAGTTCATCCTCCTTATAGACTGATTTTTAGTTCTCTTGCTTTTAATGGATGGTCTCCAGGTAAATAAGGGTCTTTTGAAAACATAGCATTCAGGATTAAACACTATTTCAGATGGTTTTTGGTCAAGGTAAAGCACAGCAGAAAGATCATTCTTTTATTAACAGAGATAATATGAATCATTGATGTGTCTTGGTACCTCCAAAATCCAAGGTGCCATGTCATAGTGATGACTGAAATTGTAATAGATCATTAAGATCAATTCAATTCAATGAATATTTATTAAGGGTCTACTACATGCTTTTTGTGCTTGGTTATTAACATTTTTTAAAAATTAAAAATCCCTGCCCTCAAAGAACTTACATTGATTTTGAGAAGAAAATACACAGATAAATGTAGTTAAAGACAATTTAGAAAATAAAAAGTCACTAAAAACTGAAAGGATCAGGAAAAATCTTTTTGGATATAATGAAAGTTTAGTAGAGACTTGAAAGAAGATTAAGATTCTGAAAGGCAAAATGTGATAGCTTGTACAAATTCATGAATTAACAAATGTGATATTAAGTTTGTGGAACAGTTTGGAATGAACTTGAAATGAGTAAAGAAAAGGCTATATAGGTAGGTAAAAGCCAGATGATTAAGGGCCTTGAATGCCAGGATATAGACTTTATTTTGTCTTAGAGGCAATTGAGAGTAACCGAATAGATTATAATCAATAGTCTAAAATGTGTCTTAGATTACTTTGGCAATACTATGAAAGATGATTTAGAGAAGGCAGAGACGGAAATCAGAAAAAACTAATTAGGAGACTATTACAGCATCCAGAGAAGAGATGGTGAGGGCCAGTGGTTCTCAAAGTCTCAGAGGAGACTCAAAGGTCTAGAGAATCCTGGGAATCTCTGAAACCCTTTTGGAGGGTCTACAAATTCAAAAATAGTTTTTATTTCCAATATGGTAAATGTCTACAAATATAACCCAGATAAACAAAAACACTTTGGAGAGATCCTCAATAATTTTTAATAGGATAAAGATACTGAAAACAAAAGTTTGAGAAAAACTGGCCTAAACTATAGTGGTGGCTATATTGACATACCTCTGGGCAGGTAGCTGGATCAGTGTGTAAAGCACTGGGCCTGAGTAAGGACTTGTGTGTAAAGCATTTGCCTGAGTTCAAATCTGTTCACTCTCACTTATTAACTGGGCAAGTCTCTTGACCTCTATTTTCTTCAGTTTCCTTATCTGAAAAATGGGGATAATAAGAGCACCTATCTTGCAGAGTTGTTAGATGGATCAAATGAAGTAATAATTGCAAAGCACTCAGCACACAGGGCATAATGAAAATGACATAAATGTTGCTTATTATTATTATGTAGAGGAGGGGGCAGACTTCAAACATCATGGCACTTGGCAACTGATTAAATAAGGAAGATGAGGGAGAAGGAAGTCAAGATTGTGATTTAGTTGAGCCAATTCCTACAACTTTTATCTTGGATCAATGAGGATGCTTTAACAAAAAACAAAAATTTGGGGAAAGGTTTGGAGACATGGGATTAGTTTTTCATTGAACTTATTGAATTTAACATGACAGCAGGATATATATATACACATACAGAGAGACAGAGAGAGAGAGAGAGAGAGAGATCCAGCAAGAAATTAGAGATGTGGAAATGAGGAGGAGGAGATGGTTCAGGAAACATATCAGGTCTGTATAAGTAGATTTGGGAAATTTAGTTATCATGTAGGTAATCATAATTGAATTACCAAGTAATAGAAGGTAAAAAGAATTGACATCACATGCAACAGAGATTCCCATGCTTAAATAAAAGGACATAGATAATGAAATGATAAAGAAAACTAAGGAGTTGTCAGACAAATAGAGAAAGAATTAAGAGAGTAAATAACATGGAAGTCAAAGGAGAGGGTAGTGGAATTGGTGTTAGTATAAAGAATCAGTAAATATCAAAAATGAGAACTGTGAAGAATCCATTAGATTGAGAAGTTAAAATCATGAAAAACCTTTGAGAAAGGAATTTCATTAGAATGATAACTTCAGAAATCAGCTTGTGAAAAGTTGAGAAAGGAGTGGGTAATGAAGTTTGGACATTAAATAAAGAAAATACTTTTGGGGACTTGTCAATAAAAAACAAGAAGAGACAGGACAATATGGCAGGTGATGGCAGATTGAAGTGAATTTTTTTTTAGCCGAGAATATGTTTTGGGAAAACTTGCAAGACACAGGGAGGAAATAAGGATGAAAAAGGGACCAATTGGGCAAGCTCCTGAAGAAGATTGGATGGGAGGGGAGATCAAGGCCACAGATAGAATAGTCAGCCGTGGTAAGTAACAGAACTACCTTCTCCTTAAAGACTAAAGCAAAGGAGAAAAGGTCAAGTGGAGATAGAAAATATTCTAGCTCTGTGTGCCCATCCTTCATTTGTGTGTTAATTTTTTTTGACTACAAGGGTAAGTTTTGATATTCATGCCTAATAAATATAATCTTCTTAGATTTGGAACATCGTTCTTATTTATATAGATCTTTGTTGATCCTGATTTCTGTATGGCAGCTAACAGCTTAATGTTTTCCACAATTTGATGCACATGTCACTTATGCTATCTTCCAGCCCCCATCTTTTGATCTAGCCTGCAAAGATATTATGAAATATTTTGTAAAATGCCCAGTTGAAAAGCAGCCATATTATATTTACACTTTTTCTCTGATTTGTACTAAGCAATATTTCCATGAATCTGATCCCATTGATACCCATATTCTCTCTAAAAAGTTCAAATCACAATTCATCATGTGTAACTCTTTTTTTGCCTACCCATGGGTTTGTTCCAAAATATCTAACCATAATATTGAAGGGCTTTCATGAGAATTAATGACATTGTAAGAATATTAGTGAGTCTGTGTAGTAGCCAGTTTACATGGTCAAAAAAGAAAATGATTTTAGGGTGATTTTATCTTTTCTTATTGAATATATGCTGCCTTATGTGTTAATTGTTAAGAAATTAGCAATCATCATAATAATGATGACAAATAATCAATTTATAATAAACAGGCATTTTACTTAGCGTCACTCTGGCAGTCATATTAAACTGCTTTTCTAACTTACCTTAGAATCTAGCCTCGCCTTTTGATAAGAGCATTATTTAAACTGTTCTTCCTGCTCCCATTTCATCCATTTTCTCGTTCTTGTGACTCTGCCACTCTAGTTTGATCATTGGTTTCATTCATTAAATTAGCTTGCTAAGGTCTAAAATAATGTTAAAAGGGGAAACAGAAGTCAACCCACTGTGACTGACTGGACCATAAATAGGAACATGAGAGTTCAGGAAGGGCAAGTCGAGTGTCTCGCCAAAATCACTCCCTTGCCCAGACTAAGCTGTTGCATGCCAATGATGAATAGAGTTTTCGGATGTGGAGTGTTTTGGAGGGGATGGAAGTAAGACTGGTAGAAGTTGTGTCTATTTAAAGTGGTGGTGTGTTTGATGAACACTCCCTGTAGTTGAAGAGAGCTATTTGTGCACTAATATATATCAAAGGCACCATTAATATCACTACTATTAAGGGTCTGTTAGCCTTTCTCATATAAAGTGTTTTGAAAGATATCCCTAGTGACCAAATTTTGGTTTCGGGCCTGTGGAAAGCAACCCTGAAGCTTAACTGGTATGGAAGTGATATACCAGTGAAAAAAGCAACAATTTTGAAGTGGAAAATATCAGTAGAGAGTAAAAATAGCTTTTAGATGTCAAATGAGGAAGTTAAATTTTTTAAAAAATGCTTTCATTCATTGACTTTTTTCTGACCTATTGACACTTAACTCTGGAGATTTGATGGCTGTCTTTGATGATTTTGATCAGTTGGTAGATTTCAACAGGAAATAGTAGCTTAACATAGAATGAGTAATACCTTGTTTCTCTGCAAAGCTGATTAAAAATTAATTATCAAATATTTACTATGTAATTATTATGGAGCTATGCTAGGTATTGGGGAGGTGTATAACAAGTTATAAATGCAGACAATTGTTAAAGACTTCTAAATTCAATGAATTTTAAAAAATATTGAATATTAACTTTTTGTGTTTAATAATACAACACTCTTCCCATTCTGCCCAATCCCTCCTCCATATTCTGCCTGAAAGGGATAAGAAAGTAGCTGTATGTAACCACGGCTTGTGGAGGATTAGGTGACACTGGGAGGAAAGGGAAATAGAAAGGAATCAAAAACACAAGCTACTCACCTGGGAAGGGATGAAATGTGAATAGAATGGTTAGAAGTCTTTTGTGTAGGTGAAAGGGGATGGATTTAGAATAAAGTCTTTATCACTTTGATTAGACTATGAAAGGAAAACCTGGGTAATAGTCATATAACATAAAAAGGAGGAGGTGTTGACATTCTATACATCCTTTAATAGAGTACTCACAAGAGATCTATAAAAGTACCAAATATGTTTGGAGAAAAAACAAACAAACAAAAGTATAAAACAGCAAAATTGAATACTGTGATGACCGCTTATTTAAAATCAGCCGGAGTCAGGAATTCAGGTCAAGGGAAAAATCTTCAATCTTTATTGAAGTGAAGAGATGAAGAAGGATTGCGATAGCAATATGGGCAGCTGTGACAGGAAGCCAGCTAGCAGAGGGGAATCGGAGGTGAAGGGCAGTCGTGATAGCAATGGGAGCAGCTGTGACAAGATGCCAGCCAGCAGTCTCTCTTTCTGCTTCCCTTTCCACTCCCTTGTCTCCACCCACCAAAATCATCATTTCCTATACAACACATCAGGACTTGCACAAAGTGTGGGTGGGGCCATTCTTTCTCCAAGCATATATATTAACAGAGTATGGTCCAATTACTATTTAGCCTCACGTGCTTGGGACCTCAGTGCATCAACTCAAGCCTCAGCCCATTACAGAATACCAAGAAGGAATACAAAAAAAAATAAGGAAAATAAAAAGGGAAAAAATCTGGAAAGGAGAGATATGTGGTATGTTTTAACATTAATAATAGCTAGCACTTATATAACATTTCAAGATTTACAAAGCACTTTAGATATATTATCTTATTTGATAGTCATAAAACTCTATGATAAATGTGTTATTGCTATCCACATTTTATAGATGAGGAAACCGAGGCTGAAATGACTTGTTAGTAACTGTCTATCTTATGCATATAGTATAATTGGGAAAAGTAGAAAAACTCACATATCTGATAGTGCAGGGCCCCCCCAATTTTTTCCTTTCTCATGATTTTCTCATGATATTTTTTTCCATTATCCCTACTACAACTTAACTTTTATCAGGGATAACTCTCATCTTTTTTATGGCTCTCTTTTCTGCTGCCAGGGGTCATACTTTTTTTTTTTTTTTTGTCTTTTTTTCTTTTTTTTCTCTCTACTTTCATTACTTGTCTATCTGGTTCTCTTCTGGATGCAGTGTGTCTTACTGGACGAGTAGCTCTATTGCAGTTAGCCATAGCCCATTAAGGAGAGAAGGAGTTGAGAGAAAACACTTTCCTTTGTGCCCTCTGGCAGAAATAACTTGGGTTTCATATTGCACAAAGCCTTTTCTTATCTTTACTAAATCAAAAGTCTCTCAGAGCTGAATAGATTGTTTTATAAGGCCTACCAGGATGAAGTCAAAATTTGGTCAGTCAGCCAATGGCAAATTGCTCCTCTAATTACATCAGGGAGAACTATATTATAGGGTATTAACTTATGTTTGCACATTGCCCATTAGCATCTTATTACAGGATGAATCATCCTGTGATTTTATCAATAGAATTGATGCAGGATGTTTTTCCTTCTACAAACTAAAACCAACCACTTATACCTTGACATGATTTTACAGAATATATGATATGAAATTTCCTGCTTCTCTCAAACCAATATATTATGATTTGTTCTAGACTATTTATACTAATTGTACAGCTCCCTACCATTGACCTTTAGGTGAACTGCAAATTTAATATTTTGAAGATATCTGAGATTTTCAGGATTGATTGGTGTGTGTGTGTATGTGGGGAGCTGGCACTAATCTACAGGTGATAAAGCCACATTCCTAAGACTATTCTAACCTTGAACAAACAGACATCTAGATGCCTCCTGGAGCTTCCTACATCATCAAAGGCCCCTGATCAATTCATCTTTCGGCGGGAAACAAATCCTTTGTCTAGGGTCCCCTCTGTACTGAGTTCGCACGACCCCCACTCCCTTACAACCCACTATAAATACTTGTACTTTTGCCCACAATAAACGAGACTTGATCAGAAAGCCTGTCTTGTCTCCCTTCTACGCGTCTCTTGTCTCGCCCTTTCTCTTCTCTCTTTTCAGGGCCTATACACACTCTGTCCCGCAGGCCAGGAAAATGTGTGTGTGTGTGTGTGTGTGTGTAAATAAAAATATGTATAGTGTGTATATATGTGTGTAAAAACATACTTTTGAATTTGAATGAATTACTAAAAATGGCACCTTAATTCTTCATGTGACATGTGCCAGTATGGTTGAAGATTTAAAAACCTTATTAAATCTTCTTTTTTTTACCAGGCATATTACTGGGTGACCACAAGATGTCAGTACATTCTAATGAGAAAAGAAGCATTGTGATGTTGCTAAGGAATAAGATTTTAAGCAATAAATTTTAAGTGGAAAGAAGTAGACTACCCATTTGGCTTGCATCAGTCAAAGGGGAGATAAAGAATAGGGATACATGGAATATTATTTTTTTATGAATAATTTTTTTCTGGAAAAATGTGAACTTATAAGATATGTAATTATTCAATTGAGTTGATTTAAAGAATGTGGGGACCATAAATGAAATGAGGTATTTAGAGCAAGTGACACAAAGAAAAAATATCATTTTTTCTCCTATTTTCCTTCAATTTTTGCCCTTTCTTTTTTTGAATAAGTTTATAATTTCATTTGTCTAGGAAGCTCTTAATTGGGAAATTCCTTTACTAAGATAGATAATTACCTTCTTCTCAATTTGCAATCTTGGAGAGAGAGTTGCTGGGAGTATGAAGAAATTGCTAGGGTTGCATAGTTATACTAAAAATCAATGATAATAATACATATATATCTTCTGAAGCAGATCAGCCCACTTAGGGACAACTGAAATTATTAGGCAGGTTTTTCTTTGGACCTGTTTATATCTGAAACTTTTAATAAACCTAAGTTATTTTTGAAATTTATAGATTCTTATATAGCATGTTCTCTTTTGCCTTTGCCCAAGCATTTTCTTTTGGATAATCTCTAGCCTAGGGGATATTGGATTTAGATATGGAAATAAACTTAAAGGTTTAGTGAGTATAATTTCCTCATGGTGTCCATGAAAATATTGGGGCATAGAAAGGTGAAGTGGTTTGTCCAAGTTTACTTGGTAAAGGTAATAATAATAATAAGACAACAATAGGTAGAAGTAATAATAATAACATAATAATAGCAGCTAGAATTTTCACAGCACTTTAAGATTTGCAAAATCATTTATAAATATTATCTCATTTTATCCTTACAACAACTGTGGTAGTTAAATGAAATTATTATACTGATGGGGAAATAGCAGAAGAATAGAACAAGAATTAAAAATCCAGATGTGCAGACTAAAAATCCAATGCTCTTTTTATTTCCATCACATTTGTCAATGTTCTAAAATGCATCATCCTGAACAGAACACGATAGTCTTTTTCCAGGGAAGATTACAGTGGGACTATTACTTTGCTATTTTGGATATAAGATCTCTCTCAAGAATGTATTAGCATTCTGAGGATGTCAATTTTGACTATTCACTCCTTAAATCTTTTTTACATTGATTATGTGTAATTAATTAGTCCTCTCTGTACTTGATGTTCAGATGTGAACATCTGAAGTTCAAGATGGAACTTTATTTAACCTTCTTAAATCCATATCTTATTGAATCCCATCCTTTATCCTTAACTTGTTAAGATGTTTTGGTATCTTATCTGCCATCCAACTTGTTACATGTTACTGTTTACTCCCTCTTTTCACCTTTTTTTTTTTTTAATGTTATCTCCCAGTTGGATGATATTTCATTTATATAAGGCCTCCATTTAGTATACATGGGGTATAGGACATTTGTTTTATTCTAGTCATTGAAATTTGTTAAAAAGCATTTGTAGGAAAAGGGAAAAAAATATATTTTTGTGGATGGATGGGAAGAAAGTATTAAGCAGAGAGAGAGAATAGAGAGTGAGGTAGAGAGATACAAAATAATAACTACTATAATCCACTTAAAGTGGGAAAGGTCCAGATTAAATATAATCAACTCTGTTATAAAAATTAAGACATTGTAGTATAATTTCCACATAAGAATCTATTTTGAGTCTTTATAGATCTCCTTAGACACTTTAGATGAAAAAAAAATTCCATCAGGTTGTTTTGTAGTGGTTGCTTAGGAACACTGTGTACTTATTGAATGATTTAGTCAACTGCTTGTGGGTCACTTCCTAAAAATATCATTAGTTCTGTATAATAAACCTTATAAAACTCTATGGACAATCTGAATGGGAAAAACACATCTAATCTTATTGATCACATTTTATCTATAGGGGAAAAAATCCAGTCATGACCTTTTTCTATAATATTGTCATTAAAAGGGATGAAGTGAAGTTTTTCAGGACCTTTGAATGGTTATGATTGCTCTCTCTCCCCACTAAAGCTTCTAACCTTTTTGCCAATCCAAATATATACAGAATAAATTTTATTTGCTAAAGCTTAATATCTTTTCAAGATGAGCAATTAGTGGATCTTGGATTGTTGGACTGGGTTCGATATGAAAAGAAGTTGAAAAATGTTTGTATTTCTGCGTGTGAAGCTTCATATAAATTTCGAGAGGCAATTTAGTATAGGAGGGAGAAAGTTCATCTTTGGAATCAGAAAGGAATGAACTCAAGTTCAGTCTCTGTTAAATACTGATTTTGTGATCATGGACAAGTCACTTAACCATTCGGTGCCATAGGCAAATTTCTAAGGAGTTAACAGTCAATTGGATTCTAATTCCTGATCTATTAAAATTTTTATTAAATATTATTGACATAGCTCTGCCCCCCAAATCCTATTATGGAACTTCATAATGGCATATAAGTAACCCAAAATTCTATTCTTTCCAGCAGAAACAGGCTCAGACTACAGACAGTGCTACCTGTCATCTAAGGATTAGCCTAAGTGGTACTGAGGACCCTTCAGAAGCCTATTCACCAAATAAGGAAATTTTTTTTACCTTACAAATTAGAGTAAAATGGTAGCAATCTGGGTTATTGGAAACAGTCATCACATTTATAAAATCATCTTTATTTTGAAGTATACAAGTATTGATTTTAACAGGGAATTTTTCAATTATAATAATGAACAGTTTTGGATTTAGTAAATGTGGAATTTTTTCAATGTGTTTCTTGTATTTCACTAAGAAATATGATATTTTCTTCATCCAATATTCATCCACTTGACCATACATTAAGTGTTTATTATTTTCTCTTAAGGACAAAGAAATAGTACAATGGATGGAGCACTGGGCATGCAATCAAAAAAACTCATCTTCTTGAGTTCAAAACTAGTGTCTGATATTTAATACCTGTGTGAACTCGGGTGAGTGATTTAGCCCTATTTGCCTCAATTTCCTTATTTGTCAAATGAATTGGAGAAGCAAATGGCAAACCACTCCAATATCTTTGCCAAGAAAAACACATATTGGGGTAAAAAAGACCCTCCTTTTCTTCTTTCCTTCCTCCCCCGTCTCCCCCACATACATACACATACAAAATCACAGAGATCTAGGGAAAAGAGGGGGACATCCAAAGTTTCATGTATGTAATTTGAAGCGGTTCTTGGAAGATGGGCACACAAATCATTTACTTTTCCTGTAATAGCTCTGTAAAATTTAACCTCTCAGAGCTTGTTTCTTTATTTGCAAAATATATGACTTATCTAACATGTCATTTCTTTTTGAGGAAACTGCTTTGTAAATGGGAAATGCTAAATAAATTTGAGATACTCATGTTATTGAAACTGTAATTAGTATTTAGCTCTTGTGCTAGACTATCATTTAGACATAATTTCCCCCGCCAAAATCTAATAACTTATTAGTCACACAGTATTTCCATACACTGGATTACTCCTTGTCATTATTATTCTTAATTCTTCCTCTGACCCATAGTCTTCTTGAGTCTTCTCCTCTTTCAAAATCTGTGTCCATGTTAGGACCTTTCTCTAAGCTTCAGTATAAGTGACATCTAGTTCTTTCTTTTTTGTTGAGTTTGGATAATAGGTTACCTCATAATTCAGGTTCTTACTTCTTTCTTCTCCAGGTCAGCTTTGATGGCTCACTATTGAGTCAACAATAAATCTCACCTTCAGGAAGATATACAATAAAAATGCTTCATACTTATTATAATGGTAATAGCTGCAGGCATATACAGTTAACGCTAAAGCTGAGATAGCTAAATGGTTCACTGATTAGACTACTGGAACTAGAGTAAAAAAAAAAAAACTGTATTTCAATTCTGGTTTCAGGCATTTGTTAGCTATGTGATTCTCTTCTATAAAATGGGAACAATAATAGCAACTATCTTCCAGGCTTGTTGAGAAGATCAAATAGAATAATATTTATAAAATGTTTCATAATGAAATAGAAGAATTTTGAGCTTTCATAAGGAGAAGACCAGAATTAAGCCAAAAACTGTGGATCCACAAGAACCTAAACAGGTGAAAAGTGAAAAGAAAATGTAAGGAATTCATTAGAGCAAAAGTTTTTTACATCCCTACATGGGACAATGATACTTGTAATTCTTAAAAATTATATCACTAATAGTATAATTAGAAAGAATATATATAGACAGAGGCAAATAACATAAAAAGGGATGAAAAAGAGGAGTTCATGAGGTGCATAAGGAAGAAAGAAGCAGAATGAAGAGGCATGAAAGACTTATTACAGTCAAGGGGAGGATGAGATGATGGGAGATGAGAATTGCTTGAACCGTATTCTCATCAGAATTGGCTCAAAAAAGGAATAATATACACAGTCAATTGATAATAGTTATAATTGCACATATATAATTTGTATCAGATTGCCTGTTGTCTTGGGGAGGAGGGAGTTAAAGGAAGAAGAAAGAAAAATTTGGAACACAAAGTCTTAAAAAATGAATGTTAAAAAAATATCTTTACATGTATTTGGAAATATAAGATATTATTTTTAAAAAAATCTATCTTACCTGAAAAGGAAGTAAGAGGGGAGGAGATTTTGATTAGAGAAATTCAAATTAAAACAACACTGAGATACTATCATTTACATATCAGATTGGCTAATATGTCAAAAAAAGTGATGTATTGGAGAGAATGTGGGGAAATTGGGACACTGATATATTCTTGGTGGAATTGTGAACTGATTCAACCATTCTGGAGATCAATTTGGATCTATGTCCTCAAAGGGCAATCAAACTGTGCACACCTTTGATCCAGCAATACCATTACTAGGTTTGTATCCCCCAAAAGATAAAAGAACAAAAAAAGAATAGGACTAACATATGCAAAAATATTTATAGCAGTCCTTTTCATAGTGGCAGAATATTGGAAATTGAGGGGATGCCTCACAATTGGGGAATGGTTGAACAAGCTTCGATTTATGGATGTAGTAGAATACAATTGTACAATAAGAAATGATGAACGGGCAAATTTCAGAAAAACTGGAAAGATTTGTGCAAACTGATACAAAGTAAAACGAGCAGAAGTAGAAAAACATTGTATAGAATATTAGCAACATTGTGTGATCAACTATGAATGACTCAGCTTTTTTCAGCAAAACAGTGATCCAAGAAAAATACAAAGGACTCTTCTTTCACAACTGTGACTAATATAGAAAAATGTTTTACATAATAGCATATGCATATACTATCAAACATGTATATACTATCAGCTTCAGAAGAGAGGAGGGAGAAAAAAATTGGAATTCAAAATATTTTAAAATGATAAAATTTTTCTTGATATGTAACTGGGGAAAAATAAAATATAATTAAAAACCACAACAGCAAAAGTATATAATCAGAGGCAGAGCATTTGCTATTTATTAGTTCATTCATTCATTCAAAAAGTATTTATTCAGTATTTTGGGTATTAAACAAACAGAAGATAAGATACTATGAATATAGTTTGGCATATATTTACTCTGATAAAGGAGTTCTGAAGAGAGGAAAGGGGACCTAGTCCTGGGAAGGTTCAGAAAAGATCTGTTGTAGGAGATATGCCTTAAGCTAAGCCTGAAGGAAGCCAGGGACTCTAAGAGGCAGATTTGTTGTGGTGCTGCTAACTGAATATTTGAAATTTAGACACAAAGGTTCCATCTGGGATGATGGACTTGGTAGATTGCAGCAATTTTGGATTGTACAAGTGAGTCCTGGAGAAATGTGACTTTATATCTGCTGTCACTCTTTCCATTTTGGAGAGATAGGATTCTAGATTTGACATCAGATAACCTGACTTTGAATTTGTGTTTCTACCACAAATTAGATGAATTCATACATCTAATTCATAAATTACAATTCATAAATTGGTCTGAGCCTCATATTCTCAGATATAAAATGGAGATTATAATACAAGGATTACTAGGCTACGGCTTACAACCTAGATGTCATTGTCAATTCATCATTTCCTCTTCCCATAGCTAATCTGTTACCAAGTTTGGTTGATTTTATCTCCTTAGCACCTCTCCTACATATGACCTTCTTTCTTTTGATATAGCCATTATACTATTACAAATCCTCATTTTATTCCTAGATTATGACACTAGCCTGGTAGTTGGCTTCTTTGCCTTAAATTTCTTCTCACTCCAATTCATCCTCCATTTAACCATCAAATTAACCTTCCTAATTCAATAAATTCTTATGGCCACTTGTCATCTCACAAAATTAAAAAAAAAACTCACAAAATACAAAATAAAAAAAAATCTCACAAAAAAATATAAAAAATAAAAAAATCACAAAATAAAAAAAAAATAAAAATGAAATTTTCTTTTCACTTTTCACCTGTTTAGGTTCTTGTGGATCCACAGTTTTTGGCTTAATTCTGGTCTTCTCCTTATGAAAAAAAAAATAAAATAAAATTACAAAATAAAAATAAAAAATAAAACAAAAAAAATTAAAAAATTAAAAAAAATACAAAATAAAAAATATAAAAAAAAATGTAAAATCCTGCCTTTGGCTTTTAAAGTCCTTTCCTCCCTTTCCACTTTTCTTTTACTTTACTTAGCCATTCATATACTCCATGATCCAGGGACACTGGCCTTCTTAAAGCTCCTCACTCATGACACTCCATCTTCTGACCAGGCATTTTCACCAGCTGTCCCCTATCCCTGGAACTCTCTTTTTTCCCCCCTTCATCTGGATTTCTATAACTTGCTCCTCTATCACTTTATCAGCTCCTCTAGGACAAACAAATGAATAAAGAAGCTGCATTCCTAATGGCAACAACTAAAATAGAAAACACAAGATCAAAACGGTTAGGAGGAACACATTTTCTAAAAGCCAAGTGTAACAATGATCACCTATGATCATCCGACACTGAAACAATGAATATAGCAGATAGGGATGGTGATAGATGAAATATCCCCTTGATTAGGTATTTTGAATATTACAATTGAAAGAAATGAGGTTTTCTTCTTTATCTTTCCATTAGCTGGCAGGCTCCATATTCCTGGTTTTGAAAGTCCAGGTCCAGAAGTTAATTCATGACCAGGAGAACATTAGTCTTTACTGGTTACATAAAAGACTCATTTTGCTGAAGACAGTATAGATTCTCATTTTGATGTACTTTAAAACTGCTCTCACTTAATCATTCAGACACGCTAATTCTTTAGTTGTTCTGAATTAGCTGTTGCATACTTGGCCCACCAGATGTCAGACTATGACTTTCCTTTGAGGGAAAGACAATTTCCAAGGATGGACATATTTTTCCCCTCCAAGACCCTAAAAAAAAAAAAAAAGGATGATGACATTCAAAGATAAACCAAAGAAGATAGTATAATAATACACATAAAACTTTAGATATGATTTAATTCAAGTCATTAATTTTTAGGATATAGAAAAAGAGAACTTAGTAAAGTGATTTGCCCCCAATTAGGCATCAGTGGGAGAGCTGAAATTCCAGGTCTATGTTGGTATGCTCTGGTGGATCTGTGATTTCACCTATATACATGCCACTTGCTACTTTAAGATCTATAAAGTGTATATAAATAGAATATCATTAAATCCTTACAACATCCCTATGAAATAGGTACTATTGTTATCTCCATTTTACATATAAAGACATATTGACTGAAGCAGGTTAAATGATTTGTTCAGGATCACAAGTCTGCAAGGAAGCATTTGAACTCAGCTCTTCTTAACTACAAGTCCAAACTCTATTCATTATAGTGTGTGGCACAGTACACAGTGAATTCTCACTTTCTTACCTCCTCTATTATCCTCCCGAAATCCTCTGTAGGTACTTCATGCTGTACTAAATGAAAAAGTATTTAATTAAGGACTTCCTTAAATATAAGGGGTCTAGTAGTTCACTATCTTTCAAGACTCTTTCACCAGAGCAAAAATGAATATAAACAAGTAGTTTTAAATGAAAGAGAACTGCATGTTGAACCCAAACATTTGGGTTCAAATTCTACCCATTGCATACTACCTCTGTCTTCATCTTTCTAGGTATGAGTTCACACATATAGAATGAGGAGATTTGTCTCAATAGCTTTTTAATTTTGCCTTTATCATCCTATGAAAACATATGGAGAAGAACAAGAAAGTACAAATATTACTAAGAATATACAAAGAAACAACATTACAGCCAGAGCATTGGTTTAAAAATATAGATATCTTCAAGTGTTAACATGTAATCTGTGCTAGAACGTCATATTTTTGTTTGTTTCAGTAATATGAAGCACCCATTTAGGTTTACTTTCAATTTTGTAAATAATATAAGTAATTTAAGGCATCATAATAACTGACATTACAATTTTAGAGTTGGTCCAGTGCTTTACATACTTTATTTTCTCTGAGTTTTATACCAATCCTATGAGGACATTATGACAAGTATTTTTATCCCCATTTTACAGATGAGGAAACTAAGGCTCAGAAAGATTGAGTGATTGGTGCTCATATAAATGATGGTAAATATCAAAGTGGAGATTAAACCTGAGAGAAAACCCAGCATTCTAGGCTCTGTGTAATTTTTCATAATTGAAAAACCTATGTTGTAGGGCCTTATTCCAAAATTCTACTTCTACAAATAGGATTTATGAGTTATGAATCAGTAAAACTGTAATGAACATACATGCATTTCTATAATTGCAGCAAAGTATTACAACTTAATGAACTTTCTTGATTAAGTTTTAAGATGAGAACCATACATATGTAATATCAATATATGTGTATATATTAATATTACATATTTGTCTATACATAAATATATGGGGCAGCTAGGTGGTATAGTGTATGTATGTACATATATTCATATGGCATTTGTGTGCCTACATAAATATATAGGCAGCTAGGTGTTATAGTAGGTAGAATGTCAGGCCTGGAATTAGGAAGATTCATCTTCATGTATTCAAATCCAGCCTCAGACACTTGCTAGCTGTGGAACCTTAGGCAAGTCACTTAATCCTATTTGCCTCGGGTTTCATTATCTGTAAAATAAGCTGAATAATAAAATGTCAAACCACTCCAAAATTTTTGCCAAGGAAATCTCAAATGGAATTATGAAGTTAGAAACAACTGAAAAATGATCAAACCATCACATACATATACAAAAAGACAAACACCCACCCACATACATATACGTATATGGGTACCCCACACATATATATATATTCACATGCACATACATAACACACACACACACACACACACACACACACACACACACACATTTATCTATCTAAAATCCCAGAAAATAATTAGAGAATCTATACATTCCTGGTTTTATGCTCTAAATCAATCAAAAAGTTTTTATTGAGCTCCCATTACATGCCAGAAACTGTTCGGTATGAAGAAAGAAGAGTGGTCAATCTAATGCTTTCTCCTGGTTTTCATGGAAGACTAACAGATCTTTTGCCTTCACAGTAAAATGGCAACTTGTTGGTCATTCGATGTGATAGGCAGTATTCTCTTAAAGAGAATTAAACGAAGTTTTGTATCTGAAGTTATAGGACCTGACTTAAAGTCTCATTTCTGATCCCTATGAGCTATGTGACTTTGGTCAAGTCAAGTCACACAATTAGAATTATATTAGTACTGATCACCTATTCAATGCTGATCTTAAAGTAAAAATTGTTTAACCTAGAGAAAAACTGGAGGGGATTCTTTTTAATAATAAGCTGGAAAGGATGAATAAAAGATTCATTCTCCTCCTTTGTTAAATATGGATATTAAGATCCAAATTTCTTATTTTTGGAGGAATTGAACCCAGAAGGTCTGACTCCAAAAAGAGTACTCTTTTTACTGTTTCACATGATATATAAGAGAGGCGGTCAATAACTATGATTAATTTAAAAATATCTTCAAAACATTTTATTTCAAAAAGATGGGCAAAAATGCTTCTAACTTTATATGAAAAAAATTTAATACTGTGAAATAATAATAATAATAGCATTTATGTGACACTTGAAGTTTGCAAAGCACTTTACTTATCTCATTTAATCCTCCCAACAATCCTAAGAAATAGATGCTATCTTTATTCCCATTTTATAGATGAGCAAATTGAGGCATGTAGAGGTTATGTGACTTGCTTAAGATCATGCAACTAGGTAAGTGATGGAAGCTAGATTCAGTCTCAGGTGTCCATCACTCCAAATCTTATGTTCTATCCACTTAGCAGTCTCAGAGGTTTGGCAATAGTAAGGTACAGATGGGTAAGTCACTTAGCCATTCAGAGGGTTATTGAAATTGCTTTGCAAAAATAAATGTGGTGAATTATCATAATGATAATTATAACATATATAAATTATAAATAAACCCAAATTAATTATAAATAATGATTATTTTTCTAGACTTGTGATTTCATTTGGTTTGGGAAAGCCTAGATAAGGAAACTCTCTCTACCAAACAGAGTAGCAACCATTCATACACATACACACGCATGTATGTATGTATATTCACACATAAAATACACTAGATATTCATATGTATATACATATACACACACAGATGCATATATACCTACACACATGCATGCATTCATTCATATCTTTACTGAGTCCTACAGCTAGTATCTGAGGTTGAATTTGAACTAAAGTCTTCACTCCTGCTCTATCTGCCACCTAGCTACCCCCAATTTATATTGTGAGTGAATTTCTGGGTAAATGAGAAGTCGAACTGTCCAAGGCCATTCTGTATGTGTCAGAATTTGAACTCAGAGTTTAAATTGTCCAGATTCTAATGTTATGCCACAGTTCTCAGTTGCTCTAATTATCCTGACCCAGTCAGTTTCTCTGCTTCTCAGAGCTCAGTCCTGCAAAACCTTCCTTCCCTCTTTATCAGAATATTTGATAAGGGTAAAAGATCTTATTTTTAGAATATCAGAATGCCTCTCCCCATCCCAAGCTACCGGAATGTCAGATACCATCTTATTAAGATGCCTCTTCCCCATCTCCAGAGTTCTTCCCCCCATATATCCCTTCACCCTGTCAGAACCGGATTGTCAGAGTTCTATTCCTGCTCTCAGCATCCTGACTCCACCTCCTGTCTACTCCCGAGTCTGAGCCATGTGTATATAAATCATTGAAAACTCTCATTGTTTACTGCATTCTTGGAGATGATAGTCTCATTCAGCCCTGGGACCAAACCATGGATCCATTTGATGTCTGTAAATCTCTCCCATTAAATAAATTATTGAATACTCTCTAATCTCTATCTTGCCTCAGTTTCTCTGGCATTAAACTAGTAGCTACCCTCATTTCTACTATACCACATTGTTTCTTGGTTTAAGGTTATTATATTGGTGAAAAGCTAAAATCCAACTTGCTTATTAACTGTCTACCTATTCAAACTATCCTGGTTTTAAAGCGTAGTTCCTGAGGTTATATTCACTTCTTCACTTTTCATTTAAGTCATTTTGATTCAGTTTTTCCTGTAACCTAGAACACTTCTCGTTTTTCCTCAGTTTCAAATAATTCCCTAATAGTGCTCCCTGATGGGGTTCTAGTGTCAGTCAGAGTTGTGAAAATCCCTCTTTGAATGGACGTGCAGGTCCTTCGTGAAAGAAGTCATGAAAAATGAAGAGTTTTAGGTGGCAAAAATGGAAGTTTATTGTTGGATGAGAAGCCAGCTTTGCTAGAAAAACTGACTTCTTCAGTGGCAAAGTACTATTAGGGAAATAAATGATTTTTCACTGAGAAGAGAATGTCTTCACAGCAGGCAAGATCCTGTCAGGTATACCAAAGAAACAAAGCATGTTTTTGGACATTCTGCAAAGAAAGGAGTGAGTAGAAACCTAATTTATGAATAGATCTTGCAGGGGAGGAGGCGAGGGGAGGGAAGAAGGAGAAAGGGGGAGAGAAGAAAGGAGGGAGGGCAGAGAGGTGGGTGGGTGCAGTTTGAGCTGATCAGACCAGGATCTCCCAATTGAAATTACTTTGAAGGCTTCCTCAGACTGAATTTGAATGGAGATCCAGCTATCAATGGGGGCAATTTGTCTTAGAAATGGTCCAGCCAGGAGGTTTTGCTCTCATAGACTCTCTGGAGTCTGGGGAAGGAGGGTCAGGAATCAAAGGGGACAGAATTTCAGTGTGTCAATTTTGTAGATCAAAAGGGAACACAGTTTCACACCCCTGTCACTCCTTAGTGTTTACTTGGAAAACAAACATAACTTCTACTTATTCATCTCAGCTCTATTTGCTCCATTGTCATTTTGGTTGTGTCATTTTTATCTGGATTTTATATAAAAATTACTTTTCCTTAAAGTCTTCAACAGCATTTTTTCTAACTTTCTTCATCAGCTTGGGTTCCCTCCACCCCACCCCACCCCCTTCCTTTTTTTTGTGCCTTAGCACTCAAATTGATGAGGGCTGGCAGTTGCTTGGCCATAGAGATGTAAATAGCAGTTTTAGAGCTTGGAGCAAATAGCATGCCAGAGTCAAGCAGAGTCCTCAAATCAACTTTGTAATTCATGATGTGAAAGTATTATAAAAAGTAATTAGGACAAAATGGGTTGAAAATTAATTATTTTCCAGAGCAATTCCAGGACAGATGCTGCCCAGGTAGTCTCCAATTAATTTTCTTATTTTAATTATTTATTGAGTTGTTAATTTTTGTAACTTCTAAATCTTATCCTAAAATAAAACCTTGATTGCCCAATTCTGGTTACAGATATAATTAAGGCTAACTTTAGCTCTGTGGCTGAAGAAAGCAGTGTCCAAAGTGTGAAAAGCCCTATTCTCAATCTTTCTGGAACATCCATCTCTATTCCCCTCAACTCTGGTTGTGTTACAATTTCTGTAGGTGTCTCTTTTATGAGGCCTTTGTTCATTAAGCTCTCCAACAGAATTTTGGAGGGAAACCTATCAATTTCTAAGTCAAGAACTTAAAATGATTTGTCCAAATGAAGTCTCAAACTCTTTAAAGAATATGAATTACATGGGGAAATTCCTCACTTCGAACTATGAATTCAATAAGAAAAATATGGAAAGTGACAAATCAAGTTAAACGGGCAAATTGTTCAAGGACAAAATTAAAAAGTTATTCTGCTTTGGTGGAAAATATTTCTTTTTTCCCTCCACTTCAAATGCCCATTATTTATTTATTTGTTATTAAGGCTTTTTATTTTTCAAAACATATGCATGGATAATTCTTCAAAACCTTGTGTTCCGATTCCCTCCCCCACTACCTCCTCCTCTTGATGGCAAGTAGCCCAATATATGTTAAACATGGTAGAAATATATGTTAAATCCAATATATGCATACATATTTGTATAATTATCTTGCTGCACAAGAAAAATCAAATCAAACTAGAAAAAAATGAGAAAGAAAATAAAATCCAAGAAAATAACAACAAAAAGAATAAAAATGCTAGGTTGTAAAGCACACTCAGTTCCCACAGTCCTCTCTCTAGGTGTAGATAGCTCTCTTCATCACGAGACCACTGGAACTTGTCTGAATAATTTTATTGTTGAAGAGAGCCGCAATCATCAGAATTGATCAGCATATAATCTTCTTGATGCCCTGTTCAATGATCTCCCGATTCTGCTCATTTCACTTAGTATCAGTTCATGCAAGTCTCTCCAGGTCTCTCTGAAATCATTGTGCTTTTTGTTTCTTACAGAACAATAATATTCCATAACATTCATATACCATGACTTATTTAGCCATTCTCCAACTGATGGGCCTCCACTCAGTTTCTAGTTTCTTGCCACTACAAAAAGGGCTGCCACAAACATTTTTGTACATGTGGGTCCCTTTCCTTTCTTTAAGATCTCTTTGGGATATAAGCCCAGTAGAAACACTGTTGGATCAAAGGTTATGTATGCACAGTTTGATAACTCTTTGGGCCTAATTTCAAAATGTTCCCCAGAATGGTTGAATTCATTCATAATTGGTGGGAAACATTTCCAATCCCCAATTTTTCAGTGTTCCTTTCTGTATTCGATGCTGTTTCCTTTGGGAGACTACAGAAAGTAGAGATAAAGGTGGAGCTGATAAGAGAATAAATTCATTTATAGAGAAATGAAGAGTTGGCCTTGTCATTTGAAAAGAAAATCCCTTTGGATTTTCTCTTTTATTTAAGCGTTATTCTGGGTTTCATTTACAAAGGCTAATTGTACCAATCTTTTTCTCTTTGGAGAAAGATTGAACTGCACATGATGAGCAATTTTTGTTGTTGTTTAATCATTTCCCTTCTGTTTGACTCTTGTGATTCCATATGGGGTTTTCTTGGCAGAGATTCTAGAGTGGTCTGCCATTTTCCTCTTTAGTTCATTTTACAGATAAGGAAACTGAGACAGAGTTAAATGACTTGTCTAGGGTAACACAACTATTGCTTGTCTGAAACAAGACTTGAATTAAGGAAGAGTGCTTTCTCCACTGTGCCATCTAGCTTCTCATTATGATACACATTAAGACAATGATGTATGTAAGAAACTCTATTACAAAAAGGAACAGCCATCCTGTAAGTATCTAAAATCCAGATCCCTTTTCTAAATCTTCTCACTGCTCAGGATTTAGAGTTTGTTTTTTATTTCCTCAATCTCAACCTAGCACACCAGCATGCACAGTTCAGGATTAAAATTTTAATTTAAAAAAGAGAGACAATGTCAGACTTGAGGAGATAAGAATAAGATACTTTTCAAGTGAGGAATTATATACAGAAACTGCTATGTAGTAGTATGGTAGATAGAATATTAAACTTATAATAGGAAGGATCTCAATTCAAATCCTGGGAAATTTATTTAACTTCTCTCATCCTCTATGAACTCATCTGTAAAATAGAGCAACAAAGTGGTCAGTGGCTAGAGCAGGGGGCCTAGCATTAGGCAGCCTCTTCCTAAGTTCAAATCTGGTATCATATATATATTAGCTCTGTAACTTGCCTTGGTTTCCTCATCTGTAAAATGAAACTGGAGAAGGAAACTATTCTGATTACCCCCAAAATTCCAAATGGGGTAATGAAAAACTGATATGACTGGAAGACAACTGAAAAAAAAAATGGGAAAAATAACCTAACTCCAAGGGTTGTTGTGATGATCTGGTAAGGTAATAAATTTTTAAACTCTGTAAACTATCCAGTACCATAAAAATGTTAATTATTATTATACAGACCTGTTAGCATATTCCAGCTTCACAAATATGTCTATAGTTGTAAATGTGTCTATTGTTTTAATTACTAAAGGGCTTCCTTAATGCCCCTACTTTGGCAGAGAATAAAAGCAAATGGCCTAGCTAGAGTGCATTCGGTCTGGTTTCCTTTTTGAAAATCAGTCTCTGGAGATATTTCAACCTTTTGCACATTCTGAGTCAAATCACTGTATTAAGTTAAATGGTTTATTTTTTTTTCCTATGTGAGTATAGATCATTAAATGCAACTCCTTTCTTCTCTTCTACTACTCCCACCCCAGATTAACTAACTAGTTTCTCTGCGTCTTTTGTTAGTTAAAGGAAATCTGGATAAATTCCATCTGGAGAGGAGTAATTTCTACTTCGTATAAAGTTAAAAGTGATATTCTCCATTTCTTTGGGTAGTTCTCATACATTGGAACACAGAGGTGCTAGTCATAAATATGCCGGTAGCCCTCATTAATGAACAGGGGATTTCTAACACACATTTGGAACATTAAATGAAACACAGTCCTCTGGAGCACATCAAGAATTCTTGTTGTACTGTGTAATTGAGAAGTGTTTACCAGGACCTGTTAAATGTATGTCTTATGTAACTGTTATCCATTAGGCTAATCTAGGGATAATTTTAAATGAATAAATGTGTTTGTACTCAAGGAAAAAAAAATAAACTCTACTGCAACATTCTCATTCAGCAGAACACAGGAAGAAAAAAAATTTAAAAAGGCAAGATTTAAAATAGTGATTCCCATAAAGGTTTACTGATATTTAATGGATTTCTGTCATTACTATGAAAAAGAGTTAAGATAAAGGAAATGGTGGTGATTTTCAGATAAAGTTGGGATCTTCCATTCTCTTGGTCTTCCAAATTACTTTTTTTTTTTTTTTTTTTTTTGCTGAGGCAATTGGGATTAAGTGGCTTGCCCAAGTCACACAGCTAGGAAGTATTAAGTGTCTGAGGCCAAATTTAAACTCAGGTCCTCCTGACTTCAGGGCTGGCACTCTATCCACTGAGCTATCTAGCTGCCCCTTCCAAGTTATCTTTATCTCAATCAGTCAACTAAACTAGCTAACCATGTACCTGGTACTGTTCTGAGCAATAGAGATACAAAGATTGAAATATAATATAACAGTTCCTGCTTTCAAGAAGTTTTCATTTTTTGGGGGGAAAAACAAAACAGATTTGGGGTCAGGAATTGGACCTATAATTTTATTGTAAATTGCTACCTAATTCTGGATTTTAGAGTTTCATAGAGCACTGCAAGAATGTTTTTCCTGGGGGGTCACAGAGCCAGTAGGTATCAGAGGAGGTACTTGGATCTAGGTCTTCCTGGGCTTTGACAATTCTAGGACATATACTATGTTGCCTCTCATACAAAATACATAAAATTAAATATTTGAAAATATATAAAAAGGAAATACAAAATACTTTAAAAGGGAAAACACTAGCAACTGGATAGCACAGGGATAGGAAAGTAGGAAAGATCTTTCATAGGAGCTGGTATTTGAGATGAGAACTGAAGGAAAACAGGAATTTTTAAAAGAGAGGATGACAAGGTGTACATGTACAAGTGATGGGGCAGCCTATGCAAAATGATTCTTTCTCTCTTGTAGTTAAAAACTGATTATTGAATAAGGATCAAATTTTCCTCTTTTTTCTTTCCCATCCAGAAATCCCATCCAATGGGAAAAAGCATGGGCAAAGACTTACCCAGAAAGTAAAGAAGTTCTAAGTTTAGGTGAATGGGTTGATTCCTGCTTATTGTTGGTTTTTAACAGATCTAGGGAGCTTTTGTCAGATAGGCAATATGGAAATTGATGTCTCTTTGATCAAGATTTGGATGCTCAATGTTACATATATAAAAACCTGCAATGGAATTAAACCAACCTCTTATTATAATACTCATTCTCTTGTTATCAACCAAGCAGAGTTAATTGACATCCTTAGAAATTCCTATTCTTTCAAGAACATAAAAACGATAAGCCTACTGCCATTATTTGTCTTTAAAATTTGTGTCACTAACCTTTTTATTAATAAAATATTAGCCTTATTAATAGAATGAGGAATTACCCAGAAATTATGTTTCTCAAACTTTTTAAATGTTGCTTAAGAGATAAATGGAATGTTGTATATGAGGAAGAGGAAGTACAAAATTTTGGTAATTTTTCAAAATAATAAAATTTTAATTATATTATTTTAATTTTGTTATAATTTTTTAATCATCAAAAACATTTATCAAGTCCCTGTCTAAATAAGGTAGTATCCTGGATTTGGTAGGAAGAATTTTCAGGAGGAAGAAGCTGAAACTCAAATGGGAAATGGCTTTTCCAAGATCACAGGGTTAGTGTTAATGTTAGACTTGGGTTTAGAATTCAGATCTCCTAGACTTCTCTATATTACTCTCTCCAGTCCTAGTTCTAAATGAAATATGTATAGCTTGGCAGTCAAAAGTAAAATCTTTAATATAGTTTGAATCCAAAATTATACACTATAGAAATATTCTTAAATATTTATTTAAGGTAATAGGTGATTTATATATTTTTATAAAACATATATTTATATTAATGTTTTGCATGATCTGGAGATAAAATTCTAGTTTATTGAAGAAGAAGAAATTATGGTTGATTACTCATTTGGAACCATATAATTTATACTTTTAATGTAGAGAATAAAGTTTTTCATTGGTTTCAATTCTGCAATTCAAATTGGGTCCTAAATTCTAATTTTCACAATTTCCTTTTCTTTTCATTACATTATATAGAGGTTTGTTTGTTTGTTTTTTGATCAACAATTTCATTACAGTCTAGTTAATTCTCTGAGTCAAAGGCAGAAGGGAAGTAGCTGTAAATTTATTAAGGGAAACTCTTCAGTTTTATTTAGGGAAAGGAACAAGGGAGGAGGAAGGTCCAGTACTAAAATTCCCTGTGGGTTGTGCCTGTCACTAGGCATCTTCCTGATAAAGTGAGAGGCCTAAAGGCTATGTCATCTGTCTATATATGATAAATTCGAGTGTTACCTAACACCCAAGCAAACATAAAGTTAAAATAACCAAAATTTCTTCTGAATACTCTATGATCTATTTTTAGAAGAAAGTGACAAATGATAAGCTAATGTTATATTATACCAAGGAATTTGTTAAGCAGATAACTTCTTGGGTATGCCAGTATAGATTTAGTCAGTCAGGAATAAGCATTTATTAAATGCTTACAATACATCAGGCACTATATCAATCTCTGGAGAAACAAAGAAAGACAAAAAATAAAAATTAAAAAAAAAAACAGTCCCTGCCCTTAAGAAGCATACAATCTACTTTAGCCCAATATCCTACATGAGTGTAGTATTGTTTGATAAAATATATCTATCTATCTAGATAAATAATCTATCTATCTATCTATCTATCTATCTATCTATCTATCTATCTAAAGAGAACTCTTCTTCACAGCAAGATGAAATTATGCATTTGATTTATCCCTTCTACAGAGTAGAGGGTTTAGAGCTGTGGTAGCCCCATGATCTGAAAAGTCTGTGTAAAATTTTTTGGCTCTCCCTTCATATCAGAGAAGTCTGAATTATTAAAAGAGAAGTTATATTGATATTCTACAACAATATAATACATTTAATACATTTCTGAATTCTTAAACTCTTATTGTGTTATCTGTTGGCCTTTGAGCATTGTCTGCTGCTTCCACAAAACTCCCCCCAAATTCCCATTTAATTTCTTAAAGTTGACCTGTAATATATCAAAACCTTGATGGGAAAAGTCATGATATAGAAGGGATAATTGTAGTTTTAGGTTAATCATATTAGAGGGACAAGGACAACACCAATGATTTTTTTTTACACATGAAATTCCAGAAATGAGAAAACTCTTTTCATTGAAGGAATAACACTTTTTTTTGGCAACTTAGAATGATAGAGCACTAGGAAGTTAGTTGACTTGTTGATGATCACACATCCAGTAAATGTTACAGGTGGAACTTGAACCTGGGTCTTATATTGAAGCAAACTCTATTATATCACACTGCCTTGCAGGCATAGTTAATATCACACTAAATTCTTTGAAAGTTAGTAACTCATGACTATCATATGGAGTAAATAAGAAACTAGAATATTTGGCTACTAGAAAATTTGATATTAAACCAATGCAATTATATGTGCACTTGGCTAGTAAGTATCCAAGGACACATTTGAACTATTTTCCTCATTCCCAGACTCAGTGCTCTACCCACTGTCCTTGCAGGATGAAGACGGGTAATTGAATGGGAGGGAAGAAGATACTCTTGTCAAGGCCTGCTGGCAAAGATCCACAGAGACAGATAGTAGTTTGGAATGATGGATTACCAAGAACAGGGAATGAAATGGGACTTCCTCTCTAATTCCATACTTGTAAGACATATATTTTCTAATAAAATATATTTAAATCATTTGACCTAATAACACATTTGAATTATTTGGGCCAGAATAGCTTTGTATTTCTTTTAAGGCTAAAGACTGAACTTGTGATTGTACTGATATAGAGAATATGTGGATATGCAGTTCCCTCCATGGATACAGATGGGCAACTTCTCTGCCACTTCCAGTCTTCAGAGAGTTCCTAGAACACAAAGGCTAAGTAATTGACTCAAGGGTCACCTAACTAATACACGTCAGAGATGGTCATGAAACCTTGGGTCTTTCTGAATCCAAAGCCAACTTTCTATTCAATATGCCAGCCTGTCTCTTAATGAAATCTATATATTTTAATCAAATCCATACTATAAAATAGTTGTCATTCATTTCATCTTAGAGATAGAAACAGTTTCTCATAGGAAATATATATCTCAAATTCTTGACAACTCTTGGAAGCAAGTTTAAGGAACCCATATACTTTTAAGATTATAGTATCTTAAGATATCAAGTTGGGAGGGATTTTAGAAGTTATCTAGTCCAACCTTATGATTTTACAGATGGGAAAATAAAACAGCACTTCAAATTCTAATTGAATCCTTTTTGCTAAGAAAGTACTCTAATAATGCCAATGTCTTCTGATTGGTACATAAGAACATGAAGAAGCAAGCATGAAAACAGACAAAGTATGGCAATGAAAAGAGGAAATGAACTTGGAATCATTGGTTCTGAGTTCAAATTCTGATTTTGCTACATTACCTGTTGATTTTGGGCAAATCAGGTTAGGCAAATCTAAGGATCTTAATTATCTCATCTGTAAAATGAAGTGTTGAATTCAAAGACCTCTAATGTCATTTTCAATTCTATAGCTATGATCCCAAATAGTAGAACTACTTTAAATGGATTTTTCTTATCCAATAAACAGAATTTTTTGTTTGTAAAACATCAGAACACTTTAGGAGTATTTAGAAGGGATGGAATTTCTGCCATTGTTCTGTTTAATCATTACTCTTACATTCTTGGGTTTCATAACATTAAAAATGCAAATAATAAAAAAAGCTACAATGCAGAATCTCAATAGTCATTTGGAAGGGCAGTCAAGACCAAAGTAACAGAGCCCTTTATTAGAACTACCAATTTGTCTGCATTAGGAAATGATTAACCCAGAACTAAGAATTAATCGAAGAGATACAAAAAAAAGAAAAAAAACCAAAAAAAAAAAAAACAGCACAGTTTCTGTCTTTGAGGAGTTTGCTTCCTCTGGTGGTGCTGCCATCCACGTGTGTGGGTGTGTCTGAAAAGTCCAATGTTTTTACTAACCATCCATTCCACATTTTGAACATGTGTTGGCTTCTCTTTTTGGTTTGCGGCACAGATACTATTTGCAGAGCTAGTCTGTTTTCCTATGTGACTTGGTCTCTTAAAATGAGTCACAGCATCTCTGTCTCATGCCCAGTCTGTCTGACTGCTGTTGTTCCCTAGTATTCCGTAATTAGGTTGCATTGTGGATATTGGGCTCCCACGAGTTTCTCTGGAATCCCTGAATCCTTTTCCTACTAGTGATTACAACAATTCAGCTCACAATTGAATGGAGTATCTACTCTTTAAATCTTATCTTCCACTTAGCCTCATCAGTCTGACTTATGAACTTTACTTCAAATGAAATGGCAAAATAGGATCATTGACAATGAGGCTCTGGAATAACAGTCAATTCAAATAAAAATAGATTTAAGTGAAAGTTTCCTCCATAGTTCAAATAGAATTCTCTTTCTGAATTAGCAGTCATGGATACCTGTTATTCTTAAATTAGTTTTTACTTATAATGTATTGATGTCTATTGAGTTTTAATGCTCATTAAAATGGCCCCAAAAGATATATTTCATAGACTCATACATTTAGAACTGGAAGGAACCTCAAAGCCTATATAGTTCAACTGGTTTATTTCACAAATGAAAAAACTGAGGCTAAGAGGCTTACCCAGGACTACATAGTAAGTGTCAGAGAGAGGATTTGAACCTGGGTCTTCCTGGATCCAAGTCCAACTCTCTTTCCATTACATTGCATTGCTTATTTCAGTTTCATGGCACACTTGGTCATTTTGATAATTTTTTTCTTCTAAAATTAAATAACTTGAAAAGATTCTAATTAGATTTGAGTCAGAACACTACTTCTGACTTACATTGCAGTTTAGACTCTATTTACACTGGTGTACTATTGTATAAGGATGTTCCTGAAGGAAATATTGAGATATAACCTGAAATTAAATCCTTGGAAATCATTTCCACTAAAAGATGCTTCTTGGAGGGAGAACTATAAAGGAATAAATGAGCAACAAAGTCAGTTGTACAAAAAATATAATACTTTATTTCCAACTAAAAAGGTGCAAACATGTAACTTTTGGTCACACTTCTCAACAAATAACAAACTGTTCAAAAACAGTCTTGGTCAAAGTCAGAAACAAATGCTCCTGGGTGGAAAGAATGATCAGTTATCAAAGAGTCACTTATTTTAGTGAAGGTAATCTGTTCATTAAAAGTGAGGTCACTGCTTTCCAATGTACAAGCCATGCTTTACAATGATGACATCTTTGCCTCACCTTTAGCAAATAGTCTTGACCACTGGTCACTCTAACTGAGCAGAATTTCCATTGAGTATCTATTTCATGCTTTGAATGCTTTGTCAAACAAGCCTTGCATCCTACCTATGGTGTTCAGAAATGGAGGCTAACATTGAACATATCCAAGCATTAACAACAAAAAAGGGCACAAACAACTTTAAATTAATTTATATAACTGTACAAATATATATATACACAATATTTACAATATTAATAAAAAAAATCTGGCTTGTTACAGGCAAGTTAATTTGCCACAAGCTGTCCAGTCTAATTGACATGATTCTGACTCTTTTTGAGCATGGTCATTTGAATCAAAATGTCATAGCTGAAATGCTGTTTGTTCTAGTGGAACAGAACAGCTTGATAGCTCCCTGCCAGCCCAAAAGGCACATCTCAGCTGTCAACGGAGCTAAGGGCAGGTCAATGAGAATGCTAAAGATCTCCTTCTCAATTTCATTACCAGGTGGAACACAGCATTACCACTTTAAGGGAACAGCTACTTGGTAGTGCAAACCTTTCTACAAGTGCTCTCTATTGACCCCCAAGCACTAACCTAATACAAGTTCTGAGGTTGTGCTGTGTTGTGGTCCCACCGTCAAGTCTCTCTTCTCCAAACCAATGTCTGGGGTCAGCAGTAGCTCATTTCTGTCTGAATGCCACATGGAGCAATTGGTTGAATTTTGTGGGATTTTTTTCTTAAATAAAACAGATTTAAATAACTTGTGCTACTGAAATCGTTTACAAAAAATGAGATGCAAATCTTTTCAAGTTGACAGTCTAATTAGTCTCTCTTTTTCTCTCTTTCTGTCTCTCTCTCTCTCTGGCTTTATGCCATGTCTCCATACATTTTCCTGTAGTACAGAGACTCAAAGATGTCATTGTCTCCAGGACAGTTGTAATGGCATGCACAGGTCTTGATGAACATCATCTTCTTCTTCATGACTTCACCATCAGGGCACTTGAACTCAACAGGGAGGGTGGCAGTTCTGTGGGGAGTGCAGCATCTACCATCTGTGCAAACCCCACAGAACTTAGCCCGGTAGGTCTTCACACTGGTGCATCCAGATAGCTCAAACTTGACAGGCTTAGAGATTCTGGGGGTTCGGATACACTTTTTACCTTTCTAAAGAGAGACAAAGATTAAAAAAAAAATCAACAGGTTGGTACAGACAGTAGTTTTGAACAGTTTCCTATGCCCTATTCTCTGGGTTTGTCAATGTTTGCTATGAGAAGAGGAAATTTATATACAGCTAGTCAATGTTTCCATATTCAATATTTCCTGCATTAGGATGACTTGGATTTATAGTTCTCTCTGTGAGTATTTAATAGTGAAAGATACTGGCTATAAAGTTGAGACCTATTATGAAACATTTGGTTTTAGCAACCTAGTCCACTTAAATATTTTAGGAAGGGTTGGGGAGATGAATAGGAGAACCCTCTCTGATGATGACCATTATCAATGATCATCAATGGAGATTAACCTATGGTGTATGTATGTGTGTGTGTGTGTGCGCGCATGTGTTTGTAGAAAGGATGGGGAGGAAGTTTTACCTTGATATTCTCTTCCAGGGCAACTTCACAAGGTCTGACCATACATAGACGACTTTGCTTTTCCAGTCTGCAGAAAGCATTGTCATTGGTGACTCTGGTAGAGATGCCCATCCCACATGTTTTCGAACAGGCACTCCATTCTGTGGTCTGGACCAGGCAGTTGGCACGAATCATAGTTGGATCGGGGCCATAAGTGTCTTCTAGTCGGAAAGCTGTGAAAGCATACAAACAGAAGGTTAGGCACTAGGGGATAAAGAACCAGCTTCCCTTCCCCTTCCTCACTCCAAGTTTAAGACAAGCAGCTTTTAGAGAATTTTTTTTTTCTTTTTTATGGGGTTGCATATATAGGAAAGAGATCAAAAGATATCAGATCTTAGACATGAATTTCTTGGAAAACAGCCAACTCACCAGCTAGGGCAGGTCCAACTGCAGTCCGGTCTTTGTCCTTGGGTTCCTCACACACCCACTCCTCGCAGCATTTACCAGGAAGTTTCACCCTTCGCGGGAAGGGGCAGTCTGGGCTAGGCAGACGGACGTCCATACTGCAGAGGGGCACGCAACCCACAGCACCATCCAGGCACGTGCACTGGTATTTGCAACTGCTCTGAAAGGACTCTCCACTTCTATACACCATCCCTCCAAAAACACACGGAGCACCGTCTTTTGCTGCAAGGAAAGGAGGGAACAAAAAAAAAAATTAGGCTTGAGTACTCTAGCCTAATTTTGAGTACTCTAAAGAAACACTTTTTAAAAAATAGAGAATTGGTTATCAATTCTGTATCAGTAGATTGTTAGTCTTTAACCCTCTGTGCAAGAAAAATCACATACCTAATTAAGGAAAACGTTTTGGGTGGGGAATGGTAATGTAAGTTTTAGAATTTTTTGAATTTCTGATGCCAGAGGTAAATCTAGAATCTTTTGCTCCCAAAAACACATTTTGGACATGCCAGTTCTCAGTCCTAGGAAGGGGAGTAATACAGCTCCTGGAACAGGACAATGTAGGGAAAGGATGACAACTGGTTCTTACCGGTGCACACTCCAATTTTGCGGTTGACTGGAGAGCCGAAGTCACAGAAAAGGCCTTTATGTGGGTCACAGGGGTCTCGCTCGGTGCACAGCTCTCCCAGTTGCTTGGCACACACTCTACAGCAGCCGCAGCCGTCTGGCACCAGGCTTACGCCGGCTGGACACTCGGGTGGCGGTCCTGTCCCACATTGACACTGCCCGCTGCAGTCCTGGCCAGCTATCTCCTAAGTAAGGGAAGGAAGGAAAAGAGGAGAAAATTCAAGTTAGTAGGAGACCGGGACAGAGAGAAAGCCGAGCACACCCTCCTCACTTCCCAGTTCCCTCCCCTTAAGCCCCAGAGCCAAAGCTTTCCCAGAGTCCCTGCTCAGTCCAGAGCTCGCTGGTTCTCTCAGGAACGCTCCCGTGTCCAGCTACCTCCAACCGTAGAGACTCGGTAGGTGGGCGAGAGCGCGAAGGGGAAAGGGTCTCTCCACTTACCCGGTTGCAGAAGGTGAGCAGGAACAAGAAGGCGAAGCTCAACGGTCCCATTTTCCCTGCGGACATCTTCAAGAGCTGCTTTCTGAGAATAGTGAAAGTCAGTGGGCAACTGGATCGCCGATGCTCGGGTATGGGGAGAGGCAAGTAGCTAGCGAGCAAGCAAGCGGAGAATGTCGCTGGCTTGTCTGTCTGTCCTCAGGTTTAAAGTGCGAGTCTGATCGCGAGGATCTGGTTTGTAGGTGAGTGGCCGAGGAAGTCAGTTGGAGAAGATAGGTTTCTCCTTCTTCCGTTGTTTTGTTCCCGTCTGTCTGAGAAGACTGCTGTCGGACAAACAGTCTGGTTGTCGGTCTGGCTCTTTGCTCTGGAGGCAGTAGCCTGTGGTTAAAGTTGCCTCGCTTTGCTCCCTCTCAGCTGCTAGGCAGGGTTGTTTTGTGAGTCTCAGAGAGCCTCCCTCGCTCCTTTTATACGCTCTAGGCAGCAGGCGCTCGCCAATGGGATGAATGGAGTCCTACACAAACAAGGACATTCCGCACATTCCTCCCCACCTTCCTGCCTCATCAACTCGCACCGGATTGAGCCTGACCCCTTGACACTCAGCATTCCTCCTGTCTGAAAAAGCTGGCACACTCCAGCCCACAAAAAAGGCACAGTATTTCCACCACCAAGGAGGATTTTTTTCTCTCCAAAGCCCCCTCCCCTTTCCTCTGCCCCTGATTTATATCATTTTGAAATAGTCTATTTTTAAAATTTATTTATTTTTGATATAACACACCTTTATTTTGAATTGCTATGTCTATCCTCCTTCCCTCTTCCTTGCCGCCCCCAAATCCTTTTAGTAGATAGATTGTTAGAAGATCCAGTTCTAAGTCAGTTTAAAAGGATTCATTTTATTATTATTTTTTGATGTTGATTTGGGGTTTAGTGACGGACAGGATGCACTTAACACACCTCAGGGAGCAAAGGGAAGAGTTGTTTTTCACTTGGATGAATTCAAAAGGAACCTGCCTGCATTTTTTCTTTCTGGGCCCTGCAACTTCTCTCTGGAAATCTTCAAGCTTGATAGTTCAGTTATCAGGAGGAAAAAAAAAAATCACAGCTGATTGATGGACACGTGAAATGAACAAAGCTAGAAATTCCCAGACAGCAGAACATAGTCTGAATCCCATTTTGAGTTTTAGTACTATAATTTTATTTTCCATTAAAAAGTACTTTCATTTATGTCTTTTTTTGGGGGGGGGCTTTAATGTACCATAATAAACAGGCTTTTGTCATTTTTTTACAGAAAATAACTGTTATTAGGAATTGGGAACTGTTATTGGGACTTATCTCTTTGCTTCATCAGAGATTATTGCTATGGGAATGAGCAGGCCTTTTCCTTAGGGTAGGTAAAGATGTAGAAGTAGGAAGAAATGTAACTGAAAAGGGGGATGCCAATCTACTTTATAGACAATTATTTATGTGCCTCCAGATCACCAAACTATCTATACATAAAAGATTCTTTGAGAAATTAATGATACACGTTTCATTCTATTCATACTTTGTTTTGGTTCTGTAAAAGCAAAGTTATATGCTAACATGAATGATAATAAACTAGCACATCTAAAACTAAATGTTCAGATATGAACAATGATAATGGCTAATTGCCATATAGTAGCGTGATTATTTGAGGTCAAGTCCTAGAAAGAGTAGTAGTGCATTTCCCCAACTTGTATATGCAGAGGCAAACAAATTTGACCAATAATCCCTAGGACAAACCACTTTCTAATCAATTTCAGTATTCTTTCTAAAGGGAAAAAAGGGAACTAAATTAATTATATCTGCTCTTTCTTAAAACTGGTGGCTTTTCAATAGTCCATTTGTAAACACCTCCGCAAGGATTGTAGCAATTATTATTTTAAGAAAAAGGAATTGTTCCAACTTATTTCAATGCCAGGATCATTTGATCCTGGGGTCAACCAGTAGCTGTATTTTGATTTTTGAATGGTTTAATTATATAAAAAAAGCTTAATTAGACAGGTCAAATGAGTATATATTTGAGATAGACAAACTGGTTTTGAAGAAGAGATCTTTATTTAAAGACTTAAGTTAAGGCTTATTGTTGCCTTTTTTTATATTGGTTGTTTCTAGATATATCCCTTCACCATCAAATGGGTCATCCCTTATAACAAAATAAAACAATAGGACAAAACCAACACAATCATTGTATCTGATATTGTTTACAACATTCCATACCTAGACTGAACTATATCTGTCCTAAGATGAAGGAATATATTTCACTTTATTTTTTTCTGGAGATTAGTTATTTCTATTATTCATTATTTCTCATCATTTGTTATTTTTTCATTATAACAATCACTAAATATATTATTCTCTTGTGAAAAGACTATTTAAAAAAAATTATTGGTCTAATCTTTTATCACTAGAGTACTGTAGGCTTCTTCTTTTTCTTTTTAAAGCCAGCCTTTTGAAAGTTCCCATTCTTTCTCTTGAAGTATAGCCAAGAACAAATACCCAGTCCAAGTCCTTCTTAGACCACATCATCTGTGCACAATTACCTTGTTAAGCAATCTGCATCTGTGACCAGTGTTGTACAGTAGAATGGCATGTAAATAGTGAGTATGAGAAGCAAAGGAGGTCTCCAAAGCTCACCAAGAATCCCCATAATTATTATTCAGAGTGTTCCAGGCCTCAGGTTTCCTATTTAAAGATGGAACATTCCAAGCTATGTTAATAATCACATGTGTATTATAGGTAACTTGGTCCCCAACTTGTTCTTCCCTTGTGGGTGATTTTGAAAGTTCAAAATATGTGGGGAACCACAGTGAAATCTTTCAAGACCTAAACCCCCAATTATAGCTACCGCTAATGGATAGGAAGGTGTGGCAGATGGGGAAGGGTAGTGGTGGTGAGTTCTCATCTCACCTAAGCTGGGATGTGGCATCTGTGGTGAACTTCTGTGGCTCTGTAGGGTGAGGTGGGTGGGAAATGGACTGGGGGGATTTTTGAATTCTCAAGAGAGTCTTGGAGCCATCATTAGTTTCATGAGCTACATGGGAGACAGACATTCATGAAGTAGATAAAGCAATGAATTTGGGATGGTATGAACTGGGCTGCATTCTTGGCACTAAAATTGGCAAGTCTTGGAAAAGTCATGAAACTTTTGCTTAGTTCATTAGTTCAGAGCAAGAAGGAATCTAAAGGGCCACTTAACCCATACCCTCATTTTACAGATGAGTAAATTAAGGTCCAAGAAGATTATTAATTACTTAGGCTTTAAAGTTAATAATTGCTACATCAGTTGTTGTATCAGTGGTTACTACCTCACCAAGATACTATGATAATGAATTAAATTAACTCCCTTGAGAGGGTATTTCTTAATTTGCTTTCTCTTTCTGTTCTCTCTGTTGTTTTTCATATAAATACCAAGTATACTATCAGCATGTTTTACTGTTAAGGTTGTCTGCTTCCATTACACAAAAAAGGCTATGGTTTGATTATGAAATTTGCCAATATTTTTCTTCAAAGTTTCTTGAAGTCCCTAGTTAGCCAAAAGATGAATAGTTTCAATCTTAGCTGAGCTGAAATATGCATACTAAAATATTCACAGCCTATGAAATCTCAGAGTAACTAGAAAAATATGTTGGGCATTATATGTGTTATGATGAGATTCCATCTCTCTTTTATGACTTAGGCTTTTTGGGGGAATAGGAAGATGAGAGATTTATTTTTAAAAATCTAAGACATTCACAGACCCAAAAGTATGTGTGGATAATGTTTATGTTGTGATGCAGACCATTCAAAGCCAGGAAATTCAAAAGGAAAAGCTGACACTCTGTCCTTAACTCTTGCCATGGGATTTTGAATTCTTGCAGTATTATAAGTGACTCAGCAAATGTTTGTGTGATCCTGGGAGGTAAGGGGAAATAGTGGCCTCTTATAACGGCGTCCAATTCTGACTTACCCCTTCGCATTGACAGAAGGTCATAATTTTAAGAAATAGAGCTTTGAATCTGTGTGCAAGATGGTCAAAATGCACTAATTTTGACTTGTATGCAAGTGTTTATATAGCAAATACTTTTTGGAGAGTACATTTTTTTCCTGGTAAAATGAGGAATTCAGTAGGTTGGCAGCACAGTCCTGTTTACACAGCTATATACGGTATGTGTGTGTCTACTTGGGCATCAGTTGCTACAATTCGTTTGGTAAAGTCTTGTAAAATATACAGGTGTGGATATACTACATTCCTTCCCTTATATTTTTTCCTCAACCCTTCTTACCCCCTCCCCCAGCCCCCACCCAAAGTCACTTGATTAGGTATCAGACATACTGAAAACCTGGCAGTTCTACAGGAAAGTGGCTAGACTTAGAGTGTTTGTGTACTTAAAGAAGGATTCTTGCCCATTTTCAACTTTGAGTCGCAGACATTTTCTTATAAGAGCAATTGGAGGTTTGTGCCAGCCCTCAAAGCGGAAATCAAAAGCTCCCAGAGAAACATACTGGAGGAATGTGACTTTGAGCCAAGAGCCATACGCAATGCCCCATACAGAACTGTCAGTCTTATAGGAAGACTGACCGTATATGGACATCTGTACAGTGAACTATTTATCACCATGATGAGCTTGTCATTGGCTGTGGATATTTCTAGCTTGCCTCAGATTAAATGATGTAAATTAATTTTATCAAAAAGTTTGCCAGAATATTAAAAAATAGTAATAAATATTATCTTAGAATCCAAAGGGATCTGGCTTGGCTGACATTACCTTATATTTACTTAAAATGAAGGATTGAGAAGGGAAAGCTTGCTTACTATGGTAGTACAGAAGGAGAAGCAAAACATAAATGTTTACTGTCTAAATTACATTTATTTCCCTTAGATTTTTTTTTTGCTTATGATTAAATCTGCAACAATCATAACATCCCCCAATATAGTATATTTGTCATAAAGTAGTTAGTTTTTTCTTTTTTAAATCTGAACATTCACATACTGGTGAATGTGGGGGGGGAAGAAAAGAAGGAAAATATACTTTTTGCCCCAAGACATTTCTTTATATTTTCCATTAACCACACTTCTTTATTTATTAAATTAGAATCTTGTGGTTCTTATTTAGCTAGTTATTTTGATTTTGTCATTAGATATTCTGAGAGTAAGAATAAAGAAAAGATAAATTTAGGATTTGAGAACAACTTTTAACTCTTTACTGCCGGGTCAAAATCTCAAATCATGTCCAGATTGGTAATGAGGAAGTCATATTCGTGATTTCATCACTCTGGGGTTTGTATGCATGTATGTATATTTTTATCTTGAGACTGTCTCTTTCTCTCTCACTCAGATTAGAAGTGCATTAGACACTCACAGGCCCAATCCCACTAATAGTCAGTATAGAAGCTTTGATGGGCTTCATTTCTGGCCTGTGCTGATGATATTGGTTCTCTCCTCTTTGGAAAACTGGTTGTTCTCGTCCCCCAAATTTAGTCTTATCATAACAGCCCCAGACTATGCAGAAATCTAACCAGCTTAACACACTACATTTCAGAACTCTCTAATTCAAGAGATCTGCTAGCCCCAGCCACCCTAATAGTAGGAATTACAGATATGTGCTATTCTGGGGTCTTTAAAAGCATCTTAGAAGTGTCATGAATTTAGCCCATGAAATGAATGAAAATAATAAGTAGAGATACACAATCTTAAAAAAAAAAAAATCTCAATTAGGCCCAGGTAAGTAGGAGGAGGGAAAGGAATAAGTATTTAAATAGCATTTGCTATACACTCTGATAAGTGAGTTTTCTAAACATTATCTTATTTAATCCTTAAAATAGCATTGAGGTAACTGTTGTTATCATCCCCATTTTTTAGCTGAGGAAACTGAAACTTGCTCAAGTTCACACAAATGCTAAGGCTACTGTAAAGCTGGATTTGAACTCAAGTTTTTCTGATTCCAGGCCAGTATTCTGTCCATTGAATCACCAGTTGTATATTAGAGAACACTCTATTTCGAAGAATTGGAGAGTATCTAATAGAAAAGAAACTTAAGGAAGAATATATAAAAAAGACTCTGGAAATTAGATGCAAGACATGTTTGCAGGTTTGTAGAATGCATTTTTTTAAAAAAGAAAAATAAACATACTATCAGAGAATTGATTTTAAAAAGTCTTACCAGTTTTATTATTACTTGTCTCATCCTTGCTCAGATTTTTATCAGTTTATACCAGTTTTCTCTGAAAGCTTATTATATTTCAATCTTTTTCTCTTTCAGATAATTCACTCTCAATGGAGTGAAAGAAATATTAAAATACCATTTTCATTATGTTATTCCCTCTATATAATGGCTCTTCTTTGGTTTTAGGAGCAAGTTTAAACTCAGTCCCACATAAGCTTTCTCTAGATTTGTCTTCCCACTGTCCCCCACTATGTTGGTTTTATACCTACCTCTCCATCTTTGTTCATGCTTTTTACTTTGCCTAGCATGTTTTTCCACTCCTTCCAACTGTGCAGGTTGCAGATATTCTTCAAGGCTCAAATCAGGTCTTATCTGTTCTATGATGCCTTCCCCAACCACTCATACTGAACTTTTTCTTCTCAATTTTCTTGAAGTATATATTCTTTTTATTATCCATTTGGCCCTTAATTATGCAGAGTTTTGTGGATATATTCTTTGCCTCCCCAATGATAGTTCCCCTCTGAGGGGGAAAATGTGTCAAGTTCACTTCAATTAAACCAACAAATAAGCTACTTTTCTAAACAAAGGACTGTTGATAGACATTTGGTTTATTTCTCTCTATTCATTTCCTCTTCAGAGAATATACAGTCTTGAGAAAATACAATTCTCATGTGCAGAAGTGCAATAACCCATTTTTGTTTAATGAACGATTTTCCTTGTTAAATTAAAATATAATTTAAAGACTTTTTTCTCTCTAGGAATGTACTGAAACTGTAAAACATGATATTTATTATTTTTATAGTTCTTACATGCCATCTGAATACTAGAACATGTTTTCTTTTTTTTTTTTTTCGTAGGTACCAAGAATTGTAAGAACTACAGCAATGCTAAATAGTAGTAATCACTTGTTGCATGTATCTGGAAACATCTATATAGTCTATTTTCTTTAGATGTCTTCTTTCTGCTTTTTATACAAAACTAACTCTTTTTGATTCACACTTAGTTTAAAATTTTCTTTGAATGCTTTTAGAAAGCAGATATAATATCTAAACAATTAAATGAATGTATAATGTCCTAATGTTTTGAAAAGAAAATGTATATTATTTCTTTTCTCTCTTTTCTCTTTATTTCTTTGTGTTTTTCAACTATGAAATGATATGTCATTAAAATAAATGGTAAATTAATAAGTGAAACTGAAATGATGGCCTGGAATGCTTTATTCAAACTACATCGTGTAAGTAAGCCACATCCTTTGAAGCCAAGGAGTGGGTTAAATAGCCTCCTGTTTGTGATAGCCTTAAAGAAATATACTCATTATAATCATTTATTAAAATATTAACACTTACTCGAAATCTAAGAAAACATCTTGCCTTCATGTTTAGATCTTAGGTCTCTTGTGGAAAAAATGTTGTCTTAAAGAAACCTTTGACATCATTAGACTTGAAGTGAAAGTGAATTTATTAATGCAGTGTTTATTTTGACAGCTGAATGTACAATGCCTTCTTTGTCTGCTCAATTTAACAGGAATGTCTCTTCCAGAGAACACCGTCTATGTGTATGAAATGGATGTTCAACTATGGTTCACAAAGATAGTGTGTGTTTATGTGTATACTTGTAGACAGGCATGTGTGTATATTTTTATTAAGCATCATCAGAAATTCCTATCTGAGATCTGTAATGGGCTGAGGCTCAAGTTGATGCACTGAGGTCCTAAGCGTGTGAGGCTAAATAGTAATTGGACCATACTCTATTAATATATAAGCTTGGAGAAAGAATGGCCCCCGCCCACTCTTTGTGCAAATCTTGATGTGTTATATAGGAAATGATGATTTTCCTGGATGGAGGCAGGGGAGTGGAAAAGGAAGGGGAAAGAGAGACTGCTGGCTGGCGTTATGACACAGCTGCTCGCATTGCCATTGCGATGGCCTTTCAGCTCAGGTCTCTCTCTGCTAGCTGGCTTCCTGTCGTAGCTGCTCATATTGCTATCACAATCCTTCTTGCCCATATTGCTGTTGCAATCTTTTTTCACCTCTTTACTTCAATAAAGATTGAAGATTTTTCCCTTAACCTGAATTTTTGACTCCAGCTGATTTTAAATACGCCGTCATTACAATTGGCACCCAATGTGGGGCTGTTTTTCATTCCCTGTGGCAAAACTGTCCATTCATATCTTTTATAAGGCTCAGCTAAGTTAATACTGGGCACTGAAAAGGCAAATCTTTTCATAGCCTCCTTATCCAGAAGGATAGAATAGAAACAATCCTTAATATCTATGACCCAAAGAGGCCATTTTCTAGGCAACTGAGTAGGAGATGGAAGTCCAGGCTGAAGAGTTCCCATCATTTCCATCTGTTCATTCACTTTTCTTAAATCAGTGAGCATTCTCCATTTTCCAGATTTCTTTTTTACAATGAACACTGGGGAATTCCAAGGACTTAGAGAAGGTTGTAAGTGCCCTTGTTCAAGCTGCTCCTGTACTATATCTAATAAGGCCTGAATTTTATTGCTACCTAAGGGCCACTGTTCTATCCACACTGGTGTATCAGTTTTCCATTGGATAGGAACAGGTGAAAGTTGTTGGCAGGCCTTCAACAGCAGCCCTGCTTAAAAAACCGAAGTACTCATTTTTAACTCTAATTGTTGTAAATCATCTCTTCCCCACAGATTGATGGGGATTTTTTCAACTATAAAAGGAGTAAAAACTCCTATTTTGCCTTCAAAAGTCCATCTCATAGGGGCAGCACTAACTTCAGCTGCTATTGATCCTCCTACTCCAGACATATAGGTGTCTGCTTTAATCTTTGGCCAGTGACTGGGCCAACTGGCACCTCTAATAACTGTACGATCTGTACCTGTGTCTACCAATCCTTCCAAGGCCATTTATATAGATCGTGAGCATAGGTTGGTCAGCTGTTACAGCTGCTGTCCAGTATATTTCTGGATTTTGTGGTCTGGAGTCAGAATCTGGGTTCTTATCAGTTTGCTTATTAGGATTCTGTATGAGTAAACCTGATGCTATTACTTCTCCTGGATGATAAGTCACACATTGTCTACCTGTATTAGTGACTGGGATATTATCTACACATTCCCCAGTTTCCTACATCAATGTGTGGATGGACATTATTTTGTACGTATAAAAAGGAGGTGAAATGGTCAAGCCTACTGTGCCTGGAGGTAGGGGATCCATAGACTGAAGAGGAACAGATTTTACCTCTCCAGGGGGTATCTCAGTTATCCCAGCTGCATACAGCTCTATTCTCCCCAATTGTAATTCCTTTATATCATCAGGTTGCTTCCTGGCTGGTTGACTGTGTAATCCCCTTCTCCCATCATATGGCTTTCTGGCTGATTGGTCATGTCTGGGGACTGAACTTGTAGGCACTCTCTGGGTGCACCATTGGCTGCCATCATGCCCCAAGTGTTTTTTGCCTTGGGCCCTGGGGCTGGGCCCCTCATCGGGGTTCCCTGAATCTGTCTACATTCTGAGGCCCAATGGAAGCCTCTGTTGCATTTTCGACATGGGGTATTGGGTCTTGTTTTCCTACCTGTTTTCCTATTCTATCTCTATACCAACATTGAGCTTTCAGATGCCCTACTTTTCCACACTGAAAGCATCTACGAGTCTCTCTGGAAGTCCCTTGCCAGGAGGGACTCTGTCTTCCCATGTTTGGATTTTGGGAAGTCTGCATCATAGCCTGGCTATAAAAGGCATCTGTGCTCACTGTGGCACAGCGTCTTATGATCTCCTCTAAAGGAGCATCCTTGTGCAGTGCTAGTATAATTCTTCTGTAAACCTCATTAGCATTTTCCTTAGCAAGTTGCCTTATCAAAATGTCTGTTATTGCATTTTCTCCATTTGTTCTTGTGATAGCTGTCTGCAAACGTCCCACAAAGTCAGCAAAGGGTTCATTTGGCCCTTGTGTTATTTTTGTGAAGGCCCCACTCTTGTCATTTTTATTGTGGAGAGAAGCCCACGCTTAGATAGCATGAGCAGCAATTTGCTCATATGCTGCTATAGAATAATTAATTTATACTGCAACATCTGCATAAGGACCTACACCTGTTAGTAGGTCACAGGTGATTGCAGCATGAACTCCACTTTGACTATTTTGTTGGGCTTGTATCCTACAGAGCTCACTATATTCAGAAAGCCACAAGTAGTTTTGTCCAGGTTCTAGGCATATCCTTGCTATAGATTTCCAGTCATTAGGGGTCAAGATTGCAAAAGCCAAATTCTGTAATAACATCTTAACATAAGCTGATGTAGCCCCATAAAGAGTGCAAGCTTTTTTCAGGTCTTTGAGGATTTCTATATCAAAAGGAGAGTATCTTCTACTTTCTTGACCTGAAGAATCAAACTGTTGAATGACTGGAAAAATGTGGTGTTGAAATTCTGATACATTTTCCCCTACCTCTTTGGCCTTAATTAGTCCCTTTTGCAATCTACTCATAGGAGCAGCTGGATGCTGGGGGGGGAGGTGCTGGATGCTGGTGGGGAGGTGCTGGTGCTGTCCCTGCCCCCCCCCCCACTACCCCTCCTCCCTCCATCCCGGAGGGTGGAGTTGATGGAGGAGAGTCAATTACCTGCTCTTTAGGTGGGGCTGAAGCTGCCTCAGATTCACCCCAACCTTGAGCCTCACTTAAGTCTCCATGCCCTGTGGGGATATGGTCATTAATCTGTTCTTTGTCTTCCTCCTTTATCTCAGGCTTCCCCATTTTCCTATTCCTAGAGTTTTTTCCTTTTCTCCTAGAACTTATATGGTATCTTAAGGCCAACTGTATTATATTGTATAAATAGAATGCCTCGATGGAAATTGAATGAGGACCGTTTTCATTTTATTATGCGGAGAGCTGTTGACCAATCAATGCCCAATTATCTGGAGAGATTTGCTCTTCCTCTAAGAACCAAGGGGAGGTGCGTTTTAATGTACCAAGAAATCTAGCTGTCTGTTCCCAAGTTATAAGTAGCCCTTGATCTTCTATCAGCTTAAGCAGGCTTTCTATAGCACCACTCCTGGGTGGGGCTGGGGCTGGGGAGGTAGGGGTGGAGGATGGAGAATCTTTAGCTAGGATCTGTCCCATTTCAGCCAAAAAGTTACTAGTTTAGTCTTTAAGAAAATAAGTTCCCTGTTTGTCTTATACTCACCTAAGTTCCTGGTCACTGGAGACTTCTTCAGTGAAAGTAGGGTCCTTGGTTCCCATGCTTGGGCGCCAATTGTAATGACCGCGTATTTAAAATCAGCCGGAGTCAGGAATTCAGGTTAAGGGAAAAATCTTCAAGAAAGCATATATGTGACTGCTGTTTACATACTCTCCTTCTAGGACTTCTGGCAATCTTTTGCAACACCATGTTGATTTATATTGTTTGTTATACCGTTCCTTGTGTGTACAATTCATGTTTGTTACACCACATCAAGCCTGCACTGACTGTGGGGAGAATCATCACTAATAGCCTCTGCGTTATTGCTATGTGCTTGTGTAATGCCTCCCATGCTGTTGGGTTTGTGCATAATAAGGCTCTTCAGCCCAGAAACCTGCTAGCTACCCCCACTTCCCTTTGGTGCTTTTCATTTCCCTTCCTGAGATGTCAGGGAGGTGTGATTATCTCCTTTTCGGTGCTTTCACCTCCTTTCCTGAGAAGTCAGGGAGGGTGTGATCACCTCCCCTTGGGGGCTCTGACCTCCCTGAGGAGTCAGGGATGGCATGACCACCTGTGTTCTAAAACAAAAGAAAGCAGGAGATGTAATGGGCTGAGGCTCAAGTTGATGCACTGAGATCCCAAGCGTGTGAGGCTAAATAGTAATTGGACCATACTCTATTAATATATAAGCTTGGAGAAAGAATGGCCCCCGCCCACTCTTTGTGCAAGTCCTGATGTGTTATATAGGAAATGATTTTGGTGGATGGAGGCAGGGGAGTGGAAAAGGAAGGAGAAGGAGAGACTGCTGGCTGGCGTTATGACACAGCTGCTCACATTGCCATTGCGACGGCCTTTCAGCTCAGGTCTCTCTCTGCTAGCTGGCTTCTTGTCGCAGCTGCCCGCATTGCTATCGCAATCCTTCTTGCCCATATTGCTATCGCAATCTTTTTTCACCTCTTCACTTCAATAAAGATTGAAGATTTTCCCCTTAACCTGAATTCCTGACTCCGGCTGATTTTAAATACATGGTCATTACAGAGACCTTCTTTAGGCTCTTAAAGACATGTAGATGCTACAGGCTATTTTGTAGAGTCAGCATTACACAATGGACTGAGATAAGCTTAAGGCAAAAAGAGGTTGTGTACCAGGTTGTATTGGGAAAACTCTTTGCTTAACCAATGATTCTCATCAGTGATTGAGTGGTAAGATATTTCTGAATTTTGTTATCTAGGTGAATGTGCTTCAACAGTGACTTGTACATAGAATGAATTGACTAATCAAGAACTTGGAAACTTAATCAAGAATACCAATATGGACACTAGTTTTCAAGACATGGTGGCACTGCAACATTAAAACCAGGTCATAATGAAGTTTTTCTGTGTCTAATCTTCTTTATTGACTTGGGATTAAGAACTATTTCATATCGCTAGGTGACTTCCTGTATCATTCCTATATCTTTTTCTGAGAAAGCCAAATTTATTAGATGGGGATAGAAAGCAATTATTTAGTACTTATGTGCTAGAAACTGTGCTAAGCACTTGGGAAATAAAAGAAAACAAGATGGATTCTACTCTCAGAATACTTAAATTCTAAAAGGGGAAGAAAAATGTAAAGAGGACCTTGAAATGGGTAGGATTTGGGGATTAGAAGTGGAGCAGACCAGAGAGTGAGAATTGGGAATGAAACAGACATGGCTAAGTCCCCTCATGAAATGATAATCCCCCTCACCATTGAGTCCTAAATAAAAAGGATAGGTGTTGGAACTGAGTGTACTAACTAGTGCCATTCAAAACCTGTTGAACCATAGCATCCATTCTTGGATGCTTCATTGTGGTATGGAAGTGGCCCCGGTTATTCAAATGCCATTGAATATGAAAACTTTGATGAATGAGTTTTGTTTTGTTTGTCATCTTAAGACTAACTTAACCAAATTCAGGGAGGCTTATCAAAATAGGTTGGACCCAGAGTAATGGATTTTTTGGCCATAACTGCCATTTCCTAACTCAGTTTGTTTTTTTGTTTTTTTTGCATTGGGACAAAGAGTATCCCTGCTGATGAAATCATATATCCATGAAATACTGAAGCATCCCTTAATACATGTCAATAAAATTTTGACAGAGTACAGCAGCATGAAGTCATCAATTACATGCTAGTTTCAGGGATAGGGAGACTAGGTCTTTCTTCTGTCCTTTATTAGATAAGCTTCTTATTGGGTAAGTCTCTTAACTTCTTTGGCCTTCAAATATCCCTCTAAGACTATAAATCATGGAGATTCTAAGTTGTTGACATGTCATGTATAAAATTCATGAACCTCATCTAAAGTAAAAAAAAAAATCAGCATTCCTCAATGTGATCGCAAATCATGGGTTTGGGGTTTTCAGGGGGATTTTTTAGGTTGTTGTTTATTAGAGTTGTGGTTTATTTTTTTTCCTAGGAATGTCTCAAATTGGCACATGATTCATTGCTTCTATAGTATGCATTCAGTGGTTGTGAACTGTGTAAATATATTGCTACAAGTGACGCAGATGGGACATGTTGTCTAGCAATGGTAAGTGTATGTTTAGGGAATTTCCTTATTGACCCATGCATGTATGCAGAATTTAACAACTATAGGGCCAGGTGTCATATAACCAGAATTTTGCAAATGTCTGGGGATCTTTCAGTGGTAAGCTGTTTTTCACATAAAGATGATGAAAAAACAGTCCTGGAAAAGTGAATTTTTAGTGATGTTTTTGTTTAATTCTATCAACTTTTTTATTATTTATAAGTTACCTTCTTTAGAGAACTGATAATTTTTCTTTCATTTTCTTCTCTATAGCCAATTACTGATTTTCTTTGTTATGTATGATGTATTAGCTTTTCCCCTCTAGATTTCAGTGAAGAAGCAAGCTTCCTGTCTAACTATAGACTGATTATACTCCCCTCCCCCCAATCTTGCCAATCAGTGCTTCCCACTGCCACAGTCAAGTTTATTCCTCTGGTAACTTTTACCTTTTCCTGGGCAAATCCTACCTTCCTTTTTTGAGGAAAATTCCTTACATAAGCTTTATTCCTTCTCAGGCAGTTGCCCATCCTTATAGTTCATTCATTCCAAGTATGCATCCACATTGTCTCTCATTAGGGATCCAATTTTGTTCCTTAACCTACCCAGTACACTATGGTGGGAGATCTCAGCAGAGAAGCTTTGAATGCTAAAAAGTATTGTCTTTCTTAGTCGCTAAGACATAACCCTGGTAAAACTTCCCACCCCACTCTGAGAATTTTCAGCAATGTATTATTAACTTCAAAGAAGAAGAAACTTTCCTTGCATCTAGGAGTATTAGGAAGCAATAGTTTCAAGATGAGACAGACTTTTTTTTTGTGGGTGGAATAACCCCTAACTTTGACTGACTGTCTATGGAGAATGGAGGTCTAGACTGAGAAAGAAGGAAATAGCAAATCAGGACAAGTCAATGTCTTAACCTCTGCCTGTCTTACTTCTGTCAATTGTAAAGGGTGGGTTGATAAAAGCACCTGTTTCCCAAGTTTGTTGTGTGGATCAATGAGATATGTATGAAATGCTTAGGTTTTAGCACATAGTAGATGCTGAATAAATGCTCATTCCCATTCTCCCATTGGAAATAAAGGCTAAAGGGCATCAAAGGGGAAAAAAAATTGAAGAAAATTTCTCTTCAATAGAATAGTTATATCATTGATGAATGCAATATATGAAACAGAAAAGAAAAGGAAGAGCTGCAGCTTCTATAGGCTTCATGGTTTTAAAATGTGAGTTGCATTATCAGAAAATTCCATGAGCAGTTTTAGATTACCTACCATTTTACATAGACATTCCTCATTTGTCTTTCATTTTTTATCTTAACTTCAAAAAATCCACTATTTAATTTATATTGGTACTCTCTTCAAAGAAAAAGGAATCTAACCATTATTAGCTAATCTGATTTCTGAGTTGCTGTAATAAAATCAAGTCATTAGCTGGTGATCAGTTTTCTAGTATTTCTAAGGTTCATCTTCAGGTGACAGACATCACAAATACATTGTCAGATCTGTCCTTGATGTCCTGGTATCTGTTGGAACTTGTATTCTAAGACATAGAGTCACCTCTCCACTGTGGTGTAGGTGTTGAAGGATTTTTTTTTTTAATAAGAATAGAAGAAGGATCTGTGATCTCATCAATCTGGTAAATTTCTAGTGATGGAATGACAAAACCTCCATCCAAATCATCTATTAGATATTACATAAAATCCTAGGAATATGTGTGAGGCAAGTAGAGATTAAATGACTTTTCCAAGGTCCTGTAGCTAGTCAGAGGCAGGATTTGAATTAAAGATTTTCTTGACTCTTGGTCCAAAATTCTATCCACAGTAGCCCAATTTTCCCTATTTCATCAGTATATGATTTATTAATGTGACTAATTGAAAGTTGACATTTTAGTCCTTCCAAATAAGGCAATATCTTGGTGACTTTATTCACATGAAATTTAAATTAGTTGCACTACAAAGAATCATATAATGGCCATTTTCTATAAACTCTAGAGGGGTATATTTCTTCTGTTTCATATCTCATGTTGTATAGACTATTTCACAAATGAAATCCCAAGAAGGGTTGGCAGTAAAGAGATAGGAGAAATATTATTCCCATTTCTGTTAGTTAGGTTGGTCTTAGCAATCCAATAATAAATGTTAGATTTTTGTCTTGTAGAATTTGGAATCATAAATAAATGTTTGCTTTTGACTGATGATTTTATAGAAAGGGTGTTATGATGCATGATTCCTATCAAAAAATTTTTTTTCTTTACTAGGGAGTTGTAAAGCATTGCATATTTCCCCTTGTAACATGATTTTTAATTCTGCCTTGGAGTTGTATTTTCTTCCTCCCTTCCTCCCTCCCTTATCCCTTCCTCTCTTTCTTTCTCTTGCTTCTTTGTTTGTTTCTCTCTCCCTCTTTCTCTCCTTCTCTCTCTCTCTTCTTTCCTCCTTCCCTTCTTCTTTTCCTTCCTCCCTCCCTTCCTCCCTCCCTCCTTTCTTTCCTTCCTTCCTCCCTCCCTCCCTCCCTTTCTCCCTTCCTTCTTTCTTTCCTTCTTCCCTCCCTCCCTCTCTCCCTTCCTTCCCTCCTTTCTTCCTGACTTGATTAAAAGACTTTAGCCTAATTATCTACAAAGAAAACAACAACAACAACAAAATGTATAAAGAGAAGAATGTTTATCTTTCAATGTCATGCATTTGGTAAGAAAAATCTATAAATCTCATTCACTAGTATAGGTATATTATACATACTACAAATAAGTAGTGAGCCCGGTCTAGAACTGAAAAAAGAAGATACAAGCTGGTCTTTGGGGAAGTACACAGTTTGTTTAATTATCCAAAAATCATTTGAAAGGAATAGTTTTGTGTGTGTGTGTGTGTGTGTGTGTGTGTGTGTGTATGTATGTGTGTATTGCTCATATAGGTTATGTATCCATAGAGGCTAGCTAAATTCAATTTGCTTGAATTATTGTTTCATGTTCCTAAGGAGAGAATAGAGTTTGAAAAAATAAACACCATGAAACGTGATTTGATTATATTAAAAAAATACCTTAAAGGCTACACCCTAGTTGTCACAAAGGGTTCAGCTTTACTTTGGAAGGTCTCTAGCAGAATATACAAAGGATGTGTGTTTGTGTTAGTTGACATTTTTATCAATGATTTGGATACTTACCGTATTTGTTGACTACACAAAGCTGACAAGGTTAAGTAGCACAATGAATGAGAAGGTTTAAAGAAATCTTGACAGTGTACTGAATTGGATTAACATGAAAAACAATAGTCACACATTTAAAATCTTACATATATGTTAAATAATAGGTGTGGCTGGATAGCATGTTCATCTGTATCATACCGAGGGGCTTTGGTGGACTGCAAGCTCAACAGAAATCAACGACTGTTGTCAAATTAGGGAGATGGTAGTTCTTTACTTTACTTGGTCAGACTACACCTGCAGTATTATGTTTAGTCCTGGGAGCTATAAACTCAAAAGGACATTGATAAACTGTACTGCATCCAAAAGGAGACAGAATGAAGAAGTCTCAATTTCATGCCATATGAGGATCAATGGAAAGAACTTGGAATGTCTAGACTAGAGAAGAGATCATTTAGGATGAATCCTCCATTAAAATTCTAATCTGAAACTTCCTGCAATGATTAGCTAAAATGCTACCTTTTACTTGATGTCTTTCCTGATCTTCCCTACTACAGTCTCCTTCTCTAATCCATAGTGGATATTGTCTTTAGAAGGGGAGTCAAGAAGACCTGAATTTGAATCTAGTCCCAATTAGTTGCTAACTGCCATTCAAAGCAAGTCATTAAACTTCTGCCTCATTTTCCTCAATTGTAAAATGTGGATTATAATAGTACTTACCTTTCTGGGGTTGTTGTGAAAGTCATGAATTAATATTTGTAAGAAGCACTTAGAACAGTACATGGCATATCATAGGCACTAAATAAATGCTCATTCTCTTTTCTTTTCTCTTATTGTATATTCTTTAGCATTTACATATGCAAGCTTATTTTCTTTCTCTATAAAATGTATGCTCCTTGAGGGAAGAAAGCTTTTGCATTCATGTCTTTATATTTCTAGGACTTAGTACAATGTCTAGTGTATACTAAGTGACTATTAAGTGCTTAGTATATTCTTATAGATTCATTAATCATCGTGATAAATGTCTTCACATATTTCAAGGGCTACATCAGTATTTTTTCCTTCAAAGAGAAGAATTCAGAAAAAGAGGCTACATTTGTGAAAGGTAAATTCAGACTTGAGGTCTCAGTTCTTCATTGGAGGCCTTCAAGACAAAGCTGAATGACCATTGGGTAAGGGTATTGTAGTAAAAATCTAAGCCTGCTTCAGGTGAGAATGGATGACCTTTAAGTTCCTTCCCATATCTGAAATTTTGTGATTCTGTTATAAGTACAAATTTGGAGACATTAGAATCAACAAATTGCCTGAGTGGGAACTGATTGTGGTAATTTGCTCATCATCAAACACACATCTTTTCTTTCTGTTCCCTTTCTGCCCTTCCTTCCATCTTTTTTAGTCTCCTACTTTTCTCATTGTTTGTGACTTAGCTTTATAGAGGAAGTTAGAGATAAAAGGCTTTGCTATCTATGGGCCTGTGAAATATGTAGAGAGGAGAGATCATTGAAAAATTATTCTTTGCACAAATTCCTCTCAGTAAAAATTGTCCAAAACTGTACAAGAAAAAAAAAGGATAGAGAACTTTTTTTGGTTTTGAGATGTTTAAGGTCATCATGGGGGAGATAACAAGCAAGTCAATGTTACTTTAACTCAAATTAATCTCTAGGTTGTCTAAGATATTTCTTGGAATTTTATTTCTGAGTATTTATGAATAAAGCTCTCACTTAGAATTAAAAACAAGCAAATCTTTCAAAAGTGAATTCCTTTTTAATGTTTGGAAAGCATCTCAAGCATGTTTCTATGAACATTCTACATTTATCTAAAATATCACACTTGCCACATACTTAGGTGTTAGGATGATTGATAGTACATATGTGTGTGTTTGTATTCATAACTCCTTAGACACCTCAATACTTTGATTGATTTATGATCTTGGTGATCAAGCTCTTAGAAAAAAGCTGACACTAATTGCTTCTACTTCCTCTCCTTTCATTCACTTCTCAATTCTTTTCAATTTAGCTCCGAGCCTCATCACTCAACTCAAACTGCTTTCTCCAAAGTTACTAATGATCCATTTTTTTGGTAGAAAAAATATACTTTCATTGATATCTTTTTATAGAATTCCATTTTCCTAAATATCTATCCCAGACATATTCACAAAAATAAATAAGAAATGAAGAATAGGTCAGCAAATTTAGCCAACAAATGTAAAAGTGTATGTAATGTAAATGTAAAAATCTTATGTTTACTATTTCATGCCCATTTTCTGCAAACTCTTCAAAGAAGGGAGACTTCTCATCTTTTTTATGAATAATCTCCAATAAGACATTTCAATTCTCACTCTCGACTTTTCTGCCTCAATTAACACTGTTTACCATCCTCTCATCTTAGATATTCTCTTTTCTCTGCTTTCTTTTCTTGATGTAGTCCTCTCTTGGTTCTCTTCTGACTGATCAGATTATTCCTTCTGAGTCTCTTTTGCAGGTTCATCACACTCATCATGCCCTGTACTTTAAAGCTCTTCTTGAACATTCTTCCACATGCTCATAATCTTCTTTACCTTGTCTCCTAGCTTCCCTTGACTTCCTTCAAGTCCACTTAAAACCCTAAGAAATCTTTCCTAACTTTTCACTCCCTCTTTTATTCTACTGCCTTTCCTCTATTATCTTCAATTTGTCTTGCATATATCTTGCGTGTATGTGGTCTTGAAAATTGGGATTATCTTTTATCTCTGTTAGCCCATCATTTAACACAGTGCCTGGCACATAATAGGTCAGTCAATAGGCTAACCTCTCTGGAAACTTGTTTTGAGATCTTATCAACTCTCATGGGATTATCATCAACTCTATGCAAATGACTTCCTGTTTTCAGAACTTGTTTTGTACTCCTATGCTTGTTTGTACTCCTGTAACTTCGCTGTTTCTTTTAATGGCCTTTTTTGAGTTATATATTGTCATTAAAATCATCATTGTGGAAGACTGGCCTCCCTGGAATCATTCTCATTGCTGTTGCGACCATTGCTGAAATCTCTTCCATCTCATTTCAATATTCTTTGCTGTAGTCCTTCCCAATATCCTAAATATAGGGTGGTTATGGAGACATGCTCTAGACTAGTCCTTTACTGGATGGGAAATTGTTTGATATGTGCATAGGTGTCAGAGAATGCACTTGTGCTGTTATAATCAGCAGCTAACACTTCTGAATTCTTTTTTTTTTTTTTTAATAATTTTTTATTGATAGAACGCATGCCAGGGTAATTTTTACAGCATTATCCCTTGCATTCATTTCTGTTCCGATTTTTCCCCTCCCTCCCTCCACCCCTTCCCTGAGATGGCAAGAGTCCCTTACATGTTGAATGGGTTTCAGTATATCCTAGATACAATATATGTGTGCAGAACCAAACAGTTTTCTTGTTGCACAGGGAGAATTGAATTCAGAAGGTATAAATAACCCGGGAGGAAAAACATAAATGCAAGCAGTTTATATTCATTTCCAGTGTTCTTTCTCTGGGTGTAGCTGCTTCTGTACATCTTTGATCAATTAAGGCTCTCTTTATCAAAGAGGTCCACTTCCATCAGAATACATCCTCAAACAGTATCATTGTTGAGGTATATAATGATCTCCTGGTTCTGCTCATTTCACTCAGCATCATTTCATGTAAGTCTCGCCAGTCCTCTCTGTATTCATCCTGCTGGTCGTTCCTTACAGAACAATAATATTCCATAACCTTCATATAGCACAATTTACTCAACCATTCTCCAATTGATGGACATCCTTTCATTTTCCAGCTTCTAGCCACTACAAACAGGGCTGCCACAAACATTTTGGCACATACAGGTCCCTTTCCTTTCTTTAGTATCTCTTTGGGGTATAAACCCAGTAGAAACACTGCTGGATCAAAGGGTATGCACAGCTTGATAACTTTTTGAGCATAGTTCCAAATTGCTCTCCAGAATGGCTGGATGTGTTCACAATTCCACCAACAATGTATCAGTGTCCCTGTTTTCCCACATCCCCTCCAACATTCCCCATTATCTTTCCCTGTCATTCTAGCCAATCTGACAGGTGTGTAGTGGTATCTCAGAGTTGTCTTAATTTGCATTTCTCTGATTAATAATGATTTGGAGCATATTTTCATATGTCTAGAAATAGTTTCAATTTCTTCGTCTGAGAATTGTCTGTTCATATCCTTTGACCATTTATCAATTGGAGAATGGTTTGATTTCTTATAGATTAGGGTCAGTTCTCTATATATTTTGGAAATGAGGCCTTTATCAGAACCTTTGATTATAAAAATGTTTTCCCAGTTTATTGTTTTCCTTCTAATCTTGTTTGCATTTGTTTTGTTTGTACAAAAACTTTTCAGTTTGATATAATCAAAATTTTCTATGTTGTGGTCAATAGTGATCTCTAGTTCTTCTTTGGTCATAAATTCCTCCCTCTTCCACAGGTCTGACAGGTAAACTATTCTATGCTCTTCCAATTTATTTATCATCTCATTCTTTATGCCTAGATCATGAAGCCATTTTGACCTTATCTTGGTGTACGGTGTTAAGTGTGGGTCAATGCCTAGTTTCTGCCATACTGATTTCCAATTTTCCCAGCAATTTTTGTCAAATAATGCATTCTTATCCCAGAAACTGGTGTCTTTGGGTTTGTCAAACACTATATTATTAAAGTTATTGGCTGTTTTGTCCTTTGAACCTAACTTATTCCATTGATCAACTAGTCTATTTCTTAGCCAATACCAGATGGTTTTAGTAACTGCTGCTTTATAATATAATTTTAGATCTGGTACAGCTAGGCCACCTTCATTTGATTTTTTTTTTCATTAATTCCCTTGAAATTCTTGACCTTTTGTTTTTCCATATGAATTTTGTTGTTATTTTTTCTAATTCATCAAAGTAGTTTTTTGGGAGTCTGATTGGTATAGCGCTAAATAAGTAGATTAATTTAGGTAGTATTGTCATCTTTATTATATTTGCTCGCCCAATCCAAGAGCATTTAATATTTTTCCAGTTGGTTAGATCAGACTTAATTTGTGTGGAAAGTGTTTTGTAGTTTTGCTCATAAAATTTCTGATTTTCCCTTGGCAGATAGATTCCTAAATATTTTATACAATCAGTAGTTACTTTAAATGGAATTTCTTTTTGTATCTCTAACTGTTGGGTTTTGTTAGTGATATATAAGAATGCTGATGATTTATGTGGGTTTATTTTATATCCTGCAACTTTGCAACACTTCTGAATTCTTGACATGGTGATTGTGGAGGTAGATGTTTTATATCCTTTTAACTTTGACATTTATTATTTGGTCTCTTTTTTGTAAAGGTGTTTTTTATTTTCACTGTATGATCTATGAGTGCCTTATTAAATTTTAACACTAGAAACTGAATTAGTGGACTGATCTATGTTAGGCCTAGGCTAGAATAATCTCATATCTATATATCCAGACTCAGTTTCTTTCCTGAGCTCTAGTCTAGCATATAGCACATTTCAAACTGGGTGTTTCTGACATGTCTGAAAATGAAATTACTCATTAACGGAACTCATTTCCTTTCCCTTCAAATCTACTCTTCTTTCAAACTTTCCTATTCCTATGAAGGCTAACTTTTTGTTGTTGTTGTTCAACTGTTCAGTTATGTTGGACTCTTTATGAAACCATGGACCATACTTATTCATGGGTTTTTCTTGGCAAAGATACAGATGTCATTTGCCATTTTCTTCTCCAATGGATTAGCTCAAACAGCCCAGGATCACATAGTTAATGAGAATCTGAGGCCAACTTTCAATTCAGGTGTTCCTGACTCCAAGATCTGCCTTCTATCCTGTTTTCTAGGCAAATAGAGGTTTAATGACTTGATTAGTGTCATATAATAGCAATTATTTGAGGTCAGATTTGAGCTCAAGTCTTCCTGACCACATGTCTGGCACTCTATCCACTGTGTTGTCTAACACACTATACTTTTAAATTCCTTGATTTGTCACTCTCCCTTAAACCTATTCAGAATATAGCCACTTCTCTTTTCACACTACTATCACAATATTTAAGACCTTAAAATATGAATGATTGCAAGTATTCTAATTGTTCTCTCTGCACCAATCTTTCTTTTAGGCATTGTGTCCTTTAAAGCGTGAATAAAGTGATTTTTCTTAGGATCACCTCACTCCTCCCCTCAATATAATCCAGTACTTCTAGGCACTTGCTATGATCCTAGACATTTCAAGCTTCCATAAGTTGATCTCTTAAGCCTTATTATACATTACTCCCCTTCATGCACCTTTCAGCCATCTGATCTTTTTCCTATTTCTTTGCACTAATCATTTCCCCTGTCTGTGTAAAGTGCTTGCTGCTCATTCCTAAATCTTAGAAGTCTTTGATCTCCAACATGAATACTTAAGTGATCTCAAAGCTCTGGTTCCCTTCCTCCAAAAAGATATTGCATTTATTTTGTATATATTTATGTACATGTTATCTTTTTCACTAGATTATAAATTCTTTAAGGGCAGGGATTATTTCATTATTGTATTTATATCTTTCAGTGCTTGACATTTAGTAGTATTTTATAAATACTTGTTGACTAATTGATTTATGTAGCTACTTCCTCTAGCAGTCAATATCACAGCCAATCCATACTTTTTTCAACTTGCATTACTCTCATTCTTCTCTGGTAAATCCTCTATTGAGGATTTCTCTGGTAAATCCTCAATGGACATGTAGGTGGCCTTCTTCTAATTCCCTTCACAGTTTGTGGATATTTCAAGGTAGCAGGCAGACCATCAATCAATCTTGCTACATGATTGTCTTCTTTCTTTTTCAGACATATACTTCTTTGATGCTTTTTTGATTCATTTCTGCCACTTTTCTTGTATAGCTCTTCATTAGTAATTTATCTCATGCTCACTATACTCATCTCTACTGACTTTTGGGTATTTTTATTTTAATTTGAATTCTTTAGACATTGTGGCATTATATAACTCACAATCATATGTTGTCAGAAGATTTTTGTGGGAAGGGATGGGAATCATGATTTCCTTGGAACTCATTATTGATGTATGTAAATTAATCAATCAATAGATATATAACCTACTGTGTTTGAGGCAGTATACTTGGTACTGGGGATAAAGGAAGGAGGAATGAAATAAACCCTACTCATAAGGCACTTATTGTACATTTATTCTTCAATGTATAGTTTTAGAGAGTTACTTGGTGGAACTTAGAGCTTAAAAGACTTGTCCAAGATCACATAAAAAGCATATGTCAGACACAGAATCAAAATCCAGAGTTTCCAGACTCTGAGAAGATGTAGCTTTATTCATTATTTCAAACTACTCCATAACACATTGAAGTTTAAAGGCCAAACCTCTGTTTTGAAGAGAAGGATGTAATCACCAAAAACACCACAAAATTTTATAAAGAAGCAAATTTGCTTCCTTTCCCCTTCTTATTCAATTTTGAACTAAGTTTCTCCTTTATCTACTTTTTTGTGGGTTGTATCAGATGCACAATATAATCTGAAAAAGGCGTTCTTTATGAAATTGTTTTTTTCCTGTATGTATCCAGAAGCTGAAGTCCTTTGAAAGCAATAGCAATGGAGGAAACTTTATTCAATAGTTTTCTGGTTTATTAATAGCAAGTGAAGCATAAAAAAATGATGCATACTTTCTAAAAGTATTTATTTCTGTAATTCAGATTGCTCAATACTAAATCGACATATAAGAGGAATGCCTCATACATGGTGAAGTCTTCCATGTAGTCCTGTTTAAAATGTCATTTTGTTGATTGAATAGGCTCTGGGGCTTTATCAGAGTCCCTACATGAGTTCTATAATCACTCAAGATGTTAGGGAAGATCAAATGCCTTGTTAATTCATCTCTGAATTTACAGACAAGTTATAATTTAAGCAACAGAAAAACTTACCTCAATAACAAATGTAGTACTAAGGACATCTAAATGGAAGCTGTGTCAAGGTAGTCACACTCACCTGAAAGTTCCTTCTGTTCTTTCAACAAGATCATTAAAGGTATATGGAGCACTATTCTGAGCACTGTTACATAGAGTTATCTATAATCCATGCCCTCAAGTAGCTTGCAGCCTATTTGGGGTTAAACATTCCCATGGAAAACTGAATTGTTAGTATTTACAGTTACAAGGGGAAGCAAGAAAGGAGTAATGACAGAGACTTGCCTGAACTCTCCCCAATTCTTCCCCAAACAATGTTAAATAATGCTTCAAAATGAATTCTGAAATGATAGAATCAGCAGAGGACGAGGTTAAACAAACTGTTAGTTGTAATTTATGCCATTGCATATTTATTTTATTGATATTTTTTATGATTTTTAAGAATGTCCAATAAATGTTCAAAAGAACTCTGAAAGAACTCATTTGAATTAGCATTAGAGATTTCTCTAGTGGCTGTTGGTATGGATAAACAAAGTACTTCAAGGAGCATTCAAAGACAGTAAAATAGAATCAGTCACACTGGAGCACAGAGGAAAATTGTGATCAGTTATGAAAAACAAATCCAAAACCTGACAAACTATTGCTACATAATTTCTAATTAATTTTCATAAAATAACCAATGACCTTGAAAGGGACATAGCAGTTGGATGGGTTATTATTGATTTTGTTAGAGTGGCATAGATGAAGATCAGTTTTTAAAAGTTTCTAATTGTTGCTGTAAAGAAAAAAAAATTGTCCATTTTCCACACAATAAAAGAACCGATATATGAAAAACTGAGAAAATATGTTTTTTGGATGAAATTCACTTTTTCATTCAAGGCTATATAAAAACTATTGTCAAAAGTAGTCCAGGTAATCCTATAAAATCTGGATGCTTTCATGGAACTTTAAAAATACACCCTCTAAAATGCTTTGGAGATTTAAAAAAAGTTTCTAGTGTGGCTGAAAATCTTGAGACTAATGAGAAAATGATGAATGCTGATAAATATGTTATTATGTTGAGAAAATAGAATTGTTTATAATTACAGAAATTCATAAATTAAAATAGAATATAGCAATATAATTTTGCCATGTTACATGCCATGAAATATTAAGAAATTTATTTAAAAATGAAGAAAAAATACACTTCTTGTGGCTTTGAAATTTGCCTTATTTAAATCTTATGGAACATTTATTGACTATAATCAAGGTTAGATTTGAAAAACTCTTTTATTAAAATACACTTAATATTCAATGTGATTAATATTTTTCAAGATGAAAAATTTTATAATTTGTAAAGTCTTGTAATTTAAATATTAATAATATAAAACAAGTGATTGTACCAAAAGGACCTATTTTATTTTATATTTTTATAAGATATAAAATTATAAGATTTATCATATCCATTAATCCTTTCATAACTTTCTCTTACCTTTTCTCCATTCCCACTTTATGATCCAGTGACATTGGACTCCTTTCTGTTCCTTGAACAAGAAACTTCATCTCCTAACTCTAAGCTTTTTTGTTGGCTTTTCTCAAAGCCTAGAATGCTTCCCCTCTGTAATGGGCTGAGGCTCGAGTTGATGCACTGAGGTCCCAAGTGCGTGAGGCTAAATAGTAATTGGACCATACTCTATTAATATATATGCTTGGAAAAAGAATGGCCCTGCCCACTCTTTGTGCAAGTCCTGATGTGGTATAGGAAATGACGATTTTGGTGGGTGGAGGCAAGGGGATGGAAAAGGGAAGTGGAAAGAGAGACTGCTGGCTGGCGTCTTGACACAGTTGCTCACATTGCTATCGTGACTGCCCTTCACCTTGGATCCCCCTTTCACCTGCAATCCCTCTTCACCTTTGCTGGCTGGCTTCCCGTCGCAGCTGCCCATATTGCTATAGCAATACTTCTTCACCTCTACTGAGAATAAAGGTTTTTCCCTTAACCTGAATTCCTGACTCCGGCTGATTTTAAATACCCGGTCATCACACCCCTCCTCATCCTCCTGGCTTCCCTGGCTTTCTTCAAGTCCCAAATAGAAGTCTAACCTTTAATGTGAAAACTTTCCTAGTTGCCCTTAATTCTAGTGCCTTCCCTCTGACTTGTTCTCTAATTTATCACACTTATATTATATTCACATACTTGTTTGCAAATTATGCACATAGTAGGACATTTATCACTTTAAAGTAATTGAAAATGCTTAGATTGTGTTGATGAACCCAAACTAATGCTAGTTTGCCAGTTAATATTTCTATCATTCATTCAATCAGAACTTGTTAAGTAGATGTCACTGAGCTAAATGTTAAATATATTCACCTAAAAATAGCTTTAATTCTTGTCACTACTTATCCAGGGGAGAACTGCAAATGAAAAGTTGGAAGTGATATTCTACTGGATAGACTTCTAATCAGTTGCAACTAGTCCAAATTCCTGGGGCAAAGTAAAAATTGATACAATCCTGCATTTCTTTATAATCTGTAACTTCTATATGGAGTAGTGGGGATAAAACTTAAAGAAGAACAAAGAATGATTCTTTTTATGAATAATAAACTGATCTTAGGATATAAGTGAACTCTTCAGTGAGGAGACTTTGAAAAGATTTCACTTCCCTGGCATACTGTGGAGTCAGGACCATTAAAATAAGTCAGCACTTCATAAAATTGTGGGGCACAGAAAGGCTAGGGGCTTAGGAATTTGTTTTGGAGCCCAGTCCCACTATCATTTTGAAAATATTTTTTGTTCATTCCAATATATTTTCATTGCAATAGTAAACCATATATTTTTATGTTTAGTTGCTCAATAGGAAAACCAAAAGGTATCTGATTTTCTTCCTGGAAACCTGTCAGGTGAAACTTGTCAGAGATATGTCTTGTTAGTACCAATACAAACTTCTACATGCTCGCCACCTCATAATTTTTTAGATTAAAAATATTTTAACATGTACAAAGAAAAAAACCAAATTAAAAAAAAATCAGTCATAAAGAGAGAGGCGTGGTATTTTCTTAAGGAGCCAAGTTACAAAAGAGTTATCCATTTAAATAGCCAAGTTAAACAAGACTAAGTAAAAGCTTGCTTGACACTCCCAGAATTAATGAAGAAAGTGTTGGTACTCATGAATTAGATGTAGGATAGGGAAGTTAAGACCAATTAATTGCTAAAGGTAATTTTTAAAAATCTACTTCATTCTGCTATTTGTAGCGAATGTGACCAACTCTAATAATAATTTTTCATTCTTATGATGAAAAGGTTTCAATAACCACAGGGACCTTTCTTAGTATGAACATATTACATGTAAGGCAAATATAATTTGCTGAATAAAACCCATTATGCAGTTGTAAGGGCCGGTGACATACTTACTCATATGTCTAGGAATTAGTGGATAGAAATAATATCCTTATTCCACCACCACTCCCTCTTTGGAAAAAGTTGAAACAAATACAAGACAAAGAAAGTAATTATTAAAACTGTCTAGAGATGTAAGCCTAGTCACAGCAAAAATAGTATTTCAGGTTTTAGATTGAGCTTAGTCAAATATGACTCTTTTCTTCACTGAAAGATCTAAATGTTGAGAGACACGTTTAGGAAAGTAGTATCCTGAGATATGTATTTTGGCTTGAAAAGTTTGGGGAATGGTTAGTAGGACCATAGGCTAATATACTGATGACACATTCTATCTGGTATCAGTGATAATACTCTGGTTATGTTATGGTTCCAGAACTAAAAATGTGTGTGTGTGTGTGTGTGTGTGGTCAGAGAAAATAAAATGGGAAGTATAGTGGAGACTTTATAAATGACACCAAGGTAGATAGTGAGGTTATTGGAGTAAAATGAAGTTTTTCCAGAGTCTGACTGCATATAGTAGACTATATGAGATGCTCACCATTAAAAAAAATATATATAAGCAGTTTCCACAGTATGTGGAATGTTTATATTAGAGAGAACTAGTAGAATTCTTTTTCATGGAAAGTACTGAAAATCAAGCATTTAGCTGTTTCAGATTGTTACAAAAGGACCATTTATAAATAGATTTTTTTAATATTTAAAGTTTAAAAATATCATAGTATTTTGCAGTTATTTTGTTCCATATACTATCTTTCATAAGTTCTATACTCATAATAACATTCTTGTCTATCTACATTTGCTCTCATTTTTCCTTTGCCAAGTATTCATCCCCTTTCTATCTTTGACTTTTGAAATCACACTCATTTTTAGCTCAGGTGCTGTCTCCACAAAATTTTCCATGATCACTAGTAGGCACTTGAGTAGTATAGTAGACAAAGTGTTGGATCTAGAAATAGGAACACAAATTCTTTTCTACTTAATAATAATTTATTTCCCCCCTCCATTTCATGCCAAGACAATTTTTAGCATTCATTTTTACAAGATTTTGAGTTCCAGCTTTTTCTCCTTTCTTTTTTCTCCTCCCTTCTTCCAAAATAGGAGGCAATTTGATATAGATTATTTAAGAAACAAATCAAAAGGGAAAAAATAAAAAAAGGATAAAGTAAAAAAATATGCTTCAATTTGCATTCAGAGTTCTTTTTTTGAGTGTGAATAGCATTTTCCTTTGTGATTTATTTGTACTTGTCTTGGGATCATTGTGTTGCTGAGAAGAGCTGAGTTATTTATAGTTGATCACACAGTGTTGTGGATACTGTGTGCAATGTTTTCTTGGTTCTGCTTATTTCACTTTGCATCAGTTCATACAAGTGTTTCCAGGTTTTTCTGAAATCAGGTATTCATCATTTCTTATTGCACAATAGTATTCCATTGCATTCAAATAGCACAATATGTCCTCAAAATTTCCAATGTTTTGTCACCACAGAAAGAGCTGCTTTAAATATTTTTGCATATGTAGGTCCTTTTCCTTTTTAAAAAATTTACATTTTTAATTTTTTATCTCTTTGGGATGCAGATCTACTAGTGGTATTGCTGGATCAAAGGGTATGTACATTTTGGGTACTCTTTGGGTAGTTCCAAATTTCACTTAAGAAGAGTTGGATCATTTCACAATTCCACCAAAAGTGCATTAGTGTCCCACTTTCCCCATATCCTCTCCAATATTTATCACTCCTTTTTTTTTTTGGGGGGGGGGATCATATTAGCTAATCTGATTGTGTGAAGTGGAATCTCAGAATTGTTTTAATTTGCATTTCTTTATTCAAAGAATATTTATTCAAGTGATTTGGAGCCCTTCTTCATGTGCCTATAGCTTTGATATCTTTATCTGAAAACTGTTCATATTCTTTGACCTTTATCAATGGTGGAATGACTTGTATTCTTATGAATTTGACTCAGGAAATGAGACCTCTACCAGTGACATTTGCTATACTGTTTACCAGCTTTCTACTTCCTTCTAGTCTTGGTTTTGTTTGAACAAAAGTTGTTAAATTTAATATAATCAAAAGTCTCTAATTTATATTTTCTAATGCTCTTTGTCTCTTATTTGGTCACAAATTCTTCCTCCCCACCAAAAAGATCTGACTATCCTTGCTCTTTTAATATTATTATAATGTTACCCTTTATAAGTAAAGTATACATCCATTTTGACTTTATCTTGGTTCATAGCATGAGATGTTGGTATATATAATTTGTATTCTATTGTTTTCCAGTTTTTAAGACAGTTTTTGTTAAATATTGTATTCTTATTCCAAGCTGGGGTTTTTGGCTTTAACGAATCCTAGGTTACTAGGGTTATTGACTATTGTGTCTTCTGTACCCAATTAGTTCCATTGATCTACCACTCTATTTTTTATCCAGGAGCAGATAATTTTGATCATTACTGTATTATTTTGATATTGATATACTGATGATGATGAGATATGATATTACTATGCTACCTTTGTACATTGTTTTCATTAATCCCCTTGATATTCTTCATCTTTCATTCTTCCAGATGAATTTTATTGCTATTTTTTTCTAGTTTTATCAGATAATTTATGGTAGTTTGATTGGTATGACATTGAAAAAGCAAATTAATTAAGGTATAATTGTCATTTTTATTATATTGGCTTAGCATACTCATGAGCAATTGCTATTTCTCTCATTGTCTAGATCTGACTTTATTTATGTGAAAAGTGTTTTCTAGTTGTATTCATATTATTCCCAAGTTTATCTTGGCAGATAGACTGTCAACTATTTTATACTGTTTACATTTATCGATATCTTGCTACTAGGCTTTGTTGGTCAAATAAAGAAATGTTGATGATTTATGTGGGTTTATACCCTGCAAACTTCAAATAATTAGTTGATGCTCTAGGATTCTCTAAATATACATCTGCAAAGAAGGATAATTTTGTTTTCTAATTGCCTATTCGAATGCCTTGAATTTCTTTTTCTTCTCATTGCTATAGTGAACATATTTAATACTATACTGAAAAATAGTGGTGATAATGGCCATCCTTGCTCCTCTTCTGATCTTATTGGGAAGGCTTTTAGCTTATCTTCATAAAAGATAATGTTTGCTGATGGTTTTAGAAAGATACTGCTTATTATTTTAAATAATACTCTATTTCTATGCTCTCTAGTGTTTTTTTTTTTAATAGCAATGAGTGCTATATTTTGTCAAAAGCATTTTCAACAACTATGAACAGGTGGTCGTGTGATTTCTATTGATTTTGTTATTATTATGATAAATTGTGTTGATAACTTTTCTAATGTTTAACCTATATTGCATTCTTGGTATAAATCCCACCTCGTCATAGTATATAATTCTTATGACATGTTGCTTTAACTGCCTTACAAATATTTTGTCAAAAGTTTTTGCATTGTAATATTAAGAAGGTTGGTCTATAATTTTCTTTCTCTGTTTTAGCTCTTCTGAGTTTAGGTATCAGCACAATATTTTCATCATAAAAGGAGTTTGGTATAGGACTTTGTCCTTGCCTATTTTCCCAAGTAGTTTATATAATATTGGAATTAATTGTTCTTTAAATGTTTGGTAGAATTGACTGATAAACTAATATGGTCCTGATGATTTTTCCCTAGGGACTTCATTAATGTTTTGTTAATTTCTCCCCCCCCCCCCTAAAATGGGTTTATTTAGGCATTCTACTTCCTGATCTGTTAATCCTGGTAATTTACATTTTCATAAATACACACTGATTTTGCTCAGATTGTCAGTTATTGTCATGTAATCAGGCAAAATCCTAATGATTATTTTAGTTTCTTCTTTATTGGTGGTAATTTCACCCTTTCCATTTTTGGTACTGGATATTTGGTTCTCTTCTTTCCTTTATTTTTGAACCAAATTAAGCAATGCCTTATCCATCTTATCAAGTTTATTTATTAGCAAAATAGATTTTTCTCTTTCTTTTTTTTACGTTTAGTCTTATTAATCTCATCTTTGATTTTTCAGGATTTTCAATTTAATGCTAAATTGCAGATTTTTAATTATTTTTCATTTTTTAAAAAAATTGCATACCTAATTTATTGATTTCCATTTTGTTGATATAAGAATTTAGAGAAATAAAATTTCTCTTATATGCTGTTTTGGCTGCATGCATAATTTCAGTATATTTTCTTATTGTGGTCATTCTTTTTCATTCTCTTTATTGAATTTTATTTCTACATCTTGTTCCTTGATGTACTTTAGCATTAGATTATTCAGTATTCAAATAATTTTCAATCTTTCTTTTCACTACCCATTGTTGAATGTAATTTTTATTACATTATGATCTGAAAATAATACATTTAATATTTCTGCCTTTCTACATTTGATTTTGAGGTTTTTATGCTCTCTTATATAGTGAATTTTGTATAGATTCCATGTGTTACTTAGAAAAGGTATATTTCTGTTCCCATTCAGTTTTCTCCAAAGGACTGTCATATTTAATTTTTTTATATTTTATTTACCTTCTTTAGTTTCTTTCTTGATTTTTTTTTGTTGGAATTACTGAATTTTAATAGGAGATAATTGAGTTCCCCTACTAGTAAAGTTTTGTTGTCTATTTCTTTATGTAACTCACTTACCTTCTTTAAGAATTTAAAGAATATTAGTGCTATACCACTTGGTGCATAGATGTTTAGTGCTTGTGTGTGTGTGTGTGTGTGTGTGTGTATTGTTTCATTGTCTATGGTTGCATTTTAGCAAGATGTAGTTTCCTTCCTTATCTCCTTTAATTAGATGTATTTTTGTTTTTACTTTGAGATCAGGATTGTAGACCCAGCTTTTTTTTTTTTTTAACTTCAGTTGAAGAATAATAGATTCTGCTCCATATTTTATTCTGTGAGTGTGTCTCTTCAAATGTGTTTCTTGTAAACAACATAATATAGGATTCTGGTTTTTGATGTACTCTGCTAACCACTGTTTTATGGGAGAGTTTATGTCATTAATATTCAGTTATGATTATTATCTGCGTATTTTCCTCCATCCCATTCTTCCCCCACTTGTCCTCTCTCCTTTCATCCTTTTTCTCTTGATTAGTGTTTTACTTTTGTTTATCACCTCCCTTGATTTGCCCTCCTTTTCCCCCTCCCTCTAGTTAATCTCATTTCCTTCTATTTCTCTGTCAGGCAAGACAGATTTCTATATTCGACTGATTTTGCATATTATTCCCTTTTTGAGTCAATATTGATGAGAGTAAGTTTCAAGCAATGCCCATCATCCATCCTTCCATCTTCCCCTCCTGTAATAAATCTTTCCTGCTTCTTCATGTGAAATAATTTATTCAATTCTATCTTTTTGATCCTTTAAATTTTTTTTGTCATTCCTTCAAATTCACCTAATACTTACACTCTCTGTCTACATGTATTCCTCTTGGAATTACAAGTGTTATCTTCCCATGTAGGGTTGTAAACAATTTAATTCTATTGAATCTATCATATTTCTTTCTCTCTCTCTTTCTTTTCTCTATTATTTTAAGCTCCTTTTACATCTCTTCTGTGAATTCTTTCTGGGTTTGAGACCATGTCCCATTTTTTTTTTTTTTTTGAGGATGAGGAGAGAGTTTGCCCACAGGTGTTTGTCTTCTTCTGAATTTGTGTCTTGAACTTCCCTGTTACCAAAATAAGTTTCCATGGTAAAATTTATTTTCTTACCTTTTTGGGTCCTTTCCATTTCTTTTGAATTTGAGCTCTGCTTTTGGGTTGAAAGGGCACTTTCTCACTCTTCTTGTGCCAGTTGCTGCAGACCCTGTCTATTTATCTGGTGCTGCACCAATATTATCCTGAGACCCACATGGGCTCCTCAGGTCTAGTGCTGTGTTAAGTGTGTAGGGTATGGGGTATCTAGTGATTCTGGGCCTTAATGATCTGGCAGCTTACCTGGTCTTTAGCTGGCATCCTAGTGGTGGTGTCAGGTATGTGCTAGTGTGTTCTTTTGATATTTCCCCAGGGCTACACTGAAACATGTAGCAGTTGGCTGTTGGAGGTTATCTGTTTGCCCAGGGCTATGATGAAACAAGTGGAAGTCTGGCAATTGGAGGTTGCCTCTTTGTCTGGGGATATGCTTAAGTACATGGTGAGATTCTGTTTGCTTAGGCACACACAAGGTTGATGTTTACCTGTTTGCTTAGGCTACAGTGAAGTATATTGAGTATGGCTGCTGGAGGTTGCCCCTTTGCCCAGGGTTATGCTAAAGCACATGGTGATTCTCAGAGCTGGATTTTGCCAATTTCCTTGCTCATGCTGAAACATGTGGAGAGTTCTGGTGTTGGCATTTGCCACCACACTGTGGCTAAGGATCAATTGCTAGTTTGTTGAGGTAAGACTCGATGCTGACTTGCTAGCTTATTTTCTGTTTTTGACTTGCTGCCCTTTTACTTGAGTGAGACTGACTTTTTCTGTCAATCTTCTGAGTTTTTTGGGCTCAAAGATACACCAAAGATGGGCTCCATCTTTTTGCTTATTCTTCTGTTCCATGATTTATTTGGGGGTACCATTTTATGGTTGTTTGGAGGTGAATGTGGGAGAATTATGATGATTTACTATTTACTCTGTCATCTTGACTCCTGGAAGTGACGTAAGAACACAAATTCAAATCTGACCTCACACACTTTTTAGCCCTATCACTTAACCTCTATCTTCTTCTTCTAAACTGTAAAATAGGACTAATAATAGCACCTACCTCCCATTATGATTCTATAGTTTGATTGCATTTATTAGTTTGCTAGAAAATTTTGGCCAAATCTTTGAGCCACACATAAAATGCAAGTTAAGATATTCAAATAAACTTAGGGAAATTTGAATATATTGTCATTTATTGACAGGCCCTGATGGCTAGGAAAGTCTGGGAAGTTTAATTTAAACAAACAAATCATTAGAATTTCTGAGCATAAATCTGACTACTTAACTGCATGGGCAGAGATTAGAAATGTCTGCTAATTTCAACTTCTCTCTCAGAGAAAATTTCTCTTTCCAGTAAAAGATATATAATTCTATGTGTTTATTACTGAACTTACAAATAAAGCTTTGTTTTAAAATTGCTTTATCAACTCTAATATATTTTCTCAGGAAGACGAAGGAAAATGATAGAAAAGAGTAGAAAGATCATATATTTAGAAATTTCACCTTTATTTAACAGTAAAAATATAAAGAAATTCTTTCTTAATTCTTAGAGAATATTCTAAAATTGAGAACATTTGATTGTATTATAGTTTATTTTTAAATACTTTTTTGTTGCTGTCTCATTTCTTCATCACAAAATTTCCCCCAAATATTTTTTCTCTTCCCACATCTCAGTAAGTCATCCCATATGATACATTTTTAAGAAATAAAAGAAAAAAAGGAAAAACCCCAAGAAAACTGATCAATACCTCAAAAAGCCTGAAAATATAAGTAATTACTAAATGTGTAGATCTCCCATATTTGCAAAAGGGTGGGGAGGACGTGTCTTCTCATATCTCTTTTGTGAAATCATGCTTACTCTTTATAATTTTGCAAGACTCACTTTTGATTTTTTTGTGATTGTTCTTCCCATTTACATTGTAAATTTTTGTTGATTTTGAGTTGAAAATCAACTGTTTATTTTCTTGCTCTGCTTACTCCTCTCTGCATCAGTTCATATAAATCGTTTCATGCTTCTCTGTACTCATTATTTCTTACCACTAACTGATATTCCTTTATATCATAAACCACATTTGTTTAGTAATTCCCCAGGTAATAGACATTTTGTATTTTCAAAACTTTGCAAAAATACATACATGTACACAAATACATACACACATGTGGTATGTGTATATGTATATATAGATATAGATATATAATTTTCTCTGGATTTTGGAGAAGGCAATGGATATAGCAGCATTTCATCAGTCACATAATACTGTAAAGTTGCTTAGGCACTAAGAGGTTAAGTGAGTTGTTTATAGTTATGCAACTAGTATAAGTTGTATAAAAAATTTTAATGCTTGTTAGTGTTATCAGCTTGTAACTGCACTAAGACTTTTGGAAGACCCTGTATATGTCAGAGGTAGAATTTGAATACAGGTCTTTCTGACTCTAAGGCCAGATCCATATCTATAATGTCACTTTGCCTTTCATGTATTTATAAAGACACACACACACACACACACACACACATACACACACACATATGGATGTGTGTGTGTATGTGCGCATGCATGCGCATACACACATATAGTGTATTCAGGGTAATAGAGGCAGTAACTAGTTTCTTTGGGATTTGAATTTGATTCCAAATTCAATGCTATTCATACTATATTACATGTTGGCTTGCTTACTTCAGAAACCCTCTAGAACAAAGCTCAAACAAAAGCTCTAGAAACAAAGTCAGAACTTAATATAAGATCTAGTAACTGAATGTGAAAGTTGTGAAACATGTGTTTTATTTTTATACCTACTTTAAAATACCTACATACCTGGGGTTTGCATAAAAATTTATTGAGTGAAAAGGAGTCACTGGTGGAAAAAGTTTAGGAAGCTATGCTCTAGAAAACTATGGTATTTGTGGCATTTTGAAATGTTGTTTTGCTTTTTAAAAAATATATTTTATTCTTTGGGATAGGATTAATTATCAGATTAATGTTTAAGGAAATCTTTGTTCTAAAGTGCAGAAAATAACTCAAAATTGTATTCCTATTTAAAATAACATGAAATATTATTTTGCTTTCTTTTCTTTTTTTGCCTAGGATATTGGAAGAGAAAAAAATCAAATTAATTGTACTGGTGAGGCAGAAACAGGTATAACGTGAGTATAATCTATTTTGTTCCACATATTAAGACATGTTTATAACTCAAAAGATGACATAAAGTAGAAGATTGAGAGCCAGCTTTGAAGCCAGGAAGGTCTGCCTCTGACACATCCCAGCTATGTGACTTTCAGTTTCTTTTCTTGCTAGTGATTCAGACAATTTCTTAAAGACTATAAATTGCAGAGAAGGTGCTGATTTGTAGGAGTAGAGCAAATTTCCTCATCTGAAAGTTTCATGACATATGATCCTTTTCTCTGCTACTCAAATGGGTTCAAAATTTCTTTTTCATAGTAGGCACTTTATTGAAGTTTTGTTTGTTTCTCTAGACTATATGCTCTTATTGTATAAAAGAGAATTTGTTCCCAGGCTATGCCTTTGCATTCTAAATAATAAATTCTAAACATTACTAAATATGTTTATTATTTATTATATAAATTCAATATATAATACATGAGTAATTTGTCTATGAGTATGATTTCTTCATTAATGGGAACTCCCTTGTGAAACATTATTTTCTAATTTGTATTGTTGGGGAATTGGGGTAAATGACTACTGAAGTCCCTTCCAGCTTGCGCAGTATGCATTTGGCCATTATGGGAATGGTAATAAAGATTCTACTGAAACAGATTCTGGGAAACAGATGACCCAGGATATAGGGTCATCTTCTCACTGGATTAAAGCAGCAATGGGTATCTGAGTAACCTTTTTTGAAGGAGTGAAAAGGGAGTAGAAAAAATATCCTTAAAATTGTCTATTTTACTCAACATTGGTCTGCAGCAACCAAAGATCCCACTCTGAGGTTGAAACCACAAAAAAAAAAAGTATGAAAACTTTTGCAAAGATGATTCTACTCACTAACAATTATTTCATTCAATTGGCAGTTCTGAATGAAACAAGGCTGGCAAATAAAGGTCAGCTTTCCAAAATCAGAGTGTTTTTCTGTAGTGGCTGCAATGAAAAGTGAGTTTTGAAATTAGCAAAGATTTTGCAATTAAAGCTAAACTAATCAAAAGCTTGCTAACCTACCAAAAGGAGTAAATGATATCATCATAATAAGATTGCCATTTGCAGGAAAGTGCCACACCACCATCATCAGTATGTATGCTTCTACCATACTTCCCACATCAAAGAAAAATTTTATGAAGATCTGGGAACTTTCATCATCAATATATTAAAAGAGGACAAGCTTATAATTCTAAGTGCCTTTAATACAAGAGTAGGCATAGACTACCAGATATGGCAGAGAGTCCTTGGGAGGAATGGATTCAGAAAGAGCAATAATGATCGCTTATTAATAAAGATTTGTGCATCTCATGACTTTTTCATCTTTAACATTTTCTTTCATTTACCTAAGCTCAATAACATTTTGTGGATGTACCCTCACAACAAGTATTTATATTTCATTGATTATTTCATCATAAAAAGAAGAGGATGTGAGAATGATGAAGGTGATATGTGATGCAAAGAGCTGGACTGATCATAAACTTATCTTTTTAAGCTAAATATTCAGATTCAACAAAAGCAGTGTTCCCAAGGCAGGTAGTCATTAAGACAAGATAATTATTAGAAGACTTAATGTCAACAAATTAGAATTCTTCTCTGAGGGGAAATTTAATTTGTTAACTTGGAGAGAAAGCTGAGACAACATGTGGTTGACAATAGTGGAGCAAAAAAAAAAAGTAGACAGCTTTCAGAATTTTGATATATATTTACTTATCTGGGCCAGAACATCACAAACTTCAAGACTGGTTTGACAAGAATGGTGGGGAAATTCAGAAGCTGTACAATGGAAACAAGAATTCCAGCATTTAATTCCATCAAGAGTAAAGTGCAAATAAAGGTTAGAGAGTTGTAGAATCCTTGGCTCTGTAAGAAGGCAGATGACATTCTGTTTTGTATTGATAATAACAATCCAAAGTGCTTTTATGTCCTGAAGTATATCTGTGAACCAGAGACCTATGGTGCATCCCAACTAATTGATTACTAATATGATTACTAATGATTATTAATATGGTACATCCCAACTAATTGATTACTAATATACTAAGTACTAATTACATGATTCTGGAGAGATGGGCTTAATATGTTCTTAGTACTTTCAATAGATTAATACAGAAGCCATTGACTATATACTTCAAGTCAAAATCAGTCCCTTTCTACCTGAATTTGCAACAGAAGATGGGGTTTTGAATGTCATTTGTCTCTTCTAATGTGGCAAAGGACCTGCTGATTCTATTCTAGCTAAGATTTATGAGGCAGGGAATCCACTGCTCATACAATATCTGACCAAAATTTTCTGGGTCATTTATCAAAAGGAGGTTCTCCTCCTGCAGTTCAAGGATACTTCCTGTCCTCTATAAAAGTGAAGGAAATAGATTGTCCCATGACAATTATAGAAATCTTTCTCTTAGTTATTGCTGGTAAGAGTTTTACTAGAGTCTTCCTATAAAATTGATCCTTTACTTGATAGGTGGCCATTTACTTGAGAACCAACTCCAGGGGAAATAATATCTGTAGATCTGACTAAGACATTTGATACTGTCATTTATGAGAACTTGTGGAAAACTATGGCAAAATTTGGATGCCTAAAGTTCATTAGTATTGTGTTTCAGTTTCATGACAACACAATATCACAGGTCTGGATAATGTATGATGTGCTTGTGCTTTCACAGTCACTAATAGAGTAAAGCAAGACTGTGTGCTTGCTTCCATGCTTTTTGGCATGATGTTTTCAACAATGTTGTTAGACATTCAAAGAGGCAAAAATGGTATAAAGGCCAGCTACCAAGTTGATGGTAAATTCTTCAACTTAAAAAAGATTACAAGGTAAGATAAAAGTGGAAAGAGTATTGAAGCATGATTTTTTCTTCTCAGATTATTGTGACATTAATGTAGCCTCTGAAGCTGAGATCCAAGAATATGAGGATTGATTCTCTGCTGCTCATGCCAATTTTGACTTAACAATTAATACCAAGAAAATTTAGGTTTTTCATCAGTCAGAACTATACCATTCATATAGGGAACCATATGTTATAGCAAATGGAGAAATATTGAATTCTGTGAATAAATTCACTTACTTTGGCAGTACACTTTCCAGGAATGTGCACATAGACAATGATGTTGCCAGAGCTAGTTCACTGTTTTGAGAGGTTCCAAAAGAGAATATGGGATAGAAGTATTAGACTGATTATCAAGCTAAAGGTCTAAAGAGCTGTTGTACTGACCTCATTATTGTTATGCCTGTGAAATATGGACAGTCTACCAGTGCCATGCCAGGAAACTGAATTGCTTCCATTTGAATTGTCTTAGGAAGATACTGAAGAGTACTTGATTTCCTTTCTGGAACTAAACTTGAGCTAAACTGTGAAGCATTCAAATGCCAATACACAGAATATGAATCCTATGGCTGCCCATATTGTTGAAATGGCAAACATGTTTGCCTAAAAGACTGTTTTATGGAGAACTCTTACAAGGTAAGCACTTATAAAAAAATTATATCAGTGTACTTTGAAGGTCCCTCTAAAGAACTTTGGAATTAATTATATGACATGGGAGATGCTGGCAAAGGACTGCTCAATATGGTGTGCCTGTATCAAAGAAGGTACAATGCTCTGAGAAAAGTAGATGCAAAAATTTGAAAGCATCTCCACTCCAAATTTTCATATTAATTATTTGTGCTTGTCCTGTGGTAGAAACTTTTAAACTCAAATTGGTCTGATCATTCACAATCAGACACATTGTATCTTGATTCCTACATAGAAATACTATTTTGATGTACTTCAAGGACAAAGGAAAACAGCAACTATCTTTTCCCCTAAAACCTCCATTTTCCCCCTTTTTTTGGAGGAATAGCATCTTCCCAATCCCTTAGTCTCACAAACTAAGACTCATCTAAAACTCCTCATTATTTCTTATCCCCTCCATCCTCAACTGATCTGTGATTAAGGTATCTTGATTTCATATTTACGTCTTCTAAATATTATCTTTCTCTCCTCTGATATTGCCACCTGAAGATCCTCTTCACCTGTTATTTATTGTAATAGCCTGATGGCTGTTCTACCTACTTCAAGTCTCTTTTCATTCCAATTCATACTCCATCCAACACTAAAGTGATTTTCCTAAAGTGCAGGTCTGATCATGATACCTACATCCGACCTCTATTAACCCTCATTATTCAAGAAACTTTAGTGACTTTCTATTATTTTCATGATGAAATACAAAATCCTCTTTTTGGCATTTAAGCTATTTAGAAAATAGTTTCTCATCCTTTCCAGTCTCTTTACATTTTAGTCTCTGACATCTACTCTCTGATTTAATGACACCGGTCTTCTGACTTCCACAAACAAGGCATTCTATCTTTCCACTCCAGGCATTTTTTCTGACTCTCATGCCTGGAATGCTCTCCCTCCTTTGCTCTGCAGAGTTATTATGAGGATCAAATGATTTATGCAACATTTAATGCAGTACTGAGCATGCAGTGCATCCTTAATTATTTCTTATCGCCTTACCTTATTTCCTCTTCCATTTTACCTCATTTCTCTAGTCTGGATGCTTTGTCCAGTTTGACTGGCCCATATAGCTTCTTGCTGTTTCTTGGCTCAGCACACAAATGAATGCTTAGTAATTCAATATGTTATTTATGGACTATTACATTTAATAATTTTGTGGGAAATGAGATCTAGGAAAAGATGAATCCCTTTGATTTTCAGAAGCAAAATAATTTTCAGAAGCCTAATTTGATTTATCTATAAAATGGGAAAAATAGTATCTTTCTCACAGAGTTATTAGTTATCTCACATGAGACCCATGTGTATTTTGCAAACCTCAAAGCAATATATAAAAGAATCTATTATTATTACTGTTCTTGCTTTTTAAGAAAAATAGGAGCACATAATATTAATATTCTATATATGTTTTTAAAAATACATCTTGTTCTAAATATTTTTAATTCATTTAATATCAATTTCTTAACTTCTCACTATTGAAAATTCAATGCTAAAGATAATTAAGTTAGCATGGCTATAGTCCCAGAATTTGTAATCTACTACATTGATTTTGACAATGTGACACCAACAGAAACATAAAATTGTATTATGGTTCTGGGGAGTAGAAATATTCTAGCATTAATTTTAAATAATGCAAAACCACGGGCTTGTGTTCATTTTTCCATGTATTAGTTCTTTTCATATCCTGGTTTTCATTTTAGAAACTATTTGAATTGGGAACACTGCCACCTTCCCAGCTCCTTTTTCCTTCCCTTGCCTTTTTTCTTTACCTCTCATTTTTGATCTGTTAGTACTTGTTCTCTTAACCTTTCACTATATTAAAAGCCTATAAGATTGGTTTTCCATCAAGATTTTAGGTCCAAGTCTTTGGAACTTTCAGCATGTGAATTAATCTCACCAGCTGCAATGAATCTTTTATGGTTTTAAAGCTATTTCTCTTGAGAATGTCATGTGTTGCATGTAGACTAAGCTTGTCATGGTAGGGAAAAATAACAGACTAACTATAGTGCTTTGGTGCCTGAATTTTTTTTAACTATGCAAGCCATAAATATGGAAGGGTACACTTTAGTATATCCTAACAAAAAGTGGAAACCACATTTTCCCCCTCTTTCTGAATCACTAACATTTTAAGTTAATGCTAGTTAGAAGACCTATGTTCTATTCCTGGTTCTATTTTTTACTATCTATGTAACCTTGGGCAGACCACTTCTCTTAGACAGTTTCCAGCCTTAAGTATAACTCTTCACCTAGAAATATACAAAATAAAAACACTCTAACTTTTTTTTTTCTGAAAAGCAAGGCTCTGATCTTGCAGTAATGAAAGAACTCAGAGAGCTCCAAGAAGTTGAAGATGACAGTATGGACATGGAATGATTGGCTGGTTCATTACATAAAAAAGAAATGGATGATCTAATTGACCATTCATGCATAAAAGGCCAACCTTTTTGTATGAAAATAAATATGAAGGGTGGGGTGGGGCAACTGGAGAAAAAGAAAAAAACAAGGAAGAAAGAGAGAAAAGGAAAAAGAACAGATAATTACAAGTGTTAATAGAGCTATAGTTGAATAAAAAAGTGGGAATGAGAACAGCTGATCATTGAAAAGTTAAAATATTCATATGCTTTTCAATAGTTCTTGAAGGCTCAGGATTGTGTATTTGTGTTTGTATCTGTGTGTGCATATGACAAACAGCAGTATGAGCATGAGCTCACAATTCAGTGATTGTACAATATACAAGACAGTTAACTATACAATATCCAGGACACTTAAACACTAGGAAGATATTGGGACAAGATATAAAATTTTTGAAGGGAAGTTACAAGTTAGGCTATAATAAATGTATAATTACAGAATCTTACTGCATCCTATTCTCCATTGTACATAGAAGCAGTAGAAAAAAGCCATCATTTTATAGTAAAAGCCATTTGATTAATGAACATGGGGCAAAAAAATCAGTAAATAAAGACAGGAAACTGGAAAACCTCCAAGCTCTGTTGATAAAATTCAGATATTCTTCTTTAGCCTGGGACTGACTTTACAGCTTCATAATTGCCTCTGTCTTCATTCTGGTACATGCTTTGAGAGAGTACTGCACCAACCAAGTCATGACCTTGGATCAAAACAAGAACTTGTGAACCTCCTTTGTATACAACCCTGACAACATAAGGGAAGGTCAAACACCATTGGAAGGTACTGTGGCAAGGAAATCCCAGTACACCACAACTCTCTCCCCCTCAAGTCTTCCCAATATTTACCACAGAGTTCATTGCCTTTTAGCTAGTATTCCATCACTACTATTCGTTCATCACTGAGGCTGCCTACTATACTGTTAACCAACAGTTCATCTTCCCACTCTGTTACTCCTAAATGACCCTGCCCAAAATACTGACATTGATTCACCCTCTACTCTTACAGTGGCTAGCAGAATCAATATTTAAACCTTGGCCTTTTGATTCCAAAGCCAATGTTCTTTTCAGGACACAACATTGACACTTGAATCTCACCTTGGATTTGTTTTCTGTGAAACCTTGGCTAAATCATTTAAACTTACTGAAATTTGGTTTCTTCATCCCTAAAATGGGGATAATAATACTTTCACTATTTATCACATAAAATTTCAGCAATAATAAACAAAACAATAAAATTCATGTAAATATGAGTCATAAATAAATCCATGTTAATTGTTTTTCTACAGTACTTTTAAATTAAAAAATACATACTTCATTAAGTCTATGAATTCACGATACAGACACTCCCTGAAATGGTAGAAATTCTGACCCATCCAATCATGCCTTTTCTTCAAACATTGTTCTTGATCATTAAAAATTTGGAATTGGACTTGTGGCTTTAATGATAAAAACCTAATTATATATATGTATATATATTTGGATACGGATAGCCTGAATATGTTTGTAGGTGTCAAGAAACTATCAGTAAATTAGGTAGGATTGGAGATGGGAGAAAAAAAGAGGAAAGATTCCTAGAAAGAGCTAGAAGGGATACAGTTGGGAGAAAGAGTGAAAGGGTTGACCTTAGCAAGGTGAAGGGATACTTCTTAACTAGAGATTATAATGAGGGAGGAGACTGCAGGAGGGTGATAAAGAGAGAACTTTGATAAAGAGTACAAAAGAGGACAGTTTTGATAGTAGTGCTGAATTTATATTATTTCTTTTTAAAAAGTTATCAATAAAGTTTCGTGGTTTCACATTAAATTTTTAAAAATTAGAATACAGGCATCTTTATGACATGACAAATCAGTATTAACATTTCTAATTTATAAATTCAGTGAACAATTCTCTGTATATTAACTATAATTTCCTTTGATGAAGTGTTAGTACTAGACTAGCTGTATTCTAGCATAATAAACAATTTGTAGACACACCCTACCATTATCAACAACAAAATAGTTAATAATAGCTAACTTATTATATGTTATATATAAAGTATTATATATAGTATATATAAGATTAATATATTATATAAAGTATTAATTATGTCTTAGGTACTATGCTGAGTTTTACAGTTATTATCTCATTTGATCATTTAATTATTTCATTTGAATAACAGTAATTCACTGTTAAACTTCACTATCACAAAAACTTATATATAGTATTAATTTGATTCTAATAACAACAATATGAAATACAGATACTAGTAACTCCATTTACAACTGGTGCAAATGTAAATGAAAAAAAAAAGTAAATGAATTACTCCAATTCTTACTAGTAAATGGGGAGAGTCAAGGTTGAAATTCAAGTAATACTTTCTGAGTTTTATAACTATGTGTCATATGAAGTCTGAGATGAAAGCAATGCATTTTGTATACAATGTCTCATCATCAATACCATTAAGCTGATGTATCACTTGTTCATAGATCTAGAATTGAATAGAAGTTCAGCTGGCATATAGGTAATTTTACAGATGGGGAAACTGACTTAGGGAAGTTGAGTGATTTGTTCAGTCACATATCTTCCAGGTTCAGAGTCATGGTTTTTTTCAGATGTATTATACTGCTCGTGCTGATGCCACAGAATTTAATCAACTTGGACCTGTTTCTTCATCTTGAAAATGGTGTGTTTGAGAGTATGGTAGAGGTATGGATATGCACTAAGTAGATGTCTCTAAACTTCATTTTTAGTCAATTTTACAAAGGAGGTGATAATAACACTTAAATGATAGGATGGTTTGTGAACCAGTTGAAATAATGTACGTAATGTGCTTTTCAGACCTCAAAGTGCTATATATAATATGAGTTATTATTAATATAATTAACACATTCTAATTAAATATTAATTATTAATGCTCAATATGTGCATATTAATCATAATAATTTTTGTTGGATTGAAACTGAAATATCTCATAAATTTTTCCTGAATCACATATTCCATTAGTCAAAACACCCAGAAACACCAGTATCTGATTTTATTTTTTCATAATTGATATTGCCCAACAAAAAAGTTTGTAGTATGGGATAATTACTATATGCTAACTTATGTTTAAATATTTTAATTAATTTAATTTATAATCTTTTTTATATGTACACCTCAAAGTTGAATGGGTAAATTCTGGATTAACACTGACCAAAAAAAGTCTAATTGAGAGCTATTGTAGGCCAGGGGAAAGAGCACTGTTGCTGGAGTCTAGAGTTCTGGGTCCAACCATATCTCTGGTGCCTCCGAGTTGTGTAATATTGAGAAAGATATTTAACTTTTTTTGGATTTCAGTTTCCTCTTCTATATAATGAAAAGGCTTGGCTAAATTATTTCTGAACTTATTAGCTCATGACTTTTAGAACTTCTAGTAAATACATTTTAGAAGAATAGAAATTGAATGTCTCTATTTGTGTTTGTTGTGGCAAGTGAAAAGCAGTGCAATTAATATCTTTTCATTCACAGTTGCGCCAATTGTAAAATAGAGCTAATAGTATCTTCATTTCATATTGTTGCTATTAGAATCAAATTAGATAATGCTTATAGAGGTTTTGTGATGGTGAAAGGCTGTTTAATGGTGAATTACTCTTATAATGAAGGAATTGTGAAATTAGAGCCAAAAAGATTTGGGGTCATATTCTGCTTCTGCTGCTTATTTTGCCAAATTATTTTGTTTTTTCCTTTTTTTTTTTTAAATGAAGGGTTTAGACTGGATGAGTCCTTTGGTCTCTTTCTGCTCTCAATCTTCTTAAGGGCCAGTGTTTCTTGTCTTCTTTCTTTGTCTATATTTAGTTTGTCCTTTATCTCTGTACATATAATTTTCTTTTCGTGATAAGCTACAGTTTATTATGTTGGTGGGAAGAAATTTTTAAGCAAAAATTATTGTGGTATCCCTCATTATTTAAAAACAATAATAACATTCTGAAAGAAAAATTAATGTGTGTCTTTGGACCCGAAGGAAAATTGTTCTTGTTTACATCTTGATGTAAGATACAATTTTCTTTCTGGAAATATCATTAACAATGTACAATACTGATCATCTGGCTTGAGAAATTCTTGTGTTATTTTGGAACCATTGCTGGTGAGTCAGAGCATATTGGGCATTCAAACTGTGGTTAAGTGGTAATCAGGTTAGGAAATTCTGTTCCCATTAACTCTCCCTTTCTTAGCCCCAAACTCCTCCCAATTAAACTGTTTTTTTGGTTAGTCATGCTTATGGTCTCTGCTGGGTTTTAGTGGGACCAAAACTGGAAGCCCTGAAATACCCTAAGAAAGACTATTCTTGCTTTATTTCCAGCTCAGCTAAAAACAGGAAGTAGTGGAAATTTCATGGAAAAGCCTACTTTCATGATATTTCCAATCCAGAGAGGTTTGGATCAACTTTGGATGGCATATGAACTTTTGGCCACTTACCTACAGCAAACCACCAAACTTTTAAGATTCTAGCACCTATGACAAGTCCTTCCTTGGGGTGAAGGCTAACCAATTTAGGCAATTGTGGCACTTAACATTCAATTTCCTTTTTGTAAAATCATTTAATTTAAATACATTTAATTCCAAAAATGTATGGGAAAACATAATCAGATAGTTCAGATAAAATGATGAGATATTAACCATAACAATAAACATAAATCTAGCCCAATTTTCCATTTTAATTATTTCATGCATACTTCATAATTAACTTAGAATATGATGATCAACATAAGAATTCATGATGAGTGTTTCTTGGAGGAATTTATAATTTAAAATAAAACCAGAACCAGAAATTCCTGGTAAGGGAAAATAGTCAGATGACTGATTTATGCTAGGAAATGCTTAACCATTAACGTATGAATTGCAATCATGTCTTGAAGATCAATCAACTGGAATTCAGTTATACTAGGAGGTTGAAAGTATTATGAAAGGACTTTTTAACAGAAATTTTTAAAAGCTCTTTCTTAGTCCCTTATAATAATATTAAGCCATATGATTTTGGGTAACTCCCCTAACTTCTCTGGGTTGCAGTTTCTGAATCTGTAAAATGAGGTTCCTGCTGGCTCCATATTTTTATATTTTGAGTTTAGCTTGAGTGGTAAGGATGACATTTGCATATCTCTGTTACATGCTATATCTGAGTAGATGCCAAAAGAAATTAGATGGATAAAATCTTTTGGTTTCTTGATTCTGCTGCTAACTCCCCTGAGTCTTTACACCTTTCTCATATGTAAATTTGGAAGTTAATTTTTGCAACAGTTAATTCATGTAGATGTTTTGAAGAAAGTGTTTGTAAATATACTTTAGGAGTGTTAGTAGGGTGCTGTGAATAGCCAGCTGATTTGAGAGTCAAGAAAACCTGGGCTCAAACTTTGCTTCTAATACATATTGTATTGTATGATCTGATTATAGGGCTTGCCAAGCTCTTTTCAGGGCTTCTCATATACTTTTAGTATCCACATGATTCATCCAACCTAAGGTTCCAAAAAGCTGTAGCATGTGCAGTGGCCACACCCTGGTAAACTTTATTAGCAAGTTGAAGGATAGGCCTCAAACCTGTTGGTGAATTAGGAGAATACCTACCCCAACCATGTGAAGACTTCCCTGGCAGAATGAGTTAATGAAAACAATTTGTTCCAATAGACATGAAGATGGCTGAGCTAGAAACCATAGAGTGCTTAGAGCTTGGTCAGATATCAAAGATGCCAAAATCATCTACTACATCCCAAGCCATTGCTAGTTGTCTTGGCTTTGATGTTACCACTAAGTGACTCAAGAAGAAAAAAGTAAGACTAATAACTTTGTCTAACTCTGTATCACTTAAATCTAATTCATATTCAAGTTATCACCTGTGATATCATTGGTCCATGTTTATGTTCATCCTTTATTCTCAAAGAGGACCGTTATCAGGTTCACTTTCTCCAAGTCATCAAAGTCCAGTGATAAGAAAAAAGTCAGGATGACTGGTGATGGCCCTGGATGGAATGGATGATCTTGGCATCTTTGATGTCTGACTAATCTCTAAGCACTCCATGGTATCTGCTTTGACCACTTTCATAGCTGTTGGAACAACTTGTTCTCATCTATCCGTTCTACTAGAAAACATCTTCACATCCTTGGAGTAGACATTCCCCTAACTCACCAATAAGTTTGAGGACTCTCAGTTACTCCTTACCTGATTTAGCTCATTTGCCAAGACAATTTACGAGGGTATAGCCACTGCACATACATTAGTTTCTTGAAGCCACAGCTGGTCCTCTTAAAAATGAAAGACACATAACCAATACATACTGCATGTGTGGCTCTGAATAAATAATTTCAACTGTAAGACCTGCAGGCTACTGTTGAAGACTATTATTTACACAAAAGTTGTTGACCTGTATTGTAGAAGAAGTTTCTTTTCTGAGTTTCCTATGCCAATAAAGTCATAGGTCTGGACCCAAATACTCCAAAACACATTATATAAATATGAGTAATAAGGAGAATGATAATGCAGAACCAATACTCAGCAATTGTTATACAAACCACAGTAAAATCAATATATTTTGTTATTAAATGTCTTTTATATGTTTTACAAAGATGAGATATGTTATATATCTTCATTTCTTCCTTTGCATTGAATTAAATTCATTAATTAATTCAGGGCTTGGTTGTTGAAAGTAAAAATAAAGTGAATCTGTTCAGGAAAAATCAGAATCCTCCCATACTAATCCATGTTGAGAACAAAATTCATTATACTTCTCACTGGGGTTCTGTTGTATTCAAATAAAATTTTAAAACCTCCTATCTCATTGATCCCTTTTGGTTGGAATGAATTGTTGGTTTGGACTAGTAACAAAGATGCCAGTTTTCTTATAAGAAAACTAACTTTGTGAGATATCTAGACTGTCTTTTAGACTTGGCTAGCAGAAAAAGACATATAGATTATTGGTTACTCATTAGCATGTAATACAGCAATATCAAACACTAGCTAAAGATCTTGCAACAACAAGGACCTCTTGCATATCTCTACTCAGATGTCTTAAAATGCTTTGCTCAGCATGTACAAAACATTATCTACTTCTCTTTGCTCCTAGATGTCCTACTTGTAACCCCCATTTCTGTTGGAGAATCATTATTTTCCTAGTCACCTAGATTCACAACAAACTTGGTTTACTCTTCACCCTCCATCATCCAACACAAGCAAACAACTGCCTAGTATTATTGGTTCTCTCTTCTCAATGTCTCTTAAATCTGTCCCTTCTTTTTACTAAAACAGAGCCCACCTAATTCAGGCTCTCATCACCGTTCATCTGATCTATTGAAATAGTCCATGAATCAATCTTTATACACACATTCTATTTCTTCTCCAATCCATTGTTCATATAACTGTCAAGTTGATATTCTTAAGGCACACATCTGATCAGATCTCTCCCCTTCTCAAGAAGCCACAAGGTGTTATGGACCAGAACTCAGTATTTGAAACAAGGATTCTTACAAGGTGTTAAGTCAATGGAATTGAAAATATAATGGCTATTTAGTTTAGCATGGTGAATAATAATTCTCTAGTTCAGTACATGTACTTAGTACTTAATATAGTTCTACAAGATTGACACCTATTCTACAAAATTCACACCTATGATAATGTAATTATAATAGAGCATATAAGCTGGGACAAACTCAGCCAGACAGATTCATTCCATCTCACAACATCCTGGTGGCTCTCCTCCTTTGCTTCTCTGAAGACTCCATAAGGCCTCCAAAAAAGCTAGCTGAAGCCCCAGGCAAGGAGGCAAGACTTTGAAAGAGATAATAATGAATTTGGACTTTAACACCTGGCTATTTTCGTGGTGATTACTTTGCTGAAATGAAGGTTGGTCCAGAGACCTCCAGAAAACCAAACAGAACACTACACCAAGGACTCCATATTGTCTCTAGCATCAAGTATAAACTCCTCTTTTTGTCATTTAAAGTCATTCACAATCTACTTCCAGCTTACTTTTCCAGTATGGTTACATATTGGTTCCCTTTATACATTTTGCAATCTAACCCAATTTGCCTATTCATTGCCTCTCCCATGAACATTCTAGCTTCTGCCCTTGTGTCTTTACATAGAGTGCTTTATAATTTAGCTTCCCATCTCTGATTCTTGAAATACATATATATGAATACACATACTATAATATATGTCGGTCTATACATATAGCAATATACAGATAATAGGCATGTATGTATAAGTATCATATTTACTTTGAAATATAGATATGCATATATAAATACATGCAGAGAACACACACACATATATATCCAATATTAACTTTATATGTAAGCATGTTGTATACAACCAATAGAATGTAGCCTTCTTTAAGACAATGATCATTTCCATTTATTTTTTGCTTATTGGAAGGAAAACTATGTTGACTCTGGAGAGCATACTAAAAATAAGAAACATCACCTTGCCAGCAAAGCTCCATGTAGTCAAAGCAATGTTTTTTTTTTTTTTTCCAGTAGCTATATATCCTGTGAGAATTGGCTATCAGAAAAGTTGGGACCTCAGAATCAATATTTTTGAAGTGTGTTTTGGAGAAGACTTTTCAGTGTCTCTTGGACAGGAAGTAGATAAATCATCAATACTTAAATAAATAAACTAATCCACTTCATTATGAGGGCAAATATTGAAGCTGAAGATTAAATATTATGCCCATATAATGAGAAGACAGGAGTCACTGGAAAAGATCTTGATGTTGGGAAAGACTGAAGGCAAAAGGAAGAGGAGTGGTAGAGGATGAGATGGATAGATTGCAACAAATATGAGCTTGAACAGATTTCAGAAGATAGTGGAGAATAGAAGGATTTGAGGTTCCATGAACTATGGAATTATGATCACTGACTGAACAACAACAGGTACCTAACACAGTGCCGGATATATATATGTAAGATGATTTTTAAATGTTTCTGTGTTGACTGATCATCAGGGAAATAAACAAAATAAGGGAAAAAGAGAATAGTGCTTTAAAAAACTTACATGAATAAAAAAAATCTATTATATATTTTATCAGTTGATATCCGAAACTTTTTTTTTGTAATTCCTGGAGAAAAATCCCTTATGAGCTACAATCTTATGTTCCAAATTTCAACTCCAGATGAATAACATTGGCTAAATCAGAAAGTCCACAAAATAGATTTATAATTAAAATGTTGACAAAGCCTAGATTCTTGAAAGGCTCATGGGTGCTGGGATTATAATAATAGTCTCCTTTAATACTCTTCCATTTAATGCTCCAAAGAGTGGAATTTGTAATTTTTCCTTTGGTGCAAAGATAAAAAAACCTGGGCAATTTGACATTTCTAAGATTGGACAGTGTTTGAATTTCCACAATTTCTGTGGGAATACAATCCACCGTCGCTTAGTTTTATTAAAAACCACCTTCTTGGCAATTACCTATGCCATTATAACAGGCACTTCCATTATGTCTAATATCTCATTATAGGAAATAGAAATCAACTTCTTGTTCCAAGAGTCATGGTACAAAGAATCTGGAAGACACCATAAAATTGAAGGATAGTGTGACTTCCTTTGATGACATCCTCTTTGAATGTTGTGCTTTTTTATCTTCAAATCTAAAATAACTTTAGGTAGAGATGACAATTTGTGAAGAAGGTCAAGAAGATGATAATGATTGCTAATAGTAAGAAAAGTTGTTAAAATTAACTACATTAAAACAAAATTGATTTGAAGCTGAATTTTAATTTGAAAATCAATAGTACTTAGAAAATTCAGTTTAGAAGTCAATACTGAATACTGACTAAAATTCATTTTGGATTTTTTGGGAATATTTTGGAAAGTGATTCCAAAATTTGTATTAAAGTAGATACATGATATACATTCTTTTAAAAAAATTCTGTAGGTTTATACAGATAATGCAAAAAAAAGTATATGTGGGTATGTCTGTCTATCTATCTAAGTATCTATCTATCTATATGTATGTATGTATGTATATATGTATGTGTGTACAAAAACTATCAAAATATGATGCATGATACCATTATTTACATTGTTACCATGGATTATTTAAGTTCATGTAAAAAAGATAAACATTCATTGATTCAATCAACAAATACTGAGTATATCCTACTCTGTGCCAGCCATTGTGTTACATAATTAAAAACAAAAATCAAGAACCCTTGTCTTAAGGAGCTTAAAGTTAAATTGGGAGGATAGAACCAACATAAACACAGATAAATGAATAAATTCCTAACATATACAAAATAAATATAAAACATTTTAATGCAAGGGATGGAACTAGAGGAATAAGAATCTCAATAGATATAATATGTAAAACTAATTTTTCATGTTAAAACAAAAGAACTAATTGTCGAATTCTATTAGAAAGTGATTTTTAAAAAATAATATTCCCAACATAAAAGGAAAATCTAAGGAGAAAACTTGATTCTAAGAGACAAATCTAAATTCAGAATTTCTTCTCCAAAGAGGAATATTATTTTTCTGAATGATAGTTATATAGTTACTTTACCAATTTCCTTTCAGTTTTAGTCAAAGTGTTTTAATTGACAACATTTGATTCAATATTCAAGAACTGAGGTTAGCTGCTGTTGTTGTTGTTTAGTCATTCAGTCATGTCTGAGTCTTCATGATTCCATCGATCATATCATGCCAGGCCCTTTTATCCTCCACTGTCTCTCAAAATCTGTCCAAGTTTATATTTGTTGTTTCCATGATAATATCTGTCCATTGCATCCTCTGCTATTCCCTTTTCCTTTTGTTTTCAACCTCGCAACTTTGGGCTCTTTTCCAATTAGTCTTGCCTTCTCTTTATGAGACCAATGTATTTAAGCTTCAGGTTCAGTATTTGACCTTCTTGTCAATAGTCTGAATTGATTTTTAAAGCATTGATTAATTTGATCTCCTTGCTTTCCAAGGAATGTTCAAAAATCTTCTTCAGTACCACAATTTAAAAGCATCAATTCTGCAGCACTTTGGTCCAAAGCCTACCGGTATGAAAGACCAATGGTGAGACCAAGTGTTAGAGAAGAAGTAATAACAGCTTCTAGAATTCTCAAGTCAGAGACAGTAAGGGGACCTGGCAACTTCTCAGAAAGAAATTAAAGAGGACCCCTGTACCAGGACTGGATTCAAGACAAAACACTGTTTAGTAGCAACTCGATTGCCTCTATTCACTTCTGGTCATAGCTCAAAGGTGGAAAGGAGAATTTTTAGGCAAAAGGGACTAGAAGTTCTGAGAGGCAGTATCACTTTTGGTGCCATCCTCTTTTATCTTATGGAAAGGTTAATCACACTTATATTTGTGGTAATTATTTATAGATTTGTTCTTATTTTTCTATTAAAACAGTTGAAGATATAAATCAATAAAATAACCAAGAAGTAAATATAAAGAAAAGGGAACAGAATATAAAACATAGAACTTTGTGAGCAAACCCAGAGTTAGGGTATTGAAGGAGGAAGAGTAGTTATCAAAGACAGAAATGCTAGTCAGAGAAATAGGAAGACAACCAAGAAAATTTAATGTCATTGAAACCAAGACAAAAAAAAAGTCTGTAGGTGAATAATCCTGTCAAATGTAAAATTTAAGCATATTGAAATTAAGAAAGAGCCATCTGAGTTAATAATTAGAAAAAGCATATTTAGCGGGTTGAAATGAGGATTGAAGCCATGTTATAGGAGATTAAGAAGGAAACTAGTGTGTCTAGAAAGGGAAATCAGTGATTGTAATTCATATATTTAGAATGTTGGATTATGAACATAAGAAAATAGAATAAAGACCACAACAGAGTAGCTAGATAAATGAAGCAAAAAGGTAATTTTGGAGTTGATGTTAAGCAAATCCAGAAATGGTAGAATTTGATAGTGTTGAATTAAGTTTAATTAATATTTATTAAGCAATTACTATAAACACAGCACCATGCTATTGCTAGAGAGGTAGAATGTACTTCTCTTAAATACTTCCTATGAGCAAGGTGGAGTGTTAGATGGTCCAGTCCACACAATCAGGGGCTTACAAAGATAAATCATTGTTATAAAGGAGGATACATTATATTAATGGCATTATATTTTTGTTGGAGGTAATACATAAAATACATCAACCCTGAGGCAGGGTCTGGGATTACAGTTTTGGGATTACAGTTTTAGCTGGCAGGCTAGGCAGGAAGCAGCTATCTTTCTTCTTGCCAGCTGATACATATACAAAAGTCCATCTTAAAATTCTGACTCTATCACCCGGACTGACTTGGAACCAACTTAAACTGAGAGAACTAATGATTAAATTTTCAGGTTAAGCATTTACACCTAGAAAATCAGACAAAAATGAAACAAATCATGGCTTTGATTTATTGTTTGTTGATTGTTTAGACTTGAGATGGAGAAAGTTATTAATGTTAATAAGGCAGATTAAATGTAAAAGTGTGCTATATATGTATGTGCTATATATACACATATACATATATATATAATATATGTGAGTATATATAATATATATACATATATGTATATTCATCTTCAGAGACCTGCTTGTTAAAAAATCACCAGCACAATAGGCCCAATTTCTGTATCTGGGATGCTCCTCTATTTGTTTTATCCCTGGCAACCCCTTGTTCCTTTCAAGACTCAATTTATGTTACCTCCTTCAAGAGGTCTTTCTTAACTCATCCAGTCCTTAGTTGGCACCATCACCAGAAATCACTTTCTATTTATTTGTACATATTCTATATTTGATATGAATATGAATACTGCATCTCAGTTGAAAGGAATGTTCTTGATGGCAGACTGTATATTTGTATCCTCAGGGTTTATCATAATGCCTGACTTACACTAGGTAGTTAACAAATTCTTATTGATTGAGCAACGTAACAGGGTGTATAATTACATGCCACAGGGAGTACAGAAAGTATGTAAGTTCAGATTCTATGTGTAAGAAGACTTATACAAAGCTTCATTGAGGAAGTAGGACTTTATGAATTTTGGAATGTGGAAAGGTGAGAGAAAAGGCAAAAATGTGGATTACAGATAGAATTCTAATTCTTTTCTTCTTAGATTTGTTTCTAGCTCCATGTAATTTGAATATTTGATGAACATGCTCTTTTATTATTCAAGTTGCATTATATAAAGGTCAAAAAGCCCAGAAATAGCACTCATTCATGTAGAACATTGCTTTCTCTATTAACATGATTTGCCATTGAATCATTCTTTGTGTATAACCTTCTAAATAAACAATAAATTCTAGATAAGAGAAGGCAAAAGAGATGTAGACCAGTTTGAATATAAGAAATGTTACTTTCCATGGTCCACTGACTCAGCTAACTGACAACTAAATACTAAATCTGGTATCCAAGTTAGACTGATGTCTTTAATGATAAGAAGAAAATAAAGTAATAAGGTGGGCTAGCATAGTTTTTGACCTGAATCTATCTCTGGGATATATAAAGTGTTTATTAAGCACTTAATACGCCCCAGATACAGACATGTTAAGGCAATGAAGTGGAGAAGAAAAGGTAGAGTTAAGAGAAAGTCAAGGGATGACAAATTTTAACATTTTATGTTAGTAATTTTTATTAAATTTATAGAAATAGAAATTATTGTGAAAATATAAATTCTTCTAAGTTGCCTCTTCAAAATAATATATACATTCTTATGTCAAGAATAAAAGCTAAATAAATGTCTTGTCAAGAATTTTTTTGTTGGCAAAGCTTTTTCTCTCTTGGATTCAAAGAAAATAAAAATCTTTGAATATTTAGGTAATTTAAGAGAAATTAAGTTGCTTCTGAGGTAATGCAAGGCAACATAATATAGTGAAAGAATACTAGAAGTGAATTTGAGTCTTGAATCTGCCACTTACTGTATGGCATTAGTCAAGTCCCTTACATTCTCTGAGTCCCATCTGTAAAATGAAAATGATATTGTAATATATATGCTGTCTATTTTATAGGGTAAAGTATTCCTTAATGTGTAAAAGGCTGTGTGAATGACTTTTTTAAAAATTTCCTTTTTACTTTTTGAGAGAACTTAGAGCTGTTGAAAGATATGAGGATAGCAACTTCAGAGACTAAAGTCTGTTTATTCTCAGAGTAGGCACCAATGGTAATAAATGTCATGATCCAGCTGGATCTCCTTTAGACTAGGGTGTGGGACTGAATTTCTTGAATCCAAGGCACATTCTAGCTGGGAAGTTGCCTTTCAATCATGATGGGAAGGAAAACAAGAGTTTTACCATAGAAGGATCTGAGTTGGCAGGATCTTTTGCCAAGATTCAACCCATTCAACACAAGGAGAAATACGGTTGTGATGTAATAAGAGGTTGTGATATCCTATCAAACCAGGATAATTTGCCAGGGTATATTAAAGAAGCTAGAGGAAAGGAAAAAACAGTCAGAAAGGAGTTCCTAAAGTGGAAGCAGCAGAGGTCTTTGTGTGTTCATGGATTCTGGGCAGTAAGTCTGCAGTAGAAGCAACAAAGATGTTTGTATGCTTAGGAACTGTAGGCAGGTATCTCTTTCTATGCTGCTTATCCATGCAATTCAATTAGATTCGATTAAATGCAATTCATTGAACAGTAAACACTTAGTAGGTGTCAGATACTGTAGGGATTCAAATAACAAGCAAATTTTCCCTGACCTCAGTTTACAATCTAATGTGTCTAATTACAATCAAATGATGAGTAGATATTTGATTGGTAGTTTTGCTTTATGTCCCTCTTTAAATCTCTATTGCCATAACTGAAGGGATTTTTTGAAGAAATGAAAGACTTTTTTTTTTTTGTTTTTTTTTTGAAAATGCTATAATTGCAGGGTTTCATCATTTTAAAATGTTGCCAATCTCTAGCAATGGAAAGGTGCTATCTATATTCTAAAATCTTCAGAAGATTGGAGTCAAGAAAACCTCAATGCAAATTTTGCCTCAGATATGTACTGACTGTAAAAATGGGTAAGTCACCAAAATGCTCAGTTTCAGTTTTCCCATTTTTAGAATTATTGAGTTGCATTTAATGAGCTTTAGTTTCTTTCACCTCTCACTCCATAAAGCCTACTCTTTTTCACTAGGTTCATTACACTACAATTTATTTTATTACATCACCCCACTGTTAACAGAAATTCTGTTATTTGTGATCATTGCATTGCTGAGAAGAGCTGTTTATCATAATTGATTATTGTGCAATGTTGGTGTTACTATGTACAGTGCTATCCTAATTCTGCTCAATTCACTCAGCATCAATTTGTTTAAATCTTTTCAGATTTTTTTGAAATCTGCCTGCTCATCATTTCTTATTGAACAATAATATTCCATTACATTCCTAGACCACAACTTGTACAGCAATTCCCCAATTATTGGGCATCCACTCAATTCCCAATTCTTTGCTACCACAGAAAGTTTCTATAACTATTTTATATATGTGGGTTCTTTATCCTTTTAAAATGATCTTTTGGGGATATATATCTAGTGGTGGTATTGCTAGTAGGGTATATACAGTTTTATAGCCCTTTGGGCACAGTTAAAAATTGCTCTCTGGAATGGTTGGATAAGTTCACAACTTCACCAACAATGCATTGGTGTTCCAATTTTCCCACATCTTCTCCAACATTTATCATTTTCTTTTTTTCTATTACATTGTCAATTACATAGTCAATCACATGACTCTTTCCAGCAATGAGATGATTGAGGCCATTTTCAATGATCTTGTGATGAAGAGAGCCATCTACCCAGAGAGAGGAATGTGGGAACTGAGTGTGGACCACAACATAGCATTTTCACTCTTTTTGTTGTTGTTTGGTTGCATTTTATTTTATTTCTCTTTTTTTCCCTTTTTGATCTAATTTTTCTTGTGCAGCAAGATAATTGTATAAATATGTATAATATATTAGATTTAACATATATTTTAACATGTTTAACATATATTGATTACTTGCCATCTAAGGGAAAGGGTGAGGGAAGGAGGGGAAAATTTGGAACATAAGGTTTTGTGAGGGTCAACATTGAAAATTTATCCATGCATATGTTTTGAAAATAAAAAGCTTTAATAAAAAAAGTTAATCTGATGGGTGTGAGGTAATATTTCAGAGTTGTTTTATTTTGCATTTTTCAGTTAATAGCTATTTAGAATATTATCATATGCCTATAAATAGCTTTAATTTCTTCATCTGAAAAATATTGTTCATATCCTTTTACTATTTGTCAATTGAGGAATGACTTGTGTTACTATAAATTTGATTCAGTTTTCTCTATATTTAGAAATAATACTTTTATCAGAACCCTGTCTATAATTTTTTTCCCTAACCTGCTTTCCTTTTAATCTTGATTACTTTTAAATTTAATGTAATTAAAATTATACATCTTACATTTCATAATATTCTCTGTCTTGTGTTTGCTCATGAATTCTTCCCTTCTTCATAGATCTGACAGTTAAACTATTTCTTGCTCTCTTAATTTGCTTATGAAATCACCCTTTATAATCATGTACCTATTTTGACATTATCTTGGTATAGTGTATGAGCTGTTAATCAATACTTAATTTTTGCTATAGTATTTTCCAGTTTTCTCAGCAACGTTTGTCAAACACTGAGTTCATTATCTAGAAATTGGAGTTTTGAGGTTTATCAAACAGTAGATTATTATAGTCATTTACTATTGAGTCTTGTGAACCTAACCTTTTTCAGTGATATACCACTCTATTGTTTAGCTACTATCAAATTGTTTTGATGATAGCTGCTTTATAATATAGTTTTAGATCTGATATGGCTAGGCCACTTTCATTTGCATGTTTTCATTAATTTCCTTGATATCCTTGACTTTTTATTCTTCTAGATAAATTTGTAATTATTTTAGCTCTATAAAATAAGCTCTTTTCTTCTAAAAGGGTCACAAAAAATCTTTAAAGAACATACAAGCTAAATGAGCTTGGCATACTTCACTTTTCCCTTGAGAAAGAAGTAGAATTATAGCAAAGACTTCGGCTACAGTTAGATGCCCCAGAGAGGAAAAAGCCCCCCAGTCTCATCAATGGAGATAATATGTTCAGCAAAACAGCATTGAAATGAGCAACATTTGATAGAGACTCATGGAAGGAAGTCTGATAAGAGCAGGATGATAGAAGCTATAGGATGATATAGTTAGGGATTATCAGAGGTCATATTACATCAGAGTTGCCTCTTTATACATTTATTCTTCCACATGTATGGCTTGGACACACATAATCTCTAAGCATATTTCTCTACATGTGCACTTTATCTATTTGTTCTCTACACATGTGTTTCTTCCTGTTTTTTAACAGCTATTCTTCCCACCAATGCTGTATATATTTTTTAGACTTTGTCCCAGTTTTATCAAAAATGTTTTATTGCTACTTTCATATTGTACTATTTCATCAAGTGTCTGCTTTACACTAATTTTGCTTTTACCAAAGTAAACATATAACTTCATGCTTGTGAACTCCTAGGGTTCTTTAAACTTAAGATAGACTTTTCAGTGGAGTCTTTCATAGTTAGAAGAGCTTACTAGCATTAATTTTGTTCTATTGTGTGATGTGGAGAAAAATGAAAACAATAGTCTCTGCTCTTATTGAACTTAGAGCACTGAACTTAAGGAAATATAAATCAAATTTAACCTTAGCTTATTGCAAAAACTTAGTTCTTAATCTTAAACTTAGTAACTGAGTGGTAACAGAGAAGTCTTTGATCCTCCATTATCTCCTGTGTCAAATAAAGATCATAGAAAAAGTGGCTCTTAAAATAAATCCCAGTTCTCCCTTAATGGTGGTTATGGCACTTCACAAGCAGATCAGACAAACCCATAGTACCGAAAATGACAATGGCACCATGCACAGGGCCATTGTCAATGAGGAAAAGCAACAAGCTGACAAAACACTGGACTTCAGTAGTGTTTTGGCCTTGACAAGGTAAATAAAGGAGGTCAGGAATTGACTTTTGCAGAAGCTCCTTTCAAACTTGGCATTCAGTTTCTTGAGGTTTCTCATGAAGTGAATCAATGGTGGATTTGGATTCAGGATTTGAATCTTTTTATTAGCTTTATAATCCTAGGGAAATCACTTACCTGCTCTTAGCCTATTTCATTACTTGGGAAATAGGATAATAATTTACTTCACTGGGTTTTTGTGAAGATTAAAGGAGAAAAAAGTTTAAATTACTTTCAAACTTTAAAGTGTAGTAATATAAATGTGGGTTATTATTAATCTGCTTCGTATGGGATGCATGACTTTCATTCTCCTGCACATTAGAGTAGCTTTTTGAATCAACAGAAAGTAATGTATTTTGCAAAGACGGGGCAGCCACATTTTGTAAGTTTCTTATCTCTGATGCCATAGGCTGATGCTAGTACAAAGAACATCCTGAAATAGAAAGTATAAGTAAGAGCTATGAACATTTTCAAGAAACGTCAGAGTAAAATATCTCAGAAAGAAAAACAGCATTTTCAGCATTTAGTCAAAGCAACCTGCTTCAAGCAAGCCATATGGATATCAAAGAGGTCCAGAAGATGTATTTTTTTGAATTATAATATAGAATTACTATAATGATCACTCACGAGATCACTCACACAAAATATTTTGTGAACTTTAATATCCTATATGAATGGTTATATCTGAAAATACATATTAAGTGCCCATTATATACCAAGTACTACACTAAATGCTTGTGATAAAACAATCCCTATCCTTAAAAAATGCATATTAGTAACAGGACTGATAATATGCAAATATCTTTTTGTACACTCATAATAAATTTAGTATAAATGGAAGATAAATAAATAAAAGGAATGGACAAGTAGATAGAGCACTGGGCTTAGAATCAAGAAGACTCATCTTCATGAGTTCAAATATGACCTTGGACACTAGTTGAGTGGACCTAGGCAAGTTTTTAAATCCTATTTGCCTCAGTTTACTAATGATCTGGAGAAGGAAAACCCGTTACTTTAGTGTCTTTGTCAAGGAAACCCCAAAATGGAATAAGGAAGAATAGGATATTATTGAAATGAATGAACGTCAACATTCATGTAGGAAAGACAAAAGCCTACAGAGCACAGCAAATGAGATTGAGCAGTCAGTTGTGTGGCTGTGAATATGTGATTGGCTCTGAAAAAAAATCACCTTCAAAATCCTGAGCATTTTACCAAAGCTATCTTCAAATATGATAATAGACTATTTCTATAAAGATTTTATGAAAAATTAGGAATATGAGTCAAAAGACATTGAAATTTTCTCTGTTAATATAGTAATACTCATTCCCCCCCCCCCCCCAGGAATCTTTGTTCTTTGAGACAGCTTATAAATTGAATGCCATTGGTACTGTATTATTTCCATGGTAATTTTTTTCTCTATACATTTATTCTTGTGGTCCAGAAATCTTTCTTAACTTTTCTGGGTATCATTTCACTTAATTTTATAGTACATTAAAACCAAGGTGTTAGAATTTAAACATTGTGGTGTCAGTGTTGTTAAAACAAGAAATTTTTTATAGAAATATTAATCAGTTTTCCTTCTTTCAATTGAATTTATAATGGTAGTAAGTTGGTTTGTTGATTTCAAATCAGGCTATCTGAAGGTATGTTTTCCTATTCAACTCTTCTTGCAATGTTATAAATTTGTATTCATAAAAATACTTCTAATAGGAGCAGTGTGGTGGCACAGTGTATAGAGTACCAGCCCTGAAGTCAGAAGGACCTGAGTTCAAATCTAATCTCAGGCACTTAATACTTCCTAGCTGTGTGACCCTGGGCAAGTCAACTCCAATTGCCTCAACAACAACAACAACAAATATATATATATATATATATATATATATATATATATATATATATATATTTCTAATAATATTACTTATAAAGCACTTTAAGATTTACAAAGGTAGGTAACTATATATATTCATATATAATATGTATTATATATGATATACTAATTTTTCATAGTCTTTCGTAGTTTCCCAGCATAACATTTTGTATATAAACTTGTACTTTAAATTTCTATGATCCCTTGGTTCATTCTGATTCTTGGAAAATTGATATAATGTTTTCCAATTATTTATTCTTTTTACCTATTTTTGAGGGAGTGATATATTTTACTGTGATTATTGCTTTACTCTTGCTAAATTCTACTAAGAAAAATTATCACTAATTCAATGTTTTAACTTTTATTTATTTCACATTTGTCAGTTATGTTGAATTGTTATTAATGTCCTTATTTTCTTCTTATCTTTATCCTTTTATCTTGACTAGTCAACAATCTAATTACATGCAGATGGGTGATCACAAAAAGACTCCTATATTTTTAAGGAGTCACTTCCTTAATAAGATTGATAAATTAATTTCTCCCCTCAATTTTCATTGTTTCTTAAGTCCAGAATCTTTTAACTTCTTTTCTCAAATAAGGTATTCATAATATTTTAAATAAGGTTTTCACATAATCTACATGCTTTTTCTTCTTTAATTTCTTGACTCTGAAACATATTTTCCAGCATATTTTCTATATTTTCTGCCAAACTTTGCATTAAAGTCTTTAAATATCAAGGTATATATCAATTTAGTTAAGAGTTCTTTTTTGGCATTATTTTTTGAGCCTCAGCTGGAATTACATTTCTGATGGGAATTTTATGTATATTTTTTAGGATGCCACTAATAACCCCTACATAATGAGATGAATGAAATAAATATTAAAATACTATTTTAAAACTTTCATAGATCTAAGATTAAGACTCTCAGGTCTAGAACAGTTAGGGAGGAAATACTGGATAAGAAAGTTTGCTTAAGCACCTACTAGTTGTATGGTCTTGGGTAAGTCATATTATCTTTCCATGCTTCAGTTTCTTTCTTTGAAAAATGAGGAATAGATGGCCAGTTTTAGCTATTACATTCTTTGTGAATACCCCAGTAGTGAGATGGTGATGGACTTGATTCTAAGTATTATATATTAAGGTTAAATAAATTGACCTCTTATACTGTGAGTTATGTTTCTTATTTTGTCCTTTATTCCTCTTTTGTTGTGTTTCCAGGAAAGAAGGAAAGGGACCTATTGTATTTAAAAAAAAAATTGTTTATAGTAAATGTAATACTTCTTTTGAAACACTTTTTGCCTGAGGAATCAAGAATTTCCTTTTATACTAGAGATAAGAATCTAGATCTTTCAGCTTATTAAGTAATAATAAAAACATTCCACTGTGGTTTTAAGTATGCACCATATTTGAAAAGTGCTGTAATTCAGCAATGATAGCACAAATGGGAGCATGGTGGTCTGCTGGTCTCATAAATTTTCTGTGCCTTCTATCTTGGTCAAACATATCAAGATTTTAGAATTAGCCAGGACAGCCTACAGTTCCTCATTCTGGACACTATATTTCTCTTAATTAAGTCCAAGATTATGATGACTCTTTTGCCTGCCATGTTACACTTTTGGCCTAGAACTGAAATAAATTACTTAAAGGAATGGAAGGGCAGAAGTGAGCATTAAGCAAAATAAGAGATAAGGGTAGTATAAAATTAGAGGAACTGGAATATGTTAAAAATCTGACAACTGCTCACTTATATGCCATTTCAAAGTTTGTAAAGTGCTTTACATACTTTATCTCAGATCAAATAGAACCATTGCTTCAAGAAGAGATATGCCAATTGACTGCTCTTTGGGTCAATATTGTATCTCTGAATTTTCAGAAGAAACTCCCTTTTCCTTGTCAACAGTCCCCTGTATGCATTGTTTTCTCCTTTTTGAGCTTATCTATTTCTCATCTGTGTTGGTTCATCCCTTCAAGGGCAAGGTAGTCACTCCCCAATCATGGGCAGGGGATGGTTATCACATTAATGTTGAACTTAGGTTAGATACCCTCATTGGCTATTGTGGCTTAGAACTCATGATTTCAAGAGATCCAATAATCTAAGTCTCCTTGGCAGAACTAACTTTATTTTTCTTAGACCTACACAGTTTCCCTTCAACTCTTTCATCTACAGCCATGACCACTGCAGTTTTGTCTGGTATGCAAAGTTTGAGGAATGAAAGAATGCAAGTTTGAAACTTAGAACTTTATAGAGTCTTAAAACTGGAAGGAATCGTCTCCTAATATTTTATAATTTAAGCCCAGATAATGAAAGTAGTTTGCCTAAGGCCACACAGCTAGTTGTAGATTTCAGGTAAAGTCATGGTATACCTGATTTCTATTCTACTTTGGTTTATTTTTTCTACTAGATCATAGATTTGGTAGGTAATATGGCTTCAATGACTAAAACTAACCCAGTGCCAATACTACACACATAGTAAATCCTTAATGCATATTTGTAGAGTGAACAAAAAAAATCGATGAAGTTCTAAGGCTCACTGAATGGTTAAGATCATTCTGGGTAAATAATCTATAAAACCATATGTATATCTATAAACAATTCCTGGCACATAATAAGTGTTAATAAATGGGTATTAAAATTAAATTCATATAAGTTTAGCTTTAGATTTAATTCTGGATTTGCATAGACAGGAGTCATTCTTGGGAGCATCTCTCATAAATTCTCTCTTTCTTGTGTGACCATCCAGGGTTTTCTTGGGCAACATTAAACATCAGCATTTGATTTGCTATCTAGGTTTCCCCCAGCTACATTAGAATTTGATTCATGACTAGATCTCTAGAGGAAAGATAAAGAGTTCTTAGCTTCCATGCTTAACTCCCACTCAGGCTAACGCCACATAGAAGAGGACAATATTATCTCAGATTTAAAGCTGGAATGGGCTTTTGTGGCTATCTGGTGCAACCCTTTCATTTTATGGGTAAGGAAATTGAAGCCACAGAGAGGAAACAAAGCTTAAGGTTACAGAATACCTATATGGTAGAGCTAGTCTTTGAATCCAGGTCCTCTGATTTCAAATAATGACTCAAGTTTGACGAATTACAAAAAAGGTGGTGGAGGGCAGTCACTGGTTCTCATTTCTATGAATATATAACATTCATTTCTAGTATTCTGATCTTGCTATAATGCTGTCACTTTGGGTACTCCATCCTTGGAAATTAAGAAAATGATAAGGAAAAATAACACCATATATACATACATACATACACACACACATATGTGTGTAATAACATAGAAATTTGACTAGTGGATAGAAAAATTACAGCTCATTACAATCAGGAAAATCTGGGCTTCACTCCATATCTGACCTATTAGCTGTGTAACTTAGGAAAGTAACCTCTCTGTACTACAAACCACTTTTTAAGTTACACAGCAGATACCTATCTGTGTTGTTAGAAAAAGTTTTCTCATGGGAAAGAAATTGTACTAAGGAAAGAATAGATCTAGTCTAAAAATGAGGAAGAACAAGCATTTATTAAAGTATTTACTATATGGACTTCCAGCCAAGCTGGCGGAGAGCATGCTCACATTTGCTTAAGCGTCATGGTTTCTCTCAGAATAATTTATCTCATGACAAGCCTGGGAATTAGTGCTTGACTGAAAAACAAATAATTATCAAGAGAAGATAGCCTTAAAATTCACCAGAAAAGGTCTGTTTTTGCTCTGGAGTGGGGACAGTTAGATGGGGCACAAACTGAAGGCAGGCAGCGGCAGCATAGCAGACAGAGTAAGGCAGACAGCTCACAGCTGAGCAGGCTGGAGGGGGGTGAGGTATGATCTCAGCCATTTCTGTGGAGAGAGCTTTAAAACAGTATTGGCTACTTTGCCCTGGCAGCAAGCCAGTAGACAAACAGAGAAGCTAAAAACACAGGGGATGAAGACTATAATCCCGAAAAGCCAACGTCACCTGGGACCTGGCCACACCCACCCACAGTGTCTCAGCACACTCTCAGAGCCTCAAAGCACAGACGCAGTGCAGCCATTGCTGTCCTGCTAGTGCCTCGCTACTGCCCCCCTGCAGTCTGTAGAGGAAGCTTGGTAACACCCCCTCCCCCCCAAAGGCAGATCATTTGTTTTTCTTGTTAGTTTGTTTTCTTTGACTCTTCTTTGACAAAATGACCAAAAAATTAAAGCACACTCTAGTGATAGCTTCTATATGGATAGAGAGCAGACTTTAAACCCTGAGGAGACTAAAAACAGACTGTCTCCAGATGAATCCCTAAAAGGCGATATGATCTGATCCTCAAAACAGAAGACTCTCATAGAAAAAATTAAAAAGGCTCTCACAAGAGAGCTAGAAGAAAAATGGGAAAAGGAAAGGGAAGCTTGGCAAGAGAGTCTGGATAAGTCATCTCACTCATTTAAAGATAGAGTAGATAAAGAAATCAAATCCTTGAAAAACAGAATTAGTGAGTTGGAAAAAGAAAATAGCTCTCTAAAAAATAAAATTGATGAAATGGAAAAAAATTTCATAGAGCAAATCAATTCACTTAAAAACTCAATGGGACAATTAGAAAAAGATATAAAAAAGTGAGTGAAGAAAATATTTCATTGAAAATCAGAAATATTTACTATGTGCTAAATGCTTTAAAAATATCTCATTTAATCCTCACAAGGACTCTGGAAGATAGGTGTTATTATTCTTATTTTCATTTTGCAGTTGAGAAAACTAAAGAAATAAAGTGGTTTGCCCAATTGTCATATAGCTAGTAAGTGAGGCTAGATTTGAAGTCAATTCTTTCTGACCCAAGGCCCAAGTCTTTATACATTGTACAACCTAGCTGCCATATCATAATTTTAGCAATAAGAATAATTTATTTTCTATAGAATCAATAAAAGTTCTTAAACAAATGATCTATTGAACTCTACATAACTGAACTGGAAAGAAATTGAAGTCAGATCTAAAAATGTCATCCAGACCATCCATTTGCAAAGTAAATTGATATTCTGATAGATTGGTTATATCAGGCAATCCAAATGACCCTTTCCCTACTGTTCTGATTTGAAATACAGAAATGGCAAATTTCATGAAAAATAGTGTGCTGTAATATCTCCTTCCTGGTAGATTTACAATTTTTTCTTTTTAATTGTGATGCAAACACTACACTATACCAAAAAAATTTATTTGATATGCTGGGTTGATAACCTAGATTGAATTAGACTAAGAACTTCAAATGTGAAGTAAATCCACGTGAAAGTCACTTCCTTATAGTTTTTCCTTCATTTATCAGAAGAGTTATATGTTCTGAGATAAACTTATTTCATTTTTAGAAAAACTTTGAAATCTTATAAAGCATGTAAGAATGTAAAAGGAAGAAGAGGGTTTAAAATATTTTTAAAATACTTTTCAATTCTAGAAAGAATGGTATATGAGTATGTCTCCTCATCTCAAGAAAGGAAAAGTAAATCATTAATTTATAATGAAACTATTCAAAACTAATAGAATATTCGTAAAAAAAAAAAAAGAGAGAGAAACAGAGAGCCTTCACCTTCCTGTATGATTTGTTATTATTGAATGGGAAAACCCAGAGAACAGGTGTTTCCCTTAGGTTAAAGAAAGTTCACAGTATCCTCGAGGGTCAGTCCCAAGTTGGAATTCTATAGATGAGAAAGAACTCTTTCTATTATTAGACATATAGCAACATAGATTTCTAGCACCTGTTAGCTTTTAGATTTGTGAATTCTGAATGCTAAGGATGAAGAGTTTCAGAAAGAACTTACATATAATTATGAAATCAAGGAAAGACATAAAATATTCCTATTTTATATAGGGGAATCTAATTGTCTTTGCATGAAGTCAAATGAGACATTATGATGAGAGAAATAATACAATATTGATATATGAGAGTGAGCAGTATAAAAACACCACATCATTTGTGCAGTTATCCTATCTAGGCATTCATAAAACCTTTGTGCTAAAAGACACTTTGCAGATCACCCAGTCTTATTTTCTCATTTTACTGAAGAGAAAAATGGCTCAGGGTGCTGGAATAAGTTACCAAAGCAACCATTAGGTTCCTCTTGAGGACTATGTCTAAACAGAGTCACATAGTATAATTATTGCCTTTATGCAAAGAGATTGTTTTATAAGTGTCATGGAAGATGATTAATACTTAGGGAAATATTATTGAATATTAATTTTATGAGTCATTTAATTTGACTGCTTGTATCTAAAAATCAAATTGACAAAACAAACAAGAGAGTGTCACATAGAATTAATGGGTTTAAATATTTTATTGTAGGGACATGCATTGTGTAGGAGGAATTAAACACATTTCTTTCAAAGACATTTTAACTGAAACCCTTAAAAACATACAAAATATTTGATTATCTTGTTGCTGCCAAGATTTATATTTGATTTCAGATATATTTGGGACAGGGGAGTTAAAAGTGAATGGATTGGAATGGAAACAAAGGCTTGGAAAGAAAGTAAAAATTCTTTCTAGGAATCCTAGGAGACCAGCTACGTGGAAATGATGAGGATGATAATTATCAAGTGTGGTAGTTAGAATAATGTCAAGTGGAGATCGCCTAAGACAACTTTGGAGGGAATTCCAGAATGTTACTCCAGGTATATGTTAAGTGGGACAGCTCGATAGAATAGTGGAGAGAGCACTAGCCCTGGAATGAGGAGAACCAGAGTTTAAATCTGCCCTCAGACATTTAATACTTACTAGCTGTGTGACTAGGCAAGTCATTTAACCCCAATTGCCTAAAAAAACCCAAAAAGAAAGAAAACCACCCCAGACATATGTTAAGAATCTTTGATAGCATTGGTATTGACATTGCCTCCATAATCCTGGATGGCTTAGTAGATGGTATTTGTCAGTTACTATGGCTAAAGAATATTATCCTCACTTAGTTGCCAATTTTCTTTTAATGATCCTCTGACTTGACTAAAATAGTCTGTCTAGACAGATGTGTATATTTGTATGCATGTATACACACACACACACACACACACACATACAGTTCTCTAAGATTCCTGGATTTAAAGCCTTCCTATGTTGGTAAGATCTACTAGAATCCCACTGATAAAGACTTTGAGATTAGTGGGTCATTTCCATCTCACAGTGAGGCATTGACTAGGGTAGGCTTCTGCAGTGAATATATATATATATATATATATACATACACACACAAACACACACACATACCGTGTTTCCCTGATAATAAGACACTGTCCTATTATTTTTTTTGGACAGAAAAACACCAGAGGGCTTATTTTGAGGGGAGGGCTTATTTTAATGAACATTGACAGCAATTTTAATAAACAGGTAAATGTGAACAAAAAAAGTACCTTTATTCAATAATGATCATGTCATCTTCTTCAACAACATCGTCATAAGTGTCCATACCCTGAATTCCGTCCTGGATGTCTTGCACCTCTATTTCCTTCAGAAGAAGTGGACCCAATCTGTCATGTCCAACAATATAGCTCTCTTTAAATGAACATGTCTTATCCAGGTAACCTGCTTGTAGTGCCTTGGCAACACAGCTGTCAGTAATTTTATCCCATGACTTCTTCACCCAAGTCAAGACTTCTTGCAGACAGGGCTTCACAAAGTTTCCACGCTGATTTCTTTCCATTCTATTTTCAATGTAGTCATTGACTTCCATGCGCAAATGGTTCTTGAATGACTTGTTTATTGCAATATCAAGGGTCTGAAGATAGGCAGTCATTCCTGCAGGAATCATTACTTGATCTATTCTTCTCTCTGCAAGGAAGTTTTTCATTTCTTTAAGTGCAGTGAGTACTGGCTGAATCCCAGATTATCAGACCTCTTTGGTTACCTCGCATAACAAGTGGCAGCATTAAATCAACCCACTTTCTTATAACGGCTTGTGTACACCAGGCTTTTTCGGTTTCAAGAACGTAAATGCCTGATACACCTTCAATCTTATCTTTCTTGCCCTTACTGATGATTAGAGGTGTGGCTTTCTTTCCATCCAAACGAATTGCTAAAACACAGGTGACCCGTGAAGACAGAATAATAAAATTATGACCATCAGTCCTTCTTTTCACTCCTTCATGCTCCTCAATAATGTTTTAATCCCATCATGCTCCCTGAGTGCTCCTTCTATCCTCCATGATGCCCCCTGAGTTCTTCTTTTATCCTCCATCATGCCCCCTGAGTTCTTCTTTTATCCTCCATCATGCCCCTTTTATCCTCCATCATGCCCCCTCACTCCCGCTTACATACCGGGTTTTTATGTTGTCCTGCCTCAGCTCTCCTCCACGGCACTGCTCTCAATGGCGCCAGCAAGCAAATCACTGGGGAAGAACAGGATGATGCTCTCACTGCTGCAGCTCTGATTGGATGCAGCTCGGAGCGCGGCGTGCGTTTCACCTGGGGTGGGGGAGGAGGGGGGGACGGTGCATACAGAGGATACCGTAATGTAGCGTGTAGCGCAGGGGATCACCTTCACTACAGTAGCAATCTCAATAGGGCTTATTTTCGGGGGAGGGCTTATTTTAGAGGAATCTTACACAATAAGGGGAGGGCTTATTTTCAGGATAGGTCTTATTATTGGGGAAACATGGGTACATACACAAATCATTTTTCCCCTTCTGTGACATCCCCTTGAAATTTTTTTTAAAATTCCCTATGGACCTTATCTTTCCTTTTATTGCAGTTATTTTTGGACATGTCATCCTCTATGCTGTATAATGCTATGGATAAGGTCCATGTTATATTGATATTTATGTCTATATCTTTGCCAATTTCTCACTTGCTGGCACATAGTAAGTGCTCAATAAATATTGGATGCTTAATGAATAAGCAAATTCTTGAGAAAATTATATTCTGACTCTAATTTCCAACTCTAATAATCACATCATGTTCTCAAAGACAGCATTTAGGTTCTGATGAACACATCATGAGGATGTTAACCCAAATTTGTCAAGTGTAAAGCCAGGGGTTCTCAATGACCTTAAATAGCAAACATTTCTATGAATGGCAAGGGGATACATCTAAAAGAAAGATCCCCAGTCATAACCTACACAACACTGTCTACACGTCACATAAAAAGAAAATGATAAAAACAAAAACAGGTATTATGTTTTGTTTCCTAAAGCATAGCTTTCAGACAGAGTGTATATATATATATGTATATATATATATATATATATATATATATATATATATATATATATATACATACACACACACACACATATATCTATATCTATATTTGTCTATCTCAATCAGTAAATTAAAAAAAAAACATATTCAAAGAACAGCAAAGAAGCCAATGTTATTGGATCACAGAATATGGGGTGAGTGAGGTGTAAGAAGATGGAAATGGAGGAAGGCTTTGAGATTATGAAAGGCTTTGAAAGGCAAACTTAACATTTTATATTTGATCCCAGATATGATAGGAAGTCCCCAGAGTTCACAGCATAGAGGGATGATGTGGTTGGATCTGCATTTTTGGAAGATCGATTTAACAGCTGAGTAGAGGATGGACAAGAGTGGGAAAAGATTTATGGCAAGGATACATATGTGTGTGTGCATGCATATGTGTACATATATATGTATAAGGACTATATATGTATAAACATGCATATATTCATGATCATACACACACATATATGCATACATACACATATACCTGTGTAATATCCTTATATATTCCTATTTGTATGGTCTTTATTACTAATTATGGATATTTGTAAAGGCTTCCTTATCCAAAAAGAGATTTCAGAGCAAATATTGAAAGTTATATGTTTAAATAATGGTCTAATAACTAATATAATGTAATAATAATAACCAAATGCCTATGACATTAAAGGATTTTAAAAATATTACTTCCCAGCATGGTGTGCTCAGTCACTAGTGACTGTAAGGAGCCAGAAATGTCATAAGAGGCCTTTAAATACTAGGCTGCCTTGGGTTCTTGGCACTAAATTCAGACAACTTTGAAAAGCAGTTCAGATCTTCTGTTTTTTTCTTTCTTTATATTTCTTTCTGAAAGAAAGCAGAGTCTGACCTATTTTTAGGCTTTGGCCTGGGGAGTTGAACTTGGTGGTTTTAGGTTCCCGGTTGTTCATCCTCCCTTAAGTTAAAAAAAAAAAAAAGACACAAGAGTTCTGGCTGTCATGATCAGGGAGGCATGAAGACTTTCTTCCTTTTAATTACATACTCAAAGGTATTCTAGGGTGGAAAAGTTCTTTATATTTCCTGTAAAAAAAGAGGGTCCTTGATTCCCTTAAATCCTTATAAACTTTTTCTGTAAAGAACTCATTGATTTCAAATGGCCCTTAAAAATCTGAAGGCATCAGCAAAACACCTTAAAGTTAATCTACCTTTCCACTGGCATTAATTTTATTTGAAGGAGTACCTTCTCTAAGGTAGCTTCTCTATTTTTTTAGGCTTTGTTCCCTATTCCATTCCATTTGTCATATTTTGTAGCTTCTGCTAACTTCTTGATAATAAAAGGAAATTGATCCTAGCCTACTAGTAAATCAATCATTTAGCATTTATTAAGAGCTTTCTATATTGCAGGCACTATTCTTAATGCTAGGAATACAAAAATTGGAAAAAATAAAACAGAACAAAACCCTTTTCTCTAGGAGTTCATAGGAAGACACCATGTACAAACAATTGTGTAGAAATAAAATATGTACAGAGTCAATTGGAGGTAATCTCAGAGGAAAGGCATTAACATGAAGGAAGATCAGGAAAGGCTTTCTGTAGAAGGTGGGACTTTGGCTAGGACTTCAAGCAAGCTGGGAAAGTGAAAAAGTGCAGGTAAGTAGTGTGAAAGCTCTAGGCAAAGGAGGCAACCAAGAAAAATGTTTGGAGTTGAGAGATGGGAGTATAATGTTCAATGAACAGCAAAAAAGACAATGTCATTAAATCACACAATACATGGGATGAGTGAGGCATAAAAAGACTGAAAGTATGGAAGGAGGTAAGGTTTTGAAAGGTTTTAAAAAACAAATTGAGAATTTTATATTTGATTCTAGATGGGATCGTCACTAGGGTCACTAAACAGAAGGAAAGTGTGGTCAGACCTGCATTTTTGAAAAATCAATTTGAGAGTTGATTGGAGAATGAACTGAAGAGGGAACACATATGACAAGGTATTCTAATAATACAGGCATGAGGTGATAAGAGCCTACAAGTATAGTAGTGGCAATATCAAGAGAATAAAGAGGCATAAATAAAAATGTACTAACAACAACAACAAAAAAACCAATGAGACTCAACTTGATTGGGAGTGGAGTAAGGAGCTGAGGATGACAAGTAAGTTGTAAGCCTGTGTGATACCTTCAATTCTAATAAGAAAGTTAGGGTTTTTTTTTTTTTAAGGGGGATGAGTTCATTTTTTGAATATTGAATTTAAGATGCCTATGAGATATCCAATCAAAAATCTAATAGGCAGCTGAAAATGCAAGACTGAAAGGTAAGAAAAAGGTTAGAGTTGGGCAATATAATAGTTTAATACAATGGAGTTGATGAAGTCACTGAGAGATATAATATAGCTGAAGAAAAGCAGAAAACTTTGTATAGTCTTAGGAGACAAATATAGTTAACAGACATATCCTAGATGAAGATGTAGCAAAAAAAAAATTGAGAAATAAGTATCAGACAAATAGGAAGAGAACAAAGAGAGAGTAGTATAATGAAAACCTAGAAAGAAGACAGTGTAAAAGATAGGATTATCAACATAGTCTAGAGGGAGAGTCTAGCATCTCCCTCATGTTATTATTATTTTTTTCTATCCAGAAGTTTGTCTCTCTTTTCAATTAAGTAATATCACAATTAAACAACATTTTAATTAATACAACAATTGTGTAAGGTTGATATTATTAATCCATGAGTGTCTTGGCCAAGGTCCTGAAGCTAATGAATGAAAGAAACAAAGACTATATCCTAAAATTTTCAAATATGAATGTGGATCACTGGAATCTGAATCTAGGTTTTCTGATTCCAATTCTAGTATTCTTTGAACTATATCATACTATCACTCAGTCTGATTTGAATTCTTGTGCTTAGTAGATTGGTACAACATTGGCTGTTGCAATTTTCTACAGGAATATGTTTTGAACCTGTGATTTCATTGTTGTGGGAATTCTCAAGTGAGGAAACTCCTTCTACCAATGCAGATCAGCACCTTTTCTACTTAAATCTTCAGTAATCTTTTAAAGCACTGATAAATTAACTGATTTGCTCAGGATAACAAAGCCAATATGTGTTAAGAAATATGACTCAAATCCAAGTCTTCCTGGTTTATGATGCCAGTTATCTAGCTCCTGTACTAAATTGTTCCTTGTTATCTATAAGACCTTTTCAATAATAACCTTGTATTTTTAAAGATATTAAAGATCTGATGATTTGACACATCAGTTTGTCTGGTGGGATTGAGCTGTATCTCTTTTCACTTAAATTTTCATTATCATACGTCCTGACATCTGTGAAACATTAGTTGCAAGTCATAGGAAACAGTATTACAGATATGAATAAAGCCCAGAGGTACCGCAGATGATGGTTATAACAGTTATCAGAAGCAATTGATTCAGCTCAGATAAATTCAGGAGAAACACTACTTCATCACTGCTCTACAAAGAATATCCTTCACCTCACTGCCAAGAAATCACTACCACATGATTTTCAGCTCACTCTTTTATTCCCAAACTCAAACTTCAGTAGTATCTGATAAACTTTTCCCCCATCTTAACACACCTCTCTGACTTTGCAGAGTCTGGCCAAGATTGGAAGCAGAGGTGTGAAGGAATTATGAAAGTGGTTGTTTTTTAAAGTATTTTTTAAAGTATTAAAGGCCAGAATGAAAATAATCAGGAAACATTAAAAGGTCATGAAAAAAAAAAGCTCGTCTTCAAAAGAATTTTTGCCTTATTTTCCAGACTGGGATTCAGACACTTGAAATAATACATAAACACTGGAAATTGTTATTAAGAAAAACAAACAACAATACTATATGTTTATATAATACTTTATTATTTTTCAGAGTGCTCTCATATGAGAGGCAGCTTGGCATAGTGACGAGAGAGCTGACCCTGGAGCCAGAAAGACCTGTGTTCAAGTCTTATATCTGACACATTCTTGCTATGATACTCTCAATATCTCAATTATACAGGACAACTGTGTTTGAAAAAGTGATACTTGAACTATGCTGTCACATAGGAAGAACATGCTTTTAATTCCTATTTTGTAGATGAAGAAATCAAGCTGTAAGATTACACAATAGTTCAATGTCAAGAGTCAAGATCACTATCTAATATTCCAATGCTCAGTCTCATCTTAGATCAAAATTATACTAGAGTTCATAAATGCTGGACTCTATTCTTAGCATGTAAACTTCCTTAGATGATTTTTGGGAATGTGTTGAGTCTCCACACAGTTTTTGAGAACAACACTTAGAGTAGACACAGTGGATAGAGTGTTGGGTTTGGAATCAGGAAGACCTGATTTTAAATTTGATTATATCCACTTTAATTCCATTCAAGGCAAGTGAACAAATGTTTATATTAATTGTATTAGGTACAATTAATGCAATTATTTTTTTCTAGATTTTGTTTTGTGTGAATATGGTCTAGTCACCAAAAGGATCACTATCAATTAGGTGATCCTTGCCAAATCACTTCACTCTCATTGCCTCAGTTTCCTTATCTGTAAAATGAGCCAGAGAAGGAAATGGCATACTACTCCAATATCTTTGACAAGAAAACCCCAAATGTTTTTATTTTCATTAGGGTGGGAGATCTATATTTTCTTTCACAACTTGACTTTTATGGAGTGCATTGCATAATTTCATATGTGGTTTCTTAATTGTGAGTGAGAATAAGGGAGAGAATTTAGAACTCAAAAATCTTAAAAACAAATTGTAAAGCTGAAACTCTTGAGTTGATGCACTGAGGTCAGGACAACTGAGCACTTAAGGCTTAACTACCTAACTACCTAAGGACAATACTCTATAAGCATATGCTTGGAAAATGGCCCTCCCCACTATTCTGTTCTAGTCCAATCTTTTGGTGTATACAGAAAATTGTGGGAAGGATTAGAGGGTGGAGTAAGACTAGCCAGAATCACTTCTGGGCGAGAGACAAAGAGGAGAGGTGCTGGAGATCCTGTGTCCATCCAATTCACTCCTACCCCTAAAGACCAAAAATAAAGATTAAGGACTTTTGCCTATCCTGACTCCAGCTGATTTTAAGATATCCAGGGTGCTAACTCGGTTGTCACAACAAATGTTAAAAATGTGTTTTAAATGTAACTGGAGGCAATTGTAAAATAAATTAATTGATAATTTAAAAAAGAAAATTAAAAAAGAAAACTTCAAATCAGGTCATTGAGAGTGGGACACAATTGAAACAACTGAAAACAAACAAAAATTAGGTGATGCAGTGAATGGAGCATTGACTTGGAGTCAAAAGACAGTGGGTTCAAAACTTGTCTCAGATATCTACTTGTTATTGCTCTCAGATAAATCATTTAACTAGTCAAACTCAGTTTCCTTTGGTATAGAATTGGAATAATAAGATTAGCACATCTCTCAAAGGGCTGTTGCAAATACTGAATGATATAATATGTATAGTTGCTATTCTCTGCTTCCCAAAATCTCTACTTGGTGAAGTTAAATTAGTGAAGCAAGCTGATGAAGGTTCACATGCATATGAAAAGTTACATATGAAAAGGGCTTTGCAAACCTTAAAGTAATGTATAAGCAGGATATGGCAGCGTAGCTTTTTTATCTCTGAAAATGGTAATCTTTAATTTAATGGCTTGCTTGGGTGTAGTAGTTCTGGATAGTAGTAGGACTAAAGCTAATGAAGCTACCATGTTTGATACCAATAAGGGTGAGTCACTGGGAGTAGGGGACCACCAGGATGATTAAAGAGGGTCAATTGCTTTAGATCACAAACACAGCAGTTCAAAGCTTCTGTATTGAACAGAAGTAGAATGAGATTATAAATGCCTCCTGTACCTACAGCTTCTGTGAGAAAGAATGGTGCAAAACAAGCAAACAAAATTTCTCTAAAAATCCCCTAGAAACCAACAAAAAATTAGTCTCATTTTATAAGTGCTATTTATTGTTATTATTATCATTACTTATATGTCTATATTTCAGATTATTATTGCAAAAGAAAATTAATAATAATAAGTTGGGGCAGTTGGGTAGCACAGTGGATAAAGCACTGTATCTGTAGCAGGAAAATCTGAATTTAAATTTAAATTTAAACTAGCTCTGTGACTCTGGGCAAGTCAATTAGCCCTAATTGCCTATTCCCCTCAAAACAAAACAAATCAAAAAAGTTTCAATCTATATAATATTTTCCTAATATCTCTGTGAGAGAGGTAGCATAAATATTATCCTAATTTTACTGGCAGGGAAAATGAGAAACAGATAGGTAATTATATTGCTTATGGTTGTGTAACTAAAAAGTGCAGTCACTTGAGCTAAAGTCTTTTGATTCCAACCCCAATGGTCATTCTGCACTATGGCACACTGCCTGCCATTAGATGCCTAATGTTGCATAATGTTATGTGAAGCATTGTCTAACCTCATTAAGTCATATATCACCAAGGTATTCAAAAAGATGGAACCATGAAAATAAATTTAAGGTTGGTCCATTTCCTTCAACATCATAGCCTAATCTAGGATTTATTTGAAAACTGAGAATAAGGAGCATGATAGTATATTCTGTAGTGAATTGAGAACTGGATAAAACCTCAGGAGCATCTAATTAACTCTTTCATTGTACAGATGAACAAAATGAGTTCAAGGAAGCTTTGGTCCACAATCCCTCAGGCAAAGAACTCTGTTGCCACAGCAAATATTTTCCTCCATTCACTGCATTCTGATATCTCCTCCAAGGTATATATATATATATGGATTCACTTAAGAGGAGAAAAGAGAGAACATAGTCTGCATTATTCTAAATCCAAAAGGGAGATATAATTTGCATGCTGAATCCGACTCCCTTTCCCTTTTATTTCCCACTACTGTCTTTTGCATATCCTCAGCTGCCTCTCCTCTCCTCCCAGTTAAGCAATTGTACTTACAATTCCCAATATGTACTGCATATTTAATTGACTCCATGAACTTGATCACCTTGCTTATTATGCCTGAAGTGCCATCCTCCCAACAAAATCCTACTCATTTTTAAGGGTTAAAGTGTTCTACCTTTAAAAGATTTTTGTACAGTTGTTTTTTAGGGTGTCCAAATCTTTATGATCCCACTTGGGGTTTTCTTGGTAAAGATACTAGAGTGGTTTGCCATTTCCTTCTTCATTTTAAAGATGAGGAAACTGAGGTAGAGAGGGTTGAATAATTTGCCTAGGATCACATAGTTAGTAAGGGTTGGGGGCCATATTTGAACTCAGAAAGATTAACCTCCCTGACTCCAGATCCAGTACCATCTGGCTGTCCCAATTATTACTTGATAGCTTTCCTTTGTGATTTTAACCAGAGGCCATGTGATCCTCATAAATATGCACAATACTTCCTTTGTCCTTCATATGTTCAATCACATTATATTTTGTAATTTTATCTATCTATATATGCATGTGTGTATTTGTCTCACTCAACTTTTACATTTCTTAGAGAACTGAAATCTGATTTATTTGTAAATCTCTTAACATGGTGCTTTGTATACAGTAAATATTCAACAAGTGGTCTTTTTTTTTTTTTTTTTTTTTTTTTGCTTCTATTTAATTGGATAGTGACTGAATGAAAGCAATTTCTAGGATATATTGCTTCACTTTTTTAATGATATAATTCCTCTAAATCAAGGAACAATATGCCACTAAAGAAGCTTAGGAAAGGGACTGGTGATTTCATTATTGTCAGAACTATAATAATTAGTATAGTGATTTCTTTTATATAGTGAGCTTTCTCTCTGTACCAATCTAGGTAGTTACTGCCTCTGAAATTTATTGCCTTAGAGAATTCAGTGCCTTAGGGCACTGAAAGGTTCAGAGAATTGTTCAGAATCATATGTATGTCATCTTGTACCTACATTCTCAAGAAATAAACATTTACTTTTTAATATTATTCATTCAAGCCCATTAACCTAAAAACTTATTTGTAATAGTTTTTCACATCTTTTAAGAAAAGAAAATTTATAGAAAATGTGGATTTACTAATCAAGAATCTAGGTGATTAAATTATACTAAAACTGCTGATGTGTTTCACATAAAATTCTGCAGCATGAGAAGTTTTCATTGGTGTTCTGAGAATGTGCACATTTAAATGAAGAAAAATGCTTCAAAATTGTGGGACAATTGATGGGATTTGATTATATCCACTTTAATTCCATTCAAGGCAAGTGAGCAGATGTTTATTTTAATTAATTATATTAATTAAATTAATTTATATTAATATAAATAATGTATTAGATACAATTAATGCAATTTTTTTCCCTAGATTTTGCTTTTGTGTGAATATGGTCTAATCACCACAGGAAAAGATATGCCATATATGCATTCCAGAAAAATGATCATAATTTATATATACATACACATATCTATTTCTTCATATATAACAGAAGGACAGTATCAAAGTAATATATGATTTAAAAACTTGGGTTGATCATTTTATATAAAGTCATGATAATTGATGATTAGGCAAGTGCACCATTCATATCATCTTGATATCAACTGAAAGTGAAAATAGCCTCTCTATATTGAGCATCCTCCCTGTGACTAGGTAGCCAACAATAAGCATTTATTTAGCACCTGTTCTTTGCCATTCACTACTGTTAAACACTAGGAATATAATCTCATCTTTGTATCTCAGTGGCAAATTTATGTGGGTAATATGGGAAAAAGACACATATGAAAGGTAGGTATGGATGGCTAGATTGGATAGCTTGGAATCTGATTACTGGAAAGAATGCCCAAATTCATGAGATTGCAAATTAATTTGAATAATTGAAATTTTGCATTGTATTGTGATAGAGAATAAGAATAGAACCATGAAATGGTTCCATGGTCTGAATGACCTAATTATAGAAGAGCAGCTAAGACATATACTCAGACAACTATAATTCAGGTTAGTCTCTATTAAGGGAAAGGAGATACTTTCATTTGAAGTGCTATAAGATGGGATTAGTTGAAGCATTACAACTATGATATTATTGTGTCAATATTGCCTCAGATTTAAATTATGCCTCTTCTAGAAATTTGTGATGGTTAATGATAGACCTTGAGTGAATGGAAGCAAGACATAACTTACACATATAATGGAGTTCAGACTGTCATCAGCAATTCAATTAAACAGTTACTAAATACCTTTATGTGACAAGAATTCCACTTCACAATGGAGGCAAGAAGCAAAAATTAAATAGTTTCAACTTTTTAAGATGTGATCATTCTGTGAGAGCAAGAAATGCATATACAACAGAATAGGATTCTAATCCTATCATTATCCTGAAGTAGAAAATATGTGTAATTATGTTATTTGTATATATTTTACTAATAAATCTTGATATGAAAGCAGTTATGTTCACTTTAAAATCCCTTAATTATTTAGAAGAATTATAAGCAAAAAAAAAGAAATACTTTATTTCTGATACTTTCATATCCCTGTAATACAGGTATTATTTCTATTAATTAAAATAAAATGAATTTTTACAAAATAATAATCCTTTTTGTGTATAGGACAGTTCAATTAATGCTAATTTCTATGTTAATAGAAGGGAATATGAATATTATGGATCAGAATTGTCATTTCATAGGAAAAGTGAATCTGAGAAATCATCCAGCACAACCCTCTCATGTGTAAGAAAATAGAGGCCTGAACAGGGCAAGTGACTTCTTCATGGTTTTTCTGCAATTAGAACTAGAATTCAAGTTTCACAAGTCCCAGTCCAGGGATCTAACTTACTCCATAGTGCTTATTTTTGAATTTGATATGTATTTCTTATTCTTTCATTTCTCCCAGACTACTTAAGTAGACTCACATTGACTTAATAACAATAATAAATATTTCATTCTTTTTGTATGCCAGGTATTATTTGGTACTGGGGTAAAATATTAAAATTATCTCGTATATCCTTAAAATCAACTTTGTGAGTGGTGCTAGAAGGCATTCTTGGAGTTTGCTGTTGGTAAGAAAAAGTAGGTATAATGCCAAAGTTATGTATTAGTGGAAGTATAGAAATAGTTATACAACATATAATAAATTAAATAAATGAAGTTGAGAGAGAATTTTGGTTGTGATCTTGATATACTTGAATATGTCAGGGATCTCCATATGGCTCAATATGTTTATTCAACATGGGAAAGTTTCAACTGAGAGTGAAAAATCACTACAGACAATATATAATTTAGATATTTTGTACATGGGAGGAAGTCATTATGTACTGAAAAAATTGGGACTTTCAGTGAGTTAATCTGGATTCTTAGACAACCATGGAATTTCAGAACAAAGAGTGACTTCAAAAGTCATCTAGTCCAATCTGTACTTGAACAGGAATTGCTTCAAAAACATCTCCCACAAAGGATCATTTGGCATCTTTTTGAAGATCTCTGATAAGAAAAAAACTCATTACTTAAAGAAAGGTCATTCCATTTTTTAAACAGTTTTAATTTTTAGGAAAAAAATTCTTTTTGCTCAAATTAAAATTGCCTCTATATCTGTTATTGTGTTCTAATATCTGAAAACCAACAAAATAAATATAATCTTATTTCATTCAAATTCTTAAAAATAGTCATTGCATACTATTTATGTCTTCTCTTGTCTAGGATAAATATCTTCAGTTCTTTTACTATGGCATGTATCCCAGTCCAAATATCATCCTGGTTGTCTTAGTCTGCATATGCTCTTATGTCTCAGTGTCCTTCCCAGTGTGTGATGACTAAAACAGAATAGTGTACTAATGTGATCTTATAAGGATAACAAAGATAGGGTATAGTAGTAGTATAATTTCCTTTGTTCTGACCATAATTTCTCTGTTAATCTGATCTAAGAATTAGTCTTTTTTTTTACACAGACAGATAAATAGATAGACTGATAGATGGATAGATAGATAGAGATTCAGTTATTTTTCAATCTTGTCCAACTCTTTGTTACCCCATTTGGGGGTTTTCTTAGCAAAGATACTATAATGAGTTGCCATTTCCTTCTCTAGTTCATTTTTACAAATGAGGAAACTGAGGCAAGTAGGGCCAAGTGACTTGTCCAGTGTTACATAACTAGTAAGTATCTGAGGCCTGATTTGAACTCAGGAAAATGAGTTTTCTTGACTCTAGGCCTGACATTCTATCTATTGCTTAATTTATCCAGATAAAATATTTATAACATTCATTATGAACAGAGACTGCATTTATTTTAAAAATTAGAAAATATTATTAATACATGCTAAATTATATAGTTGAATTATAAAATATACATTGAGAAGTAAGCATGATGCTCTTTTATATATATTATACTTGTGAACTTAAATATATTGAAAGGCAGAATGATAAAGTATAGTAAATAGGATCATTTCTTTTGAATGAAAGAACTCTGACTTCTAATTCTGCCTTTGACACACTTACTACATCATCTTTGGCCACTAGGCCACAAGATAAAAAAGTTACAAATGAGTTGAGCTGCAGTGATAGAGAGAATTTATACATTGGAAAATCACATAGCTAGGTATCGATGTCACAAACAACAATAACAACAAATCCTTTTCCCAGTAATTATTTGGATAATACAAGTGTGAATAAAGAAAAATATGTATGTAATGAAATATTAAACATGGAATATATAATAAATTTTATTATGGATGAATAGATTAATAAGAAAGAGAGAGACAGTGAGAGAAACACAGATAGTTGGAGAGAGAGAGAGAGAGAGAGAAAGAGAGAGAGAGAGAGAGGCTAATTAGTTTGAAGAATGAATTGAATTCCCTAAGTGGTTGCATGTATTCAAATTCACATTATTTAAAGTTACACTTATATAAAATATGGCGTTTTGGTTCCAGTTCAATGGAAATTTTCAGTATGGGATTCATTAGTTATATTAATTGGATCCTAGCTTTAGGGAGGTAGGTAGGTAGGTAAGTTGGTAGAGAGATACATAAAGAAGTAACTGGGAGAGATATTCTGGTATTGAGGATAGAGAACTGATCTTGGAGCTAAGAGGCCTGTGTTTCATGTCTTGTCTCTATGCTGTGTGACCCTTGGAAATTCACTTCACCTCTTAGTGCCCATGAACAAGCCTTTAAGACCATAAATTGTAGAGCAGATACTGTGAAAAATTGATAAAAGAATAATTTTTGCATAAATATAAAACATTATGCTTTAGAGTTTATTTATTTACTATTAGAAAGTTATTTCAATGAAAAAATTGGTGAAATAGACTCTCTCATTGATTTGTTACAATCTAGATGTCAGGGTTTCTGAAAAACATATCCAAATGTAACTTGACACCAGTGAGAGGAAATGAGCATGATTACTAATGTGACCTCACTTAGTGTACTTTTGGGTATGAAATTTCTTCGTGACCTTCAAATGGGGAATGTCTGACCTCATTGCAAGAGAAACAATATAAGATGAGTAAACAGTGAGTCTGGGTTAAAATGATTAGTGGGTAATGGTGATGAGAAAAGGTTTTGGTCCAGTTTTCCAGGTACACAATTAGAATCAGATTTTTTTTTTTTTTTTTGAGAACATGTTTCACACATTTCAGAGAATGCATGGTTATCTAAGCAGGGTAGATTAGCATTAATTTATACTTTCCTGCAATAAGTGGCAAGTTCAAAGCATTCCTGTCCAATGGATTCTTTTCTTCAAAGCTGAGCCAGTGAAGAAGTGGGGCTTAGCTTGGATAAAAAATGGCCCTTGGGGTAAACTGGAGCAAGAGACCTGTGCCTTCCAGACTTGAAAAAGGAAATCAAAATTTAACATCTTTGGCTTAGAAAATTAATAGCCTCCAAAGAAAATTTACCTGCTGCCAATTCTAGTGCCAGGATTTGGATGCTTACATTTCCTCCAATACTCCTGTTTGTTTTCTTTACTTTTCTTTCTTCTTCCTGTAGAAGATGCCAGAGTTTCCTGGCCTTTATGACATAAACACTAAATGGCTTCATAATCTATCTTGTTGATGAGATATTTAATCATGGGCCTATAGTAAAAATAGACATATGTTTCTGAAATTTCCATTCTCTTTTCTGTAGCTCTCTTTAAATCCTTTTATATTTTACTCATTTCATTACTACCTCATGCTTTTAACTATAGTTTCATAAACACCTAGGATGTGAGTCTTGACAATTGAGCTTTAAGAAAGTTATAGACTGGGGAGTATTAAAAAAATTATAGATTTAGAAGATATATGGTATATTGGCCAGAATAGAGCATACAGTCAACTTTTATTTATTTGTTTGTTTGTTTGTAATTGGCAAAGATACATAATAAGGACAGGGATTTGAGCCAAGAAAGTGGGAAGCAATAATCTTATCTTTTTCACTTGGCTTTTGCTCTTGATTTGATCCTGAAATTTTATTTGCTTTGCAGTTGAAAAGGATCTTGAAAGTAAAATAGGCTACATAATTATGCTTCCCCAAAGCTCCTCTGTTGTTGTGTTGTTGTTTGGGAAAAGTGCTCAAAGAAAGTTGCAGGAAGGCTCACAATCGATTACAAGGAATTTTTTTTATCCCAATAAATGTAGGATTTATTTAAGCTCTTGCTTTGTACAAAACATTCAGCTAACATTAAAGTATAAATAGAATAGCAAGATAATCTTTGCTCTAAAAATCTCATATTCTAATAAAGAGACAACATATAAAAGAGGGTTCTGTAGAAAGACAATTAAAAAGATGAGGTTCCTTAGACTGTAGCAGCAATTCAGGTGATAATGTATCTTCTTCCATTTTTTTTTTCATTGTTAGAACTATGTCTGTTTCTTTTATTAATCAGTCAATATGCATATATTAAATGCTTACTATGTTCAAGGTGCCTTGCTAAGTAAATGCTAGGGATTCAAAAAAAGACTAGAGAGTTCCTGAATTAAGCAACTCAGTCTAATGCAGATAACAAGCAAATAAATATGTACAAATAAGTGATATATGGATTAAATAGGAAATAATAGGGAAGACACTTGAATTAAGAGATTAGGAAAGGGTTCCTGTAGAAGATGAGATTTTAGCTGGGTCTTCAAAGAAGGTGATGGAAAAGAACTATATGGAAGACAGAGTATATGCCAGAAGCCAAGAGATATAGTTTTTTTGTTTGAGGCCAAGAGGTCAGTAGATCAAAGATTACAGGGTAGAAAGTAAGGTATAAGGAGACTGATAAGGTAGGAGAGGTTTTGGACTAGGTGATGAAGGACTTTGAATGTCAAATGTATTTGATACTGGGAGTGCAAGAGTGACATTGGAGTTTAGTGAGTACAGGGTACATTATCAGACCTGTGCATTTGGAAAATCACTCTGGCAATCAAATAGGGAATAGAGTAGTGGAGAAATATTTGTGATAGGTAGAACAGCCACTAGGTTACCACTGTTAGAATTCTTACAAGGTGCTAAGTCAGTGGAATTGATAGAGACAGTGGTTGTTTAGCAGGGTGCTTAACAGTTCTCTAGATGTACTTAGTACTTACTATAATTCCACAAGATTCACACCTTTAAAAGAGCATATATAAGCTAGGGGCCTCAACTAGGATGGACTCCGGGAGATTCACAAGCCAGGATTCAGTCGAGGAGATTCACAAGCCAGGATTCAGTCGAGGAGATTCACAAGCCAGAGATGGCAGTTGGGCAAACAAAGGAAGACAGAGAAGTGGTGGCAGGCTGTCCTGTGGAGAACACTGAAACCAAGATCCAGAAGGCCTCCTGAAAATCTAGCCGAGCCCCAAGTGAAGGAGACGAGATTTTGAAGAGACAATAAAGGATTTGGACTTTAACACCTGGCTGCATTTGAGGTGATTATTACACTGAACTGAAACTAAGGCTGCTCCCAGAAGTCCCCCAAGAAATCTGCTCCCAGAGAACATTATGTTTTAGAGAAGAACATTACAACCACAATAGTTAAGAAATGAGGAGATAAAGGTATGCACCAGGGTGGTGACAATATTGGAAGAGAGAAGGTGCTTTAGAGAGATAGTTCAAAGGTAAGATCAATAGGACTTTGTAACAGATTGGATATATAGGTGAGAGAGAGTAAGGATAGAAGGATGACACTTAGATTCTAAGTCTAAGGGACTGAGAGGATGGTGATGTCTTCAGTAGTAATGAAGAATTTAGGAAGTAGAAAGTAGATCTTTGGGAACAAGATCATGAGCTCAGTTTTGTATGTGTTGAGGTTAAGATGTCTATTGGATGTTTGAAAGGCAGTTGAAAATATAAGTTTGCAGGTGAGCAGAAAGGAAAGAAAATAGAATTTGCATTTATATGTAACATGTTTATATGTGCTAAGTGCTTTCCCTCCAAAATATATCTCATTTGATCCCCTTATTACTCCTGTAAAGCAACTGCTATTATTATTCCCATTTTTTCAACTGTGAAAACTGAGGCAGACAGAAGTTAAATGACTTGCACAAGGTCACACAGCTATTTAGCATCTAAGGCTACATTCCATTTCAGATTTCCCTGAGTCTAGGTCCAACACTCTATCCACTATCCACAATGTCATCAACTGCCTCAGTAAAATTATGCTTATGCACCTTATGTCCATCATTTCTCTGTTGGCATATGCATAATCTAATTCAACATAAGTTCTGTAAAGACAAGGAAACAATCATTTCTTATTCCACTACTGCATCTCAGATACTGTGTTGAGCACTTTTTACAACTGTTATATGATTTGGTCTCATTGCTCCTCATAACAATCCTGGGAAGTTACTGCTATTTATTCTCATTTTACAGTTGAAGAAACTGAGATAGACAGGTTAGAATATCTGTCAGAAGTCAGATACCTAGTAAATATTTGAGACTGTATTTGAACTTGAGTTTTCCTGACTTTAAGCTAAATACTCTTAGACCATTGCACCATGTTGCAGAGAAATTAGAGCTAGATAAATAGGTTTGAGAATCATCAAGATAGGAATGATTATTAAATCCATGAGAGCTTATTAGATAACAAAGTGAAGTAGTTAGTATACAGGGAGAAGAGAACAGAAAACAGAATTGGTCAGTTCAAGATAGAGAAATGATGCACCCCAAAGAGACAATATACCCAATGGAGAACAGTAGAGCTCTGTCATGATTGACACTACCAGAGAAATTTGGCAGTCTTACAGCATCAAGAGTGTTTTTCTGTTTAACCTCAGAAAACAAAACAATGAGCAATTGGTAGAAGCTAGAAAGACTGATTTTGTCTAAATATCAGAAAAAAACCAACAAAATTTTAAGATAACTATTTAAAAACAGAATCACCTGCATTGCTGGAGATCTTCCAATGGAGATTACACTTGTCTTTGCTATTTCTGGAAGAATTCCTGTATCAAGGGTTGGGTTGGAAGAAATAATATCTGGAGTCCGTTCTGATACAAAGATTCTATGCTTCTGTTTGCAAATAGGCTTTTTTTCATTCTCCACCTTCTTTGGTTTGAATCGGAAATTTCATTTCTGATATAGGAAATCCTGATTTAGAACCTTCCTTCAACCAATGCAGATCATCTACTCCTTTGGATTTAAGAGAGAGCAGCCTAGTAATCTCACCTTCTTCTTGCTCCCTCATCAGAATCCTGTGGAAGTAGGAAAGAAATAGTGGGAAGCAGAGGAAGAAAGCTGGATTAGCTCAACTAGTTGCTGAAGCGATGTGAGTCCCCACAGCCTAGGAAAATTGCTTGCCTATTTCCTAAGGGCACTTAATCCTGGCAGCTCCATCATGGTAGGGGCCTGCTGGCACATTAGTGTGTGTATGGGCACACTTAGTATAGCCCCTACACAGATCTACAATTATACATGAAAATGTTTTAATTTGAAGAATTAGTCATCCATTATCAAATGAGTGTTAGATTTGAATAATCATGGACAGTATTTCATATCAAATAAGGTATCAGCCTTTCTTTGTAAAGATGCCACATGCAATTTATTGTTGCCTTGATGAGCAAAATTTAAATCAAAAGAAAGAAATTAACCCATTAAAAGTGTTAATATATCTATCTCACAGGATTGTTATGAAGCATCAAATGAGATATTGTATATAGAATACTTCCCTAACCATTTAAATGTCATATAAATGTTAATATTAGATAAAAAGTTTTTAACCTGCCATCCATGATGTGTTTTGTCTGTTTTGTTTTTAATGATTTAATAACTGTATTTCAGTATAATTGATTTCCTTTGTAATTCTAAGTATTTTACTTTATGCATTTAAAATCATTTTTTAAAGAGAGAATGATTTAAAGAGAGTACAGAATTCTTTGTTACATAAATACAGTTGAGCAAAATGAAATTTCATATTGGTAATGTCTAGGCTGTATTTATTTTATACTTTATATTAGTCCATCTTCTCTCTGTCATGAGATGAGCAGATTTTTCTTTTTAGTTGCATATTGGCCAGCAACTTGGGCTGGCTTCAGGAAAACCTGAGTTATAATGTGATCTAGGTTGACTTCTAGCTATGTCATATACCTTCCGTTTGCCTCAATTTGCTCAATTATAAAATGGAATAATGAAAACATCTACCTACCAGAGTTGTTGTGAGGATCAAATAACATAGTATTTGTAGCTATGTATCATATAGTAGGTACCATATAAATGTTTTTTAGTAGTTGTAGTAGTAGTAGTAGTCTTCAGGAGTCATGATTGTTTGATTAGCATTCTTATATCTTTCAGGATTGTCTTGAGAATATGTATATTGTAGTATAAGTAGTTGTTTTCCTAATCCTCACTTCACTAAGTTCATAGCTGTTCCATGCTTCTTTGAAAATGTCTTTTTTCTTAATTTCTTAAAACATAATACCATTGCATTGCATTCATATATGAATCCTCTCATTTTACAAATGAAGAAACTAAGTCAGAGAGAAATCAATAACTAACTTAAGGTAACATTGATTTCAGAGGTGAAATATAAATCTACTTTCTCTGACTCTAGAGATAGTGTTCTTTCTACTATACAACACTAATCCCCAAGTTATCATCCCAAGCAAGCCTGTAAGCTTCTTGAGGGAAGTGACCACTGTTAATTTCTTTTGTACTCTAGAAAATCCTGGAATCCAGAGCAAGTACTGAAAAATTATCAGTCACCAACAAAATTAAGTTGTTTTCAGGTTTTGTTTTGTTTTGTTTTGAGAGGATGAGGGAGGAGATTGCGTTAAGGGACTTGCCCAGAGTCACATAGATGATAAGTGTCTGAGGCCACATTTGTACTCAGGTCTTCATGATTACAATGACAGTGCACTATCCACTGTGTTATCTAGGTGTCTCATTTTCAGGAGATTTTTTTTAAAATCATCAACCAATTTCAATAAGAATTCATAAAAAGATTCAAAATTCTGCAGTATATTTAAAATGCTACAACTATTATATTTTCCTAACTTTAATATAAATAAAGGCTACCAAATTAAAACTTCTAAATAGATTAGTATGTATTTAGTCACTTCACAAAACAATTTACCATAAATTTCTTTTAATTAGTATTTCTCCTTAGTGCTATTATATTAATTCTATTTACAAAAATAAAAATTGCAAACACACTTTTAGGAGCATCATTATTATATTTATTATTTTATTGCTAGGATACAAAATGCTATGTGGAAAGAATGTTTTAGAGTTCAGGATCCTGGATTCCAAACACATCTCTGTCACTTATTACTTGGGTGATCCTGGGCAAATTGCAATTGAAAATTCTGGTCCTCAGCTTCCTCTCCAAAAAACATGAGTTAGAACAAATAACCTCTAAGGTCACTTTCAGCTCCAAATTTATGATCCAACATTATTAATCAAAGCAAATTAATTATAATTGGTGGTTGAGTTTTCAAAATTTATTGGGGGAGAAGAGAAGAGAAAAAAACTGTTATGCTCTCATTAAAAGGTTGCTTCTCTGGGGTGATATTTATTTCTGAGAAGCCTTCTTATTATTTTCTCTTTGTCCTCCATTTGTCCAATAAATTATGAACAAGGAATGAAAATTGACTTTGGACTATTGAGTAGATTCAGACATCCAAATTAGTAGATGGCATAAATGCATTGTACTCCAGGAAAACCTTGAGTTAAATAGAGTTTGAGAAGTGATGATGCTAGAAATAGCAGTTGATGTGAATGAAGGGATAAATAGGACAATAACCAATTTAGCTAAGTGAGCTGGGGGGAGGAGAGGTTGTACCATTTTCTGACATACTGTGTCAGGGTCTTTAAAATATTTCTTAATTATTTTTATCTGAGCTTAAGTGTGAAATAGAGCATTTCCATGCACGCAGTAGAACAAAATAAAATTTTTATGAGTCTCTGAATTTCCATTTTATACTGCTTCTTTTTTTAAGTATATAATGTATTCTATATGTTATTTTCAACACTATACTGCTTAGCTAGGTTTCCTTTTGACCTTCTTACTATTGTCTTCTCTATGTTAAAAAATGTTATAATTGCTTTCTTTTTCTTTCGACATCACTTTTGCCATCCTCCCCTTCCCCCTGATTCCCATAAACAAAGAAAAGGGAAGGAAAGAAAATCCAACTATTTTAACAAAAACATAGTCAAGTAAAATAAGTCTACATAGTGCCCATGTCCAAAAATATGTTTTTCTGCTTAGTGTCTAGCATCTTTCTGTCAGGAGTGAACTTTTTCTTTTCTTTTTTCTCAATAGTATTTTATTTTTCTAAATATATATAAAGATAGTTTTCGACATTCATTTCAACATTCAAAACACACAAGATTTTGTGTTTCTTTTTTTCCTCTTTCCCCTTTTCCTTCCCTCCAAGACAGCAAGCCATTTGATATAGATTATACATGTACAATATTTTAAAACTTATTTCCTTACTTGTCATGTTGAGCAAGAAAAATTAGACCAAACAAGAAAAAAAAGCACAAGAAAAAACAAACAAACCAACCAACATAAAATAGTGAAAATACTATGCCTCAATACACATTCAGTCTCCATAATTCTCTCTCTAGATGTCAATGGCATTTACCATATCAAGTCTATTGGAATTATCTTGGAACACCATATTGCTGAAAAGAGCTAAGTTTAGCCTAGTTGATTATCACATAAACTTGCTGTTACTGTGTATAATTTTCTTCTGGTTCTGCTCACTTCATGCATCGATTCATGTAAGTCTTTCCAGGTTTTTCTGAAATTTGCCTTGTTATCATTTATAGTATAATAGTACTATATTACATTCATATAGCAACTTGTTTAGCCATCCCCTGATTGGTAAGCATTCCTTCAATTTCTAACTCATTGCTACCACAAAAAGAGCAGATATAAATATATTTGTATATATATACATTTTCCCACTCTAACTCCTTTTTTCCCCCCCATTTCTTTGAGATATAAATCTAGTAATAGTCTATAACCACCAGTTGGATCACAGGGTATGCATATTTTTTAAGCCCTTTGACCAGAGTTCCAAATTGTTTTCTGGAATAGTTGGATTAATTTACAACTTCACTAACAATGCCTTAGTGTTCTAATTTTTCTATATCTCTAACATTTATCATTTTTGCTTTCTGTCATATTACCCAATCTGATAAGTGTGAGGTAGTATCTTAGAGTTGTCTTATTTTACATTTCTCTAACCAATAATAAATTAGAGCATTTTTCATATGATTATAAATAGCTTTAATTTCTTAATCCCTGAAAATTGCCTGTTTATATCTTTTGGCCAATTATCAATTGGATAATGACTAAATTTAACTCAGTGCTCTATATATTTGAGAAATGAGATCTTTATCAGAGATACACGCTATAAAGATTGTTTCCCAGCTTTCACTTTCTTATTTGCATTGGTTTTGTTTGTGTAAAATGTAATAAAAATTATTTATTTTGAATTTCATAATGCTCTCTATCTTTTATTTGGTCATAAAATTTTACCTTTTCCATAGATCTCAACAGTATTTTCCTAATAATAGTATGTTTGTTTGCCTTCTAAAAATACTCTTTTCTTTTCTTACTACACATTTGTTTGAGGACAGATTTTTCTTCATATATATATATATGTATATATATATACACACATATATATATATATATATTAGAAACACATAACAAATCACACACATACATAATTTTGCCAAGTCAAAGAGGAGCTATAATTTATGTCTATGGTCAGGAACCTCTCCCTTCCCCCCTTCTCCCCCCCCCCCCGAAAAAAAATTACAGGTACTTAAAATGTTCTCTTTCTTTTTTCTTTTCTTTTTCTTTCTTTTTTTTTTTTTAATAATTTTTTATTGATAGAATGCATGCCAGGGTAATTTTTTACAGCATTATCCCTTGCATTCACTTCTATTCCGATTTTTCCCCTCCCTCCCTCCACCCCTTCCCCCAGATGGCAAGAGTCCTTTACATGTTGAATGGGTTGCAGAGGTACTTAAAATGTTACAAAAGTATATGTGAAGACACTATATGAAGCTCTGGGAAAGATATATGGTGATAGCATATTCCTGTAATTTCTTGCTTTTGGGGGAATATAAAGCTGGTGGATTGGTTGGGTTTGGGAACTGTGAGTTGCACTGTGCTAAGCTCATCTGGAGTTTGCATTAAGTTGATTACCATTATGGTGAGTCCCAGAGAGCAAGAGGTCACCAGTCTAAGGTCAAAGCTTTTGTGATGATCAACTGTCGGGTGGCATCTGGGAGTGGCTGCTATACTTTCAATCTGGATGAGATAAGGAGGGATGGAAAAGGATTGAAGAGAATTGGGGGAGGAGAAAAAGAGACATGGAGAAGGGGAAGAAAGGAGAAGGAAGGAGAAAAAGAGGAAGGAAGGAAGGAATGGAGAGAGGGAGGGAGGGACTTACTATGAGATTGTCTGAACTTTTTAAATGTGAGGAGAAAAATCAAGAAGGAAAGAAAGTTAGCTTCATGGGACTTATAGCCTGGTAGGGAGATAAAAAATCCCTATAGATAGCTAGAACACTTAATACTACACAATAGATACATAAAAGAGATGTAGAAAAAAAGTCATATGTGTGAATCTGAATCCTAAACTAATGTTTGTATCATATTGTCTTTCCCTGCTAGAGAGGAAAAGTGTTGTATTATCATTTCAATCCCAGAAATGTTTCTAGATCACTTCTTGAAATCCCATTTGCAGAATATCTTTCATTCTGTGTGTCATCAGACTGAAAGAAAGCCCAGTGGTAGAAAGGACTATCATATGTTGTGCTGGCTAGCTTTTCCTTCTCTGATTGACTGCCTCCCAGGGCCTTTGCTTGGTGTGTGGCTGCTGTTTATACCTGCTGAAGTGCTCTCTGTGTTTGCATTGGCACTGCCAAGCTGACATGCTTCGAGCCCTGAGTTGTTCGTGAGGTCTGTCTGAAGGCTTTGAAAACCTATGAGTCGGCGGCTAGGGCTAGAAAATGTCTCTCTCATTTTTTTGGGTGAACTCCATGTTTTTTCCAAGAGGTTAGATCACTGTCCACAATCCGAGGTTGCTAGACAGAATGTAACAGTTACTGTTTGAGACATTCTGAACTTTTGAGGCAAGAAGGAAAAAAAATCAAAAAGAGAAAAAAGATCCATGATCATCTCAACAGATTGAAAATAAGCATTTTAATATCTGGTCAACAAAGTCGTTATTGGATTGAAAACGTTTATCACCAATGAAGGAATTTTTAAAATATGAACAATGCTTTTATGGTTTTTCTAGTTTGCCAGTGGGACATGCTGACATATCAATTGTCCGTTTCATGTGTGAGGCCAGATGAATCCCAGTGGCTGTCTGGGCAGGGGAAAGAATTAGAAGAAATGTGTTCTTTTCCAGCTGCCTCTTCTCATTCCAGTGGTCCATAGAGAAGTTTATAGATGAGCTTTCATTATCTCCTATGAGTAGTGAAATTTGTGAAGCTCTGAAAACCACTCCTCTTCTCATTGCTGATCATATCATATGTGAACACCACTAGACTTCTTTTACTTGGCACTCAGGCCCCCCTGACTTTAGGGTTGGTGCTCCATCCACCGCACCACCTAGCTGCCCCTCCCATGATGTCTTTTACTAATACTCCAACTTGTTCTCTAATGCCTAAAGATCAAATATGTTACATTTCTATTCTTCTCCAGGGTTCTCTAGCTATTTTAAGGAAATGTAAATTTAAAGGCTCTCTGCAAATGATCACAACCTCTACTTATGGTGTTCCCTTGTTCCAGTAGTACTAACATATTAGCTTTTACACAAGAGTATTTATTTCCAAAGATATAATCACAAATATATAAACTTACTCTCCAACACATAGGAGACAAAATCATCTTTCCTGCCAAATACCTTGCTCCCCACAACTTCAGTTTCTAGAGAAGGGAAGGGGATTATGTTCATAACGGCTTTGTTCTCATAGTCCATGTTCCGAGCACAAGGCATAGTTCTAGGCATAGTTGTCTTAGGGCTTCCATACTGGGGTGGCTGGTTCCACCATTCTATCTGTAATTCTGGCTCAAAGGTCATCATGAAAAACCTTAGTCTGTGGGGATCTCCTCCAGCATCTGAAACTGAGGACAAACAACACAGAAGAGAAACCAACACTCAAAACTAGGGTAAAAGAAAAGGAGAAAAGGAAAAAGAACCTTTCCATTTTTATTCAAACCTAGCATGCCCATACCAACCCAGGTTATGAAATTTGCCACCTCCCAGAAAATAGACAGAAGTATATAATTTTTAAAAATACAATTCTTGTCCCAAATTCAGAATTCTTTCCTATGATTTCTGAGGAGGCATAAGCAATCTCCATTCACTTGCTTTCCCAGTACTACTCAGTAAAGTCTCAAATACAGATGAAAATATATTATTTCCAAATACAAAGTTTTGCAGTTACACAGGACAAGGAATATTTTAAAGTTCCCCAAATAATCCTGCAAAATAAAAAGTATTTCACAAAGTTTGTCAAATTATCTCTGCTTATAGGATCCTTACAGGATCTTTCTCAATCCATAAGCATAAGAAAGCAATGACAAATAAAACTGAATTCTGTTTCTCAATCAGAAATGTTATCCACAATGAGCCTGCCAAACAACTTGGTGCTCTCCCAAAGGGATTTTGGAAACTGGGTTCAATTTGACATTGTCTTTTTCTCAAATGAGAAAACTGTCCTGGTTAGAAACTATTCCAATGATCCCATCAGTTAGATAAGGTCATCCAACTGAGATCTGCACAAAAAGTGTTCCTTTCTAGACAGACCTACGAAAACAAAAAGTGTTCCTTTTCAACACAGGACTCATTAAAATTCTCTACAAGTCTCTCTAGCATACATGATCCCCTGTTCCAGATAATTTCATCTGGTTCCTTTATCTCAGAAGGTACCCATAATACCCTCATGAATCTTTATAATTTACCACAGCAAATTAAATAAAATTATAAATTCTCTCACCAGGACAAGAAGAAAATTAGTCTCAGTTACAGAAATAGTACAGAATATCAACTCCTTATTGATTTAAAGTAGAGGTATTCTCATGCTACAAAGTTGTAGAGCATTTTGCTTTTATAAAAGGTAACCAGTCCTATTATGCATTAGTTTTGTTTGTACAAAAACTTTCAATTTGATATAATCAAAATTTTCTATTTTGTGATCAATAATGATCTCTAGTTCTTCTTTGGTCATAAATTCCTTCCTCGTCCACAGATCTGAGAGGTAAACTATTCTATGCTCTTCCAATTTATTTATAATCTCATCCTTTATGCCTAGGTCATGAACCCATTTTGACCTTATCTTGGTGTAGGTGACCAGTTCTATTCTGCAAAAAAAAAATGCATCCTCTCCCCCCAAAAAACAAAACAACCAACCAATTGAAAGCAATATAAACATTTTTACTAGAGAGGAGCAATCTAGTGATTCCAAATTTCTCACAGTAAAATGTATTTACAGGATTCAGCAAAACAATGTCAGAATATCAAAATATCAAACCTTATTTAGAATTTAATAATATAAAAAGTATCAGTATTTAAACAACCGAGGAATCAAAAAATGAAAAGTTCTCAGAATTAAGCCAATGGAAAAAATGTGTGAGTGACATCTATCTATCTTTCTATCTATTTATCTATCCATCTAATTTGTAAAGTTATAAGAACTACAAATTTAAAGTTAGAAAGGCTGTGGAATGTTTCCTTACTCAGTTTTACAGATGAGGAAACTGAGGCCCAGGAATGTTAAAATGATTTCCCTAAGATAATATATGTAATAAGAGAAAGAGGTGGGATTTAAATCAAAGTCCTCTGATTCCAAAGAGAATATTGTTTCCACTGTTATGCTCCATTATCATAGATATTGCTGTAGTGAATTACTAAGATGAGGTAAATGTATCCCATATCACCATATCTAAATGTAAGGACTATGAAAAACAATAATCTCAGAGTTGTGTATTGCTAAATTTCATAACTCACAGTATCTTCATTTATAGGAAAAGCATAATATATCCTTTATTTTTTAAATTTTCAAATACAAGGGCTGTGTACTTGTAAATATTTTGAAATTTTTGTCTGTAATGTTTGCCTGTGGAGACCATAAAGAATGCTTGTGAATGGGACAGGAGGCAGTGCCACTTGACCATGCCAAGAAAGGATGCTCACTCATTCGTCTCCACCTAGAGAAATTCCAGTAAGAAATTATTGGACTCATCCTGTTCCTGTGAAGCAGTACATTTATTCTGGGTTCAGAAGCAGTGGTCTTCCATAATTTCCAATTACAGCAACAAGACTATCCTGTCAACACCTCTCTCTGAAAGGCCTGTGCTTTAAGTGGACATCACTTTGGGTTTCAAGTTAAGGAAACAAGTCTCCTATTTAGTAGTAGAATAACTTAGTATACTTTACCTTTTAGGGGATCAGTTTCCTCAAATGTAGAGTGGGTGAAGGTAGGCAAAGTTCTTTCTATCATCAAACCTGTAATTTTGACCTTCCTTTTCCACATCCACAGTCTATATCTTCACCCATGCTTTTTACCTAGCATGGCTATAGGGCCTTTACCTGGGATAGGAAAGTTGACCATATACAAGATCAATTTCATCAAAGTCTCACCTTGTTCTTGCTCTAATTTTTATTTAACTGTTCCAATGTACAATGTGGTTTTGTTTGCTATTCAGGAGTTTTATCGGCAACACAGCATACATTCCCCTGGTCCTTTTTATGAAAGAATGTTTATACCTGTGGGCAAGTGCTAATGGTAGTGAAAGACTCGCATTCATGGGAACAGCACTTGGCCATTCATGGTTGCCAAGGTAAGCAGCAAAGGCATGCCCTCTGCCACTCCATCGCCTGTAAAAGAAACAGTCTCTAAGGGAACAGGCGAGTACCCCTTAAGTCCAAAAATCCTTACCTTTTTAGACTTTTTTTTAAGGGGAGAAAGAGAAAAAGAAACTTGAAACAATACTAAGAAAAGCATATTTTTTTTTTTTGTCCAGACATTAAAAAACAAAAGCAAAACAATAAAAAGGGACTTAGAATGTTCTATTTTTGGTTCTACACAGGAATTTAATTCAGGCCCAGCCCAATGCATTGTGAGCTAAATGCCCCTTTCATAGTTTAATTTCAGGGGCATATGGGACTAATGAGCCAAGGCATGACTGCAGTTAGAGTCTATGGGCTCCCAGGCTTCTGATTGTTAGGGAGTGAATAGGCAGTTTCTCTGATGAATTTGGAATTTTCTGCATTCTTAGAACACTTGTTTGCTGCAATATATTTTCTTCCTCAAATCCTATCTCATCAGAATGGGAAAATGTCACCTCAAAAGAGATGGTTCTCTAAAGGCATTGACCATCATTCCTAACAAATTAGGAGAGAATTTTCCTCTTAGACCAATCAAAGCTAAGTGACTTGGTCAAGTTCAGTGATAGTTCAGATGACTTTCATTGCATTCCACCCAAATAGAGCTTAGATTATGCTTATAAGGGGAAGGGGAATGATGCAAGATTTTGTACTTCTTTATGCTACATAGTACAGACCTGATGCTTTGTGTATGAGGTATTAGGAACTGGCTCAACAGTTTTACCAGGAACAGAGAAATAGTTTTTGCTCTAAAAATTTGGCATGCTCCCAGACTCAGAGAATCACAATGTCTCAGAGTATGTGTTTGATTGATGCTAGTATATGAGGAGAGAAAGAAGGATTTTTTTCCTCCAAAATTAAGTTGATGTAATCCATGTTCAAAATTTAACTTTGTGATTATGACTATGTTAGTAACTTGAAAATCATTCCATATCTGGTCTTATTCAAGTCTTCTAAGGGAAACATGTTTCTAGTCAAATCTAGACCTCCCTTGTCTACTATATTAAATGAAATAATATCATAATGGGAAGGAATTTTAAGGCTGGTGGAGCAAGAATACTTTCTATAATATCCCTGTCAAGTAATCACATAACTTTTGCTTGAAGATTTCCAGTGAAAGGAATCTGTAAAATATTCCATTTCAATTTGCATAGTTCTTTCTTAAGTTGCATCAGATTCCATGTTCTTTTAAATCCTTTTACTCTCCATCACTCTATCTTTTCTCCTATCACTTTTAAACCATGGTTCCACTTCTGCTTTGTGAGGCAAAGAAGATAAATTTTCTTCTACACAATAACCATAAGAGTATGTAAAGACTTATTCTATTCCTCTTCATCTTCTCTTCTCCAGGCTAAACGCTACAGGTGCTTTCAAATGATCATTGTATGCCATTGTTTTTAGTCATCTTGGTTTTTCATGGTTTATTCATAACACCCTTTCTAAAATACAGTATTCAAAATTAACATAGGACTCTATATGGTGATCTGAAAAAAATAAAATCCATCACAACTAATAATTCACTCATTTGAGACTATTGGTCCATTTAAGATCTTATTTATGTTTTATGAATGCCATTGACAGTGCTGCTTTATATGAATTCAATTCAACAAATGCAATTCAGCTAACGTTTATTGAGTTCTAATAGGGTCAAGTTGGACAGGTGGTCGTGTTGTGAATAGGGAGCCAGACCTGGGGTCAAGAAAACCTGAGTTCAAATCTGTCCTCACATACCATCTGTGCAACCCTAACAATCATTTAACCCCATTTGCCTCAGTTCTTCATCTCTAAAAGGATTCGGAGAAGGAAATAGCAAACTGCTCCAGTTTTTTTTTTTTTTTTTTTTGGCCAAGAAAACCCCAAATGGGACTACAGAGAGTTGGATATGATTGAAATCATTTAACAACAAAATTATGTGTAAGAAAGTCTGCATCTGAAGATGTGGAGGTAAAAATAATTCAGTCTTTGTTCTCAAGAAGCTTATATTCTACTCTTTTGTTTTTAATTATACCTTTTTGTTGACAGAACATATGCATGGGTAATTTTTCAACATTGTCCCTTACAACCCGACTTTTCCCTTCCCTCCCTCCATTCCCTCCCCTAGATGGCAGGCAGTCTTCTATATGTTACACATATTAAAATATATCTTAAATACAATATATGTGTACATATCCATACAGTTCTCTTGTTGCACGTGAAAAATTGGATTCAGAAAGGTAAAAATAACCTGGGAAGAAAAACAAAAATTCAAGTAGTCCACATTCATTTCCCAGTATTCTTTCTCTGGATCTAGCTGGTTCTGTCCATCATAGATCAATTGAAACTGAATTGGATCTTCTCATTGTCAAAGACATCCACTTCCATCAGGATATATCCTCATAGAGTATTGTTGTTGAAGTGTATAATGATCTCCTGGCTCTGTTCATTTCACTTAGCATCAGTTCATGTAAGCCTCTCTGTATTCATCCTGCTGGTCATTTCTTACAGAACAATAATATTCCATATCATTCATATACCACAATTTAACCAACCATTCTCCAATTGATGGGCATCAATTCAATTTCCAGTTTCTAGCCACTACAAACAGGCTGCCACAAACATTTTGGCACATAGAGGTCCCTTTCCCTTCTTTAAGATCTCTTTGGGGTATAAGCCCAGTAGTAACACTGCTGGATCAAAGGGTATGCAGTTTGATAACTTTTTGAGCATAGTTCCAAATTGCTCTCTAGAATGGCTGGATCCATTCATAACTCCATCAACAATGCATCAGTGTCCCAGTTTTCCTGCATCCCCTCCAATATTCATCATTATTTTTTCCTGTCATCTTAGCCAATCTGACAGGTATGTAGAGGTATCTCAGAGTTGTCTTAATTTGCATTTCTCTGATCAATAGTGATTTGGAACACTCTTTCATATGAGTAGAAATAGTTTCAATTTTATCAACTGAAAATTGTCTGTTCATATCCTTTGACCATTTATCGATAGGAGAATGGCTTGATTTCTTATAAATTAGAATCAATTCTCTATATATTTTGGAAATGAGGCCTTTGTCAGAACTTTTAACTATAAAAATGTTTTCCCACTTCATTGCTTCCCTTCTAATCTTGTTTGCATTAGTTTTGTTTCTACAAAAACTTTTTAATTTGATATAATCAAAAATTTCTATTTTGTGATCAATAATGATCTCTAGTTCTTCTTTGGTCACAAATTCCTTCCTCCTCCCCAAGTCTGAGAGGGAAACTATCCTATGTTCTACTAATTTATTTATAATCTCATTCTTTATGCCTAAATAATGAACCCATTTTGATCTTATCTTGGTGTATGGTGTTAAGGGTGGGTCCATGCCTAGTTTCAGCCATACTAATTTCTAGTTTTCCCAGCCGTTTTTGTCAAATAGTGAATTCTTATTCCCAAACACTAGATTGCTATAGTTATTGACTATTTTGACCTGTGAACCTAACCTAGTCCACTAATCAACTAGTCTGTTTCTTAGCCAATACCAAATGGTTTTGGTGACCTCTGCTTTGTAATATAGTTTTAGATCAGGTACAACTAGGCCATCTTCATTTGATTTTTTTTTTCTTTAGTTTCCTTGAAATTCTTGACCTTTTGTTCTTCTATATGAATTTTGTTGTTATTTTTTCTAGGTCATTAAAATAATTTCTTGGGAGTCTGATTGGTTTAGCACTAAATAAATATATTAGTTTAGATAGTATTGTCATCTTTATCCTATTCACTCAACCTATCCAAGAGCATTTAATATTTTTCCACTTGTTTAGATCTGACTTCATTTGTGTGGAAAGTGTTTTGTAGTTTTGCCCATATAGTTCCTGACTTTCCTTTGGCAGATAGATTCCCAAATATTTTATGCTATTGACAGTTATTTTATATTTTTTATTATAGCTTTTTATTTACAAGATATATGCATGGGTAACTTTTCAGCATTGACAGTTGCAAAACCTTTTATTCCAATTTTTCCCCTCCTTCCTCCCACCCCCTCCCCAAGATGGCAGGTTGACCAATACATGTTAAATATGTGAAAGTATATGTTAAATACATATGTATACATGTCCATACAGTTATTTTGTTGTACAAAAAGAGTCGGACTTGGAAATAGTGTACAATTAACCTGTGAAGGAAATCAAAAATGTAGGCAGACAAAAATAGAGGGACTGGGAATTCTATGTAGTGGTTCATATTCATTTCCCAGAGTTCTTTTTCTGGGTGTAGATGGTTTAATTCATTACTGCACTATTGGAACTGATTTGGTTCATCTCATTTTTGAAGAGGGCCACAACCATCAGAATAGATCATCATATATTATTGTTGTTGAAGTATCTAATGGATTCCTGGTCCTGCTCATTTCACTCAGCATCAGTAAGTCTCTGAAGGCCTTTCTGAAATCATCCTGCTGGTCATTTCTTACCGAACAATACTATTCCATAACATTCACATACCACAATTTATTCAACCATTCTCCAATTGATGGGCATCCACTCAGTTTCCAGTTTCCAGCCACTACAAAGAGGCCAGATTAATAATGATTTGAAGCATCTTTTCATGTGGCTAGAAATAGTTTCAATTTCTTTGAGAATTGTCTGTTCATATTCTTTGACCCTTTATCAATTGGAGAATGGCTTGATTTATTATAAATTAAAGTCAATTATTTATATATTTTGGAAATGAGGCCTTTATCAGAAACTTTGACTATAAAAACATTTTTCCAGTTTAATTTTTTAAATCCCTTTTAATCTTGTCTGCGTTAGTTTTGTTCATACAAAAACTTTTCAATTTGATATAATGAAAATTTTCTATTTTGTGATCAATAATTATCTCTAGTTCTTCTTTGGTCATAAATTCCTTCTTCTTCCACAGGTCTGAGAGGTAAACTATCCTATTTTCTTCCAATTTATTTATAATCTCATTCTTTATGCCTAGGTCATAAACCCATTTTGACCTTATCTTGTTGTATGATGTTAAATGTGGGTCAATGCCTAGTTTCTGCCATAATAATTTCCAATTTTCCCAGCGGTTTTTGTCAAATAGTGAATTCTTATTCCCAAAGCTGGGGTCTTTGGGTTTGTCAAACACTAGATTATTAAAGTTATTGACTATTTTGTCCTGTGAACCTAACCTATTCCACTGATCAACTAGTCTATTTCTTAGCCAATACCAAATGCTTTTGGTGACCTCTGCTTTATAATATAGTTTTAGATCAGATACAGTGAGGCCACCTTCATTTGATTTTTTTTTTTCTTTAGTTTCGTTGAAATTCTTGACCTTTTGTTCTTCCATATGAATTTTGTTGTTATTTTTTTCTAGGTCATTAAAATAGTTTCTTGGGAATCTGGTATAGCTCTAAATAAATAAATTAGTTTAGATAGTATTGCCATCTTTATTATAATTGCTTGACTTATCCAAGAGCACTTAATATTTTTCCAATTGTTTAGATATAACTTCATTTGTGTGGAAAGTGTTTTGTAGTTTTGCCCCTAGAGTTCTTGACTTTCCTTTGGCAGATATATTCCCAAATATTTTATGCTATCGATAGTTATTTTAAATGGAATTTCTCTTTGTATCTCTTGCTATTGGATTTTGTTGGTAATCTATAAAAATGCTGATGATTTATGTGGATTTATTTTGTATCCTGCAACTTTGCTAAAGTTGTGGATTATTTCTAATAGCTTTTTAGTAGAATCTCTGGGGTTCTCTAAGTATACTATCATATCATCTGTAAAGAGTGATAATTTGGTTTCTTCATTACGTACTCTAATTCCTTTAATCTTTTTCTCAACTCTTATTACTGAAGCTAGCATTTTTAATACAATATTAAATAGTAATGGTGATAGTGGACAACCTTGTTTCACTCCTATCTTATTGGAAATGGTTCCAGTTTGTCCCCATTACATATGATCCTTACTGTTGGTTTTAAATAGATGCTATTGATTATTTCAAGGAAAAGTCCATTTATTCCTATACTCTCAAGTGTTTTTAATAGGAATTGGTGTTGGATTTTATCAAATGCTTTTTCTGCATCTATTGAGACGATCATATGGTTTTTGTTAATTTGGTTATTGATATAGTCAATTATGCTGATAGTTTTCCTAATATTGAATCAGCCCTGCATTCCTGGTATAAATTCTACTTGGTCATGGTGTATTATCCTAGGGATGATTTTCTGCAATTTTTTGCTAGTATTTTATTTAAGATTTTTGCATTCATTAGGGAGATTGGTCTCTAATTTTCTTTCTCTGTTTTCAACCTACCTGGTTTAGGTATCAGTACCATGTCTGTGTCATAAAAGGAATTTGCTAGGACTCATTCAATCCCTATTTTTTCAAATAGTTTCTATAGCATTAGAGTTAATTGCTCTTTAAATGTTTGGTAGAATTCACATGTAAATCCATCTGGTCTGGGGATTTTTTCTTAGGGAGTTGATTAATAGCTTGTTCTATTTCTTTTTCTAAAATGGGATTGTTTAATCAATTTACTCCTTCCTCTGTTAATCTCAGCAAGCTACATTTTTGAAAATATTTATCCTTTTCATTTAAATTGTCGAATTTATTGGCATAAAGTTGGACAAAGTAACTCCTAATTATTGCTCTAATTTCTTCTTCATTAATGGTGAGTTCTCCCTTTTCATTTTTAAGAGTAACAATTCGACTTTTCTCTTTCCTTTTTCTAATCAGATTTACCAAGGGTTTATCTATTTTGTTGGTTTTTCATAGAAGCAACTCTTAGTTTTATTTATTAATTCAATTTCTGTATTCCTTTCTACTTAACTTACTCCTTCCCTTTCGAGTTTTCCTCTCCCACTTTTCAATGAGGTGGGAGAAGTTTCTTTGTAAATCAAATATATCTAATATTTTTCTGTTTAAGCCTGTTTTGATGAGAGTAAGATACACACTATGTTCATCCCCCTCCCTTCTTTCCCTCAGATATAATAGGTTTCCTTTGCCTCTTTGTGAGATGTAGTACCCCTTCTTTACCCTTTTTCTGGTACAATTTCTTTTCCACCTCTAGCTTCTTTTTTATATTATAACAGTAAAACCAAATCATACATGTATTCTTTATGTATACTCATAACAGAATTATAGTTTCCGTGGAAAATGAATGGATGCTCATCAATTGGAGAATGGTTAGGTAAATTGTGGTATATTAATGTTATGGAATATTATTGTTCTGTAAGAAATGACCAGCAGGATGAATACAGAGAGGCTTGGAGAGACTTACATGATGTTAAGTGAAATGAGCAGAACCAGGAGATCATTATATACTTCATCAACAATACTATATGAGGATGTATTCTGATGGAAGTAGATTTCTTTGACAAAGAGCTCTAATTCAGTTTCAATTGATCAATGATGGACAGAAGCAGCTACACCCAAAGAAAGAACACTGGGAAATGAATGTAAACTGTTTGCATTTTTGTTTTTCTTTTGGGGTTATTTCTACCTTCTGTATCTAAGATATACTGTGACATATTTAACATGTATAGGACTGCTTGCCATCTGGGGGAGGGGGTGGAAGGAGGGAGGGGAAAAATTGGAACAGAAGTAAGTGCAAGGGATAATGTTGTAAAAAATTATCCTGGCATGGGTTCTGTCAATAAAAAGTTATTTAAAAAAAAGAAATATAGTTTCCAATATAGAAATATAGTTCTTTTTACCTTTTTATGTTTCTCTTGAGTCCTATATTTGAGATTAAACTTTTTGTTTAGTTCCAGTTTTTTCATCAGAAATAGATGAAATTCACCTATTTCATTGAATGTTCATCTTCTTCTCTAGGAAAAAAATGCTCATTTTGACTGGGTAAGTTATTCTTGGCTACATACCAAGTTCCTTAGCTTTTTGGAATATCAGATTCCAGGCCCTTTAATCCTTTAATGTGGATGCTGCTAGTTCCTGAGTAATCCTTATTGTGGCTCCTCTGCATTTGAATTGTTTTTTTTTTCCTACCTGCTTGTAGTATTTTTTCCTTTGGTCTGATAGTTCTGGAATTTAGCCACAATATTTCTTGGAGTCTTGATTTTGGGATTTCTTTCAGTAGATGATTAATGAATTCTTTTAATATCTATTTTACCCACTGTTTCTATAACATCTGGGCAGTTCTCTTTGATGATTTCCTGAAAAATAGTGTCTAGGCTCTTTTTTTTTCATCATAATTTTCAGGAAGTCCAATAATCCTCAGATTATCTTTCCTAGATCTGTTTTCCAGGTCTGTTGTTTTCCCAAGTAGGTATTTAACATTTTTCAATTTTTTCATTTTTTTGGTTTTGCTTGACTGATTCTTGGAGTCATTCATTTCCATTTGTTCAATTCTGATTTTTAATGAATTATTTTCTTCATTTACTTTTTTATTTCCTTTTGTAATTGTCCAATTGAATTTTTAAATGAGTTGTTTTGTTCTATGGAATTTTTTTTCCATTTTGCCAATTTTATTTTTTAGAGAGCTATTTTCTTTTTCCAATTCACTAATTTTGTTTTCCTTGGAATTGTTCACCTTTTCCAATTCTCTAATTCTGTTTTTCAGGGATTTGATTTCTTTAACCACTCTATCTTTAAATGAGTGGGATGACTTATCCAGACCCTCTTGCCAAGCTTCCTTTTCCTTTCCCCATTTTTCTTCTAGCTCTCTTGTACGAGCCTTTTAAATTTCTTCTATGAGAGTCTTGTGTGATGGGGATCAGATCATATCCCTCTTTGAGGTTTCATCTAGAGACAGTTTGTTTTTAGCCTTCTCGAGGTTTAAAGTTTGCTCTGTAGCCATATAGAAGCTATCTATAGTTAGAGCTTGCTTTAACTTTTTACATATTTTGACAAAAAAGAAACAAAGAAAACAATAACAACAACAAAAAGCAAATGCGGTCTGCCTTTTGGGCAGCATGGTATTACCAAGCTTCCTCTAAAGACAACAGGAAGTAGCAGTGGGACAGCAATAGCTGCACTGCATCTACACAGCAGCTGCACTCTGAGAGAGTGCTGAGTCACTCTGGGTGCTGGGTGAGTGTGGCCTGGTCCCGAGAGACTCTAGAGTTTTGGAGTTAAATTCTTTACCCCCTGTGTTTATATATCACTATATATCACAGCTATAATCAGATATAATCAGATATAATCAGATCTCTGCTGATCTATTGTCTTGCTGCCAGGGCAAAGTAGCTGACACTGTGGTAAAGTTCTCCTTGCAAGTTTTCTGCTATTTGAGACCACATCCCAACCCTCTCTGGTCTGTTCAATGTGAGCTGCCTTCTATGCTCTCACTGCCTCAGGTCTGTGCCTAGTCTAATTGTCCCCACCCGTGAGCAAAAACAGACCTTTTCTGGTGAATTTTGAGGATATCTTCTGTTGGTAATGTGTTGTACTCCCAATATTCGTGGGTTTTTTCAGTCAAGCACTAATTCTGAGGCCGTTTCATGAAAGAAGTTGTCTGAGGGCAAGGAAGAGCTTAGATAGATGCATGTGTCCTTTTCTCCATTTTGGCTCTGCTCCCCGTCTTCCCCCATTCTCCTCCCTCCCACCTCTATTCTACTCTTTTGGAGGATGCTACATCATGCACACAAATAAATACAAAGTATTCTGAGGAAGAAATGAATATAAATCATATAAAGTAGTTGACTCTAGATGAATGTTAGAGAAAAGTCATGTAAACAAACATTTGCTAAGTTACCTCTATGTAGCAGATACAATAGGAAGGACATAAAGAAAGGGAAAACAAAAAACCCCAAATGATCAGTTATTACCTATCAATAGAATGAGACTTAGGTGGGGTTTGAGAGTCGACAGAGGGGGCAATTTATTTTAAAAAATGAAGATTAGAATGAACAAAGGCACAGAGATTAGATATAACAAAGTAATTTCATAAAATTCAGAAGATTATAATTTGTTTGAGATTTATTATAGTTGGCGTAATCTCTTCTGATTACATTTTTGGTTTGTAAATAGTACTTCTAAAGAGCAGGCTTTTACTTGGAATTTTAGTGTTCTCATTCAAAGTTAAATAGTTATTAAGTATAATTCATCACTGAACTGCACATTTGTCAATATAGAAACAGAAGGAAGGTAACACTATGGCCACAGTCAGAATGCTCCATAGTGAAGCCTGATAGGGGTTAATTCCACCTCAGCAAGTCCTAACTAGGTGACCCCAGGCAGGTTGCTTAACTCTGATAGGTTTAATTTCCTCATTTTTAAGATTATAGTTAAAAATGACAGTACTTTTCAAAGAACTTTATATACATATACACACATACATACACACACACACACACACACACACACACACACACACACACACATATATATATATATATATATATAATTACACTTGATCTTCACACAAATTTTGTGAGGTAGATTTTATTATTATTTCCATTAATCAAGGCAGAGGAAGATTAAATTACTTAATAGGTTTATTTACCTATTAAGTATGGAGATAATATTTCACAGAGTTATGGAAAAAAGTACTTTGTAAGCATTAAGGACTAAAGAAATGTTAGGTATTATTATAATGACAAAGAACATGGATAAATAATAGAAAGATTGGAGATATCTTAAGCTTAGCTTTTCAGGATCTTACAATTCATCTATTACATGCATACACACACATATGTATATAGATATAGAAATATATGTAAATATAATCAAGAGGAGAAGGGAGAAAGAGGGAGAGAGGAGATTCTAATATATATGTATAGTATTTTAAAATATATATGCATATATATGTATATGTATGTGTGTATATATATACACACACACACACACACACACACACACACAAATATACATCTATATATATATATATCCACCTGTTGATGCTATAACCAAAGGAGAGGGCAGGGAGAGGGAAGTCTAATTTCCCCTTCTAATTGATTAATCTATATATTTGTTTAGAATCTTCACTCTTTAGGTCCTGGCTGGCATCAGCTTCCATGTTTTCAATTATCATCTGTGTGTAGATGACTTTAAAATATAACTATTCAAATGTATAATTTGCTAGATATTTCCAGTCAAGTTCCAAAGGTATCTCAACATGTCCAAAATGGAATTCCTTATCTTCCCATGCTTTTGTATAGATTGTCTCCTGTTCTCATCTCTATCTTGGAATGCTTAACTACTTTTCAAGGATCAGCAAAGCATTTCTTGATCACTCAAGTTATTTCAATTATTCCATCCTAATGCTTTGGTCTTTCATTTTTGTGCTTATGAAGCATTCCTATTGCATGTTGGTAAAGCATCCAGCACTGTGAAAGGTTTCATAATTATGCTTATTTGTTTGCTTCTTCTCTTTGATATGTAATTTCCACTAGGGGGCATGGACTTTTTTTATTTGAGGACACAATTCTTGTATGGTTTTTAGTTTCATCTATATTATAATCAATTCAAAATTAATTTACCAGAATTAGCAGGGTGTTGGAATAGTTGTTCTTGATGACACCTTCAGATGAATATTCCAAGAATGTCACTGTTAAAACCCTAAACTTCCAGACAAAAGACAAAAAAATCACTACAAGTAGTCAGAAGGAAAAAAAAATCTCACTAAATCAATAAATAAAATGAAAGCTGTTTTTTTGAAAGACACTCCCCCCCAAATATATAGCATTAAGTAATTTGAATAAAAGTAAGAAATAGGAAGGCTACATTATCAGTATCAAAAAAAAAAGGGGGAAAAAAGGAGAATTTACTAACAAATGAAGAAGAAATAAAGGATATTATTAGAACCTATTTTGGCCAGCAATATGCCCTTAAAACCAATAGCCTAAATGAAAGAAATGACTATTTATAAAAATATAAAATATTCAAATCAGCAGAATAAGAAACAGGGAACCAAAACAAATAAATTATCTGAATATATCTGATATACTGGACAGTAACCAGAATAATTTTTAAAAAATGAAAGGCTAGAATTTTGGACACATTAGATAAGATTTTTTAAAAATAGAAATAGATGCAAAGACTAACACTTAGATTAAAAAATATTTATCTGTACAAGATGAGATTGCTTAAACTACTTTTTTACTTGAAGAAATTCCTAGTATTTTAATAGATTGAAAGCTCAATATGAGTCAACAATGGGATATGACAATCAAACAAACTACACTTATCTTGTTTACATTAAGAAATTATTCCAGATAATAAGAAAGTCATGTTGGTAAAGAAAGTATTGCTCTTGTGAGATCACATCTGAAATATTCATTTCTGAGCTACAAAGTTTAGGAAACAAGTTACAAAGCATTTAGATGAAGGAATCCTGGATGATAAAATGCCCTGAGTTCATAATGTATAAAGATAGGGCAAAAAGCTAGAGATATTTAGCCTGGGGAGCATGTATAAAGAGTCAGGGATAATTATAGGGGACATGATAGCAGCTTCAAGTAATCACATCAACATATGAGGGACTGAATTTTTTTGTTATTTCACTTTAGAAAACATAACTAGGAGTAATGTATATAAGTTGAAAACAAACAAAAACCCCAACTTCCTTAAAATTAGGGCCGTGCAAAAGTAGATTAGAAAATGGTGGAGTGACCAGCATTGGAGATCTTTTAGGAAAGGCTTGATGACTACTTGTTGGACATATAATAGGGGGGGTTTCAATCTCAATCTCGGATGTGAACTGTACTAAATGGCTATTGTGGTCTCTTTCCACTCTGAAATTGTGTGATCTATTCAATAATTAAATCATTTGGGAAAAATGACTGACTTTTCTCAAAGACCCCCAGTGAGGGAAGCTAAGAAACTTCTCCTATGAAACCTTTCCTTGGCTCCTTTTATTCCATTATTCTAATGTAGCTATGCTTTAATCACTATATATCTATATCTAGCGATCTAGAGATAATAGATCTCTCTCTCTCTATAATATATATCATATATTATATATCTTATTTATATATTTTATATATATAGGTAGATCTATAATCTTTAGATCTATAGATATATACACATATACATATATATACACACACATGTGAATGTATACTCCCTCCAATGATATAGATAATCCTACTTCCTTACTTTGTGAAAATGACTATTTTCCTTTTATCCAATCACTATAATAATAGATAATAGTAGCTAATATTTACATAGTACTTATGTGCCAGTTACTTTATAATAATTTATTTATTTGATTCTCACAACAATTCTGGCAGAGATGGGTATTAATTTAATCCCCATTTTACAGGGAAATTAAGTTAGATAGTAGCTAGTAGATTTGCCTAAAATCACACAGCTAGAAATTGCCTAAGGCCTGATTTAAACTCAGGTCTTCCTTACCCCAGTACCCATGCTCTAACTTGTGCCACTTTCCCCTCTTATTTTAATTTAAGCCCTCTTACTCTTGTTCAGTCATCTACAGACAATGATATCTGGCTCCATTCTTCCTTTTAAAAATTCTTTTATATGAACTTACTCCTGAAATACTCTTCTACTGCAGGAGGAAAGCATGTGGCTGTATCAGTATGGCTGAGCTCATCTGTTTATCATACCTACTGGGCAGACTCATTGCTGAAACTACCCTATGCCTCACTAAATGGAGGTGGCATTTGGGAATGACAACCCAAACTTTGTAGGCCAGTGCTCAAGGAATTGCTTTGGCAGGGTTCACAAGATGTAGTGGTCTTTACTATTTCATAAATATTATTTTATACAGTAGTGTCCCCAAAGGATGTGAAGGATTTGGACATGATCCAGAGGAGGGCAGCAAAAAAAGGCTGGAAAACAGGATCTAGGTAGAAAGGTTAAATAAATTGGAATTATTTAGTTTAGAGAAGAGGAGGCAGATGGATGACTTGCCAGTGCTAACACACATCCAGGGAAATACCTGAGTAAACAGGTGAGGCTTTCAGCAATCCCCTCCCCCAGTGGGAAGGGGAATTTCAGAAAGATCAGAGGGAACAGTGAGGTTTGATTTATCTCAACAGCCAGAGGTGATTTCTGAGGAACTTTGGCCAAAACACTGGAGTGATTTATGGATTACTTCTCCTGGCTGTCCTTGAGCATTTGAACTACAGTATTCTATGCCAATAGTTCTCTTTGCTAGTCTTGAAGGATGTCTTTCCTCTCTGCTGTGTTGACCTAGCTGTCCTAGCTGTGGAACTCCTGGTAATGGGTGTGGCCAGGTTGAGCTAAGGGTAGAACCTGGCCTTGACTTTTGCATGCATTCCTCTTGGGGAGTTTCCTGTAGCTTACCCAGCATGCTCTAACATGAAAAAAATGTTTACACAATAGGTTTCCTTATTACCACACTGAGGACCAAGAATCATGGTTGAAAAAAGTGAGTAGAAAATCAGGAAAGACTTAAGCAGAAAGGGAAACTATTCCTAGAATAGTTTGAATAGAATTAACTTAGAATAGGATGAACACAGCTTTTCAAAAGAAAAATTATATATATTTTCCCCAATTTCATGTAAAAACAATTTTAAATATTCATTTTTTAAAGTTTTGAATTCCAAATTCTATCCCTTTCTCCCTCTGTTCCTCCCTCCACTTCCTCCTCCCTCCCCTTCCCCCCCCCCCCCCCCCCCCCCCCGAAACAATAAGCAATCTGATGTAGATACACATGCAATCAAGTAAAACATTTCCATATTATTCATTTTGTACTGGAAGGAAGACTCACACAGAATGAAAGAAAGAAATGTTTGGTATAGCAACCACTAACCCAAAATAATTCAAATAGATATTTCTCAGAGCCAGAGCAGGTTTATTCAATTCCTTCAAGAAGGAGGACCTTAACCTTCACCAGGATATCCTAGTGATTTGAGGCAAAGGACAGACAACAGAAAATGGTTTTTATAGCCTGAAACAATTTTACCCCATCTTGGGCCCTAGCTGTCTCTGATTTAGTATCAAGGCTCATAAGTCTGTCAGGGGAATCCACTCCACCCTCAGGATACAAGAATTATAGATTACAAATTATAGATTTGTAGGGGAATTATAGATTACAAAGCAGTTGTAAGATTAAGCAAGGTTACAGCAAGGAGGGTTTTCCTCCTTACTGTAGCTCCAAATTATGGCACGGGTCAGTTCTGAGAAAGCTTCATGTCCAACCCATATAGAAAGAAAAAAAAATAGTATACTTCAGTCTACATTCAGACCATCAGTTCTTTCTCTCAAGATATGTTTCATCATGAGTCATTTGGGATTTTCTTGGATCATCCTATTGCTGAGAATAGCTAAATCATTCACAATTCATTATTGTACAATATTGCTATTACTATGCACAGTGTTCTCCTGGTTCTGTTCATTTCACTTTGCTTCAGTTCATGTAAGTCTTTCCAGGTTTTTCTGAAATCATTCTATTTATCATTTCTTATAGCATAATAATATTCTAACACAATCACATGTATAATTTAATAAACACTGCTCTTTGAGACGAAGAACCAAAATTTGAATTCTGGCTCAATCATTCAACATTTTAAGATCTAGAGCAAATCATTCAACCTCTATGACCCTCAGTTTCCTTACTTGTAAAATGAGGGGAAAAGACTAGCTGGTATTTTAGATCCTTTTCACCACTAAATCTATTATCTATTATCTTATGATGATCTTCACTGAGCTATAAGGGGGCAAAAATAATAAGATTGACAATGCAATAGCTCCAGCATTTTGCATATAAATCCATCTTAATTACAGTGGTGTCAAAATACATTTATATATAATTATTTTGTGAATTCTGACAGCAGCTCAAATTTGAAATTTCTTCTCCCTTCCTCAGATTTCTTTTGTAGTTTAGAAAAGAGGTAAAAATGGTGTAACTGATCTTGAAGTAAAGAAGACCTTGGGTTTATGTCCTACATCTGACATATACTAGGTTGTGGAAATCTTGGGCAAGTTATTTCACCTAATTGTAGGGGAACTGTCAAAGATTCTATATTGCAGAAAGTAGCAATCTGCATTGGTACAGAAAGGTTCTTCAGCAGGAATTCCTTATTAATAATAGTCTCATAGATCTGGTCAAATAAAAATTAGAAAACTATTCTGGAGACTGATGAGGAAATAGTTATATTTCCCTTCTGAAGCTCTGATTTGTCAAAATATTCTGAAATAACTTACTTTATTTTTACTTTTTAGAGATGGTATGGAAGAAGCTTTTCAGATGATAAAATTTCAAACAATAAATTGGAATGATTTAAAATAGTAGGAATATATCTATCATCTTCTTCTAGGAGATGTTCTCACTATGAATGCTACAAAGAATTATACCTTTTAGTTCATAATACTCTCAAAGAACAATTGAAAACAGCATTTGGGATAGGTGGCCACATATGTGATATGATTGGAAGAGTGCCAAACTGAAACACAGCCTAAAATTATCTTTCTCATTTATCAGAATTGCTTGAAATTTTATCATTAGGAATTCATTCCTTTGGAATTAAGGAACCTTTTCCAGAGGTAAACACATTTAATTGTCATTAATCAATACTTTGATTTCAGTTACTTTATCAGGGCAAAAAGATTTTTTTATTTGGAGATGGAAGAGTAGGGGAAAATCATTCTGTATGGGGGCACTGACTGGAAAAGGAATGGCTTGTTAGAAGATTGCACTGCAGGCTTCTGGGTCATCAGCAGTCAGTCATAGGTTACTCTGTGGGAGAAGGACTGGAAGGCAGCTCATGAAAAAGAAAAGAAAAAGTCATTAAATTCAAGCTTCACAATTTTGCCTTAGTCTAAACCTCACAGTGGCTGTCTATGTGAAGAATTGATTAAGAAAATAATAGTAATATTAAGAGAAATAGTTCATGCTAAAACAAAAGCAAGAATTTCCCTCAATATATCAAAGTATAATAATAAATTTCTTGGAGTAGGAATAGAAAAACACTAATTTCAAAGCTATTTTAAGGGAGATATAGAAAATGGATCATTCTTAATTAGCTATGGATAATATACTTTAATATAATTATGAAAGATTAAAAATGGACAGAATTTGAGGCATTTATCCAAATAGTTTTGATTAATAGATTAAAACTTCTAGTACTTCTTCATAAATGCCTACAGATGGCTTATGTTATATTCATTAAGCACAATATGAGCAATCTTTAAACAATAGAAAAAAAATCCTAGATTCCATCCCAAATATGGAACAAATTTCTCTATTTGGTTTTGGGGAATCCATCATTAGTGGAATAATGAATTCAGTGTAGTATGATGAATTTAATTTTGAGATTTCTCCAAATGTCTGGTCTATATCCAAATAGGCCACTGGAATGAATTCCTCTGGAATAGTGTTACACAAGCTTCAGTATGGGATAGATAAGTACAATAGAGACTACTTTTTGACTATGAAATTCTACCTCACTGGCAGATAGATGATCTAGTCTCTTTTTTGAGTCTGGAGTAGAAAGCCATTGGACACTTCCGTGAGCAACCCTCTTCACACCTTCATTTGAAAGTGTGGAATTGCTTACTCAAAACTATCGACTTATATGGCAATCAATTCTATGATATTCAGTTTTAAGATGACATTGAAACAGTGTTGGAGTGCAAATACAGGACCATAAGAAAACCCTTTGAAGTTCATAAAGTTGAACATCAAGAGCCACTTTCCCAGTGACACTTAAATTGCCTAGGTAAACGATCTATGCTCAAAATCAGTACATGCTTTGTATGAATGGTGCTTCCCCATTTTACATATCTACATTTATTGAATAACCATTTATTTTAGCATGTATTTATTAAGCACTTATGCATAAAACACAATAGGCAGTATGATGTGAGGGATAGAAAACTAATCTTAAAGTCAGAAGAACTGAGTTTGTTATACATCTGACACATAATAGCTGTGTGACTTTGGATACGTCATTTAATTAATCAATCTAGATGTAGAAAACACATAGCCAAATATATCTGACAATGCTCTCGAGTATAGCCAGAACCAGATCAAAATGTAATAGGAAAATATTTAACAAAATAAATAAAAATATGTTAAAATATAGTGATTAACATGTGACTTTTCTAAAATAACCTTCAGCCTGAAAATATATATGCATGATTTAGTGCCCCCAGTTTCTATTTGAGTCTGATATTACTGACCTAGATAACTAAGACTATATTCTTTGTAAGGAATTTCCTCATTTCAGAGTTCCATATGCAATTTGGATTTAGAATGAGACCTAGGTTTAAGTCTATGCTACTGTATCTTACCTGCCTCATCTGTAAAATGGAGTTCAATAATACAATCCATACCCAGAAAAAAGAACTGATTGTGTCTGAATATATATTGAAGCATACTTTATAATTTTTTTCATTTTTCTTCAGGGTTTCTCTTTTTTGGAGGGGGGAATCTATGTTTTCTTTCTAAACCTGATTTTTCTGGAAATGGTTTTCAAACTTCACATGTGCCTTCTCAATGCAGTGGAAGGTTACAGAGGGAGGAAGGGAGAAAATCTGGAATTTAGAGTTTTAAAAAACAAATGTTAAAAATTGCTTTACATATAACTGAAAAAATAAAATATTAAATAAATAGAAAAAAATAATGCTTATCTTTGCCTACCTCTTGGGGTAATATGTATAGATCTAATTGAGAATATTGTATAAAAAGTACTTTGTAAAATATAAATTGAGTAAATCCAAGGATTACTATTATAATTCAAATGCAAATGCTTAAATGGATCCGAGATCTTTAAAAATATGAGTCCTTTGTCCAGTGATACAGTGATATAGAGTTTCTTCATTCCTGTCCATCTTATCCATGAATTCCCATAAATTCATCATAGAAGATCCTGCAAATATACTGAACATTTTCTTTCACTTTTCTTGACACCATGGGTATACCAATGGAGAATATGATCTATCACTCAGGTATCTTTTGTTGTCAACATTTGAACAACTCATTTTTCTTTTCCTTTTTTTTTTTTTGCTCATACATTTCTTTGATGACAAATTTTATATCTCTTCTTCATAATTTTTCATTTATAAGGTATTATAATTTCATAATAACACAGCCAAGTATGATGATTCACTCATTAATCAATTTATCAAGCTTTATTAAGATTATTTATTAAACTCTTATTATGTGACAACATTCTATTGGGATACAAAGAAAAAGCAAAAATGGTTCCTGTACACAAGGAATTTATATTCTAACTGGGGAGATAATATGCAGTACCCTAGACCTGCTGTATTATAGGAGCTATGTTTAGTGATGGGAATATAATATCAAAGTAAAAAATTATTCCTGCTCTCAAGAGACTTGTATTCCAATGGAGGAGACAACATGAATAGGAGGTAGCCCTAGAAGGAAAGGCAGTAGGAGTTTATGTATGTATTGGGGGTGGGGGTAGGAAACTAAGAAAAGCCTCCTTCAGCGTTCAGTCTTGTCCTACTCTTTGTAACCCCATTTAGGATTTTCTTGGCAAAGCTACTGGAGTGATATGCCATGTCTTTCTCCAGCTCATTTTATAGATGGGGAACTGAGGGAAACAGGATTAAGTGACTTGTCCAGTGTCACACAGCTAAAAAGGGTCTGAGGCCAGATTTGGATTCAGTTTTTCTGACTTCTGGCTCAATGATCTTTCCATTGCTCCTCCTAGCTGTCCAGCTTCAGAAAGTATTAATAAGCTAAGCCTTTAAATAAGCCAGGAATGCAAAGAACTAAAGGGGCAGTAGAATAATATTCTAGTCATTTGGGACAGATAGTGCAAAGGCATGAAGACTGGATGTGGACTTCATATAGTTTGTCAAGTCCTGATTTGTAGCATTTGTCAAATTCTAAGATATAAATGCCCAAACTGAAAATTAAACAGTCAACTCTCATTTTGATTGTGGATTCTGGTGTGCCACTGGATATGACCCACAATCTAAAGGAATCCCCTAGTCCAATTCTAGGCTCACATAGATTAGGTTTCTCCTGTGGGTATTATGATCCCCCAAAAGGGGAAGAAGTAAAATTTCTCTTGATTTCTGGTTGTTCCCTTTCTCCAGAGTCACCCTGGAAAATTTTCTAAAACTAAGGTTAGGTATGTATGGCTCACATTTAGGATTCCCATAAAATATTCCCTTCTAGAAAAGATATTCCATGTACACTATGAATATCAAATAGACGATCACTAATTTTTTCTACCATGAAAAAAACACCCCAATGCTTGAATCTATATATTTACAATTATAGAATAAATATATAACATGAGAAATATAAATATACAACAAAGTAAAACAATAATCCATCATCCTTATTATATTATCCTGGTAGATAAGGGCAATTTTGTCAGACTTCTACATAGATACTTCAGATATTTGCTCTTACCTTGGACTTTCACTATCTGAACAATTCATGGTATTTCTTGACCTGCTAAGAAGGTATAGCTTGATCTTTCTTTAGTCAACTTAAATTAATACCTGGTGGACAACTAGCACCTGAGAAATTCAGCCTCTCACACTAAAACTAACAAGATTATTCCTAGGCAGGAATTATATATTTCTCAGAATTTCCAGTCATTGGTCTGTGGTCAGGTAAGAAAGCAAAACCAAATTAGTGTGGCCATGATATAGAATCAAGCTGGTAAGCAGATATTTTCATTGTCATGTACCTTTTTGGTAATTACCTCAAGGCAAGGGGGAAGGACAGGACAAGAAAATTCCTCTTTCCCCTTGTTGGAAGTCCAAGATAGATTTAACATTAGAAGTATCTCCAAACCAAAGCTTTCAAAAGAAATCAGGTCAGCCTCACCTCCATTTTGTAGATAGTTTTTTTTGACTATGGAAGAAATCATCTTTGATGCAAGCCCTATTTAACAGGAATCTAGAATAAGTTGTTTCTGTGACATTTTTAAAATGGTAAATGTCTTTCATCAAGGGCTAATGAATGTTCCACTATATGGATTTATGATACATATTTAGTTTCATGGCAGGTAGCCCAGTACAGAAAATCAAGGAAGTCTTCTGATTATATGGACAACTTTCAAATCTATATATCCATATCTAATCCCTCTTCTGAACTCTGGTTTAATATTAATATAGTTTTACATTACAAGCTTTCTTCTGGATAAGTCTACCTAGATGTCCCACTTGTCTATCAAACTCAAGACATACAAAAAGAAACAAATTAATTTCCCCCTAAATTCATCCTGAGAGCAGCTAGGTGGTATAGTGGATAGAGTCCTAGACCTGGAGTCTTACCGAGTTCAAATTTGGTTTCAAACACAGTGTGACCCTAAGCAAGTCACATAGTTCTGTTTGCCTTAATTTCCTCATTTGTAAAATGAGCTAGAGAAGGAAATAGAAATCATTGCAGTATCTCTGCCAAGGAAACCTCAAATGACAGGAAGAGTCAGATATGACTGAAAACAACTGAATAACAACAAAACTTACCCTCTTCCAGATTTACTTATTTTGTTAAAAGCATCCCCACCCTTCTTGTCTTCAGTTTGACAATCCATCTTATATTGGACTCCTACTCTCACTCAATATTCAATCAGCTGCTAAGTCTTATAAAATTTTTACCATTATATCTCTCCCATCAGTTTCCTTAACTTAACTCATTCAGCCATCATTCTAGTTTAGATCCTCATTACCTCCTGCCTGTATGATTGCAATAGCCTGCTAATTGCTCTTCCTCTCTCAAATATTTCTTTTCTCTAATACACCCTTCACACAGCTGCCAAAGTCTGACTTGATTACTCCTTTATTCAATAAGCTGCAGTAACTCCTTGTGCCCCTAGAATAAAATTTATATCTCTCTTTTTGTCAGTTAAGGTTTTTAACAACTTTGATCTAACATATCAGAAGTAGTCTCCTTTGAATATTTTATATGCTAGCCAAACTAGTCTTGTTGATGTTCCTCACATAGACCATTCTATCTTGGTCTGTAGATCTTCTCCTCTTACTGGAATTTGCTCCTTTACCTCTGCCCTTGAGAATCCCTAGATTCCTTCAAAAGAAATTGTATTATATATATGCATATATGTATATCTCTTTCTCTATACACACACACACACATATATATATATAAATAGAATATATATATGCACAGATGTATATATACATATGTTTATGTGTATGTGGTCACACACATGTATATATGTAAACATACATAGTACATATATACATGTTTATATACACATATGAACATATATACCCATATTTATATATACTTGAGTGCATATGTTTCCCTCCCTCCCCACTCCTTCTGGATGTAATCTCCTTGGTGGCAAATTGTTTCAGTGCTGTCTTTGTATTCCTTCATAACACCTAGCACAATGTCTTGCACAAATTAAATACTTAAGTATTTCTTAAATTGGCTTGACTAAGTTTACACAGCTAGTTAGATAGCAGGGCTCTTTCTTTTCTTTTTTTTAATTTTTTTTAAATTTTTATTTAATGATTACTTTATATTGACAACATTATCCCTTGCACTCGTTTCTTTTCCGATTTTTTTCCCCTCCCTCCCTCCACCCCCTCCCCTAGATGGCAAGCAGTCCTTTATATGTTGGATATGTTGCAGTATATCCTAGATACAATATATGTTTGCAGAACCGAACAGTTCTCTTGTTGCATAGGGAGAATTGGATTCAGAAGGTATAAATAACCCGGGAAGAAAAACAACAATGCAGATAGTTCACATTCGTTTCCAGTGTTCTTTCTTTGGGTGTAGCTGCTTTTGTCCGTCATTTATCAATTGAAACTTAGTTAGGTCTCTTTGTCAAAGAAATCCACTTCCATCAAAATATGTCCTCATACAATATTGTTGTCGAAGTGTATAATGATCTCCTGGTTCTGCTCATTTCACTTAGCATCAGTTCATGTAAGTCTCGCCAGTCCTCTCTGTATTCATCCTGCTGGTCATTTCTTTCTTTTTTCTTTTTTCTTTTTTTTTTTTTTTCAAGGGTTTAAAATTTACTTCCAATACAACACCAGCTGATTGACTCCACACAGGTTGCTTAATTTCTCAGTGCCTCAGGCTACTAATTCACTTAGAATACAATTTGCAGAGAAATTGCCTGTTTTATCACTGGAGGTCATTTTTTATCATTAGGATTTCCTTTTTTTTTTTTTTTTTTTCTCTTTTTTTTTTTTTTAAATTTTTATTTAATAATTACTTTATATTGACACTCGTTTCTGTTCCGATTTTTTTTCCCTCCCTCCCTCCACCCCCTCCTCTAGATGGCAAGCAGTCCTTTATATGTTGGATATGTTGCAGTATATCCTAGATACAATATATATTTGCAGAACCGAACAGTTCTCTTGTTGCATAGGGAGAATTGGATTCAGAAGGTATAAATAACCTGGGAAGAAAAACAAAAATGCAGATAGTTCACATTAAGTGTTCTTTCTTTGGGTGTAGCTGCTTTTGTCCGTCATTTATCAATTGAAATTCAGGTCTCTTTGTCAAAGAAATCCACTTCCATCAAAATATGTCCTCATACAATATCTTTGTCGAAGTGTATAATGATCTCCTGGTTCTGCTCATTTCACTTAGCATCAGTTCATGTAAGTCTCGCCAGTCCTCTCTGTATTCATCCTGCTGGTCATTTCTTACAGAACAATAATATTCCATAACATTCATGTACCACAATTTACCCGGCCATTCTCCAATTGATGGGCATCCATTCAATTTCCAGTTTCTAGCCACTACAAATAGGGCTGCTACAAACATTTTGGCACATACAGGTCCCTTTCCCTTCTTTAGTATTTCTTTGGGATATAAGCCCAATAGAAACACTGCTGGATCAAAGGGTATGCACAATTTGATAATTTTTTGGGCATAATTCCAGATTGCTCTCCAGAATGGTTGGATTCGTTCACAACTCCACCAACAATGCATTAGTGTCCCAGTTTTCCCGCATCCCCTCCAACATTCATCATTATTTTTTCCTGTCATCTTAGCCAATCTGACAGGTGTGTAGTGGTATCTCAGAGTTGTCTTAATTTGCATTTCTCTGATCAATAATGATTTGGAACACTTTCATATGAGTGGTAATAGTTTCAATTTCATCCTCTGAAAATTGTCTGTTCATATCCTTTGACCATTTATCAGTTAGAGAATGGCTTGATTTCTTATAAATTTGAGTCAGTTCTCTATATATTTTAGAAGTGAGGCCTTTATCAGAACCTTTAACTGTGAAGATGTTTTCCCAGTTTGTTGCTTTCCTTCTAATCTTGTTTGCATTAGTTTTGTTTGTACAAAGGCTTTTTAATTTGATGTAATCAAAATTTTCTATTTTGTGATCAGTAATGGTCTCTAGTTCATCTTTGGTCACAAATTTCTTTCTCCTCCACAAGTCTGAGAGATAAACTATTCTATGTTCCTCTAATTTATTTATAATCTCGTTCTTTATGCCTAGGTCATGGACCCATTTTGATCTTATCTTGGTATATGGTGTTAAGTGTGGGTCCATGCCTAATTTCTGCCATACTAATTTCCAATTATCCCAGCAGTTTTTATCAAATAATGAATTCTTTTCCCAGAAGTTAGGGGCTTTGGGTTTGTCAAACACTAGATTGCTATAGTTGACTATTCTGTCTTATGAACCTAACCTTTTCCACTGATCCACTAATCTATTTCTTAGCCAATACCAAATGGTTTTGGTGACTACTGCTTTATAATATAATTTTAGATCAGGTACAGCTAGGCCACCTTCATTTGATTTTTTTTTTTCATTAATTCCCTTGAGATTCTCAACTTTTTATTGTTCCATATGAATTTTGTTGTTATTTTTTCTAGATCATTAAAATATTTTCTTGGAATGCTTATTGGTATAGCACTAAATAAATAGATTAGTTTAGGGAGTATTGTCATCTTTATTATGTTCGCTCGGCCGATCCAAGAGCACTTAATATTTTTCCAATTATTTAAGTCTGACTTTATTTGTGTGGAGACTTTTTTATAATTTTGCTCATATAATTCCTGACTTTCCTTTGGTAGATAGATTCCCAAATATTTTATGGTATCAACAGTTATTCTGAATGGAATTTCTCTTTGTATCTCTTGCTGTTGAGTTTTGTTGGAGATGTATAAAAATGCTGAGGATTTATGGGGATTTATTTTGTAGCCAGCTACTTTGCTAAAATTATGAATTATTTCTAATAGCTTTTTAGTAGAATCTCTGGGGTTCTCTAGGTATACCATCATATCATCTGCAAAGAGTGATAGTTTGGTTTCTTCATTGCCTACTCTAATTCCTTTAATATCTTTCTCAACTCTTATTGCCGAGGCTAGTGTTTCTAATACAATATTAAATAATAATGGTGATAGAGGGCAACCTTGCTTCACTCCAGATCTTACTGGGAAAGGTTCCAGTTTTTCCCCATTGCATATGATGCTTACTGATGGTTTTAAATATATGCTTCTGACTATTTTAAGGAAAAGTCCATTTATTCCTATGCTCTCAAGTGTTTTTATTAGGAATGGATGTTGGATTTTATCAAATGCTTTTTCTGCATCTATTGAGATGATCATATGGTTTTTGTTTGTTTGGTTATTGATATAGTCAATTATGCTAATAGTTTTCCTAATATTGAACCAGCCAGCAGGGCTCTTTCAAAACTAGCTCCTTTCCATTCCCTTGAGATTATCGAATTTGAAATGTTCTATCAGCATTGTTTTGTTTTGTTACTGGTAAAACTATGTGTGCTCTGAGGCTAATGTTATCCCATATATGGAAAATACATGATATTTAGTGCTGTGCATATTAGCAGCACCTCTTTCCCCATGTAATTGTCAATTTCCATTCTGACAGCTAAGGAAGGGAAGATGTGTTTTTCAAATTCATAGTCCAAAGAAATGCTCAAAGCAAAAGAGGAAAAGAAAAAAGCTTCTAAAGGTGAATTGTTGTTAAAAAGGTAGAATAACTTAGCTGGAGTCTTTGAGCTTTTTATTATTCCAGTAAAAGGGATTTTCATATCCAAAGAAGAATATAATCTCTGTTTGAAAATACATCTTTCCACACAATTCACAATTAAAATGATATATTATGATAAAATGTTTAGGGATACCAAATAGCGAGCCTGGTATTCTCATCTAAAATATGCTGTAAGATATATGATGCCAAGCAGCTGAATAAAGACTAAAAGTAAAAAAAAAAATCAATCAATCAAAAAGATGGTTCCAAACAGCTAGAATTTGATATCCTGTAGACAAAACTTCTGGGTAACTGACCATTATTTTCATTTTTCATTCTGAAATTTTCTGTCTTGGTCGGTCTTACTTAATTCTTATTGATAAAAAGAAATGTGGATTTTTATTAGGAAAAGGACTCACTTCATGAGCAATATTAACTATTTGTCTCTAAGCAAAATGTTACTTATATAGCATGACTGAAATTTATATAATTTCTTTTCTGATTACGTATCTCTTATATAGCCCAAATATTGACAGATATTTTAAGAAATTAATCATTTTGACATGACTTCATATCCCTGACTTTTAAAAAAGTGAAAGGAACTTTAAGCCAAGAAAAGCTACATTACTATGTGGATGATCTTAGATAACAACTATGGGGACTAATCCACTGCTAATGCCTTCTCTTGATGCTACTAAATTATGGGTGTCCATCTTCTGGAAGAAATTCCTGACAGCAAACTCTCACTAGAAAAACCATGTAATATTCAATATGTTTTAAATTCAGAGATGGCATAAACATTTTTTTTAACCCTTTTAAGTAAATTTCTCAGTTGGGAAAAATGTTCCTCATATTGAAAATTCCAGGCATTGTTCCCTCTAAGCTGAGAAAGCAATGAATACTTCTAACTTGACATCATCTGATGCTATAATCTTTTGGCGAACTATTGAAGAAGAATTATTACTAAGCCTCATAATGATAAGAATATGTCACTTCTATTCTAGAGAGCTAGACAAATTCACAACATAAGTAGAATCGGTGAATGAAGTAAAAATGACAAATTTATTTAATTTAAATTTTTTTCTTTTCAATATTCAGAAAATAATATGCTAATTAAAAATAATAGTATTGCTTTGTCAGATCTGAGTTTAATTATCAACTAGTTTATTCTCTTTTCATCTAGCTCATTCCAGGAGTCCTGTGGCTATATAGCTTTCTCAGGTTCATGTTTCTTGATAACAATTAAACCTACAATCTAAATTCAAATTTTAGATGACAATTTTGATGATTGTTTTATTAATTAGAATAGTTGTCCTTCTAGGTTTATTCCATTTCTACTCACCTTCACCTTTCATTCCTCTTCTTCCCCCACCCCACCCTTGTCTCAAACTTAGCTCTTCTCTCCAGGATCAGTCAAAAAAGAATTGACTTACCATTTAAGAGGCTGTTCTCATGATCACTCTGACCAGCCCATAAGGAAATACCAGTTGATATTTCATGAGAAAGTTTAAATCAGAATACTTCCAAATCAATATAGCCAATTCAGAAGGTTCAGGTAAGCAAGTAAATTCTGCATGTTTATCCAAACTGCTTCTGAAATCTGGATAACTTGAGATTTGCTCATCTGTACAATAACCCTCTGGTCTCTTAAGGATACCAAAAGACATTATATAAGACTTCATTTGTGCAGTGCTTCACAATTTTTTTTTCTTGTTTAGTTTTCTTTGCAACAGTAAAGTTTCATTAATTCTTGGTAATTAAGTCCAAGGCCAGAGAATTCAAGTTGCCCCTATGTTCTTAAGGCTTTTACAGGAAGGTATGAGATCTGATAGATTCTACCAAGTTGGAAATGATCGTTCCTGACAGTGGGTTATAGGACCAACCAGCTTAAATATAATTTTCCAGAGAATTGAGATCTTTCTTTCTTTCTTTTTCTTTCTTTCTCTCTTTCTTGCTTTTTTTCTTGCTTCCTTCCTTCCTTCCTTCCTTTCCTTCTTTTTTTTCTTCTTTCCTTCTTCTTCTTCTTTTTCCTCCTCTTCTTTTTCCTTTTCCTGTTTCTCTTATTCTTTTTCTTCTCCTTCTCCTCTTCCTCCTCCTCCTCCTTCTCCTTCTTCTTTTTCCTCTTCTTGGTCTCTCTTTTTTTCCTTTTGGTCATAGTAACTTATTAAATCATTAAGCATGGATAAATTACAGTCTTTATTAATGAAGGGAGAATCCAAAAAAAAGGCAAAATCATGGATCCTGAACAATGAAAATAAATGTTGTGCCACAATTTCCTTTTATTGCCCTGCCTCAGTTTCCCTAAATTGTTCTGCCATAGTTTCCTTTTATTGTCCTGCCTCAGTTTCCCTAAATTGTTTTGTCTCAATCCCCCTGGTTGCACCACCCCCCCCCTTTCCTGTTCATTAGTACTGAGATAATTAGGGCTGTGTAGATCTGGCCACTCTAGCATTCCAAAAGAGTCATAAACTATAAATGTATAATCTCAGATAAGGGGGAGTTCAGACATCCTGGCTCCTAAGTTCTCCTAAGCTATCAAGAATTTATGGTCACCTCCCCCTTCCTCCCCCACCTCTCCCTTAGTCAGAACTGGATTGATGGTCCATTCATGGAAATTCCTGCATTTACCAGTGTTTGGACTCCACCTCTTGTCTTTTTCTCCCTAATCTCTGGAGCCATATATAATTAATTGGAATCTCATATTTGATGCTGATGCTGAATGCTTTGAGACATCAGCCCTGGGACCAAAATGGATCTTTTGATCCCAGAAAATCTCTCCCTCTCAGAAACTTAAATAAAATATTAAAAACTCTCTAATCTCTAACTTGCCTCAGTTTCTCTGGCATTACATAAGAAGTTATTCCAATTTCATTTTTTTTATTACTATCTAAATGACCTTGGTCAAATCACTTTATATTTCTTATACTGCTTTCCTCAAATATAAAATAACAAGGTTGTATGGAGTTATTTCTAAAGTTTCTTTTAGCTGGAAATCTGTGATCTTATATTTTATAACTTTCAAGCTGAAACTGTATTTGTAAGGAAATAGTACCTTATATTTACTTAGTATAGGATATATGTGTAGATAGATCATTCAACAGTTAAGAAAAGATTTACAGATAGAACATTCAACAGTTAAGAGAAGGAGATTTTTCTTAATTATACCAGGAGGATACTGAAATATATATATTTCAGCATTTATTTGAGAGGGACAGACACACAGAGTTCAGTTAATTGATTCAGCTAAGTAGAACTCTTTTGTCTTAGTTGTCTATTGTTTTCCACCAATCAAGTGCCCTGGAGCTCCTTATGGCTGTTTTGTACTCAGTGGACCAGAAAATGGTATCAGCTTAAGCTAATCAAGTTTCAAGGATGATTTTGGTACCATCCAAGTTAAAAATTGCCTAACTTGCCTGGAACAAGGGGTTAGCATGTTATTCTCACTACATATAGACTATAAGATCCATGAAAGCAGAAGCTTTTTCCTTTTTGTCTCAGCCTCTACACAATGTCTGGTACTGTTAAGTACTTAATAACTGCTTATTGATCAATTTATATATGTTAGTTTATTGTTTTAAAGTATCTGAAGGAGAATGAAACCTGTTGGCTTTGTTATCAGTTCAAATTGTCTCCTTATATTTTTATTTATATTATTAATTTATTAACTCTGGCTTCCCACCCCAGATATTAGAAACCCCATATTCAATTTCAAAGTCTATGATGTTTTATTGAAAGAGTGGGAGAGACTGAAGAACATAGCCTTTTATTCTCACGAGAAGTAGGCATACCTTCTTGAGGCAGGACAACTGGAGAGACTGAAGCAGGACAGGGAGACTGAGGCAGGACAATCTAGGGAAACTGAGTCAGGACAATTTAGGGAAACTGAGTCAGGATAATTTAGGGAAACTGAAGCAGGACCATTGGGGAAATTGAGGCAGAACAGTTAGGGAAACAAATCAGGACAATAAAAGAGAACTGTGGAACAACAAAACAAAACTTGAACCCAGGTCTTCCTGGCCATCTCTTTATTCACTATCCCACACTGTTCTTAGGGCTATTTGAAAAGAAAGTTAAATTACGGTTTAGTTTACTTTCTTTTTTTTTTTTTTTTTTTAATCTGTAATATTTAAGCTAGTCACACACAGTTTCAAAGGCAAAGTTAACCACTGGTAATAAGAGCAATGCACCAGGAATGGAATGCAGGAATTATGGTAAGACCAAATGCTATTTGGGGTCTGGCTACAGAACACTGCAATAAAGCATTGGCAAAGGAAGAAGAATCCTCTCATCACACCAGTGAGTTTTTTTTTTTTTAATATATCAGAGTGCATATTAGTTGTTTATTTTTCTCTAGGAACGGTTTTTTGTCCTTGTCAGATTTTGACTTTACCACCTAAAGCCCACTCCAACCTCCAAGTTGTTTCTTAGGATATTTGTAATCCACAAACCAGTAAGATGAAACAAAATAGGTAGTCCAATGTGGGCTAAAAAGGGAGTGGGTCTCAGGCTTCCAACCTTAGTTTACCACTCACTGGAGTATATGAACTGGAACTAATAGGATGTGCCCCCCTTTGAACCTTAATTTCCTCTTTTGCCAAACAGAGGCTACATACAATATCCATTAACATTTCTCTCATGTGTAATTCAAATAGGGAATAGGCTGAGGTTCACCATAATAGTTAAAATTCAATTCCTCAGAAACCTTGAGCAGATAATGAGAAATATTGAAAAGCTAAGTTTCTATAAAATATTGTGCGTTTCAAAGTAATGGAAGATTATAAGTATTTACTAACCAATGAACATTCAGAAGGAGAAATTGATTTGGCAACAGAATTCTGATAAAGGGGTCTAGGCTAGAAACTGGTTTAAATCAGCCAGGGTCGGTGAGCATCAGAAGGATTTTATTTATGGAGTTTGCTTAATGAGGTTCATGCATAGTATCCTTTCTGCCTAGAGGTGAAACAATAACACAATTCTAGACACAATGGGATGGGGAAGGCAGGCATTTCTAGGGTATATCTAGGACATAGGAATTGTTCCTATATCGAGTTAAAAGTTAAGTGGGAAGGGACTAACCTAGAAAAGCTTCTTCTCATTTCTCTGGATCAATCTACATTCAGAGGCCCAGTGAAAGCCTTGGTTACCTTTTGGACATGGGGTTTTGGGTTTTCTCTCACCCTGTCTTCTCACTCTATCTCCATATCTACAATGAGCTCTCAAATGTCCAACTTTTCCATACTGAAAACATCTATGAGTTTCTCTAGAAGTCCTTTGCCAAGAAGGACCCTGTCTTCACATATTCATCATAGTCTGGACATAATAAGCATTTGTGCCTACTGTGGCACAGTGTCTTATGATCTCCTCTAAAGGAACCTCTTTGTCTAGTCCCCATATAATTCTTTTGCAAATCTCATTGGCATTTTCCTTAGCCAAATGTCTAGTCATTATTTCTGTTGCTGCATTGCCTCCAGTGTTTCTTATTATAGCTGTTTGCAAACGTCCCACAAAATCTGCAAAAGGTTCATTGAGACCTTGCTCTAATTTTGTAAAAGCTTTATTTCCATCATTCTGTCCAGGGAGAGAATTCCAAGCTTTTATTGCAGCCTTAGAAATTTGTTCATACACTGTTATGGGATAATAAATCTGTTCTGAATTCTCTCTGTATGACCTTCACCAGCTAGTTGGTCAAAAGTGATTTGTCCAATCGCTCTTGTTGGCCTATTACATTGGACTTGAATCCTACATAATTCATGAAATTCCGCAAGCCACAGCAAATTTTGTCCTGGTTTTAAACATGACCTTGCTATGGATTTCCAATCATTCGGGGTTAAGGTTTCATGGGATAAATTATCTAGTAACATTTTAACATAAGAGGATGTAGCCCCATAAAGAGTGCAACTCTTTTTCAAATCTTTAATTTTTTCCAAATTAAAAAGAGTGTATTTTCTCTCTTTTTGACCTGAAGAGTCAAGCTTTTCAATCACAGGATATGCATTTATAAAATCAGATATATCTTCTCCTTCATTTTTTGTTTTAATTAATGCCTCTTCTAATCTTGTTGTATTCTGCTTTCCAGGAGAAGCTGACTGTGTTTCTGCCTCTCTTCCTCCTCCTTCTTCCTCCACCCATGAAGGGTTAATTGAGGGGGGAGGGTCATGAGATGTGGAATGATCTAATTCCTCCTGCTGTTTAGTATCACACTCAGAATTGTAATTAACTCCATTCTTATCTGATTCTTCCTTGTTTTCACCTAGTAAAGTTGGCACTTCTCCCTCCTGCACTTTCTTTTTCTTCATTCTAACACTTAAATAACTTTTTATAGCCATTGTATTAAATTAATGTATTAAATATGCCTTTGGAAATTGAGTTAAGTCCATTTTTATTATAGAATTGACAAAGATCCTCTCCTACTAATTCCCATTAGTCTAGATCCAGT